>NC_086116.1:17710197-18319569 GCF_963921235.1 Mobula hypostoma | reverse complement strand
ACATTGGAGGTGCTGAGTGCAGTGAGGCCAGCTGAGCAGCTGGCTGGAACCTCACCGAATGGAGAGAAAGGTGAATTCGTTAGAATCTGGTATGAAAATATAAATTAAAAGAAAGGATGCAGAAAAGAATGTGGAATAAAAGGAAAAATAGAGAAAATATAAGAATTTAAAATTTGACATTTTAAAACCTTTAGTGATTGCCTCCACAGAGGACTGTGAATTAACAACTTAAACTGTAATATAACAGCAATAAATATCATAACAGAGTACTTTCTCTGCTATGTTACAGCTGTGACTTTTTGTAGCAATCCTGATGGAAAATTATTGCATACATAGAACATAAACCATAGAACACTACAGAAGGGTACAGGCCCTTTGGCTCATGATATTATACCGATCTTTTAATGTATTCTAATATCAATCTAAACCTTTTCCTCCTAAATAGTACTCCATTTTTCTGTCATCCATGTGCCTGTTCTTAAATGTCCCTAATGTTTCTGCCATCCATGGCATCCACTGCTCTCTGTGTAAAAATAACTTACCTCTACATTCCCCTTATTCTTTCCCCCGATCACGTTAAAATTATGCCTCCTTGTATTAGCATGCTCCCTCGTATTATATCTAGCAAGTTCTTAAACAGACTGGAAGATACGTTTAAGAATGTGCTGGATGTACAACACTGTGCTAAAGTCATAGGCACATACCTGTGTAGGAGGCTGCACTGGTGCTGGTAAAAGGACCATCCCCTTCTCTCAATTCCTCTGTCTCTGCCACGTCTGACCTCAGGATGAGGCTTTTCATTCTAGAACAAAGGAGATGTCTTCCTTTTTACAAAGAAAAGGGTTTCCCTTCCTCCACCATCAACCTCATCTCTTCCATTTCACATACGTCTGCTCTTACCCCATCCTCCCGCTAACAGGGATAGGGTTCCTCTTGTCCTTACCTACCCCCCTCCTCTGCATCCTGCACATAATTCTCCAAAACTTCTGCCATCTGGATCTCACCACCAAGTATATCTTTCCCACCTTTTTGCTTTCCACAGGGATCGCTCCCTACGCGACTCCCTTGTCCATTCTGATCTCCCTCATATCACTTATCCTTGCAAGCAGAACAAGTGCTATGCCTCCTCCCTCACTACCATCCAGGGCCCCAAGCAGTCCTTCCAGGTGAGGTGACACTTCACCTGTGAGTCTGATGGCATCATTTACTGTGTCCGGTGCTCCGGTGTGAGACCCTACGTAGATTGGGAGACTGCTTCACCAAGCATCTATGCTCCGTCTACCAGAACAAGCAGTATCTCCCCATGGCTACCCACTTTAGCTTCACTTCCCATTCCTATTCTGATTTGTCCATCCATGGCCTCCTCCGCTGTCGGGATAAGACCACACTTAGGTTGGAGGAACAACACCTTATATTCTGTTTGGGTAGCCTCCAACCTGATGGCATGAACATTGATTTCTCTAACTTCCAGTAATGCCTTCACACACCCTTCACCATTTCCCATCCCTTTGTCTCTCTCTCATGTTATCTCCTTACCGACCCATCGCGTCCCTCCCTCCCCCCTTCCTTCTTCCATGGCCTCCTGTCTCTTTCACCAATCAACTTCCCAGCTCTTTGTTTCATCCCTTCCTTTACCTCCAAGTTTCACCTATCGCCTGGCACTTCTCCCTCCCCTCTCCCTACCTTTTAAATCTACTCCTCAGCTTTTTTGTCTCCAGTCTGCTGAAGGGTTTCAGCCCAAAACCTCGACTGTACTTTTCTCCATAGATGGTGCCTGGCCTGCTGAGTTCCTCCAGCTTTGTGTATGTGTTTACCGGCATACATAGCTAGAGTGTCTAAGACTTTTGCACAGTACTGTGTTTGTCAATGTGGAGCGGTGCGCGAATTTGTAAATCTGCCGGGAGCACAGCATGTTGGGAACACTGCGGGTGGAACACTGCAGGAAGAGTGTGGGACAGTGGTGGGAAAGGAGTGCAGAGGGTGGGAGGGGGTGGTGCGGGTGCAGACATACCCATTCTGAGACACCAGGCAAGGTAATTTGATTCCAAACAATTGGTTAAATATTGACCATTAATTTTATTGAGACGTGTTTATGCACTATCCACTGCAATTAATAAACTTCATTTCAAGGAGGTTACAAGCTTAGGGTACTGATCTCTGGCCAGATTCACACTCTGAGGGCAAATCCTAAAAGTACTAAACAAGTTCACAAAGTAACGGTTTCTATACTGATATTGACCAATTCCCTCTTTTCTGATTTCTGTGTTTAAGTGCCACATAACTGATGTGATTGAATTATTCATCTTGCAGAAATAAACTTCTCTAGGTACTATAAATATAGATTAGAAATTCTGAGCCATTCTGCACCCCACTGAGATCTACAGTGCTGAAGACCCTGTAGCTCATTATTTTTATTGGCAATTTAGAACCTCAGAACTGAAGATGCTGAAAATCCACAAAAAAAAACTCAACAGGTCAGGCTGCATCTGTGGAATGAGAAATAGAGCTAAATTTTCAGATAAAGAATCTTCAGCTTGAAACATTAACTTTTCTATTTACATACCAAATACCACTGAATATTTTGAATATTTTCTTTTCTTATTTCAATATTTATGCAGAAGTTATGTCTGCAAATCTATTTTTCTCCATCAGCCTACACTATATACTCAGTAGCCACTTTATTAGGTACACCTGTACACCAGCTCGTTAATATAAATATCTAACCAGCCCATCATATGGCAGTAACTCAATGCAAAAAAGCATTCAGACATGGTCAAGGGGGTCAGTTGTTGTTCAGACCAAACATCAGAATGGGGAAGAAATGTGATCTAAGTATCTTTGACCATGGAAAGATTGTTGGTGCCAGATGGGGTGGTTTGAGTATCTCAGAAGCCATTGATCGTCTGGGATTTTCATGCACAGCTGTTTCTAGAGTTTACAGAGAATGGTGCAGGAAACAAAAAACATCCAGTGAGCAGCTGTTCTGTAGGTGAAAAGACTTTGTTAATAGCCAGACTGGTTCAAACTGGTAGGAAGGTGACAGTAACTCAAATAATCACGTGTTACTGCAGTGGTCTATAAAGGAGCACCTCTGAATGCACCACACGCTGAACCTTGAAGTGGATGGGCTACAGAAGTAGAAAACCACAACCATACAACCAGTGGCCACTTTATTAGGTACAGGAGACTAATAGAGTGGTGTCTTATTGTACATTGTTCTACATGGGAGCTTTATACATATGCTCACTTTTAGTTATGTTTAAGAAATTCTCCCACGTATGGCTTAGAATGTTTTTTTTGAATATAGAACACCCTTCGGTCCATGATGCCCGAGCCAACAATGATACCAGTCCGAGATAATCCCATCTGCTTGCACATGGTCTACATCTGTCCACAGGTCTACATGTTCATTTGCCTGTCTAAATGCCTTTTAAACATTGCATCTGTATCTTCTTCCACTATTTCCCTGGCAGGCTGTTCCAGGCACTTACCTACCAAAAAAGTTGCCCCATAAATCTCCTTTAAACTTTGCTCCTCAACTTAATCCGTGCTCTCTAGCATTTGACACTTCCACTCAATGAAATATACTCTGAGTTATCTACCCTATATGTATGTACCTCATAATTTTATATACTGCAGTCAGGTCACCCTTTAGTCTACAATGCTTTAGAGAAAACAATCCTAGTGCATTCAACCACCCCTTGTAACATCTACTCTTCATTCTAGCCAGCGTCCTGGTAAACTTCTTCTGCACTCTCTCCAAAGCCCTCACATCCTTCAACTCAAACTACACTCAATATTCCAATGAGGCCTATGGAACTTTTTATACGACTGCCATATGACTTCCCAACTTTCGTGCCGTACACCCTGTTGAATGAGGGCCACCTTTAGAGATGTATGGACTCGAATCCCAAGATCATGCTCGACATCAATTTGGTATTCAGCAGAGAGGAACTGTATACTTACTCACTGCCTGTTGAGAAATATTGTCTCCAAATGAATGGAATTTGGGTTATTGGATAAATATGCATCAATCCTACAAAAAATATTTCACAATCTCTGAGAAAGAGGCCTTTAGGCAGATCTATCAGGTCCCAGCAGTGCTTAGTGGTCATGAGATACTTAACAGATTATAAAGAGTCAAACAATAGCTGGCTGACAAATGAGTAGGAAGATGAAAGATTCTCCAATAGCCCATCTAGCTGAGAGAAATTGCAGTATAGGCCAGTGGTGGAGACAGGTGATGACAGCATCCTCTGCTTTCTTTCAAGCTAGCTTCTAGACCCCAGTGACAGAACAGTTGTGTAATTTCTGTGCATTGACATCAATGCTGTTAGGCAACATATCAGTTTCAAGCCCTTCTGAGTGCTGTAAATCAATATGCTCTTTACTTGTTTTAGATTCATTACTGCTCTTCTAATGTTGCAGAAATGGTTGCACCCTGCACGGTTACCTTTATTTTATTTCAGCCGAAGTTGAAATAACCTTTCAACTTTTCATGAATTTGTTAACTGTCAAAAAAATGACAAATGTTAGAGAAATGTGATGTCATATTAACTTAATGTATATGCAATATTTTCTCATTAATCATTTGAGTATTATTTTCATGGGAGATGTTCAACAATAACGATGTGCTTGCCTCTGACATCAAGCTGTTCCCCCATCTGGCAGATTGGCACCAGCCATGTTTCAGTTTCAACCCGGCGAATGCACGTTACACATTTTGTGCTGTGGCCTGTGATTATTGTTTAGACAGCATGGATATATTGGAGCACCTTTCTCGAGCATTGGCCGAATATTTACGCATTCAGGGATAAAAAATAGCTGACTGTGTTACTCTGTAGGAGTGAGCTCCAATTCATTTGACGTCAAATAAATACTGAATATACAGGAGAATTAAACACAGCAATGCAATATGGAAAACTCCCAAAATAGAACATGCATAGTACAGTGCAAAAGTGATAGCCACATACATATAGCTAGAGTGCCTTAGACTTTTGCTCAGTACTGTTGTAATTTTATGTATTACACTGTACTGCGGCCGCAAAAGAAAAACAAATTTCATAACATATGTGAGTGATGATAAACCTGATTCTGATGTGGGTCTCATTTGTGGACTGAGGGTGGGAAGGGCGCAGGGAGAGGGGAATGATGGCAGGCGAAAGGGGAATGGAGGGGGGAGGGGTAGGAGGCACCAGAGAAACATATGGTAATGATCAAATGACCTTGCCTGGTGTCTTAGGGCTGAGTACGACTGCACACGTGCCACCACCCTCCCCTGCCACCCCGGCACTCCTTCACTGCCACCTGTCCTACACCCCTCCTGCGGTACGTCGCCCTCGCCATTCCCAAAATCTGTTTTGGGAAATATATATCTATGCCAAAGACTTTCCACAGTATTGTATGTAGCTGGAAATCAGTCTGCTGCCTGCAGATCCTTGTGACTGTTGCAAAATTTGCATCTCGGCAAAGAAATATTTGAACACTGTGGCCTACAATTTCTCCACCAAGCTACAATAGTTTGTCTTTGCCATACAAGGGGGGAGGGTACTCTGTGTGCATTTAGTGTACTTCTGGATATCTGACCTGGTTTCCCTGTGCCCCCCCCCCATACATGTGATGTCATTCGACATGGAGGCTCCTAGGCATGTATAGCAATTTCAATCAGTGGCTAACGTACAACTCACACCACTAGCACAAGTTCATACAATGTTCGTACAATGAGTTCATAGGACGATATGACATAGGAGCAGAATTAGGCCATTTGGTCAATCAAGTCTGCTCTGCCATTTCATCCTGACTGATCCATTTTTCCTTTCAGCCCCAATCTCCTGCCTTTTCCCCGTGTCCCTTCATGCCCTGACCAATCAAGGATCTATCAACCTCTGCCTTAAATATACATAAAATCTTGGCTCTTCGACTCTCCCACCATAAGAAACATCCTCTCCACATCCATTCTATCAAGGCCTTTCACCATTCGATAGGTTACAATGAGGTCACCCCTCATTCTTCTGAATTGTAGTGAATACAGGCCCAGAACCATCAAATGCTGTTCATATGACAAGCCGTTCAAACCTGGAATCACTTTGGTGAACCTTCTTTGAACCCTCTTCAGTTTCAGCACATCTTTTCTGAGATGAAAACCCAAAACTGCTCACAATACTCCAAGTAAGGCCTCATCAGTGCTTTATAAAGTCTCAACATGACATCCTTGCTCTTACGGTGTATTCTAGTCCTCTTGAAATGAATGCTGGCATTGAATTTGCCTCATCACCACAGTCTCAACCTGCAAGTCAACCTTTAGTGAATCCTGCACAAGGACTCCCAAGTCCCTTTGCGTCTTTTTTTTTGTATTTTCTCTACATTCAGAAAATAGTCTACCCTTTCATTTCTTCTACCAAAGTGCATGAGCAGACACTTCCTGACACTGTACTCCAAATGCCACATTCTCCTAATCTGTCTGTCTTTCTGTAGCCCCTCTACTTCCTCAAAACTACCGGCCCCTCCACCTATCTTCGTATCGTCTACAAACTTTGCAACAAAGCCATCCATTCCATTATATAAATCATTGACATATAATGTAAAAAGTAATGGTCCTGACACAGACCCCTGTGGAACATCACTAGTCACCGGCAGCCAACCAGAAAAGGCTCCCTTTATTCCCACTCTTTGCCTCACTGCTTTATTCATGCTAGAATTTTCCCTGTAATACCATGGGCTCATAGCTTGTTAAGCAGCCTCATCTGTGGTGCCTTGTCAGAGGCCTTCTGAAAATCAAAATACACAACATCAACTGATTCTCCTTTGTCTATCCTGCTTGTATTTCTTCAAATAATTCCAACAGGTTTGTCAGGCAAGATTTTCCCTTGATGCTGATTGCAACCTATGCCTCCAAGTACCCTGAAACCACATCCTTAAAAATTCACTCCAACACCTTCCCAGCCACTGAGGTCAGACCAAGGCCCATGGCTGGTAGGGTTCAGTTACTGTATCAGGTCCACCATCAGCACAGAGTTTAATCCTGTCTGGGTCACTGCTGTACAGTCAGAGGTGCTGATTTTCCTTGAGGTACATTTACTTTTATTTTCTCTTAGAGTTTATAACAATATAAGAACAGGAGCAGGCCCTTTGAGCCTGAGCCATTATTTAACAAAGCCATGGTTGAGCTTCTACCTTGACCATTTTCTTACTATTTCTCTACACCCTTAATTATTCAATATTAGCAATGTATCTATCTCTGTTCTGAACACTATTTATTTTCATTTAGAGATATGTATGGTAACAGGCCCTACCTGCCCATCGAGCACATGGCACCCAATTACACTCATGTGACCAGTTAACCCACTAACTGGTACATCTTGGGAATGTGAGAGTGAAGCAGAGCAGCCAAAGGAAACCCACGCGATCAAGGGAGAACATGGAAACTCCTTGCAGAGAGGCAGAGAGCAGTAGAACTGAACCCGGGTTACTGGTGCTGTAATAGCATTATGCCAACTACTACCTAATCAATGGTGAAGCCTCCGCAGCCCTCAGAGGATTCCAACGATTACCTACACATTGAATGAAGAAATTTCTCTTTGAGAATGCGGTCTCTGATTCTAGACACTTAGTCAGAGAATCACGCTTCCCTTTTTATACCTGAAACATCCTGGTTTCCTTGGCTGTGTAAGTCTAGGGAAGACAAGCTCTGGCCCCGCCAGACTGATGATGTTCGATCCCACTCCAAACACCGTTTGTGTGGATGCTGTGTCATTTGCTACCCTGTTACAAATTAATGCCACAGAATAACAGACAATATACTGCATACAATTAAAGGAATTATATTTATGAATCTTAACTAAAGGGTTCATAAAGAATAACAAAAAGAAAAGGGCCCATTCTAATTTAATAGTCAAATGTGCACAAGTTGGAGCTCATCTTGAATTTCTTTGTCACTCACACGCCGGGCCCTCTGTCAACATCAAGCAGGCACCACCTTCCGAACAAACATGTCTCCCACCGGATTGTATGCTATGACCGGTTCTCCCCAGTGTCTTCTCTCTTCATCTCCTCTCGAACAAAAACCCCAAGCCCAACCTTAGTGTCCCTCCCCGTAATCCAACCATCCTTATTGGATGGCACACATTTCTCCTTATCTCTTAACCTCAACAGTAACCCAAACAAGCATAAAACAGAACAGACTGCCAAAATGAAATACATACAGCATAATAGTAAAATATGAACCAGGGCATTACACGTTGCAATATGCTCCACACTTGTCTCTGTCAAGGCCCCCTAACTCCATGGATATCTGTGAATCTCCTTTTCAACCATACCCTTGGCAATGTCCTGACTCCAATTATCTGATCACCTGGCTGTTTGTTCTCCTTCGTAGATGCTGCCTGACCTGTTCATTTCCTCCAGAGTTTTTTTTGTGTGTGTGTGTTCTCTCCTCAGCGTTCCTATCATCTCTCCAGGCCCCAGTATTTCCTCGCCACCAACCCGGAGGTCATCTGCAAAACTGCATCCCCAGACAAAAAGGAAGCCTCTTCTGAACTCATGGGATCCTCTCCTCCATCCTACACTCATAGCTGACAAAACTTCACTGTGTCCACAGGTCTAAACCCCTTATCACACCTTTTCATTTTTGCAGCAGTCATCCCTCCTCCCCTACTAATTTGTGACCCAGCTTCTTTGCTTCACAATCTTCATTCTCTGCAGTGGCAGGACAGAATTACCAAGGTCTTATGTGTTGGGAGCTAGGGGCTAGGACCTTTAGCCTCTTGTTTGATGGAATATTGTATCCTCAAACTAATGTGGACCCTCTGTGCTTCACCACTTCAATATTTTTGAAGAACTCCTTATCCTGTACATTTAAATGACACAGAACCTTTTTTAAATAGAGAAAGGCAGATGACCTGCTAGCATTATCAAGATCCACAGCCTGGCAGGCAGCTATGGTGGGCATTTGTCCACAAGAGCTCACAGCCAGTTATCAGAGACAACAGGCTACAGCAGTCAGTTAGAATATAATTTTTACAATGCCAGCTGTAAGTGGGTTCAATTCCCACCATTGTCTGTTCTCCCGGTGACTGCATGGGTTCCTCCGGGTGCTTCAGTTTCCTCCCACATTCCAAAGACGTATGGTTTGGGTTAGTAAGTTCTGGATATGTTATGTTGGTGCCAGAAGTGTGGTGGCACTTGCGGCTGCCCAGCACAATCCTTGAAGATTTGATTTGGCACAACTGACACATTTCACTGTGTGTTGTGATATACGCTTAACAAATAGAGCAAATCTTTATCTTTATCTAACCTTTAATCTTTATCGAAGGGTTCCAGGAAAATAGTGGTGTGCACCATTTAGTAATATTCTTTTCTTTTCAAATCTTTTTATTATTATTATTCAAAATTAACACGAGTACATCGACGTAAGCAACACTTACAATGTCTCAAGAAAAAAAACATTATTTTAAAGATTGAAAAAATTTTGGTGATGAAAAAAAATCCCCTACTAAGCAAAAAAGAAGTGGGGGAAAAAACCCCATTAGGTGTTCAACCCCGGAGCCATGCGTCATACAAAAAGCTTCTAAAGATAAACATCAAACTGCCAGCAAGAAAAAAAAATGTACCAATAATTTACAATTAGATCGTGGAGGAAATCTAGCAATTAACTCAAAGGATAATAGCGAGCAAATGAACCCCATCTTTTCTCAGAATCAAACATAGGTTCAAAGGTTCGACTTCTAATTTTCTCCAAACTAAGACATAGACCATTTAGTAATATTGATCCCCTTATGACAATGAGCAGGGAGGGCTGGGAATTCAAAAAAACAGTTATGGGGGATAGGAGTTATCTGAGGTATCTGAAAGGAAATATTCCTAATGCACAGGGCTGCAAGGAGCTCGAAGATAAAGCATTCTTTAAAATCAATGTAGGCTTCTGCTGACCATGAGCTTCTAACACAATAGTTCGACCATGGTTTCCCCGTCCTCTTGCTGATCCGGATCACTGCTTTGAATATCATAGCAGCTCGGACTGTGCCAGGCCAATGACTGACAAGATTTTCCCCACTTGTCCAACCCTTTGCACTGCTAGGGTTGAGATTGGATTGCTGAAGTGAATAAGAAAGGCAGATATCTCAGACAGACAATAAATACACTAGCTGGATGGCTGTGAACATTGTACTGGCGAACCAACGCAGAAAATGATGGTCCATGCAGCCAGTCTTGCTGCTAGGTATTCCTGGAGAGAAGCAGCAATGCTCCAAGTGGTGACAAGTCCTGACCAACATAACCAGATGTCATGGTAGGGATAGAGAAAGTCCTACTCATGAAGAGTACCCTCCCCACCCCCGAACGTCAGTGACAGCTGGTAAATCCACGCCCCTGCCACCTCTGCTATCAGAGCTGCTAAATTCATTGAACAGTCCAACAGAAGGACAGAGATCCAGATTGGAGAACACTGGAAGTGCACAGCAGTCAACTGGCCTGTTCTTAAAATACATTGAGTTTGATTTAATTCTTCCTGATGCTGCGTGCTTTCAGCATTTTCTATATTTTTCTCTTTGTTAAGGAGGTCATACCAAGTGGAAAATGGTTTCAGTCCAGATAAGATGATAACCGAAAGAATCTCTCAGAGACACTTTCACTCTACGGCTGCTATTTCCCTGAGAGGACGATAAATAATGACAAAATGAACATTCTTCTGCAGGTGAGAACATTAAAGAGGTAATAGCAAACGCTATTAAAAGATGATGTTTCAAACCGCTTTGGGAAATTCAGACATAAGAATGAATGAATCTACCTCTGAGACGTCAGTGTTTCCTGATTATTATTCCCAAAATTCTACCTCAGGCTAAGGATAGGATCACGAGAGCTGTGCACGTTTGCTAACTGGAGCTTGGCTGCAGAGCAGCTTCAGAAGGCACCATTCAACCTTACAGGTACATGTAAGCGTGCTCTGTTATGTCAGTGTGTAATTTCTGTGGTCTGTTTGCAGCTCTGGAATTATGTTCTGCCTCCTCAATAATGAGATCACAATGAGCAGACTGTATCCTGTATATTTCAATGGGGCTGCGATTGTTCAGTACCCTAAACAGGGCGTGGACCTCACCTTGCCAGCATGCCTGAATGAAGAGTCTCAGGGAACAAAACATATTTGTCCTTGGGCCTCATCAGGATAAATCAAGTGAGCTTAAAGCATCTGACTGTTTGGGGCCAACAGGTAGGCCTCATGTCCCTTCTGACATAAACGAACACTGAACATTTTCAGTGGACTGGTTAAGATCATGGGTTTGGCTCAGCTAACAGAAGAAGGACTCGTGCATCATAGGAAGAATGCGTGCTTGATGGTTGATGTGGACTTGTCGGTCTGAAGGCCCTGTTTCCAAGCTGCATGACTCCATGAGTCAACTAAAATAACGTTTAGAAGCCTAGCTCTGAAATCTGGCTTGTAGTCATTTCAGAGGGCTGCACTTATTTTGACCAATTTACCAATGGCTCATCCACATGTGGGGAGGCTTACCAAAGCCCAGTTCTGATCTCATGGTGTCTTTGCAACTGGACCCTGCGCTTGGATAGACAGTCGAGGGGAGAGTAAATTGTAGGTTGTTGCGTCAGTGTAAGGATGTCTGGGCAGTAGAAATAATGGGGGTGGGTGGAGGTGCAGGTTTAACAGGTAGGATGACATAGGGAGTGTGGTATGGTTTACTACAAGAGTGGGGTCAGGCAGTGTAGGTCCTGGCAGTGTATGAGTAGGTGGGACGGTGTCCTGGAAACAGGTTGAGCTGGAGATGTAGGAATCAGTGGGGGAATAGTCATAGCCAGGTTCCGATGGGAGCAAGGCGATAAAGCCCATTGCATTACAGCACAGAAACAGGATGTTTGGCCCATCACATCAATGGTGGGCCTGGTGTTCGAACTTATGCCACCTACCTGCACCTAGCCCATAGCCCTCCAAACCTCCTTCACCAAGTACTTATCCAAACCTTTTACATATTACAACTGAATTCACATCTGCTGCTGACAGCTCTTTCCACACTCACACCACCTTCTGTGCGATGAAATTCACCCTCAGGTTCCCCTTAAATATTTCACCTTTTAGCCTAAAACTATCTCATCTTAATTTTAATTCTTACACAACTAGAGGATAAAAAGCCGGCAGTCATTCAATTTATCTAAGCCCCTTATAATTTTATATACCTCCATCTGATCTTCTCTCATTCTCCTGCACAGCAGTGAATAAAGCCCTAACCTATTTAACCTTGCCCCAAGACTCAGGTCCTCAAATCCTGGCAACATCCTTGTAAATTTTCTCTGCACTCTATAAAGTTGCTGGCCGGTGGAGTAGTGGCATCCACTCTGGACTTCGGAGCAAATGATCCCGGGTTTGGATCTGACCAGCTCCTTGCTCACCTTCCATCTGTGCTGGGCTGAGCATGAGCTAGCAACTCGGCCTTATAAAACAGACAAATGCTAGAGAAATGGCAGGGTTGCTGTCTGGTGCCCAAACAAGACACAGGGTGGAACTCTATAAAGCACTCAGACTGCTGTAGGAAAACAGAAGCTGGCGGGAGAGTTGAAGGTGTAGACCTGAAGGGTGGGTCAGAGGCCTGGTGATTTGAAAACAGGAGGTGGTCTCTGGAGACAGCCAGAGCACGGGTAGGCCTTCATGCCTGCCTCACTGTTTAATACGAGCATAAGTGATTGATTTGAGCTTCTGTGTCATTTCTCCACACCTTCTATTCCTTGATCTATCAAATATTTATCCACCTGCAGTTTAAATACTGATAATGATCCGGCTTCCTCCACCCAGCGGAGTAGTGAATTCCAGAGATTCACCACCTTCTGCAGGGAGAAATTTCTGTGTACCTCCATTTTAAATGTCCTGCATCTGATCTTGCATTATGCCCTCTTGTTCAAGACTTTCCCACCAGTGAAAACATTCAAATATCCACACTCTGTCAAGCCCCCTTAGGGTCTGATATGTTTGAAAAGTTCATCCCTCATTCTTCTAAACTCCAAAGAATACAGGCTCAAACTATTTAGTCTCTGTTGGTAGGAAAACCCTCTCATCCCAGCAACTACTGCCAATGTTTTATTTAAGAAGGAGGCCAAAACTGTGTAGTATTCTGGGTGTGGCCGCACCAACCCCCTCTAGACTTGCAAAAACCTTCCCTGTTTTCTAAACCCCAGCTCTATTGCAATGAAGGAAAGAATGTCAATTGCTTTCTTAATTGTTCATTGGACCTGCCTGCTAACCTATTGTGATTCATGCCCCAGAAGGCCTAGATACCTCTTTTCTTCACTCACTTACAGTCTGGCCGGCTGGTGGCGCAATGGCATCAGCACCAGACTCCGGAGCGAAGGCTCCCGAGTTCGAATCCAAGTCAGGCCACCCCCCGAGCACACTGACCATCCGCGCCGGGTTGAGCGTTGAGCTAGCCACTCGGCCTCGTAAAAAAGTAAGGGTCGAGTCAGGAACATTCATATCGTGACCCGGTTAATCTGAAAGGAGACCAGTCCTGACACCATGCACCAGACAAGAATGGCTGACCATCTGGTGCGACACACAAAAAAAAAACTTACAAGCTCTCTCCATTTTAATAGTGATCTGCCTTTTGACTTCACGAACCAAAGTGCATGACTTCACATCTCTCCATTTTAATCTCCATATGACAGCCCTGTGCTACTCAGTCAAATCTATCTTTTTCCCAATACAGAATTATAGTCTCCTTATCAAAACATGCCCTTCCATCTATTTCTGCATTACTGGCAAGTTTGGAAACCTTACATGCCACGGTGAATAATTACGGGCTGAGAATTAGTCCCTCTGATGCTTCTCCTTCCAGTCTGAGAAGGATCCAGCTATTCCGACTCTCAGTTTTCCATGGGGCAGCCAGTTTTCAAGACATTCAAGCACATTTCCTCCAATACCACAGGCTTTTGATTTATGCAGCAGCCTCTTATGTGACACCTATAATATAACCAGTACCTGGCCAGCAGAAACTTTTCTGCTCTGCCATACCTTTTCCAGGCAAGGGCGTGCAGTTCACTCAGACAGAAAGGAAGGAGCAGGAACTTTTCAAGATACTTGCAATGTGTGCTTGTCTACATCACATGTGTCTCCAAGTTCTTAGCATTTGAGTTGTGGAGTAATAAAACACGGAATTGTTGCATCAGACCAACATGTCCCATGCCGACCATCAGTTACCCATCTACACTAATCGGATTTACCAGCAGTTCATTCAAATTCCCTCAAGTGCTCATCTAAATATGTTTAATTTGTTCAATGTTTTCAGAATACCCACTTTCACTTGCTTCTCAAGCAAATGGGAAAATCTATCAGTTCATCCATGAATACTGAGTCTGTATGCATACTGTCATATGATGTTAAGAGATCTATTTGTTCCATTATATCTCGTGACATAACCATTCAGATAAATAAATGTCCCTTATGTCTGAGAAGGACCACGCAAGAGAAAAATTAAGATTTCAGAAAAAGTATCTGGTGCTTTCCCGGCATATATGACAAATGAACTCTTCTCGGGCTTCCAGTCAGGTACAGGTATTGATTTTAACCAATGTTTTGATGACAAACTCTGCCATCATCGGGGATGATGCCTAGGCACATTTAGTCTAGGCATTATCCCTGATGAAAATGACGTAGTTTGTCATCGAAATGGTTAAAACGGATACCTGTCCCCGGCAGGAAGCCTGAGGAGAGTTTATTCATTGAGATTACAGGTTGAAATTTTCCTTCCTCTGATTAACTTTGAAGACAACTGGAGGAAACATGAGCTTTAAAAGTTGCCAGTAAAATTTGAGGAAATTACTTATTTACAAAAATTAATTAGTTTGAACTTGCAGTCTGGTGCTGGTTTAGTCCCTTGCAATGCAGCAGACCAGTGGAAGGCTCACCTGTGAAACAGGCCTCCTGTTTTTCACGACCCCATCATTTATTGCATGGAACTATCCTACAACAATTTGAATGACCAGCCACTGCCTGGGAAATATTGTTATTCATCTTGTCTGAAATACTTTACTTATTTATTGAAATACAGCACAGAATAGGCCTTTGCAGCCCTTCAAGGCACACCGGCCAGCAATCCCCGATTTGACCCTAACCTAATGACGGGATAATTTACAGCGACCAATTAACCTACCAACCGGTACGTCTTTGGACATTGGGAGAAAACTGGAGCACTCAAAGGAAACCCACGTGGTCACAAGGAGAACATATAGGCAGCAACATGAATTGAACCCAGGTCACTTCTACAAAACCTTTTAATACAATGAAAACTTATCAAACCTAGAAAGGGCAAGAAGGGCACTCTAGCAATCACTATCCTGCACAGTAAATGAGATCCTAACCTAATGGGATCTGTCATCTTCTCCAGCCACACTTTCAACTTTGAACCTGCAAGCAAGATGGCCCTTTGAAACTAACCTTTCACCTCTGTGGGTTAATTAGGTCATTTAAGTCATGTGACTTTTATTGTTGGGCTTCACATGAAAGAAATAGGACAGTATTTGTTGGATATTAAATGACTTCCAACCATCTCTCCATCCTAAATCCTTTGGTGTTAAAATCGGAGCCTTAGATACACAAGACTTTCCAATCTCTGAGTGCTCAAGCCACATTGGTCCATGTTGATTCAAATGTAGTCCAGCTCCTTTTCTCAAGCCCATTGTATGGAAACCAGCTCGAATCAGTGTTGAATTGACTTCAGCTCGAATACCGATCTATTTCTGAGCTGTGGCTGAAATTAAACTCCTTAGAGATGATCTCTCTCATTAGGATGACTCATTAGTTTCTGTTTCCAGGACAACCAGACAAGAACAAAACGGTGAGGGGGGGTCATGCTTTGCCAGGCTAGCTTCTGTTTATGCATGATGCACATTTCCAGGACTAGGACAGATGAATTTAGGAAGGGCATGTCAAAAATGGTGCAGACAATTTGCTCCTTACAATGACAGAGAAACTGTATTTCCTCCTATGCTATTTTCATTTGTTAATGCTGTGCATTAGGGATGCAAGTAAATTGTGAGCAAACTCTGTGGTTGGCAGTTGCTAGGCTGCATGAGATGCAAAGCTGAGGAGGGAGACAGCAATTTGTGTGTATATTATTGAAAGGTAGTATTTATATTGGCTACACTGTGGGACCAATATGTAAAGAATTGAAATATTTTTTTCCCTCTCCTCTGTCACCACTTCACTTTGCAAATTGCATGTCTCCCTGGAGAGACCGTGTGTACTTTAGTTACACGAAGGAACTGAGGTGATTGAGATTGAACCTTTAGATGTTATGAAAACGATGTACCACTATAGAAGTGGGTTACCCACTTCACATTGTACTGACAATGGATTGAATGAGCAGAAGAGAAACGACGTGGAGCAGACTGAGGAGCAAATGTCTTTGAAAAATCAGAAACAAAAAATTAGTGGAAGGGTTGTGAACCATTCTGCTAGAAGATCCATACCCAAATCAAGGGTAGACTTGTAGTAATGAACTTTTTTCACTATTTCCTACTTCTGCCTTATTGATATTACATATTCTGTTACATACATCAAAGTTGCTGGTGAACGCAGCAGGCCAAGCAGCATCTATAGGAAGAGGCGCAGTCGACGTTTCAGGCCGAGACCCTTCGTCAGGACTAACTGAAGGAAGGCCCTTCCTTCAGTTAGTCCTGACGAAGGGTCTCGGCCTGAAACGTCGACTGCGCCTCTTCCTATAGATGCTGCTTGGCCTGCTGCGTTCACCAGCAACTTTGATGTATGTTGCTTGAATTTCCAGCATCTGCAGAATTCCTGTTGTTTACATATTCTGTTGTTCATTTTGTTCAAGTCAGGAAATGGAAATCAGATGAACACAATATTTCTAGAAACCTGGGAGACTTTGATGACCCCTGAATACTTAGATATGTTAGAATTCCTCTGAACTCACAATGTTGTGTTCATACACCACCATTGCATTCACTGATTCACACTTCCTTCAGCATTGGCAGTGCTGAGATTTGAAGACTTCTCTTCCCTGATTTTGTATACATCTTGACTTCACTGTTTCTCCCTGTCCCCATGTCTGTTTATAAATCTCCAAGATCTCTTTACTCCTCCAGTTCATGTCTCTCGTGCAACGCCAAGTTTAATGGTGACTGTGTTTTCAGCTTATAGGACCATAAACTCAGTAATTACCTCCTCACACCTCTCTCACTCTCTCCTCAGGACACACCTTTGTTTTTGATCATGTATCCGAGTGTCAAGTTTTATTTGACAATATTCCTGTGAATCTTGGAACGTGTCACTGGAATAAAGATGTATACGTGTAACTTGCTGTCAATGAGTGCACTTTAATTCAAAGTGCATAAGAGGACACTGAAAGTGTAGTCCTGATTTTCCAGGAAGCAGTCATAATGCATTCATTTTGTGCTGTGATTCTGCACAATGTGCAGACTGTGGAAAATTCACTTCTGGGACATGCATTTGTGCTGCCGCCTTAGGTCCTGATCTGAACGCCAGCAGGGAACAGAGTTGATGATGGCCCTCCTCAGAGTGTATCAAAGACACACTGTTTCATCTGTCCTGACATTCAGGGTTACTCCTCAGTATAACCTTGATAACAACTCCAAGGTATTTTTGGCACTGTGTATTCTCAATGACCTGGCAACTGATGGAGGCATTAAAGGGAGCAGCTGTGGTTAAAGGCCATCTGGGAATTAGCTGAAGGATGACGCTGAGACACCTGAGGAATCAGAGGGTGTGGTCGCACAAACACTTTGGCAATTATAAGTAAGTCTTATTTAGCAGGCATTGATTCAGAACAGTTTATCCTAAGGGACCTGTAACTTTACAAATCTTATCAATATCTTCCCATCTCCTATAACAATTTGATACAGTCCTGTGTATTTACCTTTTCTCTGTCATGTCTATACCCCACCCACATAAAGAAAATAGGCCTCGTTCTCCAAATCTGCACCAGGAATGGTGCATTGTAAAAGAAGTCAGCTCCCAACCCTTTCTTCACATAAACAAGTATTACAACAAGGGATTTCGATCAATTTAACTGAGAACTTTTATTTGTGAAACGAATGTTTCATTTTTCACAGTAAAGTCCATAAACAGGGAGAATTGTGAAGCATGAAAAATAATAAATACAAAAACTGAAATGTCAGCAGTTCAAAAGTACTCATCCCCAGTTGCTCAGTACTTAGTTGAACCACCTCTCACAGCTGTTACAGCCAGTAATGGGTAAGTCTCTATTAGCTTTGCGCAATGTGATAGAGTGAGATTTGCCCACTTCTCCTTGCAAAATTGTTCAAACTGTGCCAGGTTAATTGGAAAGTGGTGCTGAACTGCAGTCTTGTGGTCTTGCCAGAGATGTTCGATCGGATTAAGGTCAGGACCCTGACTAGCCACTCAAGGACATCAATTTTCTTCATTTGAAGCCCCTGATGGTTGCTCTGGGTGTTGTCCTGCTAAAAGACAAACTTCCTCCCCAGTTTAAGCTTTCTGGCAGTGACTAGCAGATTTTTATCGTGGATTTCTCAGTATTTAGCAGCATTCGTCTTCCCGTTAATTGTGACCAGATTTCCGGTCCCTGCTGCTGAAAAGCATCTCCACAGCATGATGCTACCTCCACCATACTTTGCAGTCGGGATACTGTTACCCGGCTGATGTGCAGAAATAGATTTACACCACACGTACCACTTAGTGCTGGGGCCAAGTCTCATCTGAGCACAAGACCTTCTCCCACACCTTTACAATATCTTCGAAGTGAAAGTCTTTATGGGCAAGGGTATACTTTTTTTTCCAGGGCTTCTTCCATGACACGCTTCTTCCATGACACTCTTCCATAAATAACCTTTTTTGCGCAAGGCCTTGGAGACTGTGGTACCATTAACTCATATCCAATTGCAGTCACTGACTTCTGCAGCTCACACACGAGTGACTATTGACATCACAGTAGCCTCTCTTACAAGTCCCATTCTTCTCCAGTGACTAAGTTTAGAGGGTCTTCATTTTGGTTTGGTCTGTTGAAAACCTACCAGGCTGTTGGATCTGACAGAGAGCAGGGATATTTATTCTTGTGAACTGATTGAAAAGGGGTGATCCTCCAAATTTCTACATCAACAAATTGGATTAGTGGGTAAGTTAACATAATGCTGAGATATATCCTGGGATGTGCTAGGACACATCATCACTGATGTAACAAGGGGTCTTTTAACATCACACACTCTCACCTAGGCGACTTCTCCAAGGTTGATCAGACTATGGCTTGTGTCCCAGCAGCATCCTAGGATATATCTCTGCATTATGTTAACTTACCCACTTACCCATAGGTCACAACTTCTGATCCATAGCCAACTGGAGGCTCGCTTAGCAGCCTCTGTGACGTTCCTGATGGCTCTTCTCTTTGCAGCCCCCGTAATGCCAAGGAGAGAGTAGGTTCTGCCGAGCGAGTACTCGTCAAAACGTTTACATCCCACCTCTATGGGCTTACATCGTGCCCTCCACCCCGTTTCTGGCATTGCTCTGCTAGCTCCTGGTATCTGGCTTTCTGTTGTTAATAGCTAAGGAGATACTTTCTGCCACTGCCTTCAGCACCTGGTCATGACAAGGGAGTAGCAGCCTTCTGGGAGGACTTTTGGTCTGCTGCTGAGAATATGTTCCAAGGTCCCTCTGCCAAAGCAGAGAGGGCATGATGATCTCTTAATTTTGCCCCAAGTAAAAAGGTTCACTGGACAAGGCACCTGAGGAAAGTTACCATAGTGGTTACGAAGGGGATGAAGACTTTTTTAGCCTCAAAACTTTGCTTTTTAATTTTTACTAATTTGCTGACAAGTTTTGGAATTTCTTTTGATTTGACATGATGCACACTGTTTTGTCGTCTAGCTCAAAAATCATACTTCAGTATATTTTAAATTTGTGAAATGAGACAGTAAAATGTGAAAATCCTTGTGGGTGTTGAATACTTTTTCAAGGCATTGTATGTCTCCAAAGTTGTGAACCTTTTAAATATTTGGAGATTGTACCCAAATGCAACTCATTAATATATGTTAAGAGAAGCAGTGGTTATACTATGGACTTCTGAGAAAACTCCACTGTACATTTTCTTCCAGTGCAAACAGAAGCCTCTCACTATCACTCTTCGTTTCACGATACTTTGTCAATTTCCTAGCCATGATGTGGCAGTTCCTTTTATTCTATGGCCCCTCAGTCTTGATACCAAGCCTATTTGGTGGCACCTTACCAAATGACTTCTTTTGATGTACATCCATACCGTATCAAACACATTTCTATTATTAATCCTCTGTTAACTCAGCAAAATTTTCTATCACATTTTAAACAAATTTATGGTGGCTTTCTTCAATCAATATACACTTGTCCAAGTGACTGTTAATTAGACCATAAGACCATAAGATATATAGGAGCAGAATTAGATTATTTAGCCCATCAACCTGCTCAGCTGTTCTAATTATCCTCTCAGCCCCAGTCTCCTGACTTCTTCCCATATCCCTTCATGCCCTGACTAATCAAGAATCTATCAACCTCTGTCTTAAATATATGTAAAAACTTGGCCTCCACAGCTGCCTGTGGCAATGAATTCCACAGATTCACCTCTCTTTGGCTAAAGAAATTCCTTCTAACCTGTGTTCTAAAAGGTCGCCTATCTATTCTGAGGCTGTGTCCTCTGGTCTTAGACTCTCCCACTATAGGAAACATCCTCACCATACCCACTCTATCAAGGCCTTTCACCATTCGATAGGTTTCAATGAATTGTGGTGAATACAGCCCAAAACCATTAGATGCTCCTCATATGACAAGCCATTCAATCTTGAAATCATTTTCGTGAACCTCCTTTGAACACTTTACAGTTTCAGCACATCCTTTCTAAGGTAAGGGGCCCAAAACTGCTCACAATATTCCAAGTGGGGCCTCACCAGTGCTTTATAAAGTCTCAACATTACATCCTTGCTTTTATATTCTAGTCCTCTTGAAATGAATGCTCACATTGCATTTGCCTTCCTCACCACAGAATCAACCTGCAAATGAACCTTCAGTGAATCGTGCACAAGGACTCCCAAGTCCCTTTGCACCTTAGTTTTTGTATTTTCTCTCCAGTTAGAAAATAGTCTGCCCTTTCATTTCTTCTACCAAAGAGCATGACCATGCACTTCCTGACACTGTATTCCATCTGCCATAAGCCCTTCTGTAGCCTCTCTACTTCTTCTCTAGACCATAAGGCATAGGAGCAGAATTAGGCCATTTAGCCCATCGAGTCAGCTCCACTATTTAATCATGGCTGATCCTTGTTTTCTCTCCCCCCAACCCCATTTCCCAGCCTTCTCCCCGTAACCTTTGATGTCATGTCCAATCAAGAAATTATCAATTTCTGCCTTAAATACACACAATGACCTGACCTCCACAGCTGCACGTGACAACAAATTCCACAAATTCACCACCCTCTGGCTAAAGAAATTTCTCTGCGACTCTGTCTTGAATAGACGCCCCTCTATCCTGAGGCTATGCTTAATTTTTGCTTCCTTTGATCTTTTGAATTAACTAGGTATCTGTTTCCTTCATTTCTTTTAAACTTATAGTACATGGCTCCTATTTTCTCACAAACTTTATACACAGCTCAGTGGTTCTCTTTTTAATGTGCTCTCTCTGTTCTCAGTCCTCTGTCGGGTCCTTTTAAACTCATGGGGGTTCTTTTCCTCCACCTAATGCAAATCCTTCAATAAATCCAATTGCACTGAAGCTAAATCTGAATTTCTCCACCATGCATTCTGCGATAGTACACGACTCCTCACGATTTGCTTCTGATCATGTCAAAAGGCCGTCAATGAACTCTAAGAAGTTACCCATTCTTTTTGTACAATAATCAGTCTGGCGCCTTTAGGATGGTCTTCTGAGTGCTTGAGGCAACTGCCTATGTCTTCCATTTCCTTCTCAATGCCGGAGCAATGGAGAAATTCTGTAGCCACTGGCCCCTTTCCAGAGAAATGCCATTAAAGACAAACTCTTGCCAGTTTTTGTTTTCCTATCAAAATTCGACAAATTAATTCCAAAGATATTTTCTCATGTTATGATAACTAGCACACATCCCATCTCCCTATCTGTCGCTACCTGTACCCATATGGACACACAACTCCCCGTGCCCACCCACTGCCTTCCCCACAACTTTTCATGCAGCCTGATTGATCCAGCAGCCCTCACCCCACCCATGCCAGCCCACCACCCTGCATGACCCTCGAAACTTCCCCCAGTTTTTCCCATCTCCTCTCAGTATATCTCCTGTGTCCCATGAGCTCTCTTTTCTACTACTTACCCTATTCTGTACATGAGCTCCCTACACCTTATATCTGCCTTCATCTTCCTCACCTACCAGCAACATTCCATCCATACCTCCACCATTCAACACCACCCATCACTCCCATCCAACCTCATGACAAAACACCCATTGATTCACTCCTATCCCTTCCCTCTTCTGGTTCTAGGCAGAGAAGGGGTCATCTGCTTCTTCCCAGGGTAAAATTCAGTCAGAGCCCTTCGGCTTCAGTGACCCATGTACTGAGAATGGGGGAGGGGGGAGGAAGGTACTAAGTTCTCCGACAAGTGGCTGGTTGCAAAACCAGTGGATTGCCAATATGTGACGAGCCCCTCAAAAGCTGAGGAAATTATGGCTGTCGTTCATTTTGTCCTGTGCTGTATGACGTAGGTGACCATGGTTCCACGACCATGACTGTATTTGGCAGTTTTTTATGGTTGACCATTGCCTTCTTCTGGGCAGTGTCTTTACAAGATGGGTGACCCCAGCCATTACTAATACTCCTCAGAGTTTGTCTGGCTGGCGTTAGTGGTCACATAACCAGGACTTGTGATATGCACCAGCTGCTCATATGACCATTTACCACCTGATCCCCTGGTTTTACGTTACCTTGATCACGGAGCTAAGCAGGTGCTACATGTTGCCCAAGGGTGACCTGCAGGCTGGTGGAGGGAAGGAGCACCTTATATCTCCTTTGGTAGAGGTGTATCTCCACCCTGCCACCTGAGTTATGGCTGTGACTGCCCATATTAGACTGGATAATCCTGCTCACCATGACAGCGTTAGCAAATTTAAAATAAGCAGATTAATACCTGCATTGAAGTAACCAATAGAGGAACCATAGTCCTTACTTGTTTTTTATCGGTGTCAAACATAGCAGAGAACCCATTCTTATGTTATTAGACAATCATCCAAGTTACAGCAACAAAGGAAGTTAACATCACGGTGGACATATAATACTGGAATTATAGGGAATCTGGAGATTAGTGAGAATGAGGAAACTCGGGGATTATTGAAAGAAGCAAAAGTGTAACAAATGGAAACTGGAAGAAAATCTTTGCTAAGATGTTTTTTCAAAATTTGGCATTCTTGACGAAATAAGCACACAATTTGAGGATACATTTGTAATGAAGGCTGTTTGTGTTGTAGCATTGGAATAACAGGTCTCAGGTGCTGTCACAAGCAGATAACTGTGATCTCCGGATAATAAGGGATTAGATGATTTACATTTCTCAGTTTAGGGTTAAGGCAGGATTTCCTGATTAAGAGATTTTGTATCTCTCTTGTTGTCTTGCTGCTGAACAAAGCCTGAAATAAGACAAAGGTTGGGGAGGGGGTCATTTCCAACATTTTATGAGTAAGAATAATCATAATGGATTATGCTCAGCTACGTTTCTGTCAGATGTCCCTATCCACTGGAATTGTGTTGCACTTGGGTGCAATAGCCTTTGGTGCTTGATGTTATCTTGCAGCTGTACAAAATATTGGTCAGGCTACACTCGGAATATTGTGTGCAGTTCTGTTACCCCATCGCAGGCTGCATGTGGTAGCCTCTGAAAGAATGCAGAAGAGATTCACCAGGATGTTGCTTGGTATGGAGGGTTTTACTTATAGGGAAAAAATGGATAGGGTGGGTTGTTCTTCTCAGACCATAGGAGACTGAGGGATGATATGATTGAGCCTTATAAAACTATCAGGGGCATAGATGGGATTTAGAGAGTCCTTTCCTACAACCGTCAAGTGTAAAACTAGAAGGCATAGGTTTAAGGTGAGAAGGGAAAGATGTAAAGAGATCTGAGGGCAAGTTTTTCCACACTGAGGGTGTTAAGTGTATGGAATGAACTGTCAATGAAACTGATAGAGACAGATAGAATTACAGTGCTTAAAAGGCATTTGGAGAGGTTCCCTTGTAAGCAAAAGAGTAGAAAAGGTATGGGCCTAAATGTAGGCACACTGATTAGCCCAGACAGGCATCATAGTCAACTTAGATGTGTTGTGGTGAAGGGCCCCATTCTGTGCAGTACAACTCCATGGTTATGATTCAAAACTTTGGAACTGGTCTTCACCAGAAGCACTGTAGAAGTTTAAGGTGGCAGCTCAGCACAACCTCCTCAAAGGCAATTAAGGATGGATAATTGACACTAGCCTTGTCAGTGATGCCTAGATTCTGAAACATGAATGAACATCCTACAGGAGAAAGATGTGGCTTCTTAACTCCGCAGTGCCCTCCAATTCTTTTCCATCAAGAGGCTGTGAAATATTGTATCATGGATTCAACAGTGCAAATCATTAACATTTAGCTCCTGTGTCCGGAAAAATAAAATGCTATGTAGCCCAGATTACAGTAGTGAGCTTCAGTGATGGCCTAGGACTGTGATGGGTGACCTCCAACAATCACAATCTTCTTCACCAGGGATGTAAGAATCTAACTATCAATGTTTTCCCCTATAGACATCAGTTTATGCCATATTTAGGAAATATTGTCTTGAGGTTGACTATAAACTTACTTCTGGAGTTTTGTTCTTTGGTCCTGAGACAAACGTCTAAGTTCAACGCTGTTGTTAAAATCCCCAATGAGAACTGATGACCAAATACCACCTAATAGCACAGTTAATGATGGCTTCACTTATTTTGTTGTTGAGTGAGGCACATTGATTGTTCTAGGTTTGTCCTACCTTTTGTAAATATGACATACCTGGGCAATTTTCCACATAACCAGGAAGATGGAATTGTTGTAAGTCTCCTGGAATGGCTTGTCCAGAGAGGCAGCTAGTTCATCGTGCAGGTAAGCAGTAATACAGAGCCGCTGTCTGTCTTGTCTAGTCACCTGTGCTGTATCTAGTGCTCTTAGCATGGATAATTGTACATTCTGTTGGGTAGATGTTTTAACTGCACTGGAATTGCTAGGCTACAGGCAGGGATAGTTACAGAGCCAAATCTTCGCCAGAACAGCTGGAATGTTGACTAGTTCTATGGGACTTTGCTATATTCAGTGCTCTCAGCCATTTCTTCTTCTCACATGAAGTGAATCAAACTGGCTCCAGATTGACTTCTGTAATGGTGAGGATCTCAGGAGAGACCTCTGACATAATACTGCACACGTTCTCATCTTTCCTTTGCTGTACCAGCACATTAGCTAGGTGGGGCAGCAATCTTATGGATATTTCTATCATTGTGTACAACTGTGGATAGCGTCTTATTATGGCTTGGTATCTGCTTGGGAGCGGGCTATAGGGAAATGATGAGTTGGCTTAATCAATCATATCTCAATCCAATCGTTCAGCATATTGAATCTAGAAAACTGAGATCCGTTTAAACTGGATTGAGAGATTTGATAGCCCCAGTCTATGAGTTTAAATTCTATTATGAAATCTCCATGGTAGGTGGTTCTACAATGGTTCCAGTCTTGGTCACATATCATTGCACATGCTAATTTCTTTCTCCATGGTTCCTACTAGATGTGCTTGTCTCTTACTGCCCTCTGAAGTGGCTAATATGATTAGAATAGTATACGTAAAGAGCTGGCTCCGTTCTTTTGTGGAACCACAACATTAACACATTTGGAGTTGGGGGGGGGGATATCTCCTTGGCAAAGTCTTGCAGAGGGTGCCAGCTGCCTTCTGCCTGGGGAGCCAATGGAGATCACACTGGCTAAGGAACAGTAAAGTAGATCTTTTCTTCTATGAACCTTTTCCTTTTCTAATTATATTCTTTCCTTTGTTATAAATTGTGATGCAGTGTTTGGTTTCATATTTATATGTGTAAGGGTCATGCACTATTAAGTCTAAATGAAATGTTTCCCCAATATTTGCTTTCAGTCCAAGAGAAATAATTCTGAGGAAATGCATGGGGAATGAATTGTTAATGTTTCATCTTCTCAAATCCTTAAAAAAGAACTGAAAATCTGTTAGCTAGCCTTTTATTGTTTCTAAATTTTAACATTTTAACATTTTATTACAATATTCCAGTATGACTGAGTTTGATTTTTACAAAGCTTTGCATTTTTACGGGTGCTGTAGAGGATATTATTATGCCGTGTGTAAGGTTTTTGTCTCCTGTAATCTTCCTCTGCTCTCTTACAGAGGTGGGATTCTTCATCACATGCAGAACCAGGAGCAGCTAAGCAATCTATGGCCTACTTTCTGAAGTATGCAAAGAAGGTAAGAAACCAAGGGCAAGGAAACTGGCACACTGCAAAACAGCAAGTCTCTGGGCTGTTGCAGACAAAACGGCTGTATAAAGATCATCTTTACATTACGCAATTGAGCAAGCTGTGTTAATAGGGACAACTAAATATAGTCACAAGAAATGTAAGCCAAAAGCCATGTTTTGCAGTGGAAGGTGATGTATTCAGGTGATTGATTGTTCAATCAGCAATGGGATGACCAGGTTTTCCCTTGAAATGCATCATTCTGTGTTGAAGTCAGTGCTGATACTTTTGAATGCTTTTGCTAATCTTGCTAATCTTGTTCTGTGCGATTTGTCTGCCACAGTAAGAATATAATATTGATACAGGAAAGGTTGCAGATGCTGGTATCTGGAGCGACAAGCAAACTGCTGGAGGATCTCAGTGGATTGAGTAGCACCTGTGAAGGGAAAATGCTGGCAATTCTTCTCCCCTCATAGATGCCCCTCCAACTGTTAAGTCCCTCCTCCGATCATTTTGTCACTCTAGAATTGTCAGATTTGTAAATACATGATTGTATTTATGTATTTATGCAAATTTTATTCCATATCTGTACTTTAACCTCTAAGTTTACTTTAATTGTTGAATGTTGTTTTTTGTTGTGCCAACGCACTACATCAAAGTCTTAATAAAGGCATCTGTTAGTCTTGCGAGACCATAGATCTGCGCCTGGAAAGTCTTCACTCTCCAGGTCGCAGGCCTGGGCAAGGTTGTATGGAAGACCAGCAGTTGCACATGCTGCAAGTCTCCCCTCTCCACGACACCAAAGTTGTCCAAGGGAAGGGCATTAGGACCAGTGTCGTCGCAGAGCAATGTGTGATTAAGTGCCTTGCTCAAGGACACAACACGTTCCCTCGGCCGGGGCTTGAACTCACAACCTTCAGGTCACTAGTCCAATGCCTTAACCACTTGGCCACATGCCCACATAGTCTTAACACGTGTAAATTTATATGACAAGCGAAGTCTTCCTATTTTCCCATTTTCTTTGGATGCTTAGCTTTTTTTTAATATTGTGATCCAGCTTTGCCTATTGGCGAGTATTCTGACAGGCCTCAGCTGTAACATTAAGCACGTGCAAATAGTGCAGGCGTCTGTAGAAGTCATTTAAGCATTGATGAACCCGTTCACAGTGCTGGTAGATTTGAGGAATGCCAACCTTTATTACAATGTCTCAGCATTGCAGGTGGCGAGTTACTTCACCAATAGGGTGCTGGAAATCTTGTAAGTTATCCAAAATATTAAGAGGAGTCAAACATGCAAAAGCAAAAAATCTTCTTGTGTAGATTATGATCAGAAAAATATCCACAGAAAATCCAGAAAAGAACTTGGTGAGATGGTCCATAAAATGACATTGCAAAGGAAAGTGATATTATGAATTAGTTTACAGGAACAAGGGATTTTTCCCTTCATAAATGTGCAGCTAAACTTAAAGATATTAATTGGATCTGGAACATCTAAACAGATTAAGAGCAAAACTTGTATTTGCACTGTTTTAGTCACTACCTCAGGACACCTCAAGCCACTTTACAGCCAATAAATACACTGGTGATAAATCTTGTAGAGAGGAAAATGTGACACTAATCAATGCTATGCGCCAATTCATTACCTTATCAATGTGTAATTTCAGTGAGCCCAAGTGTCCGATGCATAAATATTCAATTTCAAGAGGAGGTCTGATAGCCAGGCAACTGGCTGCTGACTTTGGCACTGTCAGAGCTCCTGTCACTGGAGCAAGCCACTGACCCCTCTGAAGTTTCTGGGAAATGGGCTGACAGTGAAAGGTTACACCCAGAGTACAGGGGGAGAAAATGTATGGTTGAGGACACAGGGAATTAGTGAACATGGTGCAAAGCATGATCTACCACAGGACCTTGTATCTGTGTGCTCTGATTCAACCTTCTTCCCACTAGAAACTGTTTCTCTCTGTCTAGTAAAACCACTCAGTATATTGAATATGCCTTACTCCCCATTTATCTCTACACTCCTCCTTTAAGTCTAAACATATCACTGATTGAAGGAAGTTACCCATGCATCGTCTCTAAGTGTTGGCCTCTTTTTTGAAATGTTTTGAACAGAGTTAGACACAGCCAATCAAAAATTCTATACAGATGAGACATCCCTCTATTGCTTTCATACCCTAAGATTATTTATAAAGCAAAGATCCAATTTATTCACAACTTTATTGACTCCCAAAGATTTTGAGCATGGAACATGGAACCCTACAGCACAGTACAGACCCTTTGGCCCACAATGTTGTGCCGACCTTCTGATCGATCCAAAAGCAAGCTAATCCTTCCTTTCTACATAGCCATCCATTTTTCTATCCTTTATGTGCCTATCTAAGAATTTCTTAAATCTCCCTTATGCATCTGTCTCTACCACCACCTCGACAAGACATTCCATGCACCCACTACTCTCTGAGTAAAAAGGAACCTCTGACATCCCCCATACTTTCCTTCAATCACCTTAAGTGTGTGTGTGTGTGTATATACAGTATATACAGTATATCATTTAGTATATAATATGTACGGTGGATTCTAGTTAATTGAGACACATCAGGTCCAGTAAATTTTGGCCCAATTAAGTGGTTGCCCCAATTAGCCGAAGTTTCATGGAAATAGTTAAAAAGGTATAAAAAGAAACCTGTTTAACTGAGTAATAAATTATGTATTGAAATGAAATGCAGAATAAATTAGAACACTACCATTACTACTGGTGGTTGTCCGCCATATCCGTTGATGATAGGAAACCTGTGCAGGAGAGCTTTTAAAGTGGAGAAGCCATTGCACGGGGTACTTCCACTATCTCGATTTCAGAAGTCCAGATCCAGTGCTATGGGTGGATGTCACAGCTGGGGTCTTCCCTGGTCGCAGTGGATGACATGATATTTTTTGAGACTTGTCATGCCCTTCACCCTCCATGTAGCATTGCAGAACTGTCTTCTTGGTTATCAGCCCAGTCTGCCAGAATGGACTTTGCATGCTAGGACAAGCATGTTGCCATCTCATCAGGGTACGCGAGCTGCTGGCTACCCTCCCCTGGGTGAGCCCACCTGTTGAAGCAATATACAAGGGTATAGCTGCCAAAGCATGCATACAGCTACTTGGAGCCACAGGTGACAGCTGAGAGTCTGGTGGGGACCAAAGGTAACATTCAAAATGGTGGTTGATACCTTTAAATTCTTCGTAGTTCTGAACTTGTTGAAGTAATTAAATCACTTTATTTTTACTCCTGGCCGTTTCTAGAATCTCCAAGTCTGAATGCTTGAAATCGCAGTGAGAAAACAGTTCCAAATTGACTTACTGATTATTTCTTGCCAACTATCAGTGATAAAAATCACTGCTTTCTGAACACAAACATGTGCTACTGACGCTATCTTAAAACTGATCGCTCTAAGCACAGTGTAGTTTCTAATGGCCACACAAGCACATGTGACTGATGCTAGTTAGAAACTGCTTGGCAACAGTTTCCTGTCCCAATTAAGAGGCATGGTGTCCCAAATAAGTTAAGGGAATCCTGGCTATTTTGTCGACTAGTTTTTGTTCTTTAAGATTTATCCCAAATAAGTAGATGCCCTATTAACCAGAATCCACTGTACTGTACATAAATATATATACTGTATATGTGTACAGATAATTTTAAAAAACTTTGGAGCTGTCTTGGCAGAATACCCACTTGAAATTCTCCTAGCTCCAAAACACTGGAGTGTTTGCTGTATAGGATCCATTTTGCACATTATGTTCTATTTTGACTGAGAATAAAATGGATTTTCTTTTGATTTGATCCATGTTACAGCACAACATTCATGGACACATAATCAGATAAATCAGTGCTTTAAGAATCTGCCCTATAATAACTGCACCTGTACTGTGTATTAACTTCAGGCTTAAGAGCTGGATCTTGCTCAATTGCTGTATTCCCGATGGCCACGACAATTCTCTGTGGCCATGCACTTCCCTGCAGCTGTGAACACCTCTGTACCACAGCTGGCCAAGGGATCAGACCTCCCAGTGGTACATCCTGAGACCCATCAGTGCCCTGACACCATTTGGCAGCTCATGTTCAAGCTTGTTTGCTTTTCCTTGATTCTGACAAACATTTGAAAAGGATTCAAATCATTAAAACATTAAAATTTATTAAGCATCACCTCTGATGTAGGTGAAATTTATTTTAGAGTCAAAAAAGGATAGTGGAACTGCTTCTGCACTTTCCTCACAGGTTTCGATCACTGAAACTCTTGGGCTGCACTCTCTTGCCTCTCTCACACTGATATTAGATAGACACAGGTTAGTCAGAAAGAACCAATCAGCAAGTGGAGAAGCTTCTACGATGCTTCGCTACCTGTAACCCTTCCATATGGAAGAAGTATCTGCTCTGGCCGAGCTGTCCCGCAATCTCTACACCTCCTCTGCCATGGCTATGTCACCCTTTTGAAGTGCTTCATGGCCACTGACCCACATTGGTCCCAGTGGAGGAGCCTACGGTGGAGATCCTCCTTTCTGGGGCCCTAGTTCGCCACTGCTGGAATGCTTAGAAGAGGGGTTGGATGGCCATCGGGACACCAATCATGCTTACTGTGGTGAGGCCAACCCCAGGCAGAGTACTCCGATCTGGGGACAATGTCTGGCTCTTCACCCAAGTTCTGGCCTAACTCTCACAAGCTCTCATTCCAGTTTATTGGTCCCTTCAAGATTATCGGTCACATCAATCCAGTCATTTAATATCACCAGTTGCCGGTGTCCCTCAGGATCACATATACTTTCCACATGTTCTGTCTCAAGCCCCTCATCCATGAAGCACTCAACCCACCTGAGCCTACAACTCCAGGACCTAGGATAGTGGAAACTGGTCCAGTATGGTTCATTCACCTGTTGATGGATTCATGTCATCGTGGACAGAATGTGCATCACTTGGTTGACTGTGAAGGGTATGACCTGGAGGGAAGTCTTTGGTGCTGTTCAGTTTCATCTTGAATCCATCACTCATCAGGAGTTCCAAAGGATCCATCCAGATCACCATGGGCCATTGGGTACTGGCCATAGGAGGAAGGTGGAGGGGTGGGGGCAGTTTCTGTCAGGCCTGCACAAGCTGGCACCTTCTAGTCTCTACCCAGCTAACATGAATTACCTGCCGTTCATTTCCAACTCGTCACCTCTAACCAATTAAAACCCAGCTCTCATCCCCAGCCCTTTTTCACTCATCGAAGCAGCCTGCCTCTACCAGTTGCTCCTAGACTTCAGTTGTCTCTGGTGCTTAGTGTCTGTTCTTTGTTTTGAAGCCCCTTGTGGCTTGTTATTTTTGCCGTCTGTTACTAAATTTATCATTCATTGCCGAATCATCTCCACTACTCTGCTTTTGGGTTGAGTTTCCTCTACATCTCCTAACAGAAAAGGTGAATGACATCCAGCATTAATTTGATTCTCAAAGCTTTTTGTCCCAATTGCCATGTTCCAAGACCTTCTCCTCCTACACATTCCTTCCTCCACTAGCTTTGCCATGACAGTCCCAAAAATATACAGGACACATATAAGGTGTACAGTATTATAGGAATGATAATATTGAACATAATTTGGAGGCCTGGACCATAGCTTAGAGAGCATATGTTCTAATCCCACCATGGACTTGTGAAGTTGAATTATTTTTAAAAATATTATCTTGGAAAGCAATGCAAAGAAAGCGGTCAGAAGGTTGAGGGATTGTCATGAAATATCTACTGATAGATTTGAAAGCACACCCATAAAGCTTGTCTGGTCTTGTTTGTATCCTACTCCAGTATTCTCTATCTTAATCATCCTCTGCAACTACTGACTCCAAGATCCATCATCACCACCTTCTGTGGGTGACCAGACACAGATAGTTACTGCCCATGTTCTGAGAATGGAAAAATGAACTCATATCATCACATATTTTTGGATGCCAAGAAATATCTGCTTCAGTTAATCCACTCAGTGATATCCATTCTATTCTTTTGCAGGTTATTGGAACAAGGGGGTAGAAAGGATGACAAGGATTTCTGTGACGCAACCTGATGACCCTGGGACACAGGAACCATCATATCCTATGATACCCATTGTGACATTTCCACCAGGTGTGTATCTACCCCAGTCTTGAGTTTGCTGGTTTTCTTTAACAAATCCTGACTTTACATCCATTATCTTTCACCTTCCTTTAAGGATGAGGCTATGCTCAATTGTTAAAATGTATAGACCATGAAAATGTGAAGAGCTGTCACTTTTTTTTATTGGAAGGACAAAAACAGAAATCTAAGATAAACTGAATTATAGATCCTCTGATATTTATCTGCATGTTTTGGGATCATGAATAAAGAATAAAGAATCTTCTTCTTTAATATGAATTCTTAGTTTTGATTTCCTTTCTTCATTACTGTAAGAAGTTCAATCTCCTGCTCATTATTTGGCTTCTCTGCTTGACAATCCTCAGTGACCGGAGATCATTCTCAGGTTACAATGATAAGAATTGTTTCACCTGGGTCGACAGCAACACTCAGTTCAAACTAAGGTGCACTTCAGTGCTGAGGTGCCTCTGATTTCAGAAGTATAAGATCTTGTTTGGAACTGATAGTGCACATATTGCTGTTGACTTCAGTGAGAGACAATATCTGCCAGCACCCCCAGTTTCTCTCATTTGCCAGTTGTTGGCAGATTCCATGTTTTTTTTTGTCTTCAAAATTCCCTTATGTCCTACAATGCATCGTATATAACCTGACCCCGTTGGTCCTCCCACAATACATCACTTGTTATCAGGACTAGTTTCTATCTTCTGCTGCTCTGACCAATTTACCAATTTATCAATATCATAGCATGACTCTACCTGATTAATATCAACATAACCAATTTTCATGTACTCTGCAATCTTAGTAACCTCCTACATTCACCTCCAAATTGTTAGTAAATACTATAAACTTTAAGAGTCCTAGCATTCTAATGATGGTTGCTTTTTGTGATCGGTAGACAATAGCTATATTACTGTCTGTTGCCTGCAGAAAAAGTATCCAACATAACCCTCTGCTTCCTATTACAAAGTCAATTCTGGATCCAATTTGCCAATTTTCCTTGGATTCCAAGAGCTTTAACCTTTTGAGCCAGTCCTCCTTGTGGGACCTCACTAAGGTCGATGTGGGACACATCAATCACACTGATTTTATCAATACATTCTGTTACCTCTTTGAAAAATTCATTTAAACCCTAGCTATTTTTGATTCATCACCACCTTTAGTCTGGCTTGTCCGTAATATTTTGTGACCTCTCTTTTTCCCTCATAATTTTTTAACCCCCTGCATGTTCTGTCAGGCATCTCTTATTTTCCAGTCTTCATACCTACTACATGCTTAGTATGTTTTCTTTATCTAATCCTCAATATCTCTTCACACCCAGTATTCCACAGGCTTGTTGTCCTTACCTTTAATCATTCCAGAAATACATTCGGCCTGAAATCTCACTATTTCGCTTTTAAATATTTCAAATGTACACACACACCTGGAAGCCACTGATTCATGTCTACTTGTTGCCAGGTCCTGGTTAAAAAAAATGAAATCAGGCTACCCACTTCAGGCCCCTTATTTCCATTCCAACTTTATCCTTTCCTGTAAGGATAAAGGTGGACTGGAAATTAAGATATATGAAGGTATTATCACTTTCTCACCAATCCTACACCACTTGCTTGGCTATGTTCAGAATGATTAAGTCCAGCACTGCTCCTTCTCTCATAGTACAATCTTCAGAATCGTTCATGAAATCCTCATGGATGTCCTTCAAAAATTCCACCCCACTAAGTCTTTTATGCGGGGACAAATGTAATACTACAACCTTAATATTCTCTTAATATTCTTCCAGATCTGTGATTTTTTTGCATCTCTGTTCCTCTACCTCTGAGTCACTATTAAAGGACCTGTAGGACACGCCCAGAAAAGTAATTACAGGTTAAGTACCCCTTATCCGAAATGCTTGGGGCCAAAAGTGTTTTGGATTTGGGATTATTTTGGATTTTAGAATATATAATGAAATAGCTTAGGATTGTCATCATTTCCAACTCTGAATTTATGTGCTATCAGTAACCAGTCTTTGTCTTAAACTTGTTCATCACTTAACAGTAAAAATTATTACATATCATTAATATAGTGAAAATATAACGTGTGCAGGGTAACAAAAGCAGCACAGCGGTATGGGAAGACTATCTGTTGAAGAGCAACAAACAATGGCAGGCTTTCAGTCTTCACCAATGACGTGCTTTGATGAAAAGGTACACTGTATTTGTATTTCACTTTGTTTTTATACCTTAAAGCCGAAAAAAATAGCATTGTCAACTTGTCTGGTGCTAGATTTTCATGATCAGAAGACAGTTTAAAAATTTAATGCTGTGCCTTTTAGAGTCATGGAGAAGTACAGTTCAGAAGCAGGCCCTTCACCCATTTAGTCCATGCCGAAAGCATTTAAACTGCCTACTCCTATTCGACCTGCACCAGGACCATAGCCTTCCATACCCCTACTATCTATGTACCTATCCAAACTTCACTTAGATGTTGAAATCAAGCTCACGTGCACTACTTGTGCTGGCAGCTCATTCCACACTCTCACGGCCCTCTAAGTGAAGAAGTTTCCCCTCATGTTCCCTGTAAACTTTTCACCTTTCACCCTTAACACATGACCTTTGGTTGCAGTCCCACCTACCTCACGGGTAAAAGCCTGCTTGCATTTACCCTGTCTATACTCCTCATAATTTTGTATATGTCTGTCAAATTTCCTCTGAATCTTCTGTGATCTAAGGAATAAAGTCTGAACCTATTTCATCTTTCCTTGTAAATCAGGTCATCCTTGTAAATTAAATCTGTACTCTTTCAATCTTATTTACATCTTTCCTGTAGGTAGGTGAACAAAACTGCACACAATACTCCAAACGAGGCATCACCAACGTCTTATACAACTTCAACATAACATCACATCTCCTGTACTCAATACATTGATTTATAAAGACCAATGTGGCAAAAGCTTTCTTTTCATCCCGATCTACCTGTGATGCCACTTTCAATGAATAATGGATCTATCGTCCCAGATCTCTTTGTTCTACCACACTCCGCTGTGCCCTACCATTCACTGTGCAAGACCTGCCCTGGCAGGTCCTACTGAAGTGCAACACCTCGCACTTGTCTGCATTAAATTCCATCTGCCATTTTTCAGTCTATTTTTTCAGCTGCTACAAATCCCCCTGCAAACCATGATAGTCTTCCTCACTGTCCACTACAACCCCCAATCTTGGTGTCATCTACAACTTTGCTAATCTAGTTAACTACATCATCATCTGGATCACTGATATAGATGACAAACAACAATGGACCCAGCAACATTCCTGCAGCACACCTCTAGTCACAGGCCTCCAGTCAGAGAGGCAACCATCTACTACCACCAATTGCCTTAATAAAGTCCATGTAGACAACATCCACTACCTTGCCCTCATTCAACTTTCTGGTAACTTCCTTCAAAGGTTCTATAAGATTGGTTAGATATGACCTACCATGCATGAAGGCATGCTCACTATCCTTAATCAGTACACGTCTATCCAAATACTTATATATCCGGTCCTTTAGCATACCTTCCAATGACTTTCGCACAACTGATGTCAGACTCACCGGCCTGTAATTTTCTGGTTTATGTTTAGTGCCTTTCTTACACAGCGGAACGACGTTGGCTATCCTCCAATCTTGTGGTACCACTCCTGTTGCTAATGATGATTTGAATATCTCTGCTTGGGTCCTGAAAGTTTCTGCACTTGCCTCCCACAGGGTCCGAGGAAAGACCTTGTTAGATGCTGGGGATTTATCCTCCCTGATTTGCCTCAGGATAGCAAACACCTCCTCCTCTGTAATCTGCACACGGTGCCGTTTTGCCTCACTTCTATAGACTCTATGTTTATCTCCTGAGTAAATGCGGATTCAAAAAACACATTTAAATTCTCCCTCATCTCTTTTGGCTCCACACATAGATTACCATTCTGATCTTCCAGAGGATTAATTTTGTCCCTTGCAATCATTTTCTCTTTTCATATCTGTAGAATCTCTTAGGATTCTCCTTCACCTCGTCTGCCAGAGCAACTTCATGCCTCTTTTTAGCCTTCCTGATTTCTTTCTTAAGTGCTCTCTTGCATTTCTTATTCTCTATAAGCTCCTTGTTTCATCCTACCTGAATACCTGCTATGCACCTTCTTTATTCTCTTAACCAGGGCCTCAATATCTCTTGAAAACCAACACACTTACAAGCTTAGCATTCTCAAAATTTTGCTCTTGAAGGCCTCCCAATACCAAGAACACTTTTGCCAAAAAATAAGCTGTCCCAATGCACACTTGCCAGATCATTTCTGATACCATAAAAAATGGCCTTTCTCCAGTTTAGATTCTCAAATTTTCTGAAATTTCTGTAACCTGCTGACTGTATATTCACAATTATTTTCAATTTTCAGTTTGTCGTGATAGAACTTTTCTTGTTTCATGATCAGCATAGGGAATTTGTTCACTCAGACTCTGACGATACACGATTTGGGTCTTCATTCTTTGCTTTATTCAGTGCTGTTGTACCTTTAATTAATGTCTGTTTATAACATTTTGTGAAGCCACTTTTCAGAACTGCCTGTGGTGCACAGAGACCTGTACGTTGCCTGGGAACCTTCCCAGCGTCTTGTGGAATTTTCCATTTGTGATGTCATGTCAGCACTCAAAAAATATTTGGATTTCAGATGCTTCTGGATTTTGGAATTTTAGAAAAGGGATTCTCAACCCGTACCTTCTTTTTATTAACCACGTGGCCTGATCACCCTCCCTCAATACTGTCAAAATGGACTCCTTAATCAACATGGGAGTGTCACCTCATCTTCTACCTTTCAACTTCATTCCTGTAACTCAGGAATGCTGAGTTATCAGTCCTGTCCTTCCTCCAGTCGTATCACTTTAAATCATGCGATAGCAAATATTATCATGTTCCCTTCTGCTCAGTTCACCTGTCTTATTAATCCAAGACCTTGTAGGCTTTCCTTCTATTCTCCTTACTGTGACTGTTTCTGCTCTCACTACTAGAATGACTTAGAATTCCTCGTGTATTTGACTGCACTTCTCCCCCCTCCCCACCCAACAGCTCTACATCCACTCTGCTCCTCACTCTCCTACAAATTAGTTTCAACTCTCCCTAACTGCAGTAGCACACCTCCCCGTAAGGCTGTTGGACATCTTCCATTTCTTAACTTTTTGTAAGTTTTCTAAGGCAAGCAATGACCTTTTCAAAGTTTTTCCATTACATTGTACAAATATCACCATTTCAAATGTATTGATAGCTCTGCTTGGTGCAATTTGGTCTTGGGATGTTTAGCTACTATATCCATCAACTTAATGCTCAGATAATTCCCACCAGATAGTAGTCTAATTATGTTCTTGAGGTCAATTACAGGCTACTTATCCTTGCTGTTGAAATTTTAACTAGATTGACAAGTACATTGTTCTTCCTCCTTGGGAAAAAGCTAAATTAATTTAGGAGATCAAGGAAAACTTCAGAAGATTAATGATTTCCCATTTTTATTTTGAATTTTTAAAATTGTTTTACATTTTTCAGTTTGGTCTTTTGTGCAGAATGTGATACTTGGTTTGTGACAGCCTCTCGCAGCATCGTTCTGTATATAAAAGTGAATGTTTCTATTTCAGGCTGCATATGAACCATTCAAGTCACTTCTCTCTGCTCATTAAATCTGCTGACAGGTTTAAAATCCTAGGATTTATTGGATAGGAATTTTCTATGCCTTATATTTATGTAAAGGCAAAGATACAGCAGGTACACATGCAGGAATTTCCAGCTATATATGTGAAATGCAATGATAATTAATTACAAGAAGATTAACATCGTTCAATTAAATGGGAAAAAATCAGGTGTAATTAGACAAAACTCTTTGAATGATATGAAATAGGAATGGAAAGCAAAAGTGAACATCATCAAATGCTGAAAGCAACAGATTTTGACAAGCTTTCCTGGAGAGATTATAGATGAGCACATCTCTTTATATAAAGGACTATCCACCCACTGTATAAATCTTGCCAATTCTAATTTCATGTCAGTATTCTGCATTTTTGTATTTCTTATATTTATTTTTGTAGGTCTGGTAGAGCATGGTCTCAGCTAAAGAGCAAGGGGGAAACAGCAAATGCTAGAAATATGAAACTATAAAAAAGAATGGTAGTAAAGAGAGTGTATGGCATCCTGCCTTGGTAACCTTGAGGTTCTGTCGGCTGCATAAGTCAAGGGAACACAATCTCTGACCCCGCCAAACGTGTGAGATTAAGGTGCAAGCTCACCTGAAACCCCCTGTTTCAATGCTGTGTGATTTGTTTCCCTGTTACAAATCAGTACCACAAAATAACAGATGGAACACCCTATACAATTAAACGATTTAGCTTTATAATTCTTAATTTGACTATAGGGTTAGTAAAGGAAAAGCAAAAAAAAAGAAAAGGGCCCATTTTATTGAAACAGTCCAATGTGAACAAGTTGGAGCTCATGGTTTCCCCTTCGCTGATCCTCCATCGATTTCCCCGGGCTTGGTTGACTCCCGGCCCCACTCCAAGTCCATTCCTACGACCCCTCCTCTCCAGCGTCTTCTCTCTCCATCTCGCGCTGAGCAAAAGACATAGATCACCCCGGTGTCAGGCACACAACATGAAAACACACTCCCGTCATTGGACGGCACACATTCCAAAGCACCCGTTATCTCTAACCATAACCCAAACACTGCTTCTACAGGAAGACCATTACATTAGCGGTGTAACCTTTCTGAGGGGTGCTGAGCATAAGAACTCATGCTGTTTTTGCATGAAACTTTAATCAGACTGTACTTGGAGTATTTTGTGCAGTTTTGTTTGCCCCATTATAGAAAGAATGTGGAGAATCGGAATCAGAATCAGAATCAGGTTTATTATCACCGACATGTGTCGGGAAATTTGTTGACTTAGCAGTAGCAGTTCAATGGAATACATAATATAGAAAAAGAAAACAATAATATTCAATAGATAAGTAAATCAATTACAGTATATGTTTATTGAATAGATTAAAAAAACATACAAAAACAGAATTAATATTTATTAAAAACATGAGATAGTGTTCATGGGTTTAATGTCCATTTAGGAAACAGATGGCAGAGGGGAAGAAGCTGTACCTGAGTGTAGAAAAGGTGCAGAAGAGATGTATCAGGATGCTGTCTGGATTAGAGGAAACTTGAGATATTATCCCCAGAGTGTTAGAGGCTGAGGGAAGGCCTGATAAAGTTTTTTTTAATTATAAGAGGCATAGATAAGGCAGTCAGAATTTTTTTCCCCAGGGTAGAAATATCAAATACCAGAGGACATGCTTTTAAGTCTGGGAGGGTGAGTGGTTGATTTGAAAGCGACATGAAGAATAAGTTTTTATGCAGAGTTTGATAGGTAACTGGAATTGGTTCCAGAGGTTAATTGTGGAGGCAGGCAGTCTGGTGAAGTCTAAGAGGCTTTTAGATTGACACATAAATATGAAGTGAACGGAGGGATATGGGCAAGGATATTTAGTATAAATTCATATCAAACTTGGCACAACATTGGGGTCTAAATGGCCAGTCCTAAGCAGAACTATTCTATGTTGGATGTAAAATGCCAGCTATACAGGGGAAGTGTGCTAGGCTATGGTGAAACAAAGGTTTAAGTTATGATGAATAACATATACAATATCTGATGAGTAAACTTGAATTATTTTCCTTTCAGAGGCAGAAATTATGCATTCACCATTGCTATGTTAGCTGTTCCTGAGAATAACAGGAGAAACATTAACAATAAATGAATTTCATCCTATACAAGTAACCCTGGTATATCTTGGGGGATATGCAGAGGTGGGAGTTAGTGAGAAACTCTCATAGAAAATGGTCATTCTGGATGTCCTGCGAAAATGTAGCACAAGGCACGTCATAGTTTTTTGTCAGCCTGTAGACTAAGGCAGAGGGGGAGTTGGTGGGAGGGGAGGTGGTGCTGTATAAGTTTGTGGTTTGGAGGAAGCAATTGTATTTAGGGAAAAGCTCATAGTCATAGTTGAAATGAATGGATTGTAATTAGGGGAAGATTGATGGTATGATAGCACATAAAATATTACAGCACAGAAACAGGGCTTCTAGCCGATGAAGTTGTGCCAAGCTAATGAAGCTAATGATGCATAGGTAATGTGATAATGATGCATATCCCTTCTACCTGCACATGGACGGACCACGTCCCTTCATTCTCTGCATTTTTACGTCCCTACTCGATGAGTATCTTAAACACCCCTATCATATCTGCCTGTGCCATGATCTGTGACAACACTTTCAGAGTTGGGAAATGGGCATGGAAGTCGGGAAAGTTTGGACTGTGAGCTAAGTGTGCCTGAGGAAAGACTCCCGGTTCTTCTGTTCTGCAGACCAGACCACAAGGATTGCCTCATGGAGTTGGCCCTTTGTGCTTCATTTTATCTATCACTGAGACTGGGAAATCTGACAGAACTGAACAAAAGAAAACCCATAGGAATAGAGCCAGAAAGCCTCCTTGAAAGTTTATTGATGGAAGCTTAGCCTGGTGATAGACTGCTTCCCTGCCCCCTTTGTCCATAATTAAACAAGCAGGGACTGGTTTTAAATTTTTCCATTTTTTTCCTTCTAACCTCGTCAAAAGTCACCTGTTCAAGGGGTTAACATTTCCACCATAAATCACATTAGTATAAATCTACATGGATACCGTAATAAAATTAAAAACAGATTCTCTCTTTGATTTATTGAATCCAATCTGACTGGACAAGACATGTACAGTGTGAAGGTAGGACGTTGCTGACTTTTTCTTCAACTTGTGTAGAGTAACCCGTTTCTAGAACAGCATAACACATGACAGAGTAGAGGAATGATGAGGCTTCAGGACTGTAGTGCAGTAGAGGCTCATCCAAAGAATTTGTCAAAGGTCAATCAATCAATCAAGCAATCAATCTCTTTCATTCAACACAACATCCCTAATGACTGACAAGCAGTGTGTCCAATGTATACCTAGAGATTATCTTTTTGCATTCCTTTTGAAGAGGATTTTGGATGGTATGTCTGTGTTGAACTTTATGCCATTTTACCCAGCTGATGCTTTAAGATGTACAACACTATTTAGAGACGCTGTATGAAAGTGAGGACCCATGTTTAAAGTATCAAGTTTATAGTAGAGATAGAGCACATAACTTTTTTTTTGTGGCGAGTGCCTGCGTGTGTGCGAGGCTGTGCGTCTGGGATGCGTCTGCGTGTACGTGCGTGCGTCTGTGATGATGTCTTTTTCATGGCTTTTTACAAGGCGTGGCACGAGAGAGAGAGACTGGCGTGCTACTCTTCACACAGACATTTTTGTAGTATTTTTCCCTTTATTTTACGAGGTCAAGTTGCAATCTCGACACTCAACCCAGCACAGATGGAAAGCGTACTTGGGAGTGGACCCGAATGGTTTTGAACCGTAGAACCTCTGCTCCCTGGTCCGGCACCGATGTCATTGCGCCACCAGCCGGCCCTGAAGAAGAACACATAACTTTTATGGAGAAAAAATCAATTTCACTGTAGAATTTGTTTCACAAAGGAAACTGGCACAGGTTGGATGATATGTTTGGAAGGAATACCCAGAGATTCTTATCGGGGTTGTCTGAAACGTGAGTCTGTGCCTCATATGAGCTAGTGATGGTGATCAGGTATGAATACAGGTCAGGGGAGAAGACCGTTAGACCATAAGACATAAGAGCAGAATTAGGCTATTTGGCCCATCCAGTCTGTTCCACCATTTAATCATGGATGATCCCTTTTTCCCCCTTCTCAGCCCCTCTCCCCAGCCTTCTCCCTGTAAGCACTGATGCAGTGTCTAATCAAGAACCAATCAAGCTCTGCTTTAAATACACCGAACAACCTGGCCTCCATAGCTGCCTGTGGTAATAAATTCCACAATTTCACCACCCTCTGATTGAAAGAATATCTCTGCATCTCTGCTTTGAATGGATGCCCTTCTATCCTGAGCTGTGCTCTCTTGTCCTAGACTCCCCACCTTTCCACATGTACTCTGTCTCGGTCTTTCAGCATTCAAAAAGTTTCAGTGAGATCCCTTTCTAAATTCCTGCAAGTACAGACTCAGAGCCATCAAACATCCCTTGTATGATAAACCTTTCATTCCCAGAATCATCCTTGTGAACCTCCTCTGAACCCTCTCCAATGTCAGCACATCCTTTCTTAAATGAGGACCACAATACTCAAGGTGAGGCCTCACCAGTGCCTTATGAAGCTTAGGCTTTGCATCCCTGCTGCTGTACTCTGGACCTCTTGAAATGATTGTTAACATTACTTTTGCCTTCCTCACTACCAACTCTACCTGCAAGTTAACCTTCAGGATGTCCTCCACAAAGTCCCTTTCCGTCTCAGATTTTTGCATTTTCTCCCCGTTTAGAAAATAGTCTGCGCATTTATTTCTACTACCTAAGTGCATGACCATGCATTTTCCAGGAGAACTTCAGAAGAAGTTCTTGCTTGAGGTGGTGTGAGTTAGAATAGTCCATTCTTCATGAAATAGGAGTCTAATTGAACAGTACTCCATTCATCAACTTAGAGTGGGGAGCGAGCTTGTAAATCTGATGGGAGAAATGGATGTTCGAAATGGCGTGAGCGGAGTGCCGCGGGAGAAGTGTGGGACAGGTGACAGAGAAGGGCTAAGTCCGGGGGTGGGGGAGAGTGACACAGATGCAGTCATACTTAGCCCGGAGACACCAGGCAAGTTCAGTTGATTCCAAACTATATATACGTGCCTAAGACTTTTGAACAGTACTGTATATGTCTCATGAAATAGACAAAGCACTGTGAACTTGATCCTACTGTTTACAATGCAGACCACCCTCCCCTGTATTACAGGATGGTTGGTTTAAGATAAATATTTTTGTGGTTTTTACTCTGCAGTGGTCAGATATGCGATTGCTGGTGAATGTTAATTTGGAGTTGCAGTTGGATGAAGTTTTTCTTATTTATTTCTTGGTTGTGGATGTTACTAGCAAGGCCAACATATATATGGAAAAATTCTGGAATGTGCAACCTCCTTCCATGCTTCCCTCCTTCTCCCATTCCACTCTTTCACTCTACCTTCTCCAGCTGCTCTCCACATTACTGGTGTCAGGGGTGTGCTCTTATGACAATGCCCTTTTGCAGTATACAGCACGTCATCTCAATCCCCAGAGATCTCCACTCTGAGGTAGAACAGGCAGGGGAATCGCTATTTCAGCATGGCAATGGTCTGTTCTACCAGTTTTCATGTGGTAGCAAAATATTATCCTTTGCATAGGTCCCAAATGAGCTTCGATTCTGCATCAGCAGCAAAATCCATGTTTCTCAGTTTTTGCAGCATATTGTAATAAACACATAAAATGTAGGAAATATTTGGCAGGTCAGGCAACATCTATGAATAAAGAAGCAGAGTTAGTGTTTCAAATCCAGGGCAGTAATTTGCTTTTGACTTGTCTTATCATATGGGCCCAAATACATGTAGGCTGCCATGGAATAAAGGCAGTTTGACTCATACAGCTTATGGGAACATACCATAGTGGCTGTTCTTGTCAGGCCCGCACATGCGCGCTCTTCCCAGTCTCCACCCAGCTACCAGGAGTCACCTGCCACTCGTTTCCAACTCATCACCTGCAGCCTATTTAAACCCTGCTCTCATCCACAGTCTTTGATCACTCATCAAACCATCCAGCCTCAGTCAGTTGCTCCTAGCCTTCGGTTACCTTGTTGCCTATAATGTTGAGTATCTGTTCTCTCTTGTTTTGTGGCCTCTCGTGTCTTGCTATTTTCATAGTCTATAATTAAAGTTATCGTTCATTGCCAAATCTTCTCCACTGCTCTGCTTTTAGGTCAAGGCTCCTCTACATTTTCTGACAGTGCTCAGTGTGACACCCTGCATCACGGAGAGCCTAGGACAAAGCTACCTATTTTCAGTGCAAGGAAAATTATGCTGCAATTTAACATTTTTCCCCAGGGGAAAGTATTTTAAATTTAGTGCAAAGTGGCCATTTTTCTTTAGAGCCATTTGCTGTCAGCCAGGAGAGAATGAGCAATCTCTCCAGGGATGTTCCTCATGTAACACTGAATGGCAAACTGTAAAATGATGCAAATGTCTGGACCTCAAGCCTGTAGAGATTCTGAGCATGAGCTCATGGTCACACTGTCCTTGATAGCCAGGGATAATGTGACTGTTACCCTAGAGTTTTGACTTGAGCAGATGGCATATTTCAGTGTAGTTGTTAATAAACACAGAAGCACTGAGGTCCCAGAGTTCACAGCTTCACATCAGAGAACACCTCGGGCCAAAATGGGCATCTGTTGAGGTTTGTCCCCCCCCCCCTTTCCTCCACCTCCTCCTTTTAGAAGCTTGTCCATTTCTGCACATTCTCTCTGCATTCTCCCATTCATGCTGTGCACTAAGTGACCCACTGATCTAAGCAGAAGGTCTGAAGTCAAGGAGAAGTGCATTGGCATCTAACCCACACAACATGCTGACTTTAGAAAATCTGAAGTCCTTGTACAATTGTAGCTCAACCAGTAAGATTCATTCAGAATCTTCCTGCCATAGCCGATGGCCCCTTTGAATTCTGCTCCTGAATGCAGCTGAGGGATTAAGAGAGGGAAGTTCAGGTGAAGCATGGAGCTCCAATTTGACAGCAATGTCATTAAGTCCTGACGAAGGGTCTCGGCCTGAAACGTCGACTGCACCTCTTCCTACCGATGCTGCCTGGCCTGCTGCGTTCACCAGCAACTTTGATGTGTGTTGCAGCAATGTCATTAAACCAGTTTTGCATACTGACTAACATTATGATCTGTATATTCTGTACACATAAAGCAAGCACCAACTTCTCAGGTGCTAAGTTCTTTGGGGCGCAGCAAATGTACATGTATATTTTGGTTATGTTTATTGACCCAACTGCACCTTATTAACAGGTACTATAGGGGAGTTCTACAGTCCCAATATCTGAGGAAAAAGTTTTTTTGTATACTTTGGTCTAGGAGCCATCCCACTGTAAATACATATTTGGAAATTATGGCTGTACATGTGTAATTTCTTTTTCTGTATGAGTCTGGCAGTAATTTATCATACTAGCAATAGAAATGGTTATACTTTCAGTGCAAGGAAGACTTTTAAGGGAGCAAGGAATATTTGGAATTTAGTGCAAAATTATTCTTCAGGGCCATATTTTGTGTCGCTTTATTGCTCCCCTCCCCATGTATCCTCTCAACTGTATCTTTGTTTCTTGGCGAACTATCGCAGTGAGACTACTGGTCCTGATTTCTGCAGCTGATTCATTTACTGAATGACAATGACGCTATTTTCTCTGTTGCTCTTGTGGGAACGTATTTTACCCTTGGGGCAAATTTTAAATGATCATCCTCTCTCTTTGTCCTCTGGCTCTGAAACCTCATAAACATTAATTGACAAATGCAAACTAGAAAAAGTTGAGTTGGAATGCTATTAAGTAATTTTGCTTATTAGCTCCGAAGTCCCTGTATTAATAATGCATCTACTTCTCTAGGAATAATCACGCATTAAGCATCAATTCACAGAAATAATAACATGAAGGTGTCTTCAGTGCTATGATTACCAATATATATTATACATCATCAGAATTCGTGCAAAATTCTGGACAGACCAGACATGTATTCTTCATTCTTGTCAGATGTTCTTTGAAGACAGATACATTGATTGGAAACATTCAGGGGATACTCTCCTTATTGCTCTGTCCAGAGTGCAGAACAGGACAACAGATGTTCTAGCCGGGGATGAGTACAGATGCATGGGGATGATCCAGAATTGGAATGAACTGTTTCTTGTGTTCTGCTCTGAAGTCCCCTGGAAAATACCCGTAGCTGAAAAGTGGTCTGGTGAAAAGGATTGCTGCATATCTTTCCTTTTCTCCTTGTTCTTCCTTGCAATATTTTGACATAATATAAAGTATTTCAAGGAGGGGAAGACAGTGGTGATCTCTACCATGCTATATTACCCAAGAAGTCTTAGCTGATGAAGCTGCTGACATAGAATATCTGTTAATTCAGTTTTCAGATGTTGTGTGCTACTGGAAATGCCAGGTATCTATTGCCAATACCAGCTGTCCTTGAGGAAGCAATGGTGGGTATCCTTCTTGATTTACCTATTGGTGCGCGGGTGGGTTGGTGAGTGAGAGGGAGGGAAGATGTTGTTATCCTGTTTATTTTTTGCTTGCTGTGTTCCGTTTTGTTGTGCTGAACATGATGGGCACGCTCTGCTGGCGCTGGAATCTGTGGTGACACGTGCCCCCAGCCCATCCTTGGGTGTATTGGTCATTAAAGCAAAGGACATGTTTCAGTCTATGTTTCAATGTACATGTGGTAAATTGAAACATGAATCCAAATCTTGATCTCCTGCCCTCCTGTTAGTGCAGGTACTGCACATCACTATGCTTGGAAGTCCTGAATTTAGACCCAATGATACTGAAGGAATGGGAATGTGTTTCCAGGTCAGAATATGTAAGATCTGGGGAACCTCCAGGTGGTGGTGTTACCATGCACCTTGAACTCTTGCCCTTCTTGGTATTAGAAGTGAAGGTACAGTCAGATGCACCTAGGTGAGTATTTTGTAGACGGTACACACCCCTGCAGCCATTGCACGCAGGCAATGGAGGGAATGAATTTTCGATGTAATGAATGGGCTATCAATCAAGTAGGGTTTTAATCCTGGATAGTGTCAATGGCTTGGCTGTTTTTGGAACTGCATTCATCCAGGAATGTGGAGAATTTTCCATGACACTTTAGATTTGTGCCTTCAAATGGGCGGAAGGTATGAAGAGATGACTAGCTCATTGTAGGATACCCAACCTCTGACCTGAGCTTTGAACCACAGTCCTTAGGTGGCTAGCCCGACTGAGTTTTTAGTCAATAGTGACACCCCCAGGATGATGATGGTAGAGGTTTCAGTGATGATAATGCCATTGAATGTCAAGGCTAAGTCGTGAGATATTCTCTTGTTGGTGATGCTCATTGTTTGATACTTGATGGTAAGATGAATGTTACCTGTCTCGTTATCAGCCTATGCCTGAATGTTGTCTAGATCTTACTGCAGGTATTAAGTGGGGCTTCATTTGCTGAAGAGTGCTGAATGGAAGTAAATATTGTTCAATCATCAGTGAACATCCCGCTTCTTCTCCAATGACAAAAGGATGGCCTTTGATGAAGGAATTAATAGTTGAACATCAGACACAGACTCGAGGAACTCGTTAAGTACTACATTGAGAATCCCCTGCAATAATGTTCTGGACCTTTGATGATTGACTTCCAATAACCACAACATTTGCTATTTCCTATGAGGTATAACACCAACAATTGGAGTGTTTTCTGATTGATACCTATTGGCTTCAGTTTGACTAGGGCACATTGATGCCACACTGTCAAATGTTGTCTTGAGGCTAAAGGAAGTCATTCTCACTTTACTTCTGGAATTCACCTCTTTAGACAATGTTTAGTATAATGGTTTAATGAGGTCTGGTGCCAAGTGATCCTGGGGAAACCTGAAGTGGGCATGGGTGAGCAAGTTGACAAGTGAGTGCCATTTGCTAGCATCTCAATTACACTTTCCATTACTTTGCTGATACTTGAGAGGAAATGAAATGAGCTGCTTTCATCTTGTCTGGGATGTTGTGAATGGTGCAGACCTGGGTATGTGGTGGAGCCGTTTACTGCTTGAGTTAAACTTATGTTCTTCCAGTCTGCACTACGTGCCAACTGTAAGTCTTCACCTGCAGAATCGCACCAGCTCTTGGTGAAACCAGAGATCATCAGATCTACAGTAGAGATACCAGATTGCTAGCCACAGAACACATTTCAAGAATGACACTGGAACATTTCAAGGAGCTTGAATGTCCTGGCATTGGATACGGCTTCTGTGGAGGTCCTTGGAACTCCTTGACTTTATCAGTCACTGATGAGTCCTTGCTTTCAAAACAATGCTGAGAGAGAATGTGTCATGATGTATTGATTTTATGAAGGAGGCCTGAAATGCATACTTTCTTAATTGTGCCTGCGTGGCATTTGAAGTCAGGAACACAGCAGCTTCTGATGTCATGGGCCTGATGACTAAATCCTTGTTAAACCTAAACAACAGGAATTCTGCAGATGCTGGAAATTCAAGCAACATACATCAAAGTTGCTGGTGAATGCAGCAGGCCAAGCAGCATCTATAGGAAGAGGCGCAGTCGACGTTTCAGGCCGAGACCCTTCGTCAGGACTAACTGAAGGAAGAGTGAGTAAGGGATTTGAAAGCTGGAGGGGGAGGGGGAGATGCAAAATGATAGGAGAAGACAGGAGGGGGAGGGATAGAGCCGAGAGCTGGACAGGTGATAGGCAAAAGGGGATACGAGAAGATCATGGGACAGGAGGTGCGGGAAGAAAGACAAGGTGGGGGGGGTGACCCAGAGGATGGGCAAGAGGTATATTCAGAGGGACAGAGGGAGAAAAAGGAGTGTGAGAGAAAGAATGTGTGCATAAAAATGAGTAACAGATGGGGTACGAGGGGGAGGTGGGGCCTTAGCGGAAGTTAGAGAAGTCAATGTTCATGCCATCAGGTTGGAGGCTACCCAGACGGAATATAAGGTGTTGTTCCTCCAACCTGAGTGTGGCTTCATCTTTAGAGTAGAGGAGGCCGTGGATAGACATGTCAGAATGGGAATGGGATGTGGAATTAAAATGTGTGGCCACTGGGAGATCCTGCTTTCTCTGGCGGACAGAGCGTAGATGTTCAGCAAAGCGGTCTCCCAGTCTGCGTCGGGTCTCACCAATATATAAAAGGCCACATCGGGAGCACCGGACGCAGTATATCACCCCAGTCGACTCAGGTGAAGTGATGCCTCACCTGGAAGGACTGTTTGGGGCCCTGAATGGTGGTAAGGGAGGAAGTGTAAGGGCATGTGTAGCACTTGTTCCGCTTACACGGATAAGTGCCAGGAGAGAGATCAGTGGGGAGGGATGGGGGGGACGAATGGACAAGGGAGTTGTGTAGGGAGCGATCCCTGCAGAATGCACAGAGGGGGGGGAGGGAAAGATGTGCTTAGTGGTGGGATCCCATTGGAGGTGGCAGAAGTTACGGAGAATAATATGTTGGACCCGGAGGCTGGTGGGGTGGTAGGTGAGGACCAGGGGAACCCTATTCCTAGTGGGGTGGTGGGAGGATGGAGTGAGAGCAGATGTACGTGAAATGGGGGAGATGCGTTTAAGAGCAGAGTTGATAGTGGAGGAAGGGAAGCCCCTTTCTTTAAAAAATGAAGACATCTCCGTCGTCCTAGAATGAAAAGCCTCATCCTGAGAGCAGATGCGGCGGAGACGGAGGAATTGCGAGAAGGGGATGGCGTTTTTGCAAGAGACAGGGTGAGAAGAGGAATAGTCCAGATAGCTGTGAGAGTCAGTAGGCTTATAGTAGACATCAGTGGATAAGCTGTCTCCAGAGACAGAGACAGAAAGATCTAGAAAGGGGAGGGAGGTGTCGGAAATGGACCAGGTAAACTTGAGGGCAGGGTGAAAGTTGGAGGCAAAGTTAATAAAGTCAACAAGTTCTGCATGCGTGCAGGAAGCAGCGCCAATGCAGTCCTTGTTAAACCTGTAGCTTTCAACATGATTGGACATTACTGTATATATATTTAAGGTAGATTGTATGTAGATGATGGAAAAGACGTCCAACTCAGTGCTCAGTTTAATAATATCAGATCAAAGTGACTGCAAGTATTTCTATATATTGCCCATCAGGAAACTGGACAAGATACATCCTGATGTAATTTACTCTTATGTTGGCAATATTTCCTTGTATTATTTGGTACATGTAATTAAGTCGTCTGTGCAGAGTGAGCTTTATTTGCCTAATGCTGGACGTTGGATCATTACCAAGATTTATGAACTGTGTTGGTAATGCAATGTCCAACAAGAAGTGCATCGTACTGAAAGTAATGAACGTTATGGGATTTAAAGACTCATTGCTTGGACATTGTCTTGACTATTAATATGAAGCCCCTTCTTTTTCAAATGATCCCATTCACAATTCAGGAACAGCTTCTTCCCTGCTGCCATCAGATTTCTGAACAGTCCATGAACTTATTTTTGTAACTTAAAGCTTTTTAAAGTCTTTGTGTTGTATTACTATCACAAAATAGCAAAGTTCATGTCATATGTCAGTGATAATAAATATGAAACTGTTTCACTATGGTATATTCATCCCTGGCTCATCTTCAGACCAATCATAATCCCTCAACCCTTGACTCTGCTTTTGTGCTGACTCCAAATTGAGAGTTAATGCTAACTCTGACTCTTGTTTAATGCATCAAAGACGTGTGTTAATTTGTAACACAAATGTAACCTTAATCAAGATAATCAATCAGTTTTACCAGTAAATAATGTCAGTCACATGCTGAAATGATAGTGACAAGGGAATGGTCCATGCCCAATTTCTGCTGGGCAGTTTTTGGATATGTGTATGGCATGCTGTTTTATGTATGAGATTTCTGAGTCCAATGGATTGGGTAGTTTTTGGAGGTGCATCACACTAGGGATAGCAACCTTCAAATGTCTGCTTTTATCTGTGCAAGTACATTCACTGGAAATTGCCATGCATTTTCCACATAAAAATTGTTTTTAGCCTCATTCTCATTTAGTTCAAAATCCCTTGTTGAACTAAAGTCCTGATGCACTGATTCCCTTCTGCTCAGGTGACAACCTTCAAGCAAAGTCACACCTTATTTACATAGCAGGGTTCAATGAAGACAATTAGAGTCACAGAGTCATAGAGAAGTACACTACAGAAACAGGCAATGGTCCCGGTGCAGGTTGATGGGAGCAGGCAGTTTAAATGGTTTAGGTATGGACTAGATGGGCCAAAGGGCCTGTTCATTATATAGTCCGGGACCATTAGTCATATAGTCAGGTCAATCCACCAATAGATAGAATAGTGGGGCCTTTGGCCTTTTCAGTGGAGGACCCAGACAGAAATAAAAAGTTGTCATTATATCTATAGACTTTAAAGGGGGATGTCAGGATCAATTATTTCCTGGTCTTGGAGTCTGACTGATATTACAAAGCTGAGATGATTGTCAGTTTCCCAAGCAAAGGACCAACTCTCCTGGACTGATTGGGCACCAATAAGACTGGAGAAGTTCTTAATCCAGACCTTCACATTCAAATCAGAAGTACTAGAGGGCCTTTGGCTATGCTTAGGCTTCCTGCATCAATCAGTAAAATCCATGTGGAATGTCAGTCATCAAAATTCACATGGGTGTCTTTCCTATCTCTCTCTCTCTCTCTCTCTCTCAGACTGTCACCTTCTGGTGCTGAAATGCAAGTGCAGATTTTGTTTATTGAAATATATTTTATCTGAGCAATAGAAAATGAGTTCCCTTCTGGTATTCTGTGCAATTTGCCAAATTTCTGAACTTTTGGCAGTAATTAATACCAACTGTTTGAAGCATGAGTCCCCTATCCTAAGCCATTCAATATCCAAAGATAACAGCGGGAAGTAGCCTATTACACTTAGTTTCTAATGAGCCAACGACAGTTTAAAAATATATCAACATCTCTCTGCCCATCCTTTCCATCACTAAGTGCAAGCTGTAACCATGGCAACTTCTTTGCAGTGTTCATGTAATGTCAGCAGTACAAATAAAACACACTGATGTTTCACAGCTGACCCCCAACAATTTATGCAACCCATCGGAATAATCCAGGTGTCATCCAAACTACCAAATGATTGCACTGACTCACACATCTACATGGAATACTATTGTGCATTCACACAAACGTATTTATTTATGCGCAAGTACTTACATTTACATAGAACCTCCAAAGTGATATTTTCTGAAGGTTATTAACAGAAGTTTAATCAAACAAAATAATGACACAACTGGGGAGAAACACTACTTAAAGAATTGAAAGCAAGCACTATCGGTTTAAAGTTGTGGCTTCATCACTGCAAATACTGGTCTAGCTTGGGTATGATGATGAAGAAGAATCAATGTTGACAACAGAGTTCTGGATGAGTTTATGCACACATACACTTGCACTCAGAATACGCAAAACACACCTGCATAACAGCATTATACATAAATGAGCTCTCAGGACATACACTCATATACATAATGTATACTCTGGTAAACACAAGCTTATTTGTGCACATTTAAGTGCATTCATAAATCTGTCACAAAAATTCATGACTTATACATTACAGTTTTGACAGAAGGAAAAATAATGGCGACTAAGTCATATAAGGAGAATGAACAAGCTTTTGTGCTACAGATACAGTACCTTCTAGCAGCTAGCTGCCTTCCCTTTGTCACAGTCCACCCTCTGCTGACATTGAAGGCAACTTACAACTGATTGTGAATATACTGTACTGTGCGAAGGCTTTAGGCAGGTACATATAGCTAGGGTGCCTAAATATTTTGCACAGCACTATATATGTCAAAATGGAGTGGAGAGTGAGTTTATAAATCTGGCGGGAGTAAAGGATGATGGGAATGGAGAAGGTGGAGCACTGCGGGAGGGGCATGGGACAGGTGGAAAAGGAGGAGCAATGTCAGGGGTGGGTGTTGGCACAGGGGCAGACACACCCAGATGAGAGACATCAAGCAAGGTCATTTGATTCCAAGCAATAGGTTTATTGATCATTACAGAATGCTTCTCCGGTGCTTCCTGCCTCCTTCCCTCTCCTTCCCCCTTTTGCCAAACATGATCCCCTCTTCCTGCCTCCTTTTCACTCTCAACCCACAATAGAGACTCAAATCAGAATCAGGTTTAGCATCACTCAGATGTCTCATGAAAATTGTTTTTTTTTGTGGCAGCAGTACTGTGCAATACATAAAATCACTACAGGACTGTGCAAAAGTCTTAAGCACTCTAACTATATACCTGTACATGTGCCTAAGACTTCTACAGGCTACTGTACATTTATTCTAAACACGGCTTGAATTAACAGATTCTACCAGTAAAATCATATCTTGTCAGCAGCTGTTAAGTAATTTTCATTTGAAAACAGCATTTCCTGTTTAAAGGATCCTTTACTATTTGGTAACCAGTTTCAGACCAATAAAGAGATTTAAAAAAATCAAGAAGATTTATATATATTCAAAATAATTTCTGCCTCATCTAACTACTTTCTAGCCTAAAGCTTGTGGAAAAATAAATTTCAGAAATTAACTTGGTAAATAATTAAAATGGAGAAGTCCCTAAATATTTAGCAATACTACAACTAGAAAGAACCCAAATCCCAATTTATAACCATATAACCATATAATAATTACAGCATGGAAACAGGCCATCTCAGCCCTTCTAGTCCGTGCCGAACACTTACTCTCACCTAGTCCCACTGACCTGCACTCAGCCCATAACCCTCCATTCCTTTCCTGTCCATATAGCTATCCAATTTAACTTTAAATGACAATTAATTTGTCTTGTGATTTAATTTATTTCAATTTAGTCTGCCATTTACTCATAAAATTTGGCTGGAAAACAGTAAAGCCTATAACATAGAATACTGTTTAAATAATAACAATTTTTAAAAAAATTTTCTTTAAATATCACTGTGTTTGACCTAAAAATAAATGTAAGGGTACCTAATTGCAGCTTAGCTGTGTATCTGCATTATGAGTGTAATGAAGCAGGCAGGAATCAGATGAATTGTTCTTTGGTATGGTAATTATTTACACAGTATAATACATTTTCCATGCATGTCAGGCGCTCCTTATTTGTGCATTACAATTCTGTGACGAAATCACACCTGTTCCATCTTCTACCACAAGATGGGGCTGGAGAGGCTATAAATCTGAATGCCAGAAACTCCAAAATTAAAATTCCAGTAATCTGGCATCTCTGGGATTTTGGAGATGCTGGGCTGGCAGACTTTCTAGCCTGTTGGATGCTATTCTTATTAATAACCTGACACACCTTTACATTTTTAAAAATACGTTGCATTGGAGTATAGTACATTTTCCAATGAACCTGGCGAATTTAAAGTTGTTGGAAATAGGACCCGCGTGGGTTTAAGTGGAGCACAGGAAACGAGACTTGGGTAAGTTTAAAAGGAGTATGGAAAACAGCACCCAGTGAGCCAGATGGAAAACCATTAGTGATTTCTGGACAAGCATATAACAAGAGATCCATTTGTTTATTAACTCTGAATCTGAGCTTTACTATGTCAAGAATGGTTTAAACATTGTAATTTTAATGTGATTATATTTTTGAGATTGCTGAATCCTAAAACGAATGGAAAATATGTAAAGTGTTAAAAAGTACATGAAAAACCTCTGCTCCTGACTTTTGCACAAAATGTGTCAAATAACAGGCCCTGACCTGGTTTACTCTAGTATTGTTTTGGACACAGTATTTCTGTAGAAATCACATCAGGCAAATAGCCTTAAAACGTGCAAAATGGCTGTGATTATCTGTGTGGCCCTACCCCTGGTTCACTGAAAGTGGAAGTATTTGACATTAATGGACACGCAAGAACTTGTAGCCAGTGTTGAATGGGGAAGGCAGATTTCCGAGCCTGAGAGCTCATGGGATATTCTGCTGCCCTGCCTGTCTGTGTCACGAGTCTACTGGTGCATCACTGGTGAATGGAACATGCTACCATCAGCTTAAGGCTAACAATGCTGGAAAATGGAAAATATGGATAACTCCCAACCTTAGTAATGGATAGTGTCAGAAGATTGAGACCAATGTTTCCAGAAGAGTTATGGATCAACCAGGCAAGAGGAAATCTCTGAGTCATTCATTCTTTGCCATCTACCAAGCTTACTTTGGTAGATTTCCTAGCCTGCTGTATGTTGTACTGTGGAGACCCAAGCATGATAGCCCACCTCTCTTTTATTTTGTAAAGAAGCCTCCAATTGAAAGTATCTACTTATTGCAGTATTTTTGTGCAAGCATTTCCTGTTAATGAGATATTTGCCCTCTTAAGGGGAATCCACAGCCCTTTTATGGGTTGCATCTCAGCACTATATTTCAACCTTGAATGGCAGTGATCAACCAATGCAGCCAAATCAGGCCAAAAGATTCCAATGGATGGTCAGTAAACTTCCAGCAATCTACCACCACTGGGATTCTGACAATGCAGGACCTTCAGATTTTCCGGACTATTGGATGTTACTCCAAACCTAGACACACTTTTATTTCACTTTCTTTAAAACACTTATTTAATAGTATAATAAATGCTTCAGTTAATTTAAGGGAGTAGGAAATATACAAGAACTCTGGATCACAGCTCCAGCCCCGGCTACATAATCCTCTCATAGTTTAGACCTCTGGCCCGCCTTCCAGACTAACGAGGGGGGCAGATGCTGAACTATTAGGATTTCTGGACAATTGAATGCTGGGCTATCAATAGGTCAATGTTAAAATCAAGTAAAGTCAGGTATGAGTGGAGGTCAAAGACACAGTGAAGTAGCTACATAACTACATAGAGGTATGAGAAAACAATGCAATGTTTAGTAGAATCCTATCTGCAAGAAAATGCAGCTTAGTGTTGGCAATCACACATTAGTAAGTAGAGTGCTTGAACTTCTTAAAGCTGTAAAAGATAACGATTTTTCCTCAGAGGTTCTCATGGACTCATTGGTGACTGCAAAATTTTTTGAATTTGTATAGCTCTCCATTATAAATCAACATCAATAAATTCAAGTTCAACAGCACCACCTCTTGAAACAACCTGCTCTGTTTAGCTTCACCAGAGTCATCATTTCTGGCACGTCTGTTTCTTTTTGACTTATTAGGATATCTTGTTTTAGTCATTTGACAAGAGACTGGAAACAATGTGGTAGTGTAACACATGGATCTCCTTAGAAGGGGGTTGCTAGGGATTTCCACCCAAACAAAATCTCCATTGTCCTAGAAACCATGAGTGGTGTTTCCCTCCATCACAATTGCTTTGGATCACTGTTGGATAAATACAACAAACTTGGAATGGATTAGCCTGTAGGACAGAGCAAGTTTGCAGTAACTACAATTTAGTCAACCAAACAACTTTTTAGTGATCATTCCTGTCTTCCCAGGGCTGCAAATTGGGCGCTTCCAGTGATGTGTGTAATGGTACTGAAGGCCTTCTACATACTTAGTACTGTGGTATATTATTGTTAGTTGAAGAGTGTAGAGCTTTTGCCAGGACCTGCCCAAATCCAGAGAATTTTGGTAAATTATCACAAACGAGTCTACTATAATGTCTGTCATTTCTTTCAGTATCCCATCAGCACCCGGGGACTTATCTACTCTTAGGCCTACTAATTGTACTGAGGATCTCATCTCCCATGGCATCTACGTATGCACATATCCTCCACCATGAAAACTATCACAAAAAAGTCATTCAAAGACTCAGCCATTTCCACATTACCCAACATTAATACCACTTCACATCTTCCAAGGGACCTGCAGTGCTTATAAAAAGTATTCACTCCCCTTGGAAGTTTTCATGATTACTGTTTTACAACATTGAATCACAGTGGATTTAATTTGGCTTTTCTGGCACTGGTCAACAGAAAAGACTTGTTCGTGACAAAATGAAAACAAATTTCTACAAATGGTCTAAATTTATTACAATTATTAAACACAAAATAATTGATTGCATAATTACTCACCCCCTTCAAGTCAATATTTAGTAGATGCACCTTTGGCAACAATTACAGCCTTGAGTCTGTGTGGGTAGTCTCTATCTACTTTGCACATCTGGACAATACAATTTTTCCCCATTCTTTACAAAACTTCTCAAGCTCTATCAGATTGCTTGGGGATCTTGAGTGAACAGTCCAGCCACAAATTTTCAATTGGATTGAGGTCTGGACTCTGACTTGGCCACTCCAGGACATTAACTTTGTTGTTTTAAGCCATTCCTGTGTAGCTTTAGCTTTATGGGGGTCATTGTCTTGTTGGAAAACAAATCTTCTCCCAAGCCACAGTTCTGTTGCAGACTGTATCAGGTTTTCCTTCAGAATTTCCTGTATTTTGCTGCATTTATTTTAGGCTTTACTCTCACAAGCCTTCCAGGGCCTGCTGCAGTGAAGCATCCCCACAGCATGATGCAGTCACCACCATGCTTCATGATAGGGATAGTATGTTTTTGATGATGTGTGGTGTTTGGCTTATGCCAAACATAGCATTTACTCTGATGACCAAAAAGGTCAATTTAGGTTTTATCACACCATAGAACCTTCTTCCATCTGACTTCAGAGTCTCCCACATACCTTCTTGCAAACTCTAGCTGAGATTTCATGTGAGTTTTTTTTTCAATAGTGGCTTTCTCTTTGCCACTTCCATAAAGCAGTGACTGCTAAAGCACCCGGGCAACAGTTGTTGTATGCGCAGTCTCTCCCATCTTAGCTACCGAAGATTGTAACTCGTCCACTAGATACCTTCTTGCACGGTCACTCAGTTTTTGAGGACGACCTGCTCTAGGCAGATTTACAGCTGTGCCATGTTCTTTCCATTTTTTGATGATTGACTTAATCAGAATCAGAATTAGGTTTATTATCATTGGCATGTGTCATGAAATTTGTTAACTTAGCAGCAGTTCAGTGCAACACATAACACAGAAGAAGAAGAAAAAAAAAATAAATTAATTAATTTATTAATTACAGTGTGTGCCTTCGGGCCTCTGTACCTCCTACCCGACGGTAACAGTGAGAAAAGGGCATGTCCCGGGTGCTGGAGGTCCTTAATAACGGACACTGCCTTTCTGAGACACCACTCCTTGAAGATGTCCTGGGTACTTTGTAGGCTAGTACCCAAGATGGAGCTGACTAAATTTATAATGCTCTGTAGCTTCTTCTGGTCCTCTGCAGTAGCCCCCCACCCCCACCCCCATACCAGACAGTGATGCAGCTGTTCTACGGTAGACCTATAGAACTGTACTCCATGGGGTATTCAGTGACTTGGTAATTTTCTTGCATCCTTCTCCTGACTTGTGCTTTTCAATAACCTTTTTGTGGAGTTGCTTGGAGTTTTCTCTTGTCTTCATGGCGTAGTTTTTGCCAGGATACTGACCTTCCACTACAATCAATTGAAACACCTTGAGTACACACGGAGATCTCCATTTAACTAATTATGTGACTTCTAAGACCAATTGGCTGCACCAGTGATGATTTGGTGTGTCATATTAAAGGGGGAGAATACCTATGGTATCAATTATTTTGTGTTTTATATTTGTAATAAATTTAGATCACTTTGTAGAAATCTGTTTTCACTTTGAAACAAAAGAGTCTTTTTCGGTTGATCAGTGAAAAAAAAAGCCTAATTAAATACACTGTGATTGTTGAATGTTGTAAAACAATAAAACATGAAAACTTCCAAGTGGGGGGGGGTGGATACTTTTTATAGGCTCTGCAAAATCTATGTATTTTTTTTATTGCTTGCCTAGTGGTTCTTTGTTGCTTTTTAAAGTTTTCCTAATTTTCCAGTTTACCACTACTCTAGGTGACTGTATGCATGAGCATTTAGTTAGTTGCCTTCTTTTATTTCCTTAGTTTTCCAAGGCCGGCTCTTCTCACCCTTTACTGTTCTTGCTTTTAACTAGAAAACACTTCTGTTGCACCATGAAAAATCTCTTTGAAAGTCTTCCACTGTTCCTCAACAGTCCCACACTGTGTACCCAGTCTATGTTAGCCGGTTCCTCCGTCATCCCTTCCATCACTTCTGTATTTTATAAACATTAATATCCAGAGTATCTGTTTGGGAGAAGATAACATCTAGCTCCTACACTGTCCAATGCCAACAGTTAAACATTTTCCGTGAGAGGGTAGTAACATTTTTTTTTTGAAACTTATTCAGCAATTAGTCTTGGTACTGTCTTACAGGCTTCATTTAAATTCTTTTGGCCATCTTCAATCTTTCCAGGTACAATGCTACAAAAAAAAGTCACAGGTTTCGAATACTAGGGCAATATATGGTGCAGATGATAGGGGAGCTCACAGCTTCAGTGATCTTTCAATCCTGAACTTGAATGCTCTCTGCGCAGAGTTTTCACATTCTCTATGTAGAAACATCGAAAACCTACAGCACAATACAGGCCCTTCGGCCCATAATGCTGTGCCAAACATGTCCTTACCTACCTCAGAAATTACCTAGGGTTACCCATAGCCCTCTATTTTTCTAAGTTCCAATTACCTATCCAGGAGTCTCTTAAAAGACCCTATTGTATCCGCCCCCACCACTGTCGCCGTCAGCCCATTCCACGCACTCACCACTCTCTGCATGAGAAACTTATCCCTGATATCTCCTCTGTACCTACTTTCAAGCGCCTTAAAAAGCTGTGCCCTCTCATGCTAGCCACTTCTGCCCAGGAAAAAGTCTCTGACTATCCACACGATCAATGCCTCTCATCATCTTGTACACCTTTATCAGGTCACCTCTCATCCTCCGTCACTCCAAGGAAAAAGACTGAGTTCACTCAACCTTTTCTCATAAGGCATTTCCCCCAATCCAGGCAACATCCTTGTAAATCTCCTCTGCACCCATTCTATAGTTTCTACATCCTTCCTGTAGTGAGGTGACCAGATCTGAGCACAGTACTCCAAGTGGGGTCTGACCAGGGTCCTATATAGCTGCAACATTACCTCTCAGCTCCTAAACTCAATCCCACGATTGATGAAGGCCAATGCACCACATGCTTTCTTAACCACAGAGTCAACCTGTGCAGCATATTTGTGTGTCCTATGGACTCGGGCCCCAAGTTCCCTCTGATCTTCCACACTACCAAGAGTCTTATCATTAATACTATATTCTGCCATCATATTTGACCTACCAAAATAAACCACCTCACACTTATCTGGGTTGAACTCCATCTGCCACTTCTCAGCCCAGTTTTGCATCCTATCAATGTCCTGCTGTAACCTCTGTACAGCCCTGCACACTATCCACAACACCCCCAACCTTTGTGTCATCAGCAAGTTTACTAACCCATCCCTCCACTTCCTCATCCAGGTCATTTATAAAAAATCACGAAGAGTGGGGGTCCCAGAACAGATCCCTGAGGCACACCACTGGTCACTGATCTCCATGCAGAATATGACCCGTCTACAACCCGTAGACCCACGTGTTTCTTCCAGGTGCTCCAGTTTCAACGCACATCCCTAAAGATGTGTGAGTTGGTAGGTTAGTTTGCTGCTGCAAATGTGCCTAACATGTTATTGAATGCATTGGTAGTGGTAGAATCTCTGGAGAATTAATGGGAAAGCAGATATAATAAAATGGAATTAGTGTAAATGGTTGCTTCATGACAAGAGAAAAACTGATAGGCTGAAAGGCCTGTAACCATGCCCTAAGTGACTAGCTGGTGGTCATGTCTTCCAGCGGAATTCCTGCATTTAGTGGAAGAAGAGTGTGCTTTTTTGCAGGGAAGGTTTAAGATATCAACAGGGATCTGATGTAAATTATGAGACATTTTCTGTGATCCACAGTTCACATCTTGGAAGCTTAGAAACAGATGGAGACAAAAGGAAATTGGCAATGTAAAGATGTTTGGGGCCACGATGAAAGAACAAACTGTAAGGCTCTTTCAGTGAACCAATACGAACATAATGATCTCTGCAGCTTCTTTCAACAGTGGAGACATAAGGAAGACAGCAGATGGTGGAACAGAGCAACACACTAAAAATGCTGGAGGAAGGGTTTTGACCCAAAACATTGACTGTTCATTTCACTCTGTGACCTGCTGAGTTCCTCTAGCAATTTTTATTTGTTGCTCTGTCTGTAATGACTGTTTTTACATTACCTATTGGAACATAGAACATAGAAAACCTACAGCACATTACAGGCCCTTCGGCCCACAACGTTGTGTCGACCATGTAACCTACTCTAGAAGCTGCCTAGAATTTCCCTCCAGCATAGCCCTCTATTTTTCTAAGCTCCATGTACCTATCTAAGAGTCTCATAAAAGACCCTATTGTATCCGCCTCGACCACCTTCGCTGGCAGTGCATTCCATTAACTCACCACTCTCTGTGCGATAAACTTACCTCTGGCATCCCCCTTGTACCTACTTCCAAGCACCTTAAAGCTATGCCCCCTCGTGTTAGCTATTTCGGCCCTGGGGAAAAAAGCTCCGACTATCCACATGATCTAACTACCCCTTTCCTTGCTGAGCAAGCATATCATTACTCCTGCAGACCACTGTGTTCAGTCCACATGGGTGACCCTGAACATCTAGCTGCCTGCCACTTCAGCTCACCATCTCACTCACACTGATACTTCCGTCCATAACCTCCTGCACTATTACAATAAGGCTCAATACAAGCTTGAAGAACAAAACCTTATGCCAGGTAGGTTGCTGCCTTCAAGACTCAATAGCAAAATTTCTAACTTTAGTTATCCCTCAGGTCTTTCCGTCTGTACCAGAACTGTCCATTTCTGCCTGTCATTCATTAGGCTCAGCATTTCTTTGTCTGTTTATACAGGCTGGCTTGCTGAGTGACTGGCTGCTATTGAGTGCCATTTGCAACATATTACACAAAGAGGTTTAATGTGTTGATTGCTGTCCTCTGTAAGTCACTTGCACCCACTCCATCACAGGTATTCCCTTTGTCCTACAAATCCCTCCCTACCCTATCTGCTGCTGAAGACCAGCTTGTTTTTTTTTCCATTCCCACTTCTGGTGAAGGGACTCAGGCCCAAAACATTAAGCTGTTTCGCCCTTTACAGATGATGCCTGATTCACTGAATTTTTCCAGAATTTTATGTTTTGATTTCAGATTTGAACTATGTTTAATTTTCTTAAACTATATCATAGTTTAGCTTCTAAGTTTACAGAATCCTGGAGGGATTTTTCCTTTCTAAACTATAAATTCAAATTAGATCAAAGGATCCAGTAGGAATTTTTTTTCTCAGAGATGTTGGTGAATCTCGGGAGCTTTCTGTATTGCAGAGCATTGGAAGCATTTTCAGAGGAGGTAGCAACACACACACACAGACACACACACAAACACACACTCACACGCGCACACACACACACACACACACACACACACACACACACACGCACACACACACACAGCAGGCCAGGCAGCATCAATGGAAAAGAGTAAACAGTTTTGGGCCGAGACCCTTCATCGGGACTGGAAAGGAAGGGGAGAAGTCAGAATAAGAAGGTGGGGGAAGGGGAGGAAGAGGTACAAAGTGGCAGGTAATAGGTGAAACCGGGAGAGGGGTGGGGTGGGGGGGAAGTAAAGAGCTGGGAAGTTGACTGGTGAAAGAGATAAGGGGCTGGAGAAGAGGGAATTTGACGGGAGAGGACAGAAGACCATGGAAGAAAGGGGAGGGGGAGGAGCACCAGAGGCAGGTGATGGGCAGGTAGGGAGATAAGGTGAGAGAGGAAAACAGGAGTAGGGAATGGTGAAGGAGTGAAGGGGAGAGGGGTGGGCAATTACCAGAAATTAGAGAAATCAATGTTCATGCCATCAGGTTGGAGGCTACCCAAACAGAATATAAGGTGTTGCTCCTCCAAGCTGAGTGTGATCTCATGGTGGCAGTATTGATCTCCCTCCTGGTACTTATCCATGCGAGTGGAACAAGTGCCATACCTGCCCCTATGCCTCCTCCCTCACTACCATTCAGGGCCCCAAGTAGTTCTTTCAGGTGAGGCGATGCTGCAAGATTGGGAGACTGCTTCACTGAGCAGCTTCGCTCCATCCACCACAAAAAGCAGGATCTCCTGGTGGCCACCCATTTCAATTCTATTTCCCATTCCAACACGACAGTCCACGGTCTTCTCTGCTGCCACCATGAGGCCACACTCAGGTTGAAGGAGCAATGCCTTATATTCTGTCTGGACAGCCTCCAACCTGATGGCATGAACTTGGCTTTCTCTGACTTCTGTTAATTGCCCTCCCCCTTCACTCCTTCACCACTCCCTAGTCCTGTTTCCCTCTCTCACCATATCTCCTTACCTACCTGTCACCTGCCTCTCGTGCTCCTTCCCCTTCCCTTTCTTCTATGGTCCTCTGTCCTCTCCTATCAGATTGCCCCTTCCCTATCCCTTTATCTCTTTCACCAATCAACTTCCCAGCTCTTTATTTCACCCTCTCCCCAGCTCCTGGTTTCACCTATCACCTACCACCTTCTACTTCGTCTTCCCTTCCCCCCACCTTCTTACTCTGACTCTTCCCCTTTTTTCAGTCCCAATGAATGGTCTCAGTCCAAAACATTGACTGTTTACTCTTTTCCCCAGATGCTGCCTGGCCTGCTGAGTTCCTCCAGCATTTTGTGTGTGTTGCTTTGGATTTCCAGCATCTGCAGATTTTCTCGTGTTTCTAAAGAGGAGCTAGGGAAATTTTTGAAAGATTGGGGAATTGAGTTCTGTGAAACTGACGCAAGACTAGCAATAGATCAGCCTTGATGATATTGAATGCCAGGGCAGGTTTAAGGAACCAGGTGACGTAATACTTGTATTCTTTCTCATGTAATGTTCAGAAGAGCACAACGATCTCAAATCTCCAGGTGGTCCAAAGCATTTTTATCGTCTCTGAGCTGGAGACAGAAAACAGAGACTGTTGCACAGCAAGAATATCCTCAGCCTGGCAGCATATGAGAAGCAAATGGATCAGACAAAGGAATGCTCAATAACTACTGAAATGATACATGGTTTGAGGAAAATGTCATCTGTACTAGCTCTCAGTGAATTGTATCAGTCCATACACTGAACAAAGAAAAGATGGTTGGCATTGAAAGCTTCAAAACATTAACTGTTCCTTTCTTCCATAGATGCTGCCTGAGCAGCCGATTTCCTCCAAAATTTTCTGTCTGTTGAATCAGGTTGCAATGGGTTTCCTTGCCATGAGGGGACAAATAGTGAATTCCTCCTTTGAAGGATGTGTGAACAAATTTGTACTCTCAATCATTATCACACTATACCTTCAGTGTCCACCTGTACCGATTAAAGTGATCACTGAGTGCATGTTCATGGTCTTCTGTTGTTGTAGCCCATCCACTTCAAGGTTTGATACATTGTGTTTCGGAGGTGCTCTTCTGCAGACCACTGTTGTAAGCCATGCTTATTGGAGTTACTGTCGCCTTCCAGTCAGCTTGAACCAGCTGGCTATTCTCCTCTGACCTCGCTCATTTAATTAGGCACCCATAGAACTGCCACTCACCGGATTTTTTTTTTTTTTGTTTTTCACACCATTCTCTGTAAACTCCAGAGAGTGTTGTGCTGGAAAAATCCCAGATGATCAGCAGTACCTCAGATGCTCAAACAACCCTGTCTGGCACCAACAGTTATTTCATGCCCAAATCCATTTCTTCCCCATTCTGATGTTTGGTCTGAACAACAAGGGAACCGCTTGACCACGTCTGAATGTTTATATGCATTGAGTTGCTGATTAGATATTTGAATTAAGGAGCAGGTGTGCAGGTGTTCCTAATAACATGATCACTGAGTGTATTTCCAATACTAGATAAAATTTACTTTTGCCTTCCAGATGATGAAAAATGCTGGCTGCAAGCAATGTAGCCCCAAGGATGTTTTGGGATCAAATTTCAAGACTAAAAAATGAGAGGAAATTAATTTCCAGAACCATCGAAAGCAGGCTTCAACCAATAAGCTTACAAGTAGCATCTTTGAGATTTAGCCTCTGAAGAGATCTCTTCTTGTTTTATTTTTTTCTGTGCAGCGGCACTATTAGAATGGAACTGGCAGTTCAAGAGAAATTGGAGCAGTACTTGCAGGTCCTAGGAAACTACCAGATTAAGGAGAACATTGTGCTGAATATAGAAAACACAGCTCAATCCCCAGGTAGGACTTTACTAAATTAAAACTTGCTCTTTGCTATGTATTATATGCAAAACCCATCCTTTAGTCCATCCTTCATAATTTGTGGTGACATTGTTGAGGCCTAATTTGGAGTATTGTGTGGCATTTTCAGTCACCTATCTACAGGAAAGATGTGAATAAGGTCGAAAGAGTACAAAGAAAATTAATAAGCATGCTGCCAGGTCTGGAGGACCTGAATTATAGGAAAAGACTGAACAGGTTCAGACTTTATTCCTTGGAATGTAGAAGATTGAGAAGAAATTTGATAGAGGTATACAAAATTATGAGGCGTATGGATTGGGTTAAATGCAAGCAGGTTCTTTCTACTGATGTTGGGTAGGACTACAGCCAGAGGTCACGGGTTAAGGATGAAAGGCGAAAAGTTTAAGGGGAACACGAGGGGAACCATCTTCATTCAGAGGGTCGTGAGAGTGTGGAACAAGTTTCTAGCATAAGTGGCGCGTGTGAGCTCGATTTCAACCTTTAAGAGAAGTTTGGATAAGTACATGGATGGTAGGAGTATGGAGGGCTGTGGTCCCACACAGGTCAATGGGAATAGGCAGGTTAAATGGATTGCCATTGACTAGATGGGCCGAGGGGTCTGTTTCTGTGCTGTACTTTTCCATGACTCTATGTAGATTATGCAGTTATGTATGATTATATTGTTATATATGTCTCCTACATAAGGGGTTGTAGACAAGATATATAAGTATTGTATCCAACTTACTGAATGACACAGAGCCTATCATATACTCACTGAATTATACAGGGCACTACATGCTTCCTATTAATATCAAAGATACAATGTTGACTTGACATCCTCATTTAACAATAGAAACACTAAGGCCCCATTTAAACAGAATACTAAATTATTAAATAAACCAATCAATCTCATGGATGAAACCCTATGCCAGACAGAATGAAACCCCGACTATGAGTTAAGCCAGTGAGCACCAGATCTCAGGTGCTGTGGAGTCTGCCTGTTCTCCATCGTGAGTGAGTGCGTTTCACCCAGACGCCCCAGTTTCCTTCCGCATCGCAAAGGTGGATCAGCCAGTAGGTTAATTGGCCACAGCAACTCATGCTTAGTGTAGATGGGTTATCAGAGAACGAGAGACAAGTTGATGGGCACATGAAACAGAATGTGTCACAGGGAAATATGTGAGGAAATGGAGTGATGGGATTGCCCTGAGAGCCAGCATACACTTGCTGGGTTGAATGGCCTCTTTCACACTGTAAGGAAATATGAGAAATTAGTATAGAACCTAGGGAAAGGTTCTATTATGTCTATTTAATAATGTATTAGAAAGGAGATGTACTGCCAGAGCAGATAACAAAATTTGCAGTCACGTTTTCATTCAGTGGGGGATTCAAACATTTGTAACATTGGATGAGGCACTTTAATATTATGACACAAATGTAATGGAACTCGATGGGCTGAGTGGCATAATTCTGCCCCTGTGTCTTCCAGAAACACCTCTGCAGAAAAGAATAGATAAAAAAAAGTAAGTAAAATCATGATTGTCAGCACGTTATTCAAAAAGGTTAAAGAACTTAATCAAATTCTGTATTCTTTAAAGAGGTCACAGAGAGTGTGGACAAGGTTAGTGTGGTGGATCCCCATGTTGTATTGTACAACAGACTAATGAATAACATTAATTGATGTGGAGTTTACGAATAAGCAGCATAAATGGGTTAAAAACAGAAGTTACCGGTAGCAGTCAATTGGTCAGTCAGCATCTGTGGCAAGAGGAACAGAATTAACATTTCAGTCAAAAATTCTTCCTCAGAATGCTATGATCTAAATCCATTTAGTTCTGTTTCTTTCTACATATCAAATTTCCAACACCTGCGGGTTTTGTTTAATTTTCAGCACAACTGGATAAATGACAAGGCATTTGAATCTGACAGGACATATTTTAGAACTAGTTGGTAGCGATTCACGGTGGCAAAGGTGAATGGCGCCCCATTTGAAACAGTGCTGGAACCACAATTTCTAAAATCAGTCTGAGTCAAGTAACTGGAAACCAGCAGTATATAATTGTTACCAAAAATTTAATGTGGTATTTCTGAAGAAACTTCTCTGTCCAGAGCATGTTGAGAATATGGGCATCCATTCCACAGCAAGAAGCTGAGCCAATTGGTATTGATGCCTTTCAAAGAAACTGTATAAGAATATGAGCAGAAAGGTGCGGAATGGCAGTAGGGTCGGGTGAAAGAGAATAGGAGAGGGATTGGAGAGTCTTAATGTTGCCTCAGAGATTTTGGTCTGTATGTTTTATATCTGTGATCTACCATATATTGTAAGTAATTCCTAGTAGGATCTCTCAAGCACTCAGGGTGTGTCACATATCTCTTGATGAATTATATAAGATGGCGACACACTCGTTATGAATTATATATGGATTGCCGTATACAGCTCTTTGAATTTGACAGGAAATGCTGCCTAATCTTACCACATGAGCAGGGCATGCAGTGAGTTATTCTTTGTATCGTTCAGGGTGTGCTTCTTAACCTTTAATGAAGTTTAGAGGACTTGCTGCTGAGCACACCTTCACCCATTTCTTGGCACACTGAAGTTCAAAGTATAGAGCTTACAATTGTTGTTGATTTACAAGGTATACTAACGGTATTGATAACATACTAATTTGGGCAGCAAAATGATTGTGATATTTTGATTTTACATATGCAAATTCACTTTTCATTGTTATTGAAAAGCTGTTTAACAGGAGCTGGGTTGCACTGTTGTTCAGATGAGGAGCTAGAAGGAGAAATATATTCTCATGCTTTGAAGAATCTCTAGTGCATTCAGTGCTTCAGATTAAACAAAAATATTCTGCTAGGTACAATTGAAAATAATTCTATTTATTATGTCATTGCTGCAAAACCGTAGGCAATACAGAAAAATTAGGATAGTAGGATGTTTATTGTGAGTCATTTTACACCAAGCCAATTTCACTGTGGTACCCTCTCTATTTCAGAGATTTATGCAGAAAGCTCCAGAATAAATTAGATGATCATTAATTTTGTAAAAATTTACGTACCTGCATAATATGATTCTATCTAATGAGTTTAGTGATTACAATTATTGTACGCTTCTGCATTCTGACAGATAATTGTCTACAGAGTTAGTAAGACACCTAAATTGCAAAAATATATTGCCAAAAACAAAATACAAACGTGTAAATATTTTATATTTGTAAAAATAGGTTCAGATTTAAATGAATTAGAACAGATAAGCAAAATAATGAAAATTCAATATACAGGTTCTCCCCGGGTTTCGGCAGTATTCCATTCCTGTGAACTTTCTGTATCCCAAACAGTTTTGCAGCAATGACATAATAAATAGATTTGCAGCCATGAACCAGGTTCCCAGGTGGGGGAAGATGCACGCAACCCTGCACTAGCCAACAAATCCAGACTACCAGTCTCCCAAAAGCTTATTTGTACCGAATGTGTGAGTTACTCAGGTGGGTAGGACCTGTGTTTAAATTTGGGATTGAAACAAAGTATTTGCAAAATTAAGTCTGGACAATTATTTGGAACCACAGAATATAGTTCTTCCTCTACATAGTTAGTGTTGCATCATCTTTTTATGGAGTAAAAGTAGAAACTGTGAAAACACTCAGCAAACTAGACAGCATCAGTGGAAATAAAAAGCAGAGCTAATGTTTCAGGTCACAGGTCCTTTATTATCTTATAGAGGAGGATCCGTTACATAACAGGCCATTCTGTAATTGATACAACATTCCTACAAAGTTGCTAGAATTATAAGCATGGACAGATTCGAGGGAAAAAAAAAACTTCTTTCCCATGTACCTATCTTTAGACAAGTAGTGGGTGAATAACTGGTTGGTAAGGAATTCTTATCCAGCTTTATTTTGAAAATCTATGTCGCATTTCCAGCCACAGACAGGAATTACTTATCTGTTTTTTTTAACTCTACAGCAGCAAAGTCTACAATGATAAACTTCTGCTCATTAAGAAGAAGCTCAAGATAAACAAAATTATTGTCATTTGCAAAATGTTTTAATGCTTTGAGTTCAGATCAGCAATAAGATTGCAATGTGCCCTTTTTAAGGGAATATTCAAGATAGATAAATTCAAGCAATTCTATAAGATGCATTTGAAGAGTGAAGAGAAAACTGTATATGCCAGAAATCTGGAATAAAAACTAAGTGTCTGGAATACTCAGAAAAACAGGCAGCATCAGTGGAGCAAGAAATAAATGGCATTTCAGGTCAATGATCTGTCTCCAGAGGTTTAGGTCATTGACCTGAAGTATTTCTGTCACTGTACAATTCTAGCACACATTTCCTGCAGCACACAATGCATATTCACAATTTGAGTCTTAAGTGATGGTAGCTGTAAAAAACACTGACACAGCAGATGGCGTAAAATAGCCGTGAAGGAATTTTAATTCAATATTCAACTGTATCTGAAAATTTAAAATAGTTGTATTATAATAGTCCCAAATATGACACTAATATATATGTGGAATTGAGGTATTGAAAGTTGAATGTGAGTGTTAGCAGTAGGAAAACCGAATCTGGGTAATGGATACATTCTGTCAAATTAACAATAGGGTTCTGTTTGACCATTTTGTTATTTTACTGGATGACGGTTGGTCAAACTGAGTGGACATCTGGTGAAAGGATACATTCAAGGGGCGGAGAGGAGAGAGTGGAGCCCTCGGACAAGGGAGGAGAATTTGAGAATATCAGGGACCAGCAGTGGGGGTTCAGATTATGGGGTATTCGCTGGTGTGTGGGCTAGAACTAGTTTTATGGCAGGTTTGTTTAGAAGGGACTTCTTGTTTTTGTTCCTTGTGTTTACAGGAAGTGCTGGAGTAGCAGTTAACAGTTGAAATCCTCCTTTCTTCGGTGGTTGGGAGGCCAGCCGATATTAATTGATAATTTCATTTAAAGTTATAGTTCCATTAATAATTTTAAATGCTTTACAGCAGAATAGTGGCAAGTACTTCCCAACCCGTCTCTCTGAGTGGTTTTCAGATTTTTGACATTTTAGTCCCTTCCTCGGAGTTACATTCCTATGGTTCCTGAGGAAATGCCAAATGATGGGAAGGGATGAGTAGAATAGGGAGTCTCGAGGACAGAATTTCTGCAGGGGAAGCTAGCTGAAGGAGGTGACGGGATCATGTTCAAGCGGGTGGAAATGATGGAAGATGATGCATCAGATGCAGAGGCTGGTGGGGAGAAAGGTGAGGATGAAGGGACCTGCTTTGCTGGGGTGATTAGGGATAGGGTAGGATTGGGGTTTCAGAGCAGAAAGCTGGGAAACGGACGAAGTACAGGTGAGGGTTCCATTGAATAAGGGAGAAGAGAAGCCACATTTCTGGAAGGAGGAGGTCATTTCAGAAGCTCTGGAATAGAAGTCATCATCTTGAGAATGGATGTGGCAGAGATGGAGAAATTGAATAAAAGCTTTGGTGCACCTACAGGGAACAGGGTGGGAGCTGTGGGTTTACAGAAAATGTCAATTGCAATTTTTCTGTATGAGATGGAGACAGATAAGTCCAGAAAAAACGGATAAGTATTTGTGTTTCTTGCATATATTTCTAGCCACATGTATCAAAAAATTATCTAGATCTGGACTTCAGAAAAGTAGTTTAGTTCAAAGAAACACAAAAACTAACTGGAAAATGAATGGCCAAGAACTTTTACCTTTTTGGGTTAATTTTTTTGCGTTCCTTGGTGGTGTTCTAAAAGAAGATGAGGCCACGCACTCGGTGACCTGAGAGATTACCATTAATAGCCCACTGCCCATTAGCCACAGCTGTTTATAAATGCAAGCAGTCCCGTGAGGATGGGGAAATTTACCATTATAAGCTGCCTTCTTCAGGTTAACATAGTCTCGGGTGGGCTACAATGTCTTGAGACATTTCAGGAGTTCAGTGGGAACAGATAAGCCTGCAGTGGAAATATCATTCAATAAAAAACATCAGCTGATCCTTGATTCTAATGGCTAATAAAACTCTTTATAGGCATCTGTTAGTTTCATGAGACCATGGATTTGCGCCTTGGAAGGTTTCCAAGGCACAGACCTGGGCAAGGTTGTATGGAAGACAAGCAGTTGCTCATGCTGAAGGTCTCCCCTCTCCATGCCACCGATGTTGTCCAAGGGAAGGGCATTAGGACCCATACAACTTAGCACCGGTGTCGTCGCAGAGCAATATGTGGTTAAGTGCCTTGCTCAAAGACACGCACGCTGCCTCAGCCAAGGCTCGAACTAGCGACCTTCAAATCACTGGATGAACGCCTTAACCACTTGGCCACGCACCAACATCTAATAAAACTAAGAACAGAATAAAATCAAAGTGAATTTTTGTTAAATTACTGTAACAGAAAACTGAAGGTGTCCAGCTTCTACCAGAAGACAGGATATGATCCCAGATGTTTCCATCCATTGCATCTATTTAAATTGTAAGCAGAAAGTGGAAAGCTAAAAATATAAAAAATAGGAACCACAGGAATCATAGAATAATAGAAGCAAGATAGTAAGAGAAAAGGCAAAACTATAAACCAATCATAATCCAAGTTAGGCAATATAGGATCTATCAGAATAAAAGAGGAATGTTTTATTTCTACAAAACAGCCAGGCCCTGTCATAATTGGGACATAAATTTGAGTGCTGATTTGATGACATCATACACAGGCTTCACCTCAGAAACAAGTTAATTAAATTTTCTAAATTGAATAACCATTTACATGAATTAGGAAAGCAAGTAAAACATTTATCTAGGAACAATAAATTGGAACTACATTTCTGAAGTATCTTACAATTCAATGAGGACTCTAAAAGATATTGTTGATTAATCTGTCATAGAATTACACAGCACGGAAAAGGCCCTTCATCCTACTGAGTCTGTACCGATTATCAAGCACCCATTTCACTAATCGTACACTAACCCTTCTCAACATTAAGATCTGTTCAACCCAGTTTCCACAGCTCACCTACAATTTACAGTGGCCAATTAATCTGTGCTTATCATTGATTATAATTTTTAACAATTTTAGTAAATTAGCAAGATTTTCAGGCTTTCTGTTTGTTAAGGAAGCAAACAAACCAACTGTTCCAAACCAACATTATGCAACAAGCAGTAATGAGCACATTGATGGACTCCTTGGGAATCAATTCAGCAGGGAATATTTGTCAGACAAGTAGGAGAATTCTCCACTCCTTTAATGCTAGCCAGATGGGGCTTTGCTTTAGTATATAATCTTAAAAACATGCAAGATGGAGGCTATCTCAACAACACAGATATTTTGTGTTTCTTGGACAACATGGGTCTTAAACCTTGAGTTCAGCCAAATGGATACTCAATTTTTTTTTTAAATGTGCGTACTTGATCTTGTGTGCAGAATTTATTTGGATGAATGAGTAAGCACCAAGCTCCTATTCTCTTTTCAGGTTTAACTACTTAAATCAATGCCACTCTGCAGACTATTTTACTAGCTAGACACTAATTTATTTATAATTTTATTCATATAATAAAGTTTTTGTAGAGATGTAGAAAGCAGTGATGTGTATTACAGATGATGTTCTGTATAAGAAATATCAAAAGACATTTAATTAACAAATAACTTTATTGATAAAGAAGCTGTGTATCAAAAAAATGTGATATTAGTGGAGCAATGTTGTTTAATGATCAGAGGGATATTCCAAAATATTTTCATACTGGAGAGAGTGATGTAAACAGTGATTTTCCTTAACTTGAGGTCTTTGTTGAGACCCTTTGCACATCACAATTCTTGCATCTTACATACACACAAATTTTGAAGGTACATTATTAATATTTGCAGATGATGCAAAAGTAGAAAGGGTAGATAACAGTGAAGGAGCTATTAGGGATATAAGAATTAAAGAGATTTTTGTGTATTGATGCAAGGTAATCTTAATCTAGGGTAATAATGTGAGATTGCATATCAAAGAAGATGGAAAACTGGTGCTTAAATTCCACTAAAATATTGAAAAGTATACATCTAGGGTATTACAATAATCATGAGGGAGTTTAAGTTTCTTTTCTCCTTGGAGCAACAGAGGGTGAGAGGTGACCTGATAGAGGTCTATAAGATGATGAGGGGCATTGATTGTGTGGATAGGCACAGGCTTTTTTCCCAGAGCTGAAATAACTAACATGAGGGGGCATAGTTTTAAAGTACTTGAAAATAGGTACTGAGGGGATGTCTGGGGTAAGTTTTTCCACACAGAGAGTGGTGGGTATGTGGAATGCACTGCCAGTGGCAGTGGTGGAAGCAGATACAATAGAGTCTTTTAAGAGCCTCTTAGATAGGTGCCTGGAGCTTAGAAAAATAGACAGCCATGTGCTAGGGAAATTCTAGGCAATTTCTAGAGTAGGTTACATGGTCAGCACAATATTGTGGGCCGAAGGGCTTGTAATGTGCTGTAGATTTCTATGTTCTATGTAAACCAACTTAGTTGACATAGTACGGATCTGCAGATCTTCTCTTGTCTGTGATACGGTATGGAAGTATGTTTGTGATGTGTGTCGGAGATAGCTTTCTAGATCGATATGCCGAAGACTCTACAAGAGAATAGGCTATTTTTGATCTCATTTTATTACAACACAGGAGGCTATTTAGCCCATCAGTTCAACACTGCTTCCAGCAGAGAAATCCCATCAGTCCATTGTCCTTTCTTATTTCCCTGTACTCCTGCAGCTTTCTTTTGCTCACATGCTGATTAATATCCCTTTGATTCTATTGCCATTTAACTAAATTAAGGGTTGTTGACAGCATCACATTAAAATAATGGGAGATCTTTAAGATATAAAGGGAAAATGAAGAACCCCACATGGTCATAAGGGAAATGTACAGACTCCACACAGACAACACCAAATGTCAAGCCCCTAGAACTGTGGCGCAGCTGTGCCATGGCAAGCCTCTCTAAGTGCCAAAAACACAGGTTATTTAAAATCTGGTAGTAAAGAGGCCTTTTAGGAAGAGTGCATAAAACAGGATTTCATACAAATAGTAAAAATGATGTACATTAATTTAAAAACAATGCCTTAAATCCAAACAGAAAGCAAGCTACGAAATACGATGCATGATTTGACCTTGCTAAATTGGGAAACTACATTAAATCTATAAAGTAAATGAAAAGTAATGTAACATTTGAAGAATTAATTTAGGTTAAGGCACATACATCTGAGAATAATATTCTAATTGTAGCTACCAAGAGAATTTAAAGATAGTATTCTATCAAAGATAATATTGCCAAAAAAGCGATGGATTGGAGAATATTTCAGAATTCAGCAAAGGAAGACAATAACATTGATAAGGAAAGGAAAATAAGAAAATGAGACAAATCTAGAGAGAATCGTTAAAATAGGCTATGCTTCATAGAGGTGCAGAAGGGAAAAGATTAATATAATTTCATATGGGCCAGTTGTAGAATGAAACAAGAGAAACTATATTTGGGAATGAGGAAATGGCAGAGAAACTAAACAAACTGTATATATAGTACCCATTTGCCTGAAAGAAACCCTCATGGAAATAGTGGTGATTTACTTTTCTAGAGGGAAGGAAAAAAATTTGACATACAAATAAATATCAAGAGAAATTAATGTGACTGGAAGCCAATAAATCCTCAGGTCCTGAGATAGCAATGGAAATAGTAAATAGTGCTGTTATTATCTTTCAGAGTTCTATTACAGAGTATTTCCCACAGAGTGGAAGAGAGCAAATTTAACTCTACTATGGAACAGTTAGCAGAATATCAGTGCAGAAAAAATGCTGTAATTGTTAGGGAACTAGTAAAAGGGCGCATAGAGAATTGTTATAGTACAGGGGAGAGTTAAGATGGATTCACAAAAAGAAAATTATGTTTAACAAATCTGCTCATGCTTTGATGTTGTAATTAGAAAAAAACAGAAACGGGGGCAACCAGCAGATATGGTTACATGTATTGTAATTGGAGTGTCAGGAGGCTTTTAAAAGGAGCTACACAAGAGGCTCCCATACTCCCTTCCTATTTTTTCTCCCCTTTTGGTTAGTCTCCACATCATAAAACCTACCTTGCCTCAGGATCACTTTCACAGTAATCTATCATCTGGGACCCAGTTGGCTCAGGTTCACCATGGACTCTAATCCCCTTACACTCTCATCCCACTCCAGGAAGACTTGGGGCCTTTCACTTCTTCCTTAAACAGAGGCCCAGTCAGTTTCCTTCCACCCCTGCTCTGCCTTGTTCTTCCACGGAACAACTTCTCTTTAAACTTCCTCCAAATCAAAGGTATATCTCTGGGAACAGATATAGGTCAAGACATGTCCATTTCTTTTTGGTGTTTACCATGAATATTATTTATGTCAAAGAAATGAGGGTAATAAGTAATGATGTCTTGGAATATATGCATATTATGGGGAAGGAGGTATATGCAAATTTAAAGGGCATTAAGGTATGTGAATTCGCAGGGCCCGATCAGGTGCAGCACTGGACTTTATGGGATGTCGGGGAAGAAATTGTGGAGGTCCATGTAGAGATATTTTGTTCATCATTAGCCAGTGGTGAAGATCCAGAAGACTAGAGGATGTTTAATGTTGTTCTGCATTCAAGAAGGGTAGTAAGGATAGGCCAGGGAACTACAAGACGGTGAGCCCGACTTCAATTGTAGCAAAATTACTGGACGGAATTCTGAAGGACAAGATCTACCGTCACTTGGAAAGTCAAGGCCTGATCAGGAATAGTCAGCATGCTTTTCCATATGGGAGGTCATGTCTGATGGATCGTTTGGCATTTTTTAAAGTGGTAATGAAGGGGACAGATGAAGGCAAGGCAGTTGATATCGTCTATATGCACTTTAGAAAGGCCTTTGACAAGGTCCTGCACAGCAGGCTGGTCTGGAAATTTAGTTTGCATGGGATTCAGGGACAGCGAGTAAGGTAGATGCAGAATTGGCTCGATGATAGAAAGCAGAGGTTGATGGTTGAAGGTTGATTCTCTGACTGCGGGGTGTCTGACTAGTGGAGTGCCCCAAGAAGCAGTGTTGGCACCTCTGCTATTCATATAAATGATTTGAATGTGAAAGTACACGGCATGATTAGCAAGTTTGCTGACAATACTAATTGGGGCTTGATAGGGAAGCAGGTTACAAGAATTACAAAGACAGCTTGATCGGTTAGGGATACCGGAGAGGAATGGCAAATAGTTTTTGACCTAGATAAGAGTGAGGTGATGCATTTTGTACTTTCAAATTTGCTTAGGACCCAATGACAGGATACCAATGAGCATTATGGAATAGAGGGACCCCTTGAAGTACAAGTGAATAGTTTATTGAAAGTGGCCGCACCAGTCAACAGGGCAGTGAAAAAGGCATTTAGCATGCAGGCCTTCATCAGAGAGGGCATCGAGTTTAGGAGTATGGACATTGTGGTGATGTTTTATAAGTTGTTGGTCAGACTACACTGGAGTATTATGTATAGTTTTTGTCACCCTGTTATAGGAAAGACATTGTCAAACTGGAGAGGTGCAGAAGGGATCTACAAGAATGTTGTTTAGATTACAGGGCCTGAGTTATAGGGAGAGGTTGGACACACTGGATCTTTATTCCCTGGAGTGTAGGAGAATGAAATGTGACATCATAGAAGTTTATAAAATCATGAAGGTATGGATAAGTTGGACAGTCAGTCTTTTTCCCAGGTTGGGAATTCAAAACTGGGGGGCACAGACACATGATAAGAGAGGAAAGATTTAAAAGAGACCTGAGGCGTAATGTCTTTACACAGAGAGTAGAGAGTACCTGGAATAAGGACAACACAACTACAACATTTAAGAGGCCTTTGGATAGGTACATGGAGGGGAGCGGTTTGGAGGGTTATGGGCTGAATGGGGGCAACTGGGTCAATGCCATAGTCAGTGTGGACCAGTTCAGCTGGATGAGCCTGTTTTTGTACTCGATTACTCCATATTTATTTCTTCGTGGGATAGTGAAATGGTCCTTGTTTCAGTCCCTCACTGCTTGCTTTGGTAAATTGATGGCTGCAGGGGTGCTTCTTCCTGCTTTTGCACATAACTGTAAAGTTCCATCGCCTTTTCATGCACTCCACAATCCACATCTAACACGTCCCTTTCTTGATTCCTTTGTCTTCATCTCGTTGGATAGGTAACCAATATCCTTTACACAGGCTCTCACAGCTTTCTTGACTCCACTTACACCCACCTTGTTTTATGTAAGGATTCCATTCCAGGCTCCAAGTCTACTGGATTCCATCATATCCGTTCTGGTAGCAATACCTCACGATTTCCAGGTTGTGTTTCCTTTTCCCTAATTATGGTTTCCCAGCCACAGTTGACAGAATTCTCAATCTCAACTGTCGTTTTTACCAAATCTATCTTATAGTTTGATTTCAAACCTGTTGGAGGAAGTCCTATACTAGCAGGTTGGCAAAATCAAGAAAGGTCTGTATATGATTTCCTGGTTGTTAAGTCTTTCCACTGGAAACAAGATTTTTATAAAATTGGCTCTTTAATCCATAAATAAATGAATGTCCTCAGTCAGATGTAGAGGTTGGATCATATTGTCTTCCAATCTTCTGAACAGAGTGTCAGTCTTCAGTGTTTTATTGAATGAAATGAATGTGGAGATAAAGAATCATTGTGGTGTCTAAAACTTAACTGCAAGTACATCTAAAAAGCTTGTCAGGCAACTGTGCTGGTCGGGTTGCCTTTGAAGAATCTTTGCTTGGGGACGGATCTAAATTGGAATTTGCTATGCAAAGCCAAGCTTGCTGCTTCACTGAATGCCATGATGCACAAACTCCACTCTCTAAAGCTCCCAGATTAAAAACTGTAAACTATTTAATCATACCATGAAGTACTTTAAGTATTTTACACTTAAGCTTTACAAATAGGAGGAGGATGGTTTGAATTGAGCAGTTCCAGTGACAGTGAGCTTGGAATACTTTATGCAAATTATAAATAGCAGCAGTTCTGAGACCATTTGTGATTAGTTCTGTTTCACTAGTCAGGGAGAGATTGAGACACCTCTCACTGTTCCATGAACTATTAAACTTCTATATCCTCCATTTTATAAAGAAGACAACATCCTGTACAATCTTTAACTCAGCATACAATTTAAACCAAATAACACACAGTTTGACTTTTTTTGTTTTCATATTCTAGCCGCTTGTGTTGTCATTAAAATCATGGTGTTTACTTAAGACGGGAAGGCTGATTTCTGGAAAATTAATGCTGGTGATTTGGCTCCAATGAGCATGATCCTTTGACAGGTGAGGTAAAGCATCTGGGGAGTTGGCGTACCGAGTAAAGTAGGGGTTAGGAGATGAAGTAGGACGGACCCCTTGTTTAATGGTATTGGTCCATGGCATAAAAAGGTTGGGAACCCTTGGTTTAGGTAGATTTAGGAGGAAGGACGGGGTTGTGTATGTGTTATAGGTTTAAAAAAGTCGGATAGCGTCAGTGTTAACGAGTCCAGGGTGAGGGAAGGGGTGGGATTGAGAGGCGGTACATTCTGGGGAACTATGGTGAGGAGAACTATGGATTAAAATAAGGTTTGACTATTAAGTGGAAAGACTGCGGATGTGGATTTTGCTGAAGTTATCCCAAGTGTTTGCATCACTGAGCACTGGGTTTATAAGTGAGGTTTTGATCATCGGGGCTGAGTGCTGGTTCCCAACACTCTCTCTCTCTCTCTTTCTCGCTCAGTCTCCATCCTTTCTCTCTCTCTGTCTCTGGGCGCTCCTACCTCGCACCGACCGATTCGCTGCTGCGAAATCAGTGAGACAGCAGCACCGATGAATATTTAATGGAACGGGCATGGACATCGCTTTGCTGAGGTTGGAGGACGGCGGGGGCGCCGCGGACAGCAGGTGTCCGAGCAGCGACGGAGGAGGAAGCGGTGGCGGTATCACTTCGTGGGCGCGCCCGGGCCAGGACCGCGCGGAGCCGCGACCCTCCCCCGTGCCCACAGCGGGCAGCATGTGCGAGCTGGCGGGGCCGCCCGAGAGCTTGGCGGAGGAGGGCCGGCGCCATGTGGCGGACGGCGGCGGTGGGCGCTCGGAGCGTGTGGTGATCAACATCGCCGGCCTGAGGTACGAGACGCAGCTGGGCACCCTGAGCCAGTTCCCGGATAGCCTGCTGGGCGACCCCGACAAGCGGATGCGCTACTTCGACCCCCTCAGGAACGAGTACTTCTTCGATCGCAACCGGCCCTGCTTCGATGGCATCCTCTACTTCTACCAGTCGGGCGGCAGGATCCGCCGGCCCGTTAACGTCTCCATCGACATGTTCGCCGACGAGATCCGCTTCTACAAACTGGGACCCGAGGCCATGGAGAGGTTTCGGGAGGACGAGGGCTTCATCAAGGAGAAGGAGAAGCCCCTGCCCGAGCCCGAGTTCCAGAAGCAACTTTGGCTCCTCTTCGAGTACCCCGAGAGCTCGAGCCCGGCCCGGGGCATCGCCATCGTCTCAGTGCTGGTCATCGTGGTCTCCATCATCATCTTCTGCTTGGAGACCCTGCCCGAGTTCCGCGACGAGCGGGATAGCAACCACAACCGTTCAGCCAACGGCACCCGGGGAACGGGCGACGACAGCCTGAGCGACCCCTTTTTCATCGTGGAGACCACCTGTGTGGTCTGGTTCACCCTGGAGCTGCTGGTGCGCTTTTTCGCCTGCCCGAGCAAGTCCGTCTTCGCCAGGGACATCATGAACGTAATCGATGTTGTGTCCATCATCCCCTACTTCATCACGCTGGGCACCGAGCTAGCGGAGAAGCAGTCCAATGGACAGCAGGCCATGTCCTTGGCCATCCTCAGGGTCATTCGATTGGTCCGGGTCTTTCGCATCTTCAAGTTGTCCAGGCACTCCAAAGGGCTTCAGATTTTGGGGCAGACCCTCAAGGCCAGCATGAGGGAGCTGGGTCTGCTCATCTTCTTCCTCTTCATCGGGGTCATCCTCTTCTCCAGCGCCGTCTACTTTGCCGAAGCTGACGAGCCCAGATCCCACTTCTCCAGCATCCCAGACGCCTTTTGGTGGGCGGTGGTCACAATGACCACGGTGGGCTACGGCGACATGAAGCCCATCACCATGGCGGGGAAGATTGTGGGATCCCTGTGCGCCATCGCCGGCGTCCTGACCATCGCGCTGCCCGTGCCCGTCATTGTGTCCAACTTCAACTACTTCTACCACCGGGAGACTGACAACGAAGAACAAGCTCAGTATTTGCACAACGACATCGATACTGAGAGCAGCGGCTCCGAAGATCTGAAAAAGAGCAGGAACTCTGTTGGAAACCACTTAGAGAACAGCGATGGCATGAACTATGGCCCAGGGACGCATTGCAAAGCTAACAGCACCTCGGACATCAGGAAGCCCCTGTACGCACTTTGTATTGATCCAAATACTGAAACGGACTTGTAGTCAACAGCTGGGTGCTTGAACTATACAGATTAGGTTTATTTATAGGAAGAATAATTTTGAAGTAAAGACACATTTGTACACATTACAAAAGTTAGAATAGTTCGATGGAAAGAGAGACTAATTTTATACATCATACTTTATCTTACAAAAATTAATACAAATAAAATTGGGTATATGCATGGGCGCTGCAACTTAAACTTGAAGGGAAAGGAGCACATCAATATTTGCATTAATTTAACAGTTCCGTTTTGCATTTGTTGTGCCTTTAATAAGTGATAGAAAACAAACGTCTTCAAATTCCATGAGTTTATTTTTGTTCTGTTATTGTGGGGGGTAAGTGTTTGAAGTAGTTCAGTTTAATTTTGCCGTGAAGGGAAAGGGTTGTGGACTATTTGAATTTGTGTTTTCTGCTTTATTTCTTCAAAGTATTCAAGCAAACTTCCAACAGGTGAATGGGGTTGCTGGAAGATGATTAAGTACAGAGCTGGTCCACTTAGAGGTTTTGTAATAGTGTTTATTGTTTGCTTTCTAGCAACTGTTCTAAAATTAAGCAGAAAAATTTTAAGAATGTGTTGGTAATGAAGACAAATATGGGGTACTGATTGGATCAATGCAATGGTGTTTATGTCTACTTATAATATATTTTTTCAATGCCTTTATGAAACAAACATAAATGTTTATGCATTAATTATTGAATAGTGTATTGAAATAATTGGAGCTTTTTGTATTTTCTCCATAGTACTGCAGACTGAGATACACAGTTAACTTTTTTATACAGAATATACACAATTGGCTAAACAATAGACTGTCTTTTGCTTGTAGAGTTGGAAAATATTTTGTGGAAAAGATACCTTTAATGTGTTGCACACATGGAATTGAAGATGTCCCATTGTACAAAGATCTAAATGAATGCACTGTTTGACATTGCTGTTTAGTTACAGATTTTAAGTCTGCATATTTATCCTGAACAGTAGATCTGAAAACTGGTTTGTCAGAACATATGAAGATTGGGATTAAGTACCAGAAGTTTGAACATTGTTAAATAATACTAGAGAACAAATCAAATAATGAAACAAAAGATCTCCCTCGTCTTTGAACTGGAAGCACCTTTAAGATGATCACAGCAAAACATTCTGGATTGCTATTTGTTAAGAATCTGATTTATCTTTGAAAATGTATTGAGGAAGTGACATTTGGACAATGTTGTAGAACAGTGACTGCACTCTTCCCCAAATCTACATCCATTTTAATAAGTCCTGAGATGGGATCAATTGATAATCAGATTCTGAACTGATAACAAGATCGTCAGTATCTTCAAATGGCCAAAAAAGCTAGACTTGTGCATGTCGTTTACAGCTACAGTCAAAGGATCAAAGGTTAGTCTTTCACTTTTTTTTAGAGAACTTGCCTTAAGCATGTAAATAGATAAAGTAATACAACAAATTCTATTTAATAGAAAATGAATAGTCCTGTTGAGCTACAGTATACTGTAATGTTAAAATATTTCTCAAAGTCTATGCTATTTACATCCATGACATGTGCACAGAACCTTGCATCCTAATGCAGCTGTTTTCATATTTAATGTACAGATATTCATTGGATTTATCGTGAGAATCAACACAGAGCTATCATGCTGACTTCACTGTGAACTCAATGTAGAAGGTGTTGCTTTACTGCATGACATTCCTTTGTTTGGCAGGTAGCCCTCTGTTGACAAATAGTTATTGCCTTAGGCCTGAAAAGGTTTTTTTGAGTTATTTTCATACTTTGATTACTCAGTGTTAATGGCTTTTCATGTCAAGTTTGTAAATAGTTCATAATGCCTTTGAGTCTGGTACTTGCATTTAACATTTTCTGCAGCTTTATGATCAACAATATTGCTAAATTATGGGGCTGTTTATTATTATATGGTCACTATTTTTTAAAATATCTAGAAATGAACTGCAAATGCATATATGTGATACAGATTGAACTCCTGCATATAGGTGAATGTGCTACCAGTAATAACTTTTGTAGTTTTAAAGAAATCAAAGTTTAAAACATTGGCTTAATCTAATTTAAAATTTACCCAGCATCAAAGCATCTCTTTGCTTCAGAATTTTTAATTGTGTGAATAAAATAATTGCGTTTGCAATTTATGGATTTTATCCAGATATCACTATCTTCTACTCCTTGTGTGTACTGAAATTCCATTTGGCCTGTAATGAAAAAAAACTTTATTGATTTTTTTTCTTTCAAAAGCATGCACATAACAACAGCTTCAATTTTTACATAAATTCAGATTGTTCTTGCATTAGAATTTTGAAATGCATAATTATTTGGAAGATTAACCCCTACTGTCAGGTTGTTATTAGTTTGTGTTTATTTGTTATGCCAGGCATATTTAAGAATTGTACTTTTCATTAATGATTTGCTGAATTGATCTGTATTTCATTATTTGTAAATATTTATGTTTAAATTGTTTACAATATATTATTAATACATTTTTTCTGTGAACAGTTGTTGTGTTTTATCCCCTGAATTGAATTTAATTCATAGCAAAATTACGTATAGAGTGTTACGCATCAATACAACATACACCTTCAAAATACTTGTTAATGCAGATCTTGAGTTTAACACATAGATCAAGAGTCTGTGTGTATGTTGTGGGGCATTTGATTAATGTACTCTCTTTGAAGTGATAAAAGTGATAACCTGATTCACATCCAGCTGAGATTGGCCACAAGGGTTAATATAACCTTCTACTTTGTTAGTACATCCACTAAGAGATGGATTTTCTGACTTACTGGAGTTTATCATGAGGAGTCTATGGACGGGTGATCTGCAATACACACCTCAACTCTGATAAAGTGAATGGGAACACAGACTGTCTAACCTTACAATACTTTCTCCCGAGTCACCCTGAAGGGTGATATAAGAACAGTGAATGAAACAAAACATACTGGTGATAGAGCATGTTCATGAGATAGGCAAAAGGAGCAATTTTTTGTACCAATGAATCATATTGATGACCATGGAAATGTTCACTATTGCTCTTGGATACCTAATTTGGAAAAGGTTCCATTTTCCAGCAGTGAAAGCTTTGATAATTAAGGCATCTTTATAAAATAACATTTCACCAAATTAATAGGGGAATGCAGTAATTTCACAGCAAATCGTCTATTGCAAAAGGTTATACTTGTAAGCCTCCCTTATTACTAACACGAGTGATCTTGTAGAATTGAACACTAGAAATTGGACACACGTTTTTTTGCTTGCTTTTGGCTTCTAATAATCTCTTGGTCATAAAGGTTATAGTATTCAATAACACAGTTGGCATTGTAATACTTTGCTGCAAAGTTAAAAATGATTTAAAACATAGCAAAGTCAAATTACTGTTAAGTATATATTGGGTACATAGTCTTCAGACTAGAGTTCATAATGTTGATTCCAGTTAAATGCTTTGTTAAAGGGAGTGGAATTTTTTAAGATTATGGTTTCTTTGTTGGTTAAATAATTTGTATTCTTGGATGATATTTTCTGCATTTTACAAGAGATAGCCTTTTTATAGGTTTGGAAAAAATGATCAAATAGTCTAAATACAGGGATAGAAATTCTGTGAGGACTCTATAGCATTGCTTCAGATGGTAGAATGTTTCACTGAGTTAAGAAGAAGTTGTGTCCCAGCATGACCAGAAAGTTATTATTGAATGAAATCTTTCACATGTTAAAAATTCTGTTTAAGAGTTACCACATTACTGATTCAAGGATAGCAGATTAGAATCCCCACAATACCTATGAAAAAGGCTGCAAATTGCATCTCAGATTCTGGGAGTATAATTATTTAGTTGTCATTAACTGACCTCTAGCCATTTATTCTAAGCCTTTCCTTTGCTGTTATCTGAAGTTGAATCAGACCATTTGCAATCTTGGTGAGAGGTGTTTGCCTATTTTTGCCATCAATATATGCTGGACTGCATCCTACCTCAAATCATTTGCTGGTGTTACCTACAGGCTTGATTATTCTAACAGGTTCCTGGCCCTCATTTGTTCTTTACTGCATATACTTCAAAATTAAAAATCCTCATTCTTATTTTCAAATCTTATTGTAACCTGTCCCCTCCACATTCCATAACACTCTGCAGCCTTTCTGGATAGTCATCTCCATCAATTCAAATTTCTTGTGTTATTAAATTACTGCATGATTGGCAGTCATTATAGCACTGAAATTATCTCAGCAATCTCTGGTTCTCATTCTTCATGGTCTACCTATTTGACCAACCTTTTGGTAGTGCTCTTAACACATTTCTATGTGGCTTGTCAAATTTTGTTTGGTTAAGTTCTTGCTATGATTTTCTACATTGAAGTCAAAAGTAAATTTATTGTCATATGCACAAGTTCATGTATTCACAGGTGCAATAAAAATACTTAAACAGCAGCATCAGAGGCACAGCATTCACAAGAAAAACATAAACTAAGTGTTAGATTAGTATTTGTATAAGAAAGAACACAAATAGAATAAAATGTCTATTGTTGTGCAATGTGTTCAAAGTGTTGTTGTACAGAGGTAGTGATAAATGGACTTGGGAATCCTAGTGCAGGATTCCCTAAAGGATAACTTGCAAGTTGATTTGGTGGTAAAGAAGGCAAATACAATGTTAGCATTCGTTTCAAGAGGACTTGAATATAAAATCAAGGATGCAATGCTGAGGCTTTTTAAGGATTTGGTTAGACTACACTTGGAGTATTGTGAGCAGTTTTGGGCCCCTTACCAATGAAAAGATGTACTGACATTGGAGAGGGTCCAGACGAGGCTCGAGAGAATGACCCTGGGAATGAAAGGCTTAGTGTGTGAGGAGTGTTTGGTGGCTCTGGGCCTGTACTCACTGGAGTTTAGAAGAATGAGGGGGGGATCTCATTCAAATCTATTGAATATTGAAAAGCCTAAATGGAGTAGATGCGGAAAAGATGATTTCTATAGTGTAGACAGGTCTGTGTTTGTTCTCCTTCCCCTTCCTGAGGTCAACAATGAGCTCTTTAGTTTTACTGACATTGAGTGAGAAATTGTTGTGGCACCACTCACCAGGTGCCCTATACATGGACTCGTCATCACATCTGGTTTGTTCAACAGCAGTCATTTTGAATTTGGCGATGGAGCTGTGTTTAGCCAGACTGTCATGTTTATAGGGAAAAGAGCAAGGGGCTAAACACGCAGCCTTGAGATGCACCAGTGTTGATGCTCAGCAAGGGGAAGACGTTATTGCCAATCCTCATTGATTGAGGTTTGCTAATGAAATTGCAGAGGGAGCTACAGGCACCCATGAGTATCTTTTGGATTTGTAAGTGAAACTTGCAACTACCAAAAAAGGTGTTAGCTTCTCATGAAGCTTAAGGTGAGGCATAGAGGTAACCTCATTGTAAACTCATTATCTGTATAGTTGTGGAATTGATTCCATGAACAAACCTCTGAGTTTTTTTTAACCTTTTCTGATATACTTTGTAGGCTCCTCATCTGTTGATAGCTAATGACAGTTTTGACGTAACTGAGTAAACTTGTAAGAGATGATTTGTGATTTTCTTCCTGGTTTTGCATTCTGGAATTATATATGACTTTGTCAAATGGAACAAAAGCCCAGTAGAACCCTTCACCAACCTTCCCCATAGTGTAAGACTCAGATTACACTGTGTAATGTACTAATGATCGCTCTAGTTAAAAATAGTTTACTAATTTCCATTTACTACTTTTACAGTGAAATTTCAGTCTGAGTGTGATTAGTTATTCAGTTTTTTTTATAATTATGTAAAAATATAGCTGTATGGTCACTATGTTGTGATGCATGTAATTTTATTTATTTATTTATTTATGGAGATCCAGTACAGAGTAGGCCCTTCTGGCCTTTCAAGCCATACCGCCCACCCCATTTAACCCTAGCCTAATCATGGGACAATTTACAAGGACCAATTAACTTACTAACTGGTACGTCTTTTGAATGTGGGAGGAAACCGGAGCACCCGGAGGAATCCCATGCATTCAAGGGGAGAACATACGAACTCCTTACAGACAGTGGCGGGAACTGAACCCAGGTTGCAGGTACTGTAAAGCATTGTGCTACTGTGCCGGTGGCTTCTAGGAATCCATTTTACAAGAGGAATTTTTTTTTTAACTGTGCTGCAAAAGAAATATCTATCTTTACATGATGTTTGCTGTTCTTATTTAGTTTGTTTATATATATATATATTTGCTAAATTTCTCTAAGTTGTATGGATGAAATATGAAAGTAAAGTTAAGTTACGGGGAGAGATTTGTTGATCGGGGCAGATTTGCTGTTTAGATACCTTTCTGATGTCAAATATTTTCTTTTTTTTATACTTTGGCTTTTGATTTAATCATAGATTAAAGCCAGGATGACCTCCTCCTGTTAGACTGTTTGTGGTAACTTATTTTTTATTCGTTCTACTTATATTTATATTGGTGTGGTTGTAATGCCACTGTGACACTATAATTTCCTTTGGGATCAATAAATTATCTGTCTATTTACCTTTAAAGTGTTGCAACTACCTTTGTAATTGGAATTGCCAGTGTAATCTTGTCATTCAGAGGGCTGATCTGACTGCTTTGGCAAGAGGATTTACCTGAAAATAAGTCCAATTTGACAAGGAAAGGAGCAAGTTGCACATACTGAAGATTAAAGCAGAAGCCAAAGACTTGCAAGCTGAAGCAGTGATAAAAAAATAGCTAACAGGTGGTCTTGAAAGTGAAATGAAGATGGTCTTTGAAAGAATTGATGGTCATCCTTGCAAGGATTAGAAGATGATTACTTGTCTCTTGCTTGTAATACTATAGTTATCTGTCCATCATTAGTACTACTGCGGCATGTCAATTATAGTGTAGATCTAGGATTTACCATTACCTAGGTTGTTTCCATTCTAAATATGATCATAGGTATTTAGAACAAAAAGAAATATTGAGCAGACTGCTTATCATGCTTGCAAAGATCTCCAGATTTTTTCTTCCTTTTCCCCTTCTCCATTTTTATATAGTTTGATTTTCCTTTTTTCTAATTTTTAAGTTTGACAATTAAATTCCGAAATTTTCCCTGTGAAAATTTTTAGTGTTCTTTTCTACTGTTTAGCCTGTTTGTTTCCTATATTTTATGTCGCTCTTCATTCTTTTCTTTTTGCTTTTTCAGTCCCTGGTCATTGCTTTCACAAAGAGATGTCCCATGGGACTTGATTGCATATATTTATACAGTGAGTGCATCTAATTATATTGAGAGATGAAGTCATATTTGTATTATCCCCAGATGAATTAACAAGTTGTGTAAATTTTATATCACACTATGTTTTCATTTGCAATTTCAAATTGAAAATTTTAAAAGTTTGATAAGGTGACGACATTAAACTGCACCATATACAAAAATATGTTGGAATGTAGTATGAGGGCTGTATATCTATGTGAGCCATTTAGAATATGAAAGAAAATCATGATCTTGCAAATAAATTGAAAATACTCTGGACATTTACACTGGGTAAATCTGAAGGAGTATGATAGGTCAGTATTTCAGATCGGACCCTGCATGAGAACTCAGTTCATTCCTGACATTTTCTGTTTACTTCAGGCTTCCAACACTGCCTTTTTCTTTTATTGTCAACAAAAGACTATGGCCAGGAATTTTGTTTCATGACTGAGGCAGGCATCATCTGAGCTCTCCTTTGGGAATTTTGTGCATGATGTTGAAAATCCTGGGTGGTGAATGTGGTGTGTGAGGGAAAATAAAGCTTTGATAAGGAGAGCATTCTTCAATATTTTTAACATAATTAACCTTGGAAGTTTTAATGGTTCATTACTTTTGACAATTGAAAGAGATATGGTCTTGCAATGATTATTTGTAAGAAAAGTAAATGAATAAATTAACTTTCTGCTTCTACACTATTTTATCCAGTGATGAAATAGTGACTAGAAAAAATATCATTCCAACTGAAATGTTTTCCTATTCATGGTTATATCAATATAATGTACAGTCTATCATTGTAAATGTGGAGCCACATTTTAAATATAATTATAGAATTGCAAAAATAGAAATTTTAAAACTATGCATGATATTTTACACTGATCTTTATTGAGTATTAGATATTGGCTTGGATTTTATGGTCACTGGCAATGGTAAATGATCATGCACTTCTCACTGACCTTGAAGCTAGCTGCCCATGATGTCTGTGGCATAAACTTCAGTATTACTGTCGTTAGTAGCTTTCAGCCATCTGTAGAAATGGGATCCCTACATGCTGCAGTCACAATGTCATCAAACAGCTGGGTATCTATCACAAAAGAATTCCCACAGAAAACTAGGAACAAAGAACAACAGTTTTTAGCTATTTTAAAAATCTTTCAATGTAAAAACTATAGATTGAAACACATGCAAATAAGTAATATAATAATTACATTTTATAAAGCATGAAGTAATTTAATATAAATTTTAAAATATTTTAATATTTTGAAATAATTATCAGTCATTTACAATCCAAGTATATTTAAGGTTAATATTGAGGCCTGAGCAAGAGCGAAGCAGTAAGCATGACTCCATTGTAAATGAGCTTGCATTTCATGCAACAAGCCATAGCATTTTTAATCTACCTAACAGTGAGAGTAAATCCTAGAGTTTCTTAGCTTTCTGATTTCTTTTAATTGCACTGGAAGGATGTGGAGAGGCACTGATAAACACATGAGATTTTGCAGATGCTGGCATGTACCTAAAAAAGAGGTGACAGGAGTGAAAGCTGGTATAGTCATCTGCTGCTGTAGCCCATACACTTTTGGGTTTGACATGTTGTGCATTCAGAGGTGCTGTCCTGTTCACCACTGTTGTAACTCATGGCTATTTGATTTATTGTTGCCTTCCTGTCAGTTTAAACTAGTTTGGCCATTCTCCTCTGACCTCTCTCATAAACAAGGCGTTTTCACTTACAAAACCGCAGCTCGCTGGATGCTATTTTGTTTATTGTGTCATTCTCTGTAAACTCTAGAGACTGTTATGTGCAAAAATCCCAGGAGATCAACAGTTTCTGAGATACTGAAACTACCCCATCTGGTTCCAACCATCATTCCATGGTCTAAGTCACTGAGAGCACATTTCTAACTCATTCTGATGTTTGATCTGAACAACAATTGAACCTCTTGACCATATCTGCATGCTTTGCGTTGCTGCCACATGATTGGCAATTTAGATATCTGCATCAATGGGTGTATCTTATAAAGTGGCTATTTAGCATATATTAATTTTTTAAATACAGGTTCATCTTATCAAGGTTAAATTCCCACTGTCATGAATTCCAAACACCAGCTTGCTTAGCAGGATCTCTCAGCTTAGCCTTGTCCCGTAAATGTGGATTTTGTGCTGAAGGACCAACCTCAGCTAGCTAGATTACATAAATAAAACAAGGACTGGCAAAGGTGCCGCCATGCTTAAATGATCAAATAAAAGGCAGTATAAATAGCCCTTTTCAAGAAGGCACAATTAATAAACTAATTTAAATGTAAGATTCATTTAGGTAAACTGAAAAGAAATATATAATCTAAATCTTAATACTTATTATTGTGGATAAGTTATCATAGTATTTATTATAGTATATTCATTATTATTATAGTATTAATATTTAGTTGATAATTGCTCCAATTATGGTTATTTAGTTCTATTACTATGGACAAATTTCTCCTTTCAATCTTTGTTGTGCTGTGGAGATTGAAACTATTGACAGTGAAGTGCAGAACAAAGCATTCTGTACCTTATGCAAGCAGATTTCTCAGTCTCAGTCTCCGTCTCAGGAGCACAGTTTTACATAATGTGCTATAATTTTACCCCTTCTATCACATCAGTCATCCTTAAAGCTGAGTAATAAGCAATGTTTGATAGGTCAGGTAGAAATAATTTCATTTTACGTGTCCATGTACATTAGAGAATGCACAGTATATCTCATATAGCTAGCTTCTTATTTTTTTCTTTATACACTCAGTGGTCACTTTATTAGGTACATCTGCTCATTATTGCAAATATCCAATCAGCTAATCATGTGGTAGCAATTCAGTGCATAAAACATGTAGATATGGTTTAGAGATTCAGTTGGTGTTCAGACTAAATATCAGAATGGGGAAGAAATATGATCTAAGTGACTCTTGACTGATTGTTGGTGCCAGATGGGGTGTTTTGAGCATCTCAAAAACTGCTGATCTCCAGGATTTTCATGTACAACAGTCATTACAAATTTTGGAGAATGGTGCAAAAAACAAAAACAAAAAAAAAATCCAGTTCTGTGAGTGAAAATGCTTTGTTAATAAGATCGATCAGAGGATATTAGTCAGACTTCTTCAAGCTGACAGGAAGGTGACAGTAAGTCAAATAGCACTTTAAAATAATGATGTGCAGAAGGGCATTTCTGAATCCACAACAAGTTGAACCTTGAAGTAGATGGGCTAAAGCAGCAAAAGACCATGAATGTACACTCAGTGTCCACTCTGTTAGGTACCTTCTGTACCTAATATAGTGGGCACTGAGTGTACATTACATGTGCAAAATTCTCTAGAACTTAATGGGAATGTAGCCTTCAATCCTGAATAGAAAGTCAGACATAATTTACGTAATTTCCTTTTCGCATTACAAGTTCCTAAATGCAGATACAACACCTCCAATGTCTGCCTTGAGCTCCTTGACAAAATTAAAAGGTACCAAAGAACTGTATCTCACCCATTGCAGAAAGGTACTTGCTTCTGAAATATCTTGAATTAATCACACACATTTGATTGTCAGGTTATAATAAAAAAGCATCGGTTCTCACTTTTTGTGATTTTTCTGTTAATATTCATGATTTCTTTATGAAACATTTATGTTCACTGATTTTTTATTCATGCCTTAGAACTGGGAACAAGTAAAAATTCTTTATTGATGTTTTAGTATTTACTGCACTTATTAATATATTATTCTTACTATGCTGCCCCCTGCAAAAACATCAATATTCATTTTTCTTTCTTTCCTCTTGCCTGTCATTGCGTAATCAATTCTCATTTCTATTGTATTATGTTCAACATGTGGTGCTTTGTCCTCCTTACTAATTTACTGCATTATGTATAATTAGTTTGGTGTGCATAGTGCCTTTATAATAATAGCAATTATATTTCTTAAACAGTGGATGATTTCACTAGATGATGTATAATGATAATACTTCAATTTAAGCACATTTCATTTATTATCAACTTTTGAGAATGACAGAACCAGTGGCAGTGGTCATAGCATTTAAAGAAATGATAAATAATAATTATGCAGGAGTTGTTTCTACTTGTAATTCCAATTCTCAGATATTAGGAAATGACAAAATTATTTCTGGAAATGTAAACTGGAAGTTTAAATTGTAATAACTTTAAATATTACTCACTACAAGGTCATTGTATGAGCTCCATAGCAACCAAAAAAAGTAATGGAAAATCATGATACAAGTTAATTATGCTCTCCTTTGATAAATGCATTTACATGTTTATAAGTACCCAATTAAATTTAATTGAAGCCATCTAGTTACTTCGACAGCAATCATTATAAACTTTGATTCTCCCATTTATTACAATTTTTGTACAGTTATTAATTTGAAATTATTTGAGCTGCATTTCTACTGGCTCTTCCAAATTTTAACATTTTCCAACTGTGGTAGACTCATCTATCATATGCTGTCACTCAAAAAGGAATCCGACCATCTTACCTAGGTAGACTTCATGAGAAGAATTTGACTTGGTGCAAAGGTGACCTGATGAAGGGTCTTGGCCTGAAACTTCAACTGTTTACTCTTTACCATAGATGCTGCCTGGCCTGCTGAATTCCTCCAGCATTTTGTGTATGTTGTTTGGATTGCCAGCATCTGCAGATTATCTTGTGTTTGTATAAAACAGGTTGACAAGCTGTTCTTAGTTACATCTCTTTAATTCAAGTCAATGGAACCAAATATCAGTAAAGATATGAAACTACCAGTTGACCTTTCAACACATTATCACAAGAGGTCAAAAACTACTCCTCACTCCTTTGAGTCATTTTCATGGCAATGCTATTTAAAAGAGAAAGGTCTATTCTTCACATAGTTTGTAGCCTTGTAAACATGTAGGAACTAATCATTGGTTGGTTGTTCATGGTTGCTGAGCATGGGACATAAATACAGTCATTCTCCCCTACATTCTGGAATATACAGGGTGGGAAGTAGATATCTGGCAGCTAGAGAAAAGGAATTGTGAACCACCGTTGGTGCCACTGAATAAGGAAATCGAACTTGAGTTGCTTGATTACATTTCTGTCAAAGGTTGTATCTCAAAACTATTTTTTTTTCCTCTTCCCTTTTTTATATCTGCTCAGCTAGGACAGTAGAGGATGGTGGAATTCTCTTCTTGTGCGATTTGGGAAGGCAGGGAGACATCCAGTGTCCCTGATGACTACACCCTGTGAGAATTACATCCAGCTGTAGTTTCTAACAATCCGTATTAAGGAGTTGGAGCTGGAACTGGATGAACTCCAGATCATTTGGGAGGCTAAAGGGGTGATAGATAGGACTTACAGAGAGGTAGTTAGACCCAAGGTGCAGGACACAGGAAACTGGGTGACAGTCAGGAAGGGGAAAGGGGTTGAGCCAGTGCAGAGTACCCCTGTGGTCATCCCCCTCAACAACAGGTGCATTACTGTGGATATTTTTGTGGGGGGGGGTTGCGGGCTGACCTAACAGAGGAAAGGCACAGTGGTTGGCTCTCTGGCACGGAGTCTGGCTCTGTGATTCAGAAGGGCAGTAGAGGGGAAAGAGGCACTCAGTGGTGATAGGGGATTCATTAGTTAAGGGAACAGACAGTAAGTTCTGTGGGCAAGAATGAGATTCCTGGATGACATGTTGCCTCCTGGGTGCCATGGCCCGGGACATCACAGATCGAATCCTCAGCATTTTTAAGTGGGAAGGTGAACAGCCAGAGCTCACGGTCCATGTAGGTACCAATGTCATGGGTAAGACAAGTGACGAAGTTCTGCTGAGGGAGTTCGGTGCTAAGTTAAAAGGCAGGACCTCCAGAGTTGTGATGTCAGGATTGCTACCTGTGCCACATGCTAGTGAGGCTAGAACTATGAAGATTATACAGTTTAATACTTGGCTAAGGAGTTGGTGTAGGAGGGAGGGCATAAGATTTTTGGATCATTGGGCTCTCTTCCAGAGAAGGTGGGACCTGTACAGAAGGGACAGTTTGCACCTGGACTGGAGGGACACTAATATCCTAGTGGGAAGGTTTGTTAATGCTGTTTAAACTGGAGTTGCAGGGTGGCAAAGTGCGAACAGTTAGTGGAGAGGTTGTGAAGGCAGATGTTGGTAAGACCTGAGACAAAATCAGGAATCAAAAGGTTGAACATGATGTGACTGGTGTCCTGAGCTGCCTATATTTCAATTGAAGGAATAACATAGGGACAATGGATGAGCTCAGCATGGATCAACACCTGGAATTATGATATTGTAGCTATTAGTGAGACTTGGTAGCAGGAAGGGTAGTCTTGGTAGCTCAGTATTCTGGGGTTCTGTTGTTTTAGACGTGACAGCGGGAGGGATTAAAGGAGGAGGGATGGCGTTACTAGTCAGGGAAAATGTCCCAGCAGTGCTCAGTCAGGACAGGCTAGAGAACTCGACTAGTGAGGCATTATGAGTAGAACTGAGAGATAAGAACATGTTAATGGTGCTATATTATAGGCCATGCAACAGTCCTAGGGATTCAGAGGAACAAATTTGTAGAGAGATTGCGGACTGTTGCAAAAAGCACAAGGTTGTTATGATACATGCTTTAATTTTCCATATATTGACTAGGAATCCCATACTGTAAAAGAACTAGATAGGATAGACTAGATAGGATAGAGTTTGTCCGATGAATTCAGGAAAATTTCTTTCATCTATACAAAGAAGTCCCAATGAGAGAGTGTGTGATACTGGATCTGCTATTGGGGAACGAGACAGGGCAGATGACAAAAGTTTGTGTAGGGGAACACTTTGCATCCAGTGACCACAGTGCCATTAGTTTCAAAGTAAATATGCAAAGAGATAGTTCTGGTCTGCGGGTTGAAGAAAGGCCCATTTTGACAGTATCGTTAATGATATGGTAGGTGTGGATTGGGACAGCCTGTTTTCTGGCAAACATGTATTTGGAAAGAGGGGGGCCTTGAAAAATGAAAATTTGAGAGTACAGAGCTTGTATGTGCCTGTCATAATAAAAGGTAAAGATAACAGGAGTAGAGAACCTTGGTTTTCAAGAGATATTGAGGCCCTGGTTAAGAGGAAAAAGGAGGTCTTCAGCAGGTATAGGCAAGTAGGAACTAATTAGGTGCTTATGGAATAAAAGAAATGTAAGAACACTTAAGAAGGAAATCAGGAGGACTGAAAGAAGGCATGAAGTTGCTCTAGCAGACAAGGTGAAGGAGAATTGTAATGGATTCTACAGGTATGTAAGATGGAAAGGGACAAAATTAGTCCTCTGGAAGACCAGAATGGTAATACATGGGGGGAGCCAAAACATGAGGAAGATCTTAAATGCATTCTTTGCATCTGCATTTACTCAGGAGAGGGATACAGAGTCGAGAGAAGGGAGGCAAAGTGGTATCAACTTCATGGATCCTGTACAGATGACAGGAGGAGGTGTGTGCTACCATGAAACAAGTCAGGGTGGGTAAATCCCTGGGGCCTGACAAGGTGTTCCCTCAGACCCTACGGGAGGCAAGTGCAGCAATTGCTGGGGCCCTAGCAGAAGTATTTAAAACATCCTTAGTGGCAGGGGAGATACCAGAGGATTGGAGGGTAGTCAATGTTATTCCGCTGTTTAAAAAAGGTTTTAAACAGAAACCAGGAAACTATAAACTGATGAGTCTGACATCAGTAGAGGGAAAGTTATTGCAAGGTATTCTAAAAGATCAGATATATAAGTATTTGGATAGACATGGACTGATTAAGGATAATCAGCATGGCTTTGTGCATGGTATGTCATGTCTAACCAATCTTAAAGGGTTTTTCAAGGAAATTACCAGGAAAGTGGATAAAGGCAAGGCAGTGAGTGGATGCTGTCTACATGGACATTAGTAAGGCATTTGTCAAGTTCCCACATGGGAGGCTGGTCAAGAAGGTTCAGTCACTCGGCATTCAGAATGAATTAGTAAATTGGATTAGAAATTTGCTTTGTGGGAGAAGCCAGAGAGTGGTAGTAGGGGATTACCTCTCTGGAGGGCTGTGTCTAGTGGTGTACCGGTGCTGGGCACTTTGTTGTTTGTCATCAATAGCAATGATCTGGATGAAAATGCGGTTAACTGGTTCAGCAAATTTGTGGATGACACCAAGACAGGGGTGTAGTGGACAGTAAGCAAGGTTATCATCGCTTGCAGAGGGATCTGTATCAGCTGGAAAAATAGCATGAAAAATAGCAGATGAAATTTAATGCAGACAAATGTAAGGTTTTGCACTTCTGTAGATCCAATCAGGATAGGTCTTACACTGTGATTGGTAGGGCACTGAGGAGTGTGGTAGAACAAAGGGATCTGGGAATACAGGTATATAATTTGTTGAAAGTGGCGTCACAGGTATATAGGGTCGTAAAGAAAGCTTTTGCCAAATTGGCCTTCATAAATCATTGTATTGAGTATAGAAGATGGGATTTTAGATTGAAGCTGTATGAGATGTTGGTGAGGCCTCATTTGGAGTATTGTGTGCAGTTTTGGTCACCTACCTAGAGGAAAGATGTAAACAAGTTTGAAAGTGTGCAGAGAAAATTTACAAGGATATTGCCGGGTCTGGAGGACTTGAGTTGTAAGGAAAGATTGAATAGGTTAGGTCTGTATTTTTTAGAACTTAGAAGATTGAGAGGAGATACAAAATTATGTGGGATATAGATAGGGTAAATGCAAGGAGACTTTTTCCATTGAGGCTGAATGGGACTACAACCAGAGATCATGCTTGTTTAAGGGTAAAAGGTGAAACATTTAAGGGGAACATGAGGGGAAACTTCATCACTCAGAAGGTTGTGAGAGTGTTGAATGTGCTGCCGGCATAAGTTGTGCATGCAAGCTCGATTTCAAAGTTTAAGAGAAGTTTGGATAGGTGCTTGAACAGTAGGGATATGGAACGCGATGGTTCAGGTACAGGTTGTCGGGAGTAGGGTGTTTGATGGTTTTTGCAAGGACTAGATGGGCCAATGGGCCTGTTTCTGTGCTGTACTTCTCTATGACACTGTGGCTGTAAGAAAGTCAGTGAGGAGACATGGGCTTTGCTTATAATGAACTGTGGAAATTGGATTGATGATAAACTAGGTGTGGAGATGAAAATGATGATGGCCAATTTGCTGTATGTTTCTTGGAGAATTATCAGCAGTTGATAATCAGTATAAATATTAGTTTAATTTTTATGCAGCACTACCCAGCACTATCTTTTGACATTAAGTAATGTCAACACTTGTATAGTGCTTGACATTAATTTCTGACAAGGTTTTGCATCTCAGTGATTTTAATAGAGACTGACATTTTTCTCCTCCCGAAGAACAAATTCATGATAACACTGAAGATAGGGATTGGTTGTTGAGAAATTCCTGCCTGTAGTCACAGGCGGAGTGTGCAGAAACCTCCAGTAGACTGCCTCAGCCAGGTATTAGTCAGCACGGAACTGTGATGATGTTTCAGTGTACTTGCTGTCAAAATGTGGGGGACTGAAAAGCCAGATGAAATCATGCAAAACAGACGTGTCAAATGAGTGAAAAGTAGAAAAAGGATTCCAGATAAAATCAGTGTTTCTAAAAACCTTCTGTACCCACGCTTCACAAGGAGATATCATCCAATCCAATGCTCTTTACTTATTTATTTTTTATTTAAAAATACAGTGTGGACCACCCAGCAATCCACCTATTTAATCCTGCTTAATTGTAGGACAGTTTACAGTGACCAGTTAACCTACTAACTGACAACACACAAAAAAAAAATGCTGGTGAACGCAGCAGGCCAAGCAGCATCTGTAGGAAGAGGTACAGTCGATGTTTCGGGCCGAGACCCTTCGTCAGGACTAACTGAAAGAAGAGATAGTAAGAGATTTGAAAGTACTATGGCTTCTTTCAGTTAGTCCTGACGAAGGGTATCGGCCCGAAACGTCGACTGTACCTCTTCCTATAGATGCTGCCTGGCCTGCTGTGTTCACTAGCATTTTTTATGTGTGTTACTTGAAATGCCAGCATCTGCCGATTTCCTCGTGTAACCTACCAACTGGCACAGCTTTGCAACGTGGGAGCACCTGGAGGAAACCCACGTGTTTAAGGGAAGGATGTACAAACACCTTACATGTACTGTTGGAGTTGATCTCCAATGCTCTGAGCTGTACCGACGTCGGGCTAACCAATCTACTACCGTGGCACCTCTTGTAGGAGCAATAGGTATGCAAGCTGTTCTGCGATCAATAAAACTCATGTATAAGCTAAAACCGCTTGAGCTGCTCTCAGTCAAAATTAATATTCCTCTCACTTTCAGAATCCTTGCTTCAAGGTCCTTGTAGATGGTGTTTATTGACATAGAGTATGTCACTTATGAAACAAGGCCTGCGGTAGTTCAGCCATCATCATGTTGAATGGTAGAGTCAAGCTGAGGGCTGTGGCCTTTTCATGCTCCTTTCTCATGTGAATTGCTGCTGTGAAATTAAAAAAAACATGCTCAACCATGTTAGATTTCTGGGTAATGTGACTTCTGCATTCACCACTAGAAGGAGTCTTTTAGGTTTATTGCACATGGAGGCTTTCATTGAAAGCATTCATGCTGATACACCCCTCTGGCATTCATCCTTTTATTGATGAAGAAGTTGTAAAAATAATTAAAATTTAAAATTTGTAAAATAATTATTTATTTTAAAGTACATTAAACCTGCTAATTAATTGACAATAACTAAGTAGAGTTAAATGAAATTTAATAAACAAAAAAAGATAAGTTTTACCTACTTTGTGAATGAAAATTCGGAACTGATGGATCCCTGTTGGATGTATCATTGATGGCTGATGTAAAGTTGAAGAGCTGGATAGGAGGCACATCTGTCTACACGTGGACCCACCACTGAGTGCAGGCGTTGGTTTAAAAGGGTAGATATATATGGAATGCTCAGGAAAGGAAATCTGGGATACATTATTGAGTGAACTGCTGCTAGCTGGTGACTTTGGAATCACTGGCTGAGAGTTCATTTTTTAGCTGATTACTCGAGCACCTCAATGACCTGCTCTGTTGCATTTTGTTTGGCAACCTGGTGCTCATTGACATCTTGAACCATGCCATTGACAGAGCCATCTTCATTCAGGAACTGTCCTTTAGTTTGGTGGCATAAATTCAGATGACACAGCAGCCCATTTCAGAATACAATCATCAGAGCTACTGTCTGGATACTAGTTATTGACCAGCATGGTGTGTGGTGAATGCTAAAGCACAAAATGGACAATAAAGGAGTAAAATCTTGGTTAGGTGACTTGTGGAAATTGACATGTGGTGCCAGCAAAGCAGTGTGTGTGTTGAGCTAGTTGCAGTCTGAACCATGGAGATTGCTGTACTGCTCAGGAAGCCATATGCTCGTACTGCTCTGCTGTGGTAATGAAGAATGAAAAATATCTCCAAGAAAAGGTCGAGCTGTGACCTCCATTGAGTCACAGATCAGATTGTTTAAAAATTGTTTTATTTTTAATTGATTTTCAGGTTCATAAGGATGATTTTGGGGACAGAGAGGTGAATTTAAGGGTCAGGATAGGGTTTCCAAACAAGGATGTGGTGGAACTGGAGGTCAGGCCAGTCTCTTAAGTCTCTGCTCCACATTTGAAGGCCAGTCACATGGATGTGGATACCCACGGTTGGATGTTAGATGTCGGACTGGCAGAGAGTGGGTAAGATTATCCCCGCCTTCCCCCAGATCAGTGAGTTGTTGGAGGGTTCTGGAATTGGAATTCTGTTTAGGCAAGAGTAACGAGTTCCAATGTCCCTCTGGGTTCATGAATCAGAGAGTCTGGAGTTCAAGGCCTAACGTTGGGTGATTGGTGTGATCTAGAATAGATGACTAGGATCAAGGCCCGAGGGCAAGTCGAAAGTCCAGATTTGAGGTCCACTGGCTTGAGCCGAGTCTGCAAATCTCCATGAGTCTGCTGATGTGGTCAAAATGGTGTCTGCAGGCCCGAGTCTGTGTCTGCTGGAGGTTGGGTCGTGGCGTTAAAGGTCTGTGCTTGTGTGTGGGTGGGAGGAGAAGCAGGCCTTTTTTAGTTGCAGTTTGTTGCTTGTATTCTGCCAAGCACTGTGGACATGCTATGTTGGTGCTGGAATGCAGGCTGCCCCAGCACACATTTGGGTGTGTAGTTGTTAAAACAAATGACACATTTCACTCTATGCTTTGTTGTACTCCTGACAAATAAACTTGAATCTTGAAAATGTCAGATTTGAACTGAGCACATATTTAACTTCTCGGTTTCCCTTAGCCAAAAATGGATGCAAACAATGACATGTTGCATAGATCTCCAATGTTATTTTAGAAATTCGCTTAGCAAAACACAAATGTCAGGATGTTGTTTCTCACAATTGGGGCAGGTTGTTTTCTGGCAAAGGTATAGTTGGTAAGTGGGATGCCTTCAAAAGTGAGATTTTGAGAGTGCAAAGTTTGTATGTCCTTGTCAGAATTAAAGGTAAAGATAACAGATGTTGGGAACCTTGGTTTTCAAGAGATATTGAGGCCCTGGTTAAGACAAATAATGAGGTGCATAGCAAGTGTAGGCAGGTAGGAATAAATGAGGTTCTGCTGGAGTATTAGAAATGCAAGAGAACACTTCAAGAAATCAGGAGGGCGAATAGAAGGCATGAGGTTGCTTTAGCAGACAAAGTGAAGGAGAATCCTAAGAGATTCTGCAGATATGTTAAGAGCAAAAGAATTGCAAGGGACAAAATTGGTCCTCTGGAAAATCGGAATGGCAATCTATGCGTGGAACCAAAAGAGATGGGAGAGATCTTAAATAATTTTTTTGGATCTGTATTTACTCAAGAGACAGACGGAGACAGACGCAGAATCTATAGAAGTAAGGCAAAACAGCATCAACTTCATGGACTCTTTTCAGATCACAGATGAGGAGGTATTTGTTGTCTTGAGGCAAACTGGGGTGGATAAAACTCTTGACAAGTTCCCCTGAACCCTGTGGGAGACGTGCAGAAATTGCTGGGCCCTGGCAGAGATATTTAAATCATCCTTAACGATAGTTGAGGTGCCGGAGGATTGGAGGATAGCCAATGTTGTTGCGCTGTTTAAGAAAGGCACTAAAAATAAACTGGGAAATTATAGGCCGGTGAGCATGACATCAATGGTGGGAAAGGTATTGGAAGATATTCTGAGGTATTGGATATATGAATATTTGGATGGTTACGGACTGATTAAGGATAGTCATTATGGTAGGTTATGCCTCACCCATCCTACAGAGTTTTTAGAGGAATTTACCAGGAAAGTTGATGAAGGCAAGACAGTGGATGTTGTCTTCATGAACTTTTGCGAGGCCTTTGACAAGGCCCCACATGGGAGTTTGGTCAAGAAGGTTTAGTCACTTGGCGTTCAAGGTGAGGTGGTAAATTGGATTAGACATTGGTTTTGTGGGAGAAGCCAGAGAGCTGTAGTAGATGGTTGCCTCTCCGATTGGAAGCCTGTAGCTAGTGGAGTGCCGCAGGGATTGGTGCTGGGACCATGGTTATTTGTCATCTGTATCAGTGATCTGGATGATAATGTGGTTAACTGGATCAGCAAATTTGTGGATGACACCAAGATTGGGGGGTGTAATCGACAGTGAGGAAGACTATCATAGCTTGCAGTGGGATCTGGACCAGCTGGAAAACTGGGTTGAAAAATGGCAGATGGAATTTAATGCAGACAAGTGCGAGGTGTTGCACTTCAGCAGGACCAACCAGGGCAGGTCTTGCACAGTGAATGGTCGGGCACTGAGGAGTGTGGTAGAACAAAGAGATCAGAGAACACAGGTCCATAATTCATTCAAAGTGGCATCACAGATTGATAGGGTCGTAAAGAAAGCTTTTGGTATATCGGCTTTCATAAATCAAAGTACCGGACATGGGGTGTATAAGTCATCGGTGAGGTCTAACTTGGAGTATTGTGTGCAGGTTTTAGTCACTTACCTACAAGAAAAATATCAATAAGGTTGAGAGAGTACAGAGAAAATTTACAAGGATGTTGCCAGGTCTGGAGGACCTGAGTTATATAGATAGATTGAATAGGTTGGGACTTTATTTCTTGGAATGTAGAAGATTGAGAGGAGATTTGCTAGAGATATACAAAATTAAAAGGGTTATAGATAGGGTAAATGCCGACAGGCTTTTTCCACTGTGGTGGGGGTAGGACTACAACTCGAGGTCATGGGTTAAGGGTGAATGGTGAAAAGTTTAAGGGGAACATCAGGGGAGACTTCTTCACTCAAAGGGTCGTGAGAGTGTGGGAACAAGCTGCTAGCGCAAGTAGTGCATGCAAGCTTGATTTCAGCCTTTAAGAGAATTTTGGAGAGGCACTTTGATGGTAGGGGTATGGAGGGCTATGGTTCTAGTGCAGGTCATTGGGAGTAGGCAGTTTAAATGGCTCAGCACAGACTAAATGGCCTGTTTCTGTGCTGTACTTTTGGTTATTCCTTCTTGAACTGATGAATGATTTTAAAGTAGCAAACATGTCTTGGTACATGTTGGTACCAATGACATAGATAGGACAAAGGAGGAGGTCCCGAACAGAGATTTCTAGGAGTTAGGAAGGAAGCTGAGAAGCAGGACCTCCAGGGTAGTAATCTCGGGATTGCTACCTGTGCCACGTGCTAGCGAGGGCAAGAATAGTAGGATCAGGCAGATGACTGCGTGGCTGAGAGACAGGGGGCAGGGCTTCAGATTCTTGGATAATTGGGATCTCTTCTGGGGGAAGTATGACCTGTTCAAAAAGAACAGGTTACACCTGAACCCGAAGGGGACCAATATCCTGGCCGGAAAGTTTAATAGAGCTGTTAGGGAGAGTTTAAACTAATTTGGCAGGGAGATGGGAACCGGAATGACAGAGCGGAGGAAGGGGAAAACAGAAATAAATCTATGATAGTGAGCAGTAAAGATGTCAGGAATGACAGGCAGGTGATGGGGTAAATTTGTAGCCATAGGGATGAGTTGCAGTGCAATAAAGTTGCAGTGAAATCGAAGCGAAAAGTACCAAATACTGGTCTTAAGGTGTTATACTTAAATGCACGCAGCATAAGGAATAAGGTGGATGATCTTGTCGTACAGCTACAGATTGGCAGGTATGATATTGTGGCCATCACTGAGACGTGGCTAAAGGATGCATGTCTCTGGGAGCTGAATGTCCAAGGATACACAGTGTATCAGAAGGATAGGGAGGTAGGCAGAGGGGGAGGTGTGGCTTTATTGGTAAGAAATGATATTAAATCATTAGAAAGAGGTGATATAGGATCGGAAGGTGCAGAATCTTTATGGGTTGAGCTAAGAAACGGGTAAAAGGACCCTGATGGCAGTCATTTATAGGCCTCCAAACAGCTGCAGGGATGTAGACTACAAATTACAACTGGAAATAGAAAAGGCTTGTCAGAAGGGCGGTGTTATGATAATTGTGGGGGATTTTAACATGCGAGTGGATTGGGAAAATCAGGTCAGCACTGGATGTCAAGAGAGAGAATTTGTAGAATGTCTGCGAGATGGCTCTTTAGAACAGCTTGTTGTTGAGCCCACTAGGGGATCGGCTGTACTGGATTGGGTATTGTGTAATGAACCTGAGGTGATTAGAGAGATTGAGGTGAAGGAACTCTTAGGAGGCAGTGATCATAACATGTTTGAGTTCACTGTGAAATTTGAAAAAGAGAAGCTGCGATCTGATGTGTCGGTATTTCAGTGGAGTAAAGGAAATTACAGTGGCATGAGAGAGGAACTGGCCAAAGTTGACTGGAAAGGGACACTGGCGGGAAAGACGGCAGAGCAGCAGTGGCTGGAGTTTATGCGAGAAGTGAGGAAGGTGCAAGACAGGTATATTCCAAAAAAGAAGAAATTTTCGAATGGAAAAAGGATACAACTGTGGTTGACAAGAGAAGTCAAAGCCAAAGTTAAAGCAAAGGAGAGGGCATACAAGAAAGCAAAAATTAGTGGGAAGACAGAGGATTGGGAAGTTTTTAAAAGCTTACAAAAGGAAACTAAGAATGTCATTAAGAGGGAAAAGATGAACTATGAAAGGAAGCTAGCAAATAATATCAAAGAGGATACTAAAAGCTTTTTCAAGTATATAAAGAGTAAAAGACAGGTGAGAGTAGGTATAGGACTGATAGAAAATGATGCTGGAGAAATTGTAATGGGACATAAGGAGATGGCAGAGGAACTGAATGAGTATTTTGCATCAGTCTTCACTGAGGAAGACATCAGCAGTATACCGGACACTCAAGGGTGGCAGGGAAGAGAAGTGTGCGCAGTCACAATTACGACAGAGAAAGTACTCAGCAAGCTGAATAGTCTAAAGGTAGATAAATCTCCCGGACCAGATGGAATGCACTCGCATGTTCTGAAGGAAGTAGCTGTGGAGATTGCGGAGGCATTAGCGATGATCTTTCAAAAGCCGATAGATTCTGGCATGGTTCCGGAGGACTGGAAGATTGCAAATGTTACTCCGCTATTTAAGAAGGTGGCAAGGAAGCAAAAAGGAAATTATAGACCTGTTAGCTTGACATCGGTGGTTGGGAAGTTGTTGGACTCGATTGTCAAGGATGAGGTTACAGAGTACCTGGAGGCATATGTCAAGATAGACAGAACTCAGCATGGATTCCTTAAAGGAAAATCCTGCCTGACAAACCTATTACAATTTTTTGAGGAAATTACCAGTAGGCTAGACAAGGGAGATGCAGTGGATGTTGTATATTTGGATTTTCAGAAGGCCTTTGACAAGGTGCCACACATGAGGCTACTTAACAAGATAAGAGCCATGGAACTATGGGAAAGTTACATACATGGATAAAGCATTGGCTGATTGGCAGGAAACAGAGAGTGGAAATAAAGGGGTCCTATTCTGGTTGGCTGCCGGTTACCAGTGGTGTTCCACAGGGGTCCATGTTGGGGCCGCTTCTTTTTACATTGTACATCAACGATTTGGATTATGGAATAGATGGCTTTGTGGCTAAGTTGGCTGATGATACGAAGATAGGTGGAGGGGCCGGTAGTGCTGAGGAAATGAAGAGTCTGCAGAGAGACTTGGATAGATTGGAAGAATGGGCAGAGAAGTGGCAAATGAAGTACAATGTTGGAAAGTGTATGGTTATGCACTTTGACAGAAGTAATAAACGGGCAGACTATTATTTAAATGGGGAAAGAATTCAAAGTTCTGAGGTGCAACGGGACTTGGGAGTCCTCATACAGGATACCCTTAAGGTTAACCTCCAGGTTGAGTCGGTAGTGAAGAAGGCGAATGCAATGTTGGCATTCTTTTCTAGAAGAATAGAGTATAGGAGCAGGGATGTGATGTTGAGGCTCCATGAGGCGCTGGTGAGACCTCACTTGGAGTACTGTGGGCAGTTTTGGTCTCCTTATTTAAGAAAGGATGTGCTGATGTTGGAGAGGGTACAGAGAAGATTCACTAGGATGATTCCGGGAATGTGGGGTTTAACATATGAGGAACGTTTGTCCGCTCTTGGACTGTATTCCTTGGAGTTTAGAAGAATGAGGGGAGACCTCATAGAAACATTTCAAATGTTGAAAGGCATGGACAGAGTGGATGTGGCAAAGTTGTTTCCCATGATGGGGGAGTCTAGTACGAGAGGGCATGACTTAAGGATTGAAGGGCGCCCATTCAGAACAGAGATGCGAAGAAATTTTTTTAGTCAGAGGGTGGTGAATCTATGGAATTTGTTGCCATGTGCAGCAGTGGAGGCCAAGTCATTGGGTGTATTTAAGGCAGAGATTGATAGGTATCTGATTAGCCAGGGCATCAAAGGTTATGGTGAGAAGGCGGGGGAGTGGGACTAAATGGGAGAATGGATCAGCTCATGATAAAATGGCGGAGCAGACTTGATGGGCTGAATGGCCGACTTCTGCTCCTTTGTCTTATGGTCTTATAGTCTAATATTTTCATAGAATGACCAAAATTCAGGCTATCTTCTCAGATAGGCTTTATAATGATTGAAAGTTATTGGAAATCTGAAGGAAGTTAAAATATCTGACTACTTATACACAGAAAGTTATTAGAAAGTAAAGGTCAATAAGGCAAGATGTATAACAATTTAAAACAAGCAGTGTCACAGTTTGAGCTTGAGAATTTACAGAAAAGATACAGGTGAATGGGTATGAACAAGCATTTCAGATTCTGAGCTACTGCTGGCATAAATTCAATGCCTAATGGTCTAATTTTTACAGTCTGGTGTGCAAACAGGAAATGAAACTATAGCACCTATTTCTACACATAAAAATACTGTAAGTTCATTCAATGTAGCTTAATTGTAATATTAATAGATTTACCCTCCTTTTTATCCTCAGCTCTCCTTGTTTTCTTCCTTTTGGTCCTCCTACTTCCTGTTTATATGATTAAAATCTTCCTTTGGTATTTATTCTTTGGGATCTGGGTACCAGCTGTCCTGCAACATCACTGAAGTGACCAATTTTCATACTTGAGACCCAGCAAGGAGCATCAATAAATGTATTTTTGACATGGAGAAATCACAGACTAACACTCTCGTTCTTGCTCGACGTCAGTTTTCACCATGATTTAGTGGCTAATTTCTAAGATCATGGAACAATGGCTAACTTTTCCATCACTGCAGGGCCAAAGGAAGCACGTTGTAAGTATCCAGCTTTACTTTTTCCAGGTGAGACGACTAATTTAGCAAAACAAAATCCTTCCAGTGAATCTTTGTTTTATTGTGTGGAATCATCTGTAGTTTTTCACGTTTTTTTTCTTTTTTCACCGACTTTTCCTTCTGTCCTGTCTTCTGAGTCTATGTGGCTACTTGTGTGGTTGCCACCGTGGAGAAGTGATCACCTTGGTCCAGAGCAGGCTAGACTCTGCGTGTGCCTGGTTTTCTGTGGTTTCCTGTCATTTCATGTACAGAAGTTTTGGGCCTGTGTTTTCCTCTTCATGCTGTTAGAAATTTAAGTTGGAATTTATGCCTATGCCGCCAACCTTACCTTGACCTTGTCATAGTTTCTCGAATGACAGTGAATTATGTTTCCATTGTAGGCTCCTAGTGAAGCTTTTAACAGCCAGCACCTGGAAATCCCTGAAGGGTGTTGGCCCAAAACTTCGACTGTTTATTCCTTTCCATAGATGCTACCTGACCAGCTGAGTTCTTCCAGCATTTTGTATGTGTAATTGGGAGCCCGCCAGTGCCGTTTTGGGAGATAAGGAAACCACAATTAAAGGACTGAACAGATTCTAGCAATCTTCCAGGTCTCATTTGGAGCCTTCAGCAGGTGAGCTTGGAGGAATGCTTTGAGATAGGAGACTGTTAAGAGACATTTCCATTCCATCAGAGCTGTTGGGTCCTTCCCGCTGCTGTCCAGTCTTGACAAGGTGCAGCAGGCTGGGAATGTAAATCATTGATTCATGGCAGATATGATAAAGAAGGATTTAGTTGTGGAACCTTCACTGCTGCCGTTTCCAGGTTTCTTAAGATATGGAGAGGACAAATTAGCCTTTAAATTGATAGTTATTTCAGCAGTGTTTTGAACTACAAAGTGCCTGTGATGGGAAATGAAACAACATTGGACCTTAGACAGCCGCTAGCGTCAAGTGTGGTTAGATGTAGAATGCAACAGCTCTAGCCACTCTGACTCAAAATGTTGTATAGCCTACAGCTCACATTGCATTCTTTGCAACATCATTGAGAACTCTACTTCATTCTTGACAGTGGCAATTTCCAACCCCTCTCCATTGCTAATGTTGCATCAATTTACCCTAATTTCATGAAATTATGTCCTTTGCACATCTCTCTCTCTCTCTCTCTCTCTGGCTATCCATCCCATAGGATGATGATGGTTCCTTTCAAGGAACAGCATGTGCGTGAATGGATCTTAGGTGAGTAGGGGGTTGCACAGGTCCAGACCCACCCTCTCGACATCCCCTCCCGAATCCAGCGGCATGGTGGGGTCCAAGATTCTGTAATGACCTTCATGCTATCAAGCCTATGGGTGTGCTTCCTTTTATTTGCTGATGGGAGTTCAGTTTCTGTACCTATCTATAAAATATGTCCTATAGCTGTGATGTGATGCCAGGTCTTAAACTCACCACAGCTGACACCATAACTTGTCAAGAAAGTATTTTGCTAAGCTTTAAGCATGTCATGCATCAATCTTTCCAAGCTAAATTGTATAGCTCACACAATGTGTGACACATGCTCATGAGGTGTTTATAAATCTATTTTAGTTTGTGGTTTCTTAGAAATACTGAGTTTACTTAGTACACTAATTTGCAGCATTTCTCAGTTTAAAACGTAATTGGCTGTATTGAAACAACAGGAAAGTTTCACAGTGATATTGGAATAATTTCTATTAAGGAGACAATTTTCACCTTTTGTCAAAAATAACACGAGCCTTAAATATATAGAGTTGTCTGCTCAATGCAAAGTTTCAAATTGGCTGGAATAATCTGGTTTCACATTCAACTCCAATACCACCATGCCAACTTCTATAGCAAAAGATTTGACAGATTTGCCAGCCTATTGGCTGTCATAAATAAGCTGCTTTGCAATAATACATTAGTTTGACTGCAGTATTTTACGAACACTGATACATTTGCTACTGTGGTAAACTTCAATAGGTAAGAGTCCCATCTATTGCCTGATGTGGAAAATAGTGACAAATGCTTGTCTGTAGTAATTGTAAATTATTTTGCAGCAGTGAGATTGTCTTCAGGATATTGGAAATCTGTATTACAGCAGTGGAGTCTATCTATGATGTGTGATTTGTATCATAGAGAATGAGGCTAAGAATATAAAATAACTGGAGATCTAAATGTGATTGACAATGTTGTCATTGCATCACATAATGAATCATATCACTCTGCCATTTCAGTGCTAAAGCACTTAACTCATGCTGGGTTTAGAGCTGTCAGTTTTGGATAAATGCCAGGCGTGTGATTTTTAGTACATGTGCAAGACACCATCTCACACCAAACATAGTTGAAATGGTAAAGTGTATCTATCACAGTTGTCACAAAGGAGAACATTTCCATATTTAGTTTAAGTCTGTTTTTCAATATATCATTGATTCTTTGAGGCAGCAGGAAACTACAGAAATAGTATTTGACTTGCCCATTAGTTTCAGTGTAAAGTCAGTTGCCATAAAACCCCATGAAAAATAAAGTTTTTGTGGGAAGCGTAGGTATGATTTGCTAAACCATTATTTGCATTCACCATTTTGAAAATGAATATAATGGCTGTTTCCAATCTTTATACTGGGTAAGAGACTGAGTATATAAGAACATAAGAAACAGGAGCAGTAGGCCATCTGGCCTGTTGAGACTGCACTGCAAAAACCAAGGTTCCCTACACCTGTTGTCTTTACCTTTTATTATGGCAGGCATATACAAGCTTTGTATTCTCAAAATTTCATTTTTGAAGGCTTCCCTCTTTCCAAGTACACCTTTACCAGAAAATAGCAAATCCACACTTGCCATATCATTTCTGATACAATCAAAATTGGCCTTTTTCCAACCCACAGAGCAGAACTATCTCTTTGCATATTTACTTTGAAATTAATGGCATTGTGGTCACTGGATGCAAAGTGTTCCCCTACGCAAACTGCAGTCACCTGTCCTATATAGAAACATAGAAACATAGAAAATAGGTGCAGGAGTAGGCCATTCGGCCCTTCGAGCCTGCACCGCCATTTATTATGATCATGGCTGATCATCCAACTCAGAACCCCGCCCCAGCCTTCCCTCCATACCCCCTGACCCCTGTAGCCACAAGGGCCATATCTAACTCCCTCTTAAACATAGCCAATGAACTGGCCTCAACAGTTTGCTGTGGCAGAGAATTCCACAGATTCACCACTCTCTGTGTGAAGAAGTTTTTCCTAATCTCGGTCCTAAAAGGCTTCCCCTCTATCCTCAAACTGTGACCCCTCGTTCTGGACTTCCCCAACATCGGGAACAATCTTCCTGCATCTAGCCTGTCCAATCCCTTTAGGATCTTATACGTTTCAATCAGATCCCCCCTCAATCTTCTAAATTCCAACGAGTACAAGCCCAGTTCATCCAGTCTTTCTTCATATGAAAGTCCTGCCATCCCAGGAATCAATCTGGTGAACCTGGTGAACCTTCTTTGTACTCCCTCTATGGCAAAGATGTCTTTCATGCCCTAATAGCAGATTCAGTAACACACGCTCTCTCACTGGGACGTTTTTGTACTGATGAAGGAAACTCTCTTGAACACATTTGACAAACTCTATCCTATCTAGTCCTTTTACAGTATGGAATTCCTAATCAATATGTGGAAAGTTAAATTCACCTACCACAACAACCTTACACTCAAAAACTATTATAGTTGTACTGTGGAGCACATTCTGACAGGCTGCATCACTGTCTGGTATGGAGAGGCTACTACACAGGGCCGAAAGAAGGTGCAGAAGGTTGCAAGTCTAGTCAGCTCCATCTTGGGCACTAGCCTACAAAGTACCCAGGACATCTTTAGGGATCGGTGTCTCTGAAAGGCAGCATCCATTATTAAGGACCTCCAGCAGCCAGGGTATGCCCTTTTCTCACCGTTACTATTAGGTAGGAGGTACAGAAGCCTGAAGGCACACACTCAGCGATTCAGGAACAGCTTCTTCCCCTCTGCCATCTGATTCCTAAATGAACATTGATGCTTTGGACACTACCTCACTTTTTTTAATATACAGTATTTCCATTTTTGCACATTTTACAAAATCTATTCAATATATGTAATTTATTTATTTATTTATTATTATGTTTATTTTTTTCTCTCTCTCTCTCTGCTTGATTATGTATTGTATTGAACTGCTGCTGCTGTTAACAAATTTCGAGTCAGATGCCAGTGATAATAAACCTGATTCTGTTGAGTGGTCTGCAATATAGCCCCATTAATGTGGTCATACCTCTCTTATTTCTCAGATCCACCCTTAACACCTCACTAGTTGATTTCTCTAGTCTGTCCTTGGTTCAACAAGATTATTTTGGATATTATATATGGAAATAGAAACAAATTAGACTTCCATTACAATGATTTTTATACCACTCTCTAAACGTACATTACTATGTCAACATTTGTCAGTATTGCTCTGCCAAGAATCATAGTTGCAGATTAAAGTTGCTGTGATTAACATGAGGATCTGAGGGTATTTCTGTGGCTACATAGTAATATTTTTATATCATTAAAATCAATTTTTAACATTGAGATGATCCAATCACAGACACATGCCTATTATGCATTGTACCTAATGTATATTTTTGATATTTTAGTTAATATATTGTACAAATTAAGTAATTGAAATAAGTAATCATGTTGGTCATGTAATTGAGCCTAATCATACACTCTTGCTTCTCCAGCTGTTCCTGCTGTAGCTTCTGTTTAATGATGACAGCATTAGTGTTTCAAGCATTTTTCCACTCAACCCTTGCAAGTCTTATGCAGGTGAGGGGTGAAGTGGAATTCACACACCATGCTTTCAATTAGTTTGGACTAACTGATCTTCGAAGATGTACCTTGTGTACTTCCTGATTAAATATACATTTAAATGTACAGATGTGAATAAGATATTTAATGCACCTAGAAGTTAAGAAAAAATGAGCCATTAAGGTTTTTAGCTCCATTTTAGTGATCGTGTATCACTGTAAGATTACATGAGGAAAGTGATGTAAGGATTTAACAGCAAAAGACAGGGTCTTAATTACTTTCCCACTCATCCATGGAGCTATATTGTTTTGACAGCTGATCCACTTCCCACTCACATCAGCTGGAAATTGGGTATAAAGAAGATGTTGATCTCCAGAAAAAATTGGGTAGACCTTGTCTACCTGTGAACTTTTGAGTATGTTCCACAAAATGGGCCTTTAATACAGTCAGGTGCACTGGAAGAGATCTCGGAACTGGGAGCGCAGTGCCATCTTTTTCAGGGCAATGAACAATTCCTTTGCCAGTGATCCCCATTTTCCAGAAATGAATAAAACAAGAAGTCTTGGGCAGGGAAGGCTTGTGATTTCCAAATGGAACTTGGAGGAACAAAAAAGTGAAACAAACCTTTACAGAGCAACTTTTAAATATCATAATGTGTGGCTTTCTAAAGACTTCATAATCCACCTCAACATACTCCTGGACCACTTAGTTTGCAGGCACTACCTTTTACATAAGGTCAATGGGAGAAATTGATGAAGACAAAACATGCTGGAGGAAAATAATTACTTAATTTAAAGGGAAAAATATACTTGCCACTGATTTTTTTTTTGTTCGGGTGGTGGGAAAAGGCTACCAAATACCTCATTCTTCCAGCTCAACAATATGATTTTAACCATATGAGATGAAATGATGCCTTTTGCCATGAACTGCCTACAAAATGCTGGAGGAACTCAGCAGGCTCTGCATCTAAGGAAAAGAGTAAACAGTCAATGTTTTGGGCCAGTCCTGATGAAGGGTCTCAGCCCAAAACGACGATTGTTTACTTTTTTCCATAGATACTGCCCGGACTGTTGAGTTCTTCCAGCATTTTGTGTGCATTACATTGATTTTCAGCATCTACAGATTTTCTCTTGTTTGCCTTTTGCTATGAATGATGTTATAGTGGAGTCATAGAGAAAAGCAGCATGGAAACAGGTCCGTAGGCCCATAAGTCTATCCCAACCATCAACTACCCACTTAAACTAAGCCTATACTAATCCCACTTTTATTCTCTTCACATTCCCATGAACTGCCCTCCCCACTCCGATTCCACCATTCACTAACACAGTATGCACACTGGGGCAGCTGTGTATCTTTGGAATGTGGGTGGAAACCCGAGTACCTTGGAGGAAATTTACATGATCACAGGGAGAGCATGTAAACTACCAGCTGCATTGCTATGCTGTTGATAGAGTTTGTAGGCAGAAAGAGTTTTACAATGATTATTGAAAGTCTTATTAGCTACCATGTCTGGTAATCAGGAGTAAAACTCACTAAATAAGAATTTTAGTTTGTACTTAACAATAAACTTATGGCCAGTTTATACATGTGCAGGAAAGTTGAAATTCTCTCTGAGTCCAGTTTGTTCTGCTGGTCATGTGGAATTAGAACTCATTGTGTCTCCTGTTCCTGTTATTTGGGAGAAAAGCATGAATGATAATCGGTAGAAAAAAACAGAAAATTTGAAACAAGCAAAAGAAATCACACAAACACATCTGCAATCAATTAAATTTACATTTGGTTTCTTTCCACAAATTGAGTTGGAGAGTGTCTTTAAATAGCAAGGTCAGGAGTGGCATTAACCCACACCTCCTTTCAGTCCGTGGGTTGATGTGGGATTTGGGCAGAAGTGGAAAAAAAAAATCAGAGAAAAGGACAGAAAAGTTTTGTGTAATCTTTCACAGTAATTATATTTATTTCACATAGTTATTTATAGAGAAACTTATTAAGGTTAAATTTATCACCAAAAGTTTTGTTAATAACACCTGAACATTAAAAATTAGAAATAAGTATTAATGAAATAATAAAATACCCAAGGTATGCAGTTTACTAAGATATAGGGCAGTTACCAAGAAATTTGAAGATGCTGTGCACTTATGTGGAAACAGTAAATTATCTGCTCTTTTTCTGTTGGACTTCCATTGCCCTTCATGGCTGGGTTTGTTTATTGGTGACATGAGAGCAAGCCCAACAGCACAACTTAAAATGATGAAAAAATGGTGAATGTTTTCCTGTGCAGAAAGCACAAAGACACAAGAGATTGCAGATGCTGGAATTTGGAGAGAAAAAACAAACTGCTGGAAGAACTTAGCAGGTCACGCAGCATCTCTGCAATCAGTGGGAAGGTTGATGTTTCAGGCTGAGTCTCTCCATCAGGACTGAGTGTAGTAGAGGGAAGCTGGCAGGAAAAAAAATCATCTTCTTCCATCACAACCACCGACTTGTCGCTGACCAGCCCCTGTCAGAATCAAAATCAGGTTTAATATCACTGGAATATGTCATGAAATTTGTTAACTTTACAGCAGCAGTACAATGAAATACATGATAAATAATTATAGAGAAAAAAACTGAATTACAGTAAATATATATAGCTATTAAATAGTTAAGTTAAAATAGGTAGTACAAAAAAAACAAATAAAAAAACGTAGAGGTAATATTCATGGGGTCAATGTCCATTTCGAAAACAGATGTCAGAGGGGAAGAAGCTGTTCTTGGATTGCTGAGTGTGTGCCTTCAGACTTAAGTACCTTCTTCCAAATGGCAACAATGAGAGGAGGATATGTGCTGGGTGATGGGGATCCTTAATGATGGACGCTGCCTTCCTAAGGCACCACTCCTTGAAGATGTCTTAGATACTACGTATTGTAGTACCCATGATGGAGCTGACTAAGTTTACAAGTTTCTGCAACTTACTTCGATCTCGTGCCCTCCACCCCCCCATACCAGATAATGATGCAGCCTATCAGAATGCTCTCTACAGTACAGTTGCAGAAGTTTACAAGTGTTTTAGTTGACAAACTAAATCTTTTCAAACTCTTGATGAAATATAGCCATTGTCTTGCCTTCTTTATAGCTGCATCAATATGTTGCATCAAAGTTAGGTTCTCAGAGATATTAACACCCAGGAACTTGAAACTGCTAACTGTCTCCACTTCTCAACTCTCTTTACACTGGTTACTTTCTGTCTACACTCTTAGTCCTAATGTACAATCTCAACCTGAAATATACACCACCCCTTTACCTCCACAGATGCTGCTTAATCCTCCGAGTTCCTCCAGCAGTTTGCTTCTTATTTGCAGAATACACCCAGCAGTTTATATCACTAACTGGTAGGAAGGGCTCTTTGCAACCAAAAAGCACTAGCAGGGAGGACATTATGGAGAATTGAGATCAGGGATGATGACAATATAGGCAGAGATGAAATAGAATGAAAATGTATGATGTAGATGTGTTTATGTATGAAATACGGAGTTCAGGTCAAGGCTGAAGAGTCTAAGTTTTCATTGATGTATAAGTCATACACTAGCCTGTACCTACCTGGTTAGTCCTGCTGCCCTTCTTGAATTGCCTGCATAAACTGAGCTTGGACTTGTGCATGGAAATTGGTGGTGGTGTTTTACCCCAGTTAAGTTTTAGGCCCAAGAGTAACTCCTCAAAGCTGGGGAAGGAAAAGTCAAAATCAATCCAAAAGCACAACAGCAGCATTGATGGTTACTTCTACAAAAAGATTTCAAAGACTGGTGGTATTGCAAAAGCATCGATTGAATGGAGTAAGTGTAAAGAGCAAAGACACTTGATTGTCATAATGCCCAGTGAACATACAACTGCACTAATTTAAAGATACTTTAACTTCCAAAAGTGCACCTTGAGCAATAAATTATGTCCTTGAATCAGTTTTCCCTTTTATGGTCAAAAGTGAATAAATTCAGCTTACTGGAAACTTTCAGTAATTTGGACACTCTTTTGGCCATTACTCAGTTACTAAATTGAATGTTCATTTAAATTAGAAATTGACTAATTTATCGGCCTTGTCACACATTCCTGAATGCAAGTTTGCTGTCATTTGTTTTAAGAAGAACAGCTGGTAGAGATTTAAGTTTTACATTTTTGCAGTTTCTCTTTTCAGAAATTTGACATTGGCACTGATTCAAATGTGCTATTTTGATTTTGTTTTAACATATATGGAGAGTGTCTATATGCGATAAAAATAATATTAGTCTTAATTCCATTGGAATAGATGAGACTGGCAACTGATGGAATTATTCACTGTCAGATCTACATTGTTCACCTTAAAATTACAACTTGCACCTGTGAAACTGATTGCTAACCGCTCCAGGATATTCTTGGCCTCCCTTGCACATTTTTAAACCCCTCTGATGTCTACTCTAACTGACTTGGAAAGTTCACTGAATTTTTTTCTCACTGAAGTTGGTACATTCTGTTCAAATACTTTAGCATTTTCTCTCCTTCCAAGCCCTTTGTCCCCAGCCTTGCCCATTATAAGGATACCCCAGCCTAGCAGATGCTCATACCTTTGTTTTAATTCTTTCCTGTCCTGAAATCTGATACTTTCTCCTGACACTTTTTCAAAACAAAGAACCTCTTGACACCTCTATCTTTGCAAGTTTATTCTCCATTTCCCAAATATCCATGCTCACCAAATCTTCCCATCGTTTTAACAATGATAGAGCTTCTCTTGTCCTTACCTACCACCCCATGAGCCTCTGTATTTAACACAGCATTCTCTACAATTTCCTCCATCTCCAAAGGGATCCCACCACCAAACGTATCTTTACCTCCACCACCTCCCCCCCCCCCCGGCTTTTTGCAGGGACTGCTCCCTCAGTGATTCCCTTATCCATTCATCCCTCCCACTAATCTCCCTCCTGGCACTAATCCCTTCAAGTGGCCAAAGTACTACACCTGCTCTTGGACCTCCTCCCTCAGCTCCATTTAGGGTCCCAATTAGTCTTTCCAGAGGAGGCAACACTTCACCTGCGAATCTGCTGGGATTGCCTATTGTGTCCAGTGCTCCCAATGTGGCCTCTCCTACATTGGTGAGACCCATTGGAAATTGGTAAACTGCTTTGTAGACCACCTCTGTTCTATCCTGCAAAGGCGGAACTTTCTGGTGGCCAAATATTTTAATTCTGCTTCCCATTCCTGTTCTGACATGTCGGTCCATGGGCTCTTGTGCCACGATGAAGCCACCCTAAGGGTGGAGGAGCAACACTTTGTATTCTGGGTAGCCTCCAACTTGATGGCAAGAATTTCCGTACCCTCCCCTCTTGTATTCCATACTCTGGTCTCTTCTCACCTGCCTATGTCCTTCCCTGGCTCCCTTCCTACTTCCCTTTCCTCTGTGGTCCACTCTGCTCTTCTCTCATGTCAGGTTCCTTCCTGTCTAGCCCTTTACCTTTTCTACCTACCCATCTAACCATTCTCCCACCTCACATTTGTATTCTGGCGTCTTCCCCCCTTCCTTTCCAGTTATGAAGAAGGATCTGGGTCCGAAATTTCAGTTGTTTGTTTATTTCCATAGATAGCCTGACCTGCTGAGTTCCTCTAGCATTTTTGTGTGTGTTGCTTTGGATTTCCAGCATCTGCAGAATCTGCTGTGTTTATTATTTACAATACGCCCACTTCCAACCTTTCAATCCATAGTTCTTGAATGTGTTGTTGCTTCCAAGGTTTTCATTTATTTTACTCATAGAAGCTTGTTTTGATTCCTTCTGTCAGGCTTCTGCCCTTCTTCACCAAAATAAATCTGATCATGACCACTAATGTCATCCTTTATGATTGTGGCCAAAGTAGCTTAACATTTTTTGTCCTTTTTAACCAGTCTGCAGCCTTTATTGGGTTGACACACCATCCTCTTTCATCGTGGTTCTTGGCATGAGTCAAGTACAACTTGTTGATATTGCTCCAGTGAAGTCTTTTTAATTCTACATGTAGAACTTGAGAAAGTTTTTCATTACGTGGTTAGGTCAGTTGTAAAACAGCTGAGCAGCCTTGCTATGAATTGTGTTCAGAATTATTTGAGCGATGTTTTTGCAAGTTTTCACAGAGCTCATTAAAAGGCATTCCAAAAATTAGAGTTGCTACTAATTGCAGATCAACCGGTAATACTACAAAGATGGGGGAGGTGGGGAGGGGGTGGTGGTGGGTGAAATAGCTCATAGTCCAAAGTATAAAGTGACAATGGCAAAAAATATCAAAGGTAGGGTAGGCATTATTTATACTAAATTTACTATCCCCTGAATCAGAACTTGTGCATAAGAAAGGTTTTTGTGGTTTCAAATATACAGCCCTTTAATAGATGCACAGTGATTATGCCAGTGCTACAACTCCACAAAGGACTGTGTCCCGAAGCATTGCTATTTTCTTCATCTTGTCACACGACATCTCAAGACAGTGGATTTCCTACAAGAGGTGGCATGGCAGTTTAAAACCAAGCTGTTCTTTTCACAAGCATTGAGAATGAGTGATTCAAGAGATAGTACACAGAAATACAATACACAATAATTTAATAGTAGCGATTTATGCAGTGAATTAGCCTTTAAGACAAGGTTGCACACTTTTGCAGCATATCATTTCCACATTTCATTTTCTGATGGTGAAGTGGTCCTTGGAGATGAGTTTGAAATTTAACATTTAAATATATTGATGCTGAGAGGTTGTTACTCCTGGCTAAACAATCATGAATGATGGAGTGTGGTCTCAGGAAAGAAACTGAGCATTTAATACTGAGGTGAAGAGAAAGTTCTTCAGTCAGAAAAAAGCTGTCCTAGAGAATTGAGGATGCTGAGTATGAATATACTCAAGATTGAGGTGAGTGTATTTTTGGGTTTTAAGGGACTCAGGACATGTAAGTGGAGCCAAGTCAGGAGTTTAGCTGTCATATTGAATGGCAGAATAACCACTACATGCCCTTCTGCTGCACCTATTTCTCGTATTCTGATGTTGTAGGTGGAATTGTGATGATTGGATGTGTCCTTGACTCTGTGATAGTTTTCTTGTTGGTGGATGCAAGTTGCTGTCAGTCTTTCAGAAATGTACATCCTATAGCTTGGCAATTATCTTAAATGGGGTAGAGATCATTTATAAATACAGTAGTTTCTGGTTAATTGAGCCAACTCTTATTTGGGACAACTCCTAAAGAGCAAAAACTAATTGAGAAAATAGCCGTGTTTCCCTTCGTTTATTTGGGACACTAACCTATCCCTCAACATCAGCAAGACGAAGGAATTGGTTGTTGACTTCAGAAGGAGTAGCGGACCGCACGACCCAATTTACATTGGTGGTGCGCAAGTGGAACAGGTCAAAAGCTTTAAGTTCCTCGGGGTCAATATCACAAATGACCTGACTTGGTCCAACCAAGCACAGTTCACTGCCAAGAAGGCCCACCAGCGCCTTTACTTCCTGAGAAAACTAAAGAAATTGGCCTGTCCCCTAAAACCCTCACTAATTTTTATAGATGCACCGTAGAAAACATTCTTCCAGGGTGCATCACAACCTGGTATGGAAGTTGTCCTGTCCAAGACCGAAAGAAGCTGCAGAAGATCGTGAACACGACACAGCACATCACACAAACCAATCTTCCATCCGTGGACTCACTTTACACCGCACGCTGTCGGAGCAGTGCTGCCAGGATAACCAAGGACACAACCCACCCAGCCAACAAACTGTTTGTCCCTCTTCCCTCCGGGAGAAGGTTCAGGATCTTGAAGACTCATACGGCCAGATTTGGGAACAGCTTCTTCCCAACTGTGATAAGACTGCTGAATGGATCCTGACCTGGATCTGGGCCATACCTTCCAACTATCTGGACCTGCCTCTTGGTTTTTTTTTTGCACTACCTTACTTCCCATTTTTCTATTTTCTATTTATTATTTATAATTTAAATTTTTAATATTTACTAATTTTAACTATTTTTAATATCTAATATTTGTAATCCAGGGAGTGGGAAGTGCAGAATCAAATATCGCTGTGATGATTGTACATTCTAGTACCAATTGTTTGGCGACAATAAAGTATAAAGTATAAAGTCTGCCACTTAATTGGGATAGGAGACTATTGTGGAACAGTTTCTAACTGGTGTCGGTCACAACACCGTGCTTTGAGCAAGCAGTTGTTGAATAGTATCAGTTGCGTGTGTTTGTGGTTTTTGTCACTGATAGTTGGCAAGAAGTAAGCAGTAGACAATTCAGAACTGTTTTGCTCACTGTGGTTTCAAGTTTTCACGCTTGGAGATTCCAGGAGTGAAAATGAAACAATTTCACTACTTCAGCAAGTTCAGAACTATGAAAAATTTGAAGGTATTGACAATCATCTTGAATGTTACAATGAAAGTGAAGATTTATAGGATTCAACCATCAGCAACATTGTATGAAGGCAGTCCATTTTCTGCACTAGGTGTCTGCGCTGATTTTGTTCATTTACAGTGAAAAAGAATGCAATGTGGATTAATTCCTCTGTTGATAAGTATTAGGAACAAGTATACAGATTTTTAGTACTGGTGGTATTGGTAGTGTTCTAATTTGTTCTGTATTTTTAATCTAAATACATAATTTGCTACACATTTTGTCTTTTTATACCTTTTTAACTATTTGCATGAAACTTTGGCTAATTGGAGCAGCCACTTAATTGGGCCAAAATGTACAGGCCCCAATGTGTCCCAATTAATCCAAATCTACTGTATTTTAGAAAGAAGTGGAGCAAAATTGGATTACTGGTAGGTCTTCTAATTTCTCTTCTTAATTATTACTACGTGTTCTTGGCACATTTTTTTTGCTATTTTTCAATATTTTAAGTGAGCCATTGTGCATGAGAGTCCTAGATCAAATACAGATGATGAAGTACAGCTGTGAGTTGGATAATAATTAGGCCAGAACATGTTATAGAACTTCTCCTTCCATTCCTGAGATGTGTAAAGTAGATATTATGTTTGGATTACTTCAGATTCGGTTTGGTCTCAATGCACGATTACAAATATAACAACAAATTCTCTCCTTTACAGCAGCAGGTGATTGATTGCTTAATTTCTTGTTAGGTTTTAAACAACGTGTTTTTCAAAAAATTCCTCTGTGAGCTCATGAAGAACCAAATAACATTTTCACCATATTTGGTCTTCCTGGCAATTTCCCACTATCCAATAATACATGCCCAAATTTTTGCCTTAGTGCTCCTTTCCTAAATTTATCCCGTATCTCTTGATTCTATGAATATTCAAAACCTATTACTCTCAGTCTTTAAGGTACCGAATGACGGCGTATTCATTGTTCTTTGCGTAGAGACTTGCAAAGATTTATTGCTATTTGAAAAAGAAATTTATTCTCATCTAAATCCTGAATGGCAGACTTTTTTGGGATTTTTCACTCAGAGGGTGAAATGTTTGGAAAATTTGGAAAATATTTCATTATTGCCCACTATAATTTCTTCTGTCTCAGTCAGTAAATGATGTGCATTAACTTAAGTTTTGCTTTTTATGTGTTTGGAAGCTTTTACATCAAGTTTTTAATGGTTTTTTTTTATAAGAGTACTCCTGCATTCTACTTTAGCATTCGTTATCAAGGTTCTTGGTCCTCATTTGCTGACCTACTGCTATGCTCATATCAGATGTACTGCTCTTTTTGGCAACATAATAGGAAATTTTGTTTGATCTAACTTCTCTTATCAGCCACAGTTGGATCACTTTTCTTACTGTGTTTTTGTGCCTGAAGGGAACACAACTATTAGAAGTGCTACATTATTTATAAGCTAAAGCCCATGTCTTCTCACTGAATTTCTTAGTCATAGAGAAGAACAGCACAGAAACAGGCCTTTTGGCCCATCTAGTCCATGCCAAATTCAACTGCGTACTTCCATCGACCTGCACCTGGATATGGACCTGAACCTGCAGCCCTCCATATCCATACTATCTGTGTACTTATCCAAATTTCTCTTAAACATTGAAGTCGTGCTCACATGGACCACTTGTGCTGGCAGCTCATTCCACACTCTCATCACCCTCTGAGTGAAAAAGTTTGCCCCCATGTTCCCCTTAAACTTTTCACCTTTCACCCTTAAGCCAAGACCTCTGTAGTCCCATCCAACCTCAGTGGAAAAAGCCTGCTTGCATTTACCCTATCCATACTTCTCATAATTTTGTATACCTCTATCAAACCTCCTCTCAATTTTCTACATTCTAAAGAGTACGGTCCTAACCTATTTAATCTTTCCTTATAACTCAAGACCTTCAGACCCAGCATCATCCTTTGTAAATTTTCTCTGTGCTCTTTTAAACTTGTTTACATCTTCTTATTCTAAAGTGAACCGTTGTTTGTATTCTGTCTTACCATTTAAGGTAATATCCTTCTCTATCATCACAAGCTCATGCCTCATGCAATTGTAGTCTGATTTGTTTAGATTTGAGACCCTGGTTTGGATTAAGCTAAATCTTGGAATGAAATTTTACCATATTATGATGATTTTCGTGGAAGGGCCCTTTAACTCTGGGACTATCAGTCAGGGAATCATACAACATGGAAACAGCCCCTTTAACCTAACTTGTTCATGCTGAATGTGTTGCCCTGTGGGTTAGTCCCACCTGCGCATATTTGACTCATAGCCCTCTCATTCCAAATATGCATTACCTTTTGCACAAGGAAGCTGTCGCTGGTGCTTCTTTTAAATATCTCACCTCTGATCTTAAACCTTCGTGTTTTTAGCCCCCCGTCTGGGAAAAAACTATCTGCTTTCACCCTGTCTACGCTCCTCATGATCTTATATATAGGTGATCCCTCAATCTTTGACATTCTGAGGAATGAAGTCCTAGTCTATGCAACCTCTCCTTGTAACTCAGGCCTCCAAGTCCAGTCAACAATCTGGTAAACATCCCTGATGAGGATGGCCGAGGTTGTCATCGAAACATTGGTTAAAATCAATGCCTGTACCTGGCTGGTGACCCGAGAAGAAATTTATTCATCATATACAGTGGAAAGCACCAGATCCTTCTTCTTCAGCACTCTCACTCTCTCTCATTTAATAAGATCCTTCCTATAATAGGGTGACCAAAACTGTACTCCAAGTGCAGCTTCACAGCACTAATTTACTACAAATATTAACCCCTTTTCATTGTATAACAATTGACCTAAAATATTTTTATTGTCAGTTTGGTTGTAGAAACCTCTTTTTTAGGCACCTTATGAATTTGTTCTGCATGTTATTACTGTTAATTTAGTTTGCCAGTTGGTATGTAGGTGGAAAACCATCATGATTCTTGTATTGGTCTTATTATTTGTGTGTCCAATTTCCTGATCTACACAACAGCCACATTGCTACAACAATTTGGGATGAACAACACCCTCCAATATTTTCTGACTGGCAGACCACAGTTTGTGCCACTTTAGAGCTGTGTGTCAGACATGGCTATAAGCAGCACTGGGGCTCCACAGGGGACCATATTGGCTCCTTTCCTGTTTACCCTGTATACCTCTGACCTTAGATACAACATTGAGTCATGTCATCTGCAGAAATTCTTTTGATGACTCAGCAGTAGTTGGGTGTATAAAGGGAGGATGGGAGGATGAATACAGGGCCCTGGTGGAAGACTTTGTCAAATGGTGGAAGCTGAATCATCTGTAGCACAATGTCAGTAAGATAAAGGAGATGGTGATGCAGAAGCCTGCATTGTTCCCTGTTACTTTTGATGGTGAGGGCGTGGATGTGGTGAAGACCTACAAGCACCTGGGGGTTAACCTGTATGACAAACTTGAGTGGACAACCAACACAGAGGCTGTGTACAGGAAAGGCCAGAGTTGCCTCTACCTCCTGAGGAGACTGAGGTCCTTTGGAGAATACACACCCCTCCTTCACATGTTCTACCAGTCTGTTGTCACCGGTACAGTCTTCTATGCAGTGGTGTGCTGGAGCAATGGCATCAACACGGGTGATACCAACAGGCTCAATAAACTGATTAGAAAGGCTGGCTCTATTATTGAAGTCAAACTAAACAGACTGGAGGCTGTGGTAGAACAAAGGACCCGACAGAAAATCCTGGCAATTCTGAACAGTGTTTCTCTTCCTCTGCATTCCACCTTGGCTGAGCAGAGGAGCACTTTTAGTAATAGACTAAGCCAACAGCGTTGCTTCAAAGAGCACTATATGAGGTAATCCTTACCCTTGGCCTTAGGCTCTATAATGAACCAGCCTATAGTGGGGAAATGATGACCCCCCCCCGCTCCTGTTAAACTGTTCGAGGTAACTTTTTTTTATTCTTCCCTACTTCTAATATTTCTATTTTTGTCTATCTGTGCACTTGTAATGCTACTCTGACACTGCATAACTCTGCTCAAACTAATTCTGCTTCTTGACTTGCATGCTTAGATCTCTCTCCCTCTTTTTCTGGTCTCTTTATCCCATAGTTATAACGAGAGCTACTCTTCTGCTTGTGGGGGATACGTTCCTCGCAGTCGATGCATAATGTGAAAACGCTTAATGTGAATAATTATTTAAATGGAGAAAATAGGAATGCGTTTTGGAGGTCCTGCTAAATATGTTTTATCTGTAATTTATTCACATTTTCATACCAATACGACACAAAAGCAGTACCACAAGGAAACATTTGTATAATATTTCATCAATTTAAGGTAATATTCAACGTAATAAATCATAGAAAGTTAACATACTAGGGTGTACAGTACTCACCAACAGTGGCAGGTGTGTTGGCTGCGGGAGATGAGTGGTTGTACAGTGGTGTCAGGCAGCTTGACCCGGATGAGGTGGGTGATTGTATGTCGTCAGGATCATCAAGGACAGCAAGGGGTGAAGGAAGACTCACAGAACTCTCAGCACTGCCGGCAGCAGGAGATGACACCGGTTTGAAGAAAGTGGTGAGGGGTGTTTGCTTGGCAGCATTTTGTTTTTCAGCATAAATTTGCTTGTAGAGAAGAAGACTTGACTGCAGGGAACAACTGAACTGCTGACTCCGTTCTAAACTTGGGTCCATGTCCATCGCCATTTGTGCCTAGTGTTCCGCAGCCTCAAAAAATTCTGCCAGTTACTTCACCGTAAAGTCCTTCACCTGCAACTCGACACTTTCTTCTTCATCGTTATCACCTTCAGTCTGAGTTAAACGCAGAAGGTCATCCACATTTAATTCTTCATCATGAGAATCCAGGAGTTCTACCACGTCAGCAGTCTCGAGATCTGAGAATCCTTTCCCACCAATTTTATGGCCCCGGGCCACACAATCCTGGACAGCTGCAGTGAAGGCAGGAACCCCCTTGAGGGTGCGCACACACTCCGCCCAAGTTGATGTCCACGTTCCATTGAGAGTGGAAGACCTGACTTCTTCCAGGATTCATCAACGTTGTTGATGGCCTGTCTGATGTTGAAGGGCTTCCACCATTCCCTCACCGTTTGTAAACTTCCAGGATTTTCAAAATCGTCTGTTACTTGCAGCACCTGAGAGATAGTTTGCCTTTAAAAATACGCCTTAACTGTGGATATCACACCTTGGTTGAGTGGTTGAATCAGCGATGTTGTGTTGGGTGGCAGGAACCGCACTGTTGAACAGGGTGAATGCTGTCCAAATGTTTAGGATGGGCTGGCGCATTGTCAAGCAACAAAAAAACTTTAAAGCAAGATTCTGTTCCCGGCAGTAGCATTCTGCCTCAACAACAAAATGATTAGCAAACCAACCTTCAAAGATCTGACCAGTGACCCATGCTTTCTTGCTAGCTGCCCAGTGGACAGGAAGCATATTCTTACTCAAACCTGTAAGAGCACGGGGGTTTAGTGAATGGTAAACTAAGAGAGGCTTTGTCTTACAGTCTCCTTCGACATTGGAACATGTAAGCAAAGTCAACCTATCCTTTGCTGTCTTGAAACCTGGTGCAGTTTTTTCATCCTTACTTATGTGAGTGTGTTTCGGCATACGCTTACAAAAAGCCCAGTCTCGGGCTGCATTAAACACCTGCTTTGGTGTGATGCCTAACTCCGCTATCAAAGCCCGCAACTGCACAGGGTAGAGTTCAGCAGCTTCATGATCAGCACGAGCTTGCTCACCACACATAGCTAAGTTGTGAAGCCTGTGACGACTAACAAACTTAGAAAACCATCCCCTACTTGCATTAAAGCTAACAATATGACTTGACACTTCCTCACTAGCCTCTGAACAAAGGCGACCATAAATTTCCAAAGCTTTCACATGAAGATGATTGGAACTGAGTGTTGTTCTTCCCTTTGTTTCATGTTCAATGTACAAACTCAACATTTTCTCCATTTTTGTCATAATCGGGTTACACACTTTGGTAACAATCTTTGAAGACACTTGTGATGAATCAATCACTGCACTTTTCATTTTCTCAGCATTTTTCTTTATGTTTCTGATAGTGGACTCACCCAGGCCGAAGTAGCGTCCCAGAGCTGTGTTACCTTCACCTGACGCCACCCTGTTTATAATTTCCAACTTTTTTTCAAGTGTTAAAGCGGTTCTCTGCCGCTTCGCTGATGGCCCAGGACTTGACATCGGACGCTTATAAGGCATAGTTAAATATTTCAAGCACAATATCACTGAACCGTAGGTAAAAACAACAAAAGTTTAAGAGCCCAAGATCGCACATCCACACGTTGCCAAAACCAATGTGAGACTGGTGGGAGTGAGACTGTGAGACATGCGCATGTGACTTGTATTGGTGGGAAAGCGGTGCTTCTCGTCCCAACAGTGAGATTGTGAGGCGTGTGCACGTGACTTGTATTGACGGGAAAGCGGTGCTTCTCGTCCCAACAGTGAGATTGTGAGGCATGCGCACGTGCCTTGTATTGGCGGGAAAGCGGTGCTTCTCCCAACAGTGAGACTGTGAGGCATGCGCACGTGACTTGTATTGACGGGAAAGCGGTGCTTCTCGTCCCAATGGTGAGACCGTGAGGCGTGTGCACGTGACCTGTATTGGCGGAAAAGCAGTGCTCCTCGCATAACTGAGTTTTGGACGCATATAAGGAGAAGTTGGTGGAAATAAGTTCCTCACATAACTGTGAATCCACACTGTCTGAAGACGCATATGACGAGGATAGGTGCATCTTCTAAAAAGCTAAATATTCTGGAATATATAATTTTCATCTTTGATCACTATTCAAGCATACCTCTATGCAGTATAACACTTATTGCTGCTTGTTGCATTAATTTGTCTATCTTGCTGCCCACATTCAAATAAAGAGACTTGATTTTACTTTTTAATTTTTTCCCTGACTCTACTCTGTGGAGGTATACATGGATGTTTTATGCTCTGTCCTCTTCTTAGCACAGTACTCAATTTAGCAACTCTTGTCTTTTAGAATCTTTATTATTCTAAATTTCCTCTCTTCTGTAAGCTCCTTCCCATCCCACATTTCCAATCCACACTGCCCACTGTTTAGTTTGAACCCTTATCTGTAGCCTTCATTACTTGATTTGCTCAGATACTGGTCCCAGCAGAATGTTCCTGCTCACTACAGTACTGATGCTCATGAATTGAAATCCATTTCTCACACATTAAACTTTGAATGCCAAATTCAGCTTTCCAGTCTTATTGTCCTCATGCTAAATCTTCATGTAGTTCAGGTTGTAATCCAGAGGGTGTTAACTTTGTGGTTTTGTTTTGTAATTTGGATATTGGCTGTTTGTATTCCTTCAACAAAACCTCTTTCTTGATCTGTTTAAGTCATTACTTCACAATTGGACTACGACAACTCTAAGTTTGTTTTCAGCCCTGAGTAGATGTTCCTGACAATGGGCAGGTTATGGACTCTTCTGGATTTATACCCTCAGCTGCAGAGATCAGTATCTATTCCCCTAATAATTTTGTCTGCTACTACATTGTTTTTCATAATCCTAACTTGAATTACAACTGATACTACAGTGCTTTTGCTACTTTGGTCAGCGCCTCTGCAGTTTGTACTCCTATGCACATGGGCTGCACAAATTTCATACCTGTTGACAAAGTTTAATGATTGAAGTTCTTCCTGTGTACATCATACCTTGGTGATTAATTCATCTTTGCAGCCTCCTGTTGCTTTTGATTGACAGATTCTACAGTATTTAATCTATTGCCTGCCTGCATCCCAGAACAAAATTCCCAAGTAACTTACCTCCTCCCTCATGCATGTGTCCAAATTTTGGTCTCCCGTTCTCTCAAAAAAGAAATAATTCCCCTAAACATATTTTATTTTTGGAATTTGTTTTGAATTGTAGCATATTCTAAACACTAAATCACACAACAAGTACCTGTTGGGGTGCAGCTTCAACAGCTCTTTCAATAAAAGGAATAAGTTATTTAAGTCTCTTTGCAGTAAGTTTGGGGCTCTCCAAGTTATCTAGGTCTTTACTGACAAGCAGAGCTAAATAGCTAACTCCTTCATGGACATTATTATCACCGACAACATTTATACTATTCTGTTATCTGATGTCCAAAGTTACTAATTGCTGTTCAGCATTAAAATTAATTCACTCTTCATATAAAAACATAGGCACACAAATTTAAGGACCATTTTCCTACTGGCTATAACCTTGGTTTTGCTTTGGATACTTAATGTACCCTGCAAGGTGAATAATGCATATTCTCAGCAATGAAGCTGCATATTCACGAAAGACAAAACAATAAGAAAATTATATGTCTTTTTTCAAACAATGGAGTTGCCATGGTTACAGCTGTTGCATAAAGCTCCTTCTGTTTTCAGTGCAGAAAAATTAATCTATTTCTCACCTTGCATCCATCTTTGAAATATATTCTCTGTTTTTATATGCCCATTCAACATTTTCATCTGAACAAGGCCATCAGAAAGGTTTGGACCATTGTCACCATTTTCAGTGTTCTTCAGGCCAGTCTGAGTAGAAGAGCCAAATCACGTTGCTACTTGCTATTTTGTTGTACAGACTGCAGGGTAGAGTTTTAGTCTTTCCTGTACCTAGGGAATTGGTTTCCTCAGGTGCTGAAAGGAGAAAGTGGATCAGAGTTTTATTCTGGCAAGTCATCGCTCTCACAGCATGGCTCAGATTTCTTGGAGCTTCTCCCAGAAGCACAGTATTAGGAACTAGTCTTTGTCCATGTGCTCACAGTTTAATTAGGCAAAACAGCACATTGCCATCCTCCTGCCATGCAGAACACTATGATTCTTAGCCAACCAGGGAGTACACCTGGGCATGGATCTGACCTTTTCCTCTTCCTCTGGGCAGGATGATGATCTGGGAATGAAAGTTATGAGCAACCACTGATTCAAAACATGCTGGATGTGATAAGGTCCTGACGTCAGATGAGCCTGTGTGAGAGTTGTCAGAATGGTGGCATAGGCTTACTTTCTGCCATCTGTGGTCTGTTGTGCCTTATGAAAAGTTCGGTGCGATTCCTTGTTATCAGTCTTAGTAGCTACATGGAAGCAAATATTTAGTTCAGCTGTGGGGCTACCACAGGCTGGAGTTAACATAAACCCACCTGATTTTCACTTGCTGAAGCAGAATTGTATCTTCGGGAAGTGTACTTACAGCAAGAAAATTACAGCACAGCCAGGGATAGATCAGATTCAAACTCTTAGGAATGGAAACTAATGCAAGGACTAAAAGTTACAACTCTGATGAAGATGGTATGACTCTAAAGGGTGACAATAGCACGTATTGAAGCATTGGTGATATTATGTTGTGATTTTGGAGAATTTATCTCCCTACTGCAAATGACTTGATTGATGAATGTTCTGTTCAATTAAGTGTTATTCCTAAACTATTTATAAATTCTAATTGATGACTATTTGTGACATGGAGAAAGTTGTAAAGAGCTGGGAATATCTGTGCTCTGCCTCCAGTCTTCAGTACATGAATATTTTATAAAATAGTCTGACAAGGCCAAAGGTAGATATCATAATTAAACAATTTCCACATATCAATCAATGCCTGCTAATTGCTTTAACTCAGCTTTAATTTTCCATCAAAGTAAAAATGCCATGTTTTGAATGTCTCACTTGCTGGCTTGCAAATTATTAGAGAATCTCTGTATATTATAGAAACATAGAAAACCTACAGCACAATACAGGCCTTTTGGCCCACAGTGCTGTGCCGGACATGCTGTACCTACAATTACCCATAGCCCTCTATCTTTCAAAGCTCCATGTTCCTATCCAAGAGTCTCTCATCGTATCTGCCTCCACTACCTTGCCGGCCGCCTATTCCACACACTCACCACTCTCTGCGTAAAAAAACTTACCCCTGACATCTCCTCTGTACCTACTTCCAAGCACTTTAAAACCGTGCTCTCTTGTGTTAGCCATTTCAGCCCTGGGAAAAAACCTCTGACCATCCACACGATCAATGCCTCTCATCATCTTATACACCTCTATCAGGTCACCTCTCCAAGGAGAAAAAGTCGAGTTCACTCAACCTATTCTCATAAGGCATGCTCCCCAATCCAGGCAACATCCTTGTAAGTCTCCTCTGCATTCTTTTTGTAGTTCCCACATCCTTTCTGTAGTGAGGTGACCAGAACTAAACATTGTACTCCAAGTGGCGTCTGACCAGGGTCCTATATAGCTGTAACATTACCTCTCAGCTCTTAAATCCCAAGGTTGATGAAGGCCAATGCACCATATGCCCTCTTAACCACAGAGTCAACCTACGCAGCAGCTTTGTGCGTCCTATGGACTTGGACCCCTGGATTCCTCTGATCCTCCACACTACCAAGAGTCTTACCATTTATACTATATTCTGCCATCATTTATGACCTACCAAAGTGAACCACCTCTCACATAACTAGTTTGAACTCCATCTGCCACTTCTCAGCCCAGTTTTGCATTCTATCAATGTCCCGCTGTAACCTCTGACAGCCCTCCACACTATCCACAACACCCCCAACCTTAGTGTCATCAACAAATTTACTAACCCATCCCTCCACTTCCTCATCCAGGTCATTTATAAAAAATCACGACGAGAAGGGCTTCCAGTACAGATCACTGAGGCACGCCACTGGTCATTGACCTCCATACAGAATATGACCCGTCTATAGCCACTCTTTGCTTCCTGTGAGCAAGCCAATTCTGGATCCACAAAGCAATGTTCCCTTGGATCCCATGCCTCCTTACTTTCTCAATAAGCCTTGCATAGGGTATCTTATCAAATGCCTTGCTGAAATCCATATACACTACATCTTCTGCTCTACCTTCATCAATGTGTTTAGTCACATCCTCAAAAAAATTCAATCAGGCTTGTAAGGCACCATCTGCCTTTGACAAAGCCATGCTGATTATTCCTAATCATATTATACCTCTCCAAATGTTCAGAAATCCTGCCTGTCAGGATCTTTTCCATCAACTTATCAACCACTGAAGTAAGGCTTACTGGTCTATAATTTCCTGCGCTATCTCTACTCCCTTTCTTGAATAAGGGAACAACATCTCCAATCCTCCAATCCCCCGGAACCTTTCCTGTCCCCATTGATGATACAAAGATTATTGCCAGAGGCTCTGTAATCTCTTCCCTGGCCTCCCACAGTAACCTGGGGGACATCTCATCTGGTCCCAGAGACTTATCCAACTTGATGCTTTCCAAAAGCTCCAGAACATCCTCTTTCTTAATATTTATATGCTCAAGCTTTTCAATCCGCTGTAAATGATCCCGGCAATTGCCAAGATCCTTTTCCGTAGTGAATCCTGATGCAAAGTACCTCTGCCATCTCCTCCGGTTCCATACACATTTTTCCACTGTCACACTTGATTGGTCCTATTCTCTCACGTCTCATCTTCTTGCTCTTCACATACTTGTAGAATGCCTTGGGGTTTTCCTTAATCCTGTTTGCCAAGGCCTTCCCATGGCCCCTTCTGGCTCTCCTAACTTCATTCTTAAGCTCCTTCCTGCGTGCCTTATAATCTCCTAGACCTCTATCATTACCTAGTTTTTTGAACCTTTCGTAAGCTTTTCTTTTCTTCTCAACTAGATTTTCAACAGCCTTTGTACACCACGGTTCCTGTACCCTACCATCCTTTCCACGTCTCATTGGAACGTACCTATGCAGAATGCTACGCAAATATCCCCTGAACTTTTGCCACGTTTCTGCCGTACATTTCCCTGAGAACATATTTTCCCAATTTATGCTTCCAAGTTCCTGCCATATAGCCTCATATTTCCGCTTACTCCAATTAAACACTTTCCTAACTTGTTTGTTCCTGTCCCTCTCCAATGCTATGATAAAGGAGATAGAATTGTGATCACTATCTCCAAAATGCTCTCCCATTGAGAGACCTGACACCTGACCAGGTTCATTTCTCAATACCAGATCAAGTACAGCCTCTCCTCTTGTAGACTTATCTACATAGAGATGTCAGGAAACCTTCTTGAACACACCTAACAAACTTCACCCCATCTAAACCCCTTGCTCTAGGGATATGCCAATCAATATTTGGGAAATTAAAATCTCCCACCACGACAACCCTGTTATTATTACATCTTTCTCAAATCTGTCTCCCTATCTGCTCCTCGATGTCCCTGTTACTATTGGGTGTCTATAACCCAGTAGAGTTATTGACCCCTTCCTGCTTCTAACCTCCACCCACAGAGACTCAGTAGACAATCCTTCCATGACTTCCTCCCTTTCTGCAGCCATGACACTATCTCTGATCAGCAGTGCCACTCCCACACTTCTTTTGCTGCCATCCCTGTCCTTTCTGAAGCATCTAAAGCCTGGCACTCGAAGTAACCATTTCTGCCCCTGAGCCGTCCAAGACTCTGTAATGGCCACAACATCATAGCTCCAAGTACTGATCCACGCTCTGAGGTCATCCGCTTTGTTCATGATGTTTCTTGCATTAAAATAGACACATCTCAAGCCATCGGTCTGATTGCATCCCTTCTCTATCACCTGCCCATCCTCCCTCTCCCGCTGTCTCCAAGCTTTCTCTATTTGTGAGCCAACAGCCCCTTCCTCTGTCTCTTCAGTTCAGTTCCCACCCCACAACAATTCTAGTTTAAACTCTCCCCAATAGCCTTAGCAAGCCTCCCTGCCAGGATATTGGTCCCCCTCAGATTCAAGTGCAACCCGTCCTTTTTGTACAGGTCACACCTGCTCCAAAAGAGGTCCCAGTGATCCAGAAATCTGAATCCCTGCCCCTGCTCCAATCCCTCAGCCACACATTTATTCTCCACCTCATTCTATTCCTATACTCACTTTTGCATGGCATAGGCTGTAATTCTGAGATTACTACCTTTGAGGTCCTGCTTCTCAACTTCGTTCCTAACTCCCTGTAGTCTGCTTTCAGGACCTCCTCCCTTTTCCTACCTATGTTGTTGGTACCAATATGTACCACGACCTCTGGCTGTTCACCTTCCCACTTCAGGATATCGTGGACGTGATCAGAAACATCCCGGACCCTGGCACCTGGGAGGCGAACTACCATCCGTGTTTTTTTCCTGCATCCACAGAATCACCTGTCTGACCCTCTGACTATAGAGTCCCCTATTACTGCTGCCTTCTTCCTTTCCCTACCCTTCTGAGCCACAGGGCCATACTCTGTGCCAGAGGCGCAGCCACTATTGTTCTCCCCCCACCCCCAACAGTACTCAAACAGCCACAGGTGTACTCTCTAGTGATGACTCCTGCCCTTCCCTCTCCTGACTGTTACCCACCCATCTGTCTCTCGACGCCCCGGTGTGACTACTTGCCTGTAGCTCCTCTCTATCACCTCCACACTCTCCCTGACCAGATGAAGGTCATCGAGCTGCAGCTCCAGTTCCCTAACCTGGTCCCTAAGAAGTTGCAGCTTGACGCATCTGGTGCAGATGTGGCCGTCCGGGAGACTTGGAGAATTATATAAATTCTTCTTAAAATTATTGTTTTTAGTCACAAGAGAATTTACTTGTGACTTTATTGTGTTGTAAAGTTACTAATGTTTCCAAAATTGAATAATTTTAAAGGTAACATGAGTGTAAGAATTGACATTATTGCGTTGTAATTCTGCAGAGTGTACTCTCTATAGGACGAATCAGTGCTTGGATTTCTGAATGTTGTGTTTATTGGTAGAAGGACAGTAAGTTCTAATAAGTTACATGTGATGAAACTGCAACCAAAGTTGTCATGGTAGAGTCTGAGGACTGTGAGCTCCTGCCCCACACCACTGACTTGATTTCATTATAGCAGTGTGAGAGTATTGCATTGTCAGAAGGGCTACCAGAAATGCTGGAACCAGCATCGGTGGCTTCTTCAAATTACGATGCCTTAAAAAGGTGGCATCCATCATTAAGGACCCCATCACCCAGAATGTGTTCTTATTACTACCATTAGAGAGGTGATACAGGAGCCTGAAGTTACACTCAACATTTTAGGAACAGCTTCTTCCCCTCTCTATTAGATTCCTGAACAGACAACAAACCAACCCATGAACACTACCTCAGTATTTTTGCTTTCTTCTGCACTACTTATTCAGTTTAATTTTTGTATATATTTATTAATATTATTTATAGTACTTATTATGTATTGTACTGTACTAAGCACCAAATTTCACAACATATGTTGGTGATATTAAACCTGACTCCAATTTTACCTTTCAATTGAGGTGTGCAGCCAAACCTTCTCTAATGTAACCAGATTAATATTATGGCCCATAGTGCTTTTCAGATTTGTTATTTAACTCTTTCTTAATAATAGTACTGGCAATAATGTATGAGGAGAATAGAGCCAATATTGAGATAATGACAATCTTATCACTCTAATCTTATCAATCACACTAATACAGATTTTATTTTACCTTGTTACGGTATATTACATTTACCCCATGTGTAAACTTCCTGCAAGCCCATGATTTTGTCCATCCGATGGTCTGAAGAGTCTTCAAACCAAGGTAATATCATCCAGAAATACTGAATAATAAGAGCAATCTTGGTATTTACTATATTTCATTATTTGGTTGGAAGTGATCTGTGTTACCTTATCCTTACCGAAATGGAATCACATCCTGCCCTTGAGCTGTTTGTGCATATTTACAGTGATGCCAGCAGGCTGCTTCAGCTGATCAGTTGGCAACAGATGCAGAGAGGAGCACGTGCATGGTGCTTGCTATGTAATTAATATTTCATTTGTACTATCAGAATTCACTGCTCTTCTATTAGAGCACAGAAAGTAAGTTTGATGGCTGATAATGTGCTGAAAGCCTCTTATCACTCCACAATACCAGGAAGTTTGTACCAGGGATCCGTTGATTTGAGATGGGCTCCAGCACTATAGTCCTGGCTCACCCTTTCTCTGCAGCTACTGCTGGAGCATTGAATCATTGAATTCTTCCCCGGTTATGAAGAGATTCTAAAGTCCAGAGATCTTTGGTGAACAATGACAGTGGCATCTTTCAATATCCATAATTGTAAACAACTGAAATTCAAAGGAAGGAAGAAACAATGGTGACTTTGAAATTTCCCTGGGCAATGACCCTCTTGCCCCAACCAGAAATTAGCATTGCATAGTCCAACATTGCATTACTTTGGTGTTGAGAATTGTGCACATTTCTTTGTTGTTTTCAAGATGGTTATTTTAATGTGGAAGTTCATGTATTCGGTGCAATTTACCATGCAGCCAGTCCACCCCATCTCTGTAAATGGTTGGGAAATACATTTGTGAGAGATTTATAATCGCACCAGCCCAAAGCCTGAACGGCTGTTCACTTCTAGTAAATACAACTTCTAGTAACACTGAAGGCTCAAATTGATTATTGTGTGAAGCCGTTTTGTCAACAGCAGTGTGGTTCACAACCCACTGTCAAAAATTCCTCAAAGAGATGGATCCAAATTGGAATCTCAGTCACCATGCCACCAGGCATTTTCAGCAGATCCCGCTTCAGGACTATGAGGCCAATAATGTCAGAATAAATCCTGTAAAAATGGAAGTTTTCCCATATTTCTCAGATCAGAAATAAATAATAACATGGAGAAAGATGAAAAAGGTGATTCTCATGATAAAATTTACTAGAATAATGTCTATTAGAATATGGTCACCCAGTATAAAGGCCTGCATGTTTGGGAGTCTGAAATGTAACCTAATGCCTCTTCCAGGTATAAATGACTACATTACTTTTCAAAGTTGGCAACTTCCTGCATTCCGGCAGTGAACAGCAAGGTATGTGATTTTTCTCAGAAGATGTATCCAGCATGGCTTTGATGCAAGGTTTCTGAGAGTGAAGGTGACCCTGACTTTGATATTGAGAACAGTTCTGGCACTTTGGTGAAGATGCCATATGGCATGATGATACCAAGCACACATTGTCTCTATCCTTCTAGGTGTTTGATGATTTACACTTGGAAGACCTTGTTAAGGAAGTCTTTGTGAATGGCTGCCATGAGTTTTGTACTTACCACAGCTATATGAATGATGTCATTGTAATGGAAGGAATGAATATTTATGGTGTCAGGAACTAGGCTGAATTGTCCTGGATGACGCCAAGCATTTTTTGAAGGTTGTTATTCTGTCACACTCCTGACATGTCTTACCGATAGTGAAAATACTTGGTAGAGTTAAGAAGTGAGTCAGTGCTGCAGGCCACCCAGCATGTAATATGCTCTTGTAACCATGGTGATTAAATGGCTCGTCCACTTAAGTTTCTGGCCAAACTTGACCCACAGAATGTTGAAGACTATGTATTTGATGCTGGTAATGCCATAATAAGTGATGGGTGTAGCCATTTTTGCAATCATTGCAACCAGAATAATGGTTACGAATAATGGTTTCCATATTTAAAACACTGTGAATTGTGTCTGAAGTGGTTATACGTTTGAAAACACAATTTTACAGCCCTCTTCTCTCCTAGAAACAAAGTAACAGGCACAATCAGAGGATTTTACCATTATCAGTCTACTGGTTACTGTTAATAGTTATAACCTAAGGGAACAGTATCTTGCCACAAAATGAGTAGTATAAAGCGCAAGCTACCAAGCAACCTATGGTGTTAAACAATTGGATGGTTAGATGGTCAAGAATTAACTACTGTGCCCAAGACATCAGACCCTTGGATTGGGAAATTGAATATGGAAAATGCTGTTCATGGAGGAGAGGCAAAGTAAGATAAATGGAAAAGCAGAGATTTAGTCTTGTACTCAAAGTATCAGCTGGGAAACTCAGTAGTGCGTGACAGATAATGTTTAATTTTATAAATATGCTACATCAAAATAGATGACAATTTAAGATCAGCTGTGGCGCTTATCTCTGAGAGGAAAGGTGGAGGTTCATGAGAGGACACAGACCTAGCTCAGGGTGAGAATAGGAAACAGAATTGACAGAACTACCATTGCGCTGAAGAAAGCAGGAAGGAAGGAAATCTGAGTAGGACTGGCACAATTACTTCACATATCCTATGATTATACAGGCATGTGTAGGATCTCGACCAGCTCTGATCACAATTCCCTGTTGGAGAAGGACTATGGAAAATCATTTGGCTCTCAAGCAAGAAAAGACTGGAGAGCCAGAATGGAAGTGTAGGAAGGATTGGGAAATTGGTAACAACTCGATAGTTGCAGCTAATAGACTGGCTTCAAATACCCATTCCTGATTAAGGGACTCGACCCAAAAGGTCATTTCCTTTTGTAGATGCTGCCTGACCTGCTGAGCTCCTCCAGTATTTTATGTCTTTCTTCAAATAATCTTTACTGAGTGGGCAAAAAGACTAAGCATAGGCTTAAGTACAAGAGATTCTGCAGAGGCCAGAAATCCAGTGCACTCACACAAAATGCTGGAAGAACTCAGCAGGACATGCAACATCTGTGGAAATGAATAAACGGTCGATGTTTTGGGCTGAGGTCCTTCATCTGGATTGGAAAGGAAGGGAAGAAGTACCAGAGTAAAAAGGTGGGGGAAGGGAAGGAAGACAAGCTAGAAGATGATAGGTAAAGCTGGATAGGTGGGAAAGGTAAAGGGCAGGAGAAGAAGGAATCTTATAGGAGAGGAGAGCGGAACACAGAGAACAGGTAGAAGGTGATGCACCAGGGGTAGGAGAGCAGTTAAGAGGCTAGATTGGGGAATAGAAAAAGAGGGAAGGGGGAGAGAAAAGAAAAAAAATGGAAGGTAAAATCAATGTTCATGCCATCATATTGGAGGCTACGTAGATGGAGTATGCAGTGTGGCTGCTTCACCCTCAGAGTGGCCTCATCATGGCAGAAGTGGAGGCAATGGATGGACATGTCAGAACGGGAATGGGTATAGGACTTAAAATGATTGCCACTGGAAAATTCTGCTTTTTTCAGATGAATTGGAGAGGCTCAACATAGCGGTCCCCAACTTACATCAGGTTTTACCACTGCAGAAGAGACTGCATTGGGAGCACTGGATACAGTAGACAGCCCAACAGGTTCACAGATGAAGCGTTGTCTCACTGGAAGGACTGTTTGGGGCCCTGAATGGAGGTGAGGGAGAAGATGAATGGGCAGTTGTAGCATTTATGTTACTGGCAGGGAAATATGCCGGGGAGATTAGTTGACAAGGGAATCGCAGAGGGAGCGTTACCTGTAGAAAGTGGAGAGTTGGGGGCGGGGGGGGGAGGTAAAGATGTGTTTAGAGGTAGGATCCTGTTAAAGATGGCACGATATTAAAGCAAAATGGAGGAAAATGTAATCCATTATATATTCTGTATTGTGTCATTCCTTCAATGAAATAAAAAGAGAAAGAAAAAAGATGGCAGAATTTGCAGAGAATGGAGTGTTGGATGCAGAGGCTGATGGGGTGGTAGGTGAGAACAAGTGGAACTCTATCCCCTTTAAGGTGGTGGGAAGGTGGATTGAGTACGGAAATGGAAGAGATGAGGGTGAGGGCATCATCAGTGGTGGAGGAAGGGAAACCCCATTCTCTGAAGAAGGAGGACATCTCTGATGACCTGGAATGGAAGGAACTGAGAAAGGGAATAGTACTTTTACAGGAGACAGGGTGGGAAGAGATGTAACCATGCAACTCAGTAGGTTTATAAAAGAAGGCAGTTGACAATTTGTCTCCAGATGGAGATGAGAGAGACCGAGAAGGGGGAGAGGTGTCAGGAATGGACCAAATGAATTTAAGGGCAGGGTGGAAGTTAGAGACAAAGCTGATGAAATTGACAAGCTCAGCATGGGTGCATGAAACAGCACCAATGCCGTCGTCAGTGTAGTGGAGGAAGAGTTGGGGAGCATTACCAGAGAAGGCTTGGAACATGGTAGCCAGTGGAAAAGCAGGCATAACTGGGGCCCATGTGGATGCCCATGGCTATCCCTTGAGTTTGGAGGAAGTGGGAGGAGCTGAAGGAAAAGTTGTTGAAGGTGAGGACCAGTTCTACCAGATGGAATAGGGTGGGAGTGGAGGGAAACTCTTTGGGTCTTTTGTCGAGACAGAAACGGAGAGCTTTAAGGCCTTATACATGGGGGTTAGAAGTGTAAGGGGACTGGACAGCCATGGTGAAAATGAGTCGATAGGGCCAGGGAGTTGAATGTTGTTGAGGAGATCGAGAGCATGTGAAGTGTCACTGATGTAGGTAGGAAGAGACTAAACCAAGGAGGACAGAGGGTTAAGGGTTTGAGCAAGAGAGAGGAGTGTTGAAGTTGAGCCAGTTAATGTCTAAGTACTGACTCATTAGTTAGGTCGTTCTGAACACTGTCATTTACCTAAATGTCAGGACTGATGCCTCCATTCTCATGTCACCTGTGCACACCCATCCATTCACCTCCACCCTGTTTATGGTGTGGCTATTTACTTGGGTCGTGCAGATGAGGACCGAGGAATGAAAATTCCCAGGCCTCACATTGCTGAGATCTGGTTATTTGTTATCTGAGTGAGTGTGGAGGTTAGGGGTGAGAGGGTACACAGGTGCAGTCAAGAGAGTGATCTGGAGTTGGTGACCAGGCTGCTTCACTCCCTGAGAGGCTGAATGTCTTCTATGACAAGTTTGATGCACATTACTAAGTGTTGGCAAGGAAAGCAACTCTGCCCCCAGGGGAGCAGACACTTTGTCTGGCTGAAGCTGAGGTAACGAAGATCCTGGCCAGAATCAACCCACATAAAGCTGGGGGCTCGATAGTATACCTGGTTGGGTTCTGAAAGACTGCGCAGCTCAGCTGACAGAGGTGCAGATGGATATTCAACATCTCTCTGGAACAATTCATTGTCCTCTCAGTTTTCAAGGCAGCAGCCTTCATTCCAGTGCCAGTGAAGGCGACAGTAACCTACCTAAATGACTATCATCAACCATTATGAAATGCTTTGCGCGGCTGGTCATGGAGCACATTAAAGCCTTTCTCCCGGCCATATTGAACGCTTTCTAGTATCGCTCAAATCAATCTACTGATGCTGCAATAGCCTCTGTCCTGACCCACCTGGAAAACGGGGCCTCTTATGCCAGTCTGACCTCAGTTCGGCATTCAACAGCATCAAACCACAGTAACTAGTGGGGAAACTGTCCTCGCTGGGTCTCAACACCTCCCTCTGAAACTTGGTACTGAACTTCTTAACAGTAAGGCCACAGTTAGTCCATGTGGGCAGCAACTTCTCTAGTCCCATTATGCTGAGCACTGGTGCTCCCCAAGGCTGTGTGCTCAGCCCACTGCTGTTCACACTGCGGACCCATGACTGTGTCACAGGATCCAGCTCAAACTGTGTCATCAAGTTCGCAGATGGCACAACAGTGCCCTGATGCCCTCATCAAGAACGATGATGAGACGGAGTATTGAGAGGAAGTGGTACGACTGGTGGAATAGTGTAAGAAGAATAACCTAAGCCTGAATGTAGAGAAGAGAAGGGAAATCATTGTGAACTTCAGGAAGGTGCAGATGAACCATCCCCCTCTGCGAATACATGGCCCCTCCATAGAGAGAGTTAAGTGCACCAAGTTCTCAGGAATTTATATCATGGATGACTTCACCTGGTCCCTTAATATCATCTCTCTGAACAAGAAGACCCAGTCACGCCTCCACTTCCTAAAAAGATTGAGGCAAGCAAGGCTCACCCACCATCTTAACTGCGTTTTACAGGAGCACCACTGAGAGCATCCTGACAAGTTGCATCTCCATCTGGTATGGGAACAGCCAAGCATTGGACTAGAAGTCTCTACGAAGGACTGTGAGACCAGCTGAAAGGATCTTAGGGGTCTCCCTACCATCTATCGGGGACATTTATTGGGAGCGCTGTGTACGAAGGGTCCTTAGTATTATTAAGGATCCCACCCATCCGTCCAGCATCCTCTTTGATTTTCTATCATCAGGCAAGAGACTAGAATGCATAAAAACAGGAACAATCAGGATGAGAAACAGTTTCTTCCCCCAAGCCATAAGGCTTCTAAACTCCCTGTTCGAAGTGTCACTGGTAAATTGGTTCTGTACCTTACAAATTTAATATTAATGCACGTTAGTTTGTTATTTATGTGTCATTCATCTGTAGATTTTATTCTTACCATCTTAAAGTTATCGTGTACTATGTGTGTTATGTGCTTTACACCCTGGTTCAGAGAAACCTCTTGTTTCTTGATACATTATATGGTTATATACATGTATGTAGAGCCGGCTGGTGGCGTAGTGGTATCAGCGCTGGACTTTGGGGCGAGAGGTCCCAAGAGGACCGGCTCCCTTGCACGCTCCATCTGTGCCTGAATTGAGTGTCGAGTTCAGAACACACGCCGTACGATGAGCATACCAAAAAGCTTGTCATGACGGCGCCCCGACGACTCCACCAGGTGCGTACACACACACACACACACACACACACACACACGTATATGGTTAAATGACAATAAACTTGACTTGGAGTGACAGGCAAATTTAAAAAAGGGGTTTACATTTTCATGAAGAAAGCAATTAAGATTTACCCTTTGCATGTTAATACACTATTAATTGGTTGATGTCTCTAATATCCTTTCTTAAAACCTGGAATGGACTGCAGTTCTGTACAGTTTTGAAAGCCAAAATAAAACCATTGGGACCAACGAACTATTCAAAATAAAGGAATACAAAACTAGTTCCACTCCATCACTCTCACCTTATTTATCTATGCCCCCAAAATACTCCTTTCCTTTAACAATGGCTCAATCACACTCTGTACAAAGCATGCCATAGCACAGCTGGTCTTTGTAAATATATTTCTTTCGGTCACATATAATTGTTCAGTAAGCTGGTGTACTTCAAGCTTAAGATCCTGTCCCAGTTCAGTGTTTAGTTGTAGGTTGAATTCTAGTTGGTTACTAACCCCACTTAATCTGAGTCTACAAAGGTTAACAAATTACTCATTCCCATTTGGATCAGGAGGGTCTAATTTACCACATATGTCAAGAGTAATCCTTTTACCCATCTCTGATTCTCTTCTTCACCCTCAAGTACCAAAATGACTTGCTGATTGCTACATTCTACTAGTTCATTATCACAACAAAACTAATACAAAGATCTCAATTGCATTTGGATATTTACTTCATTAAAGAAAATAACATAAGTTCCTTTCTCAGAAAAAATCAAACATTTCACTTTTAAAAATAATATCTTGAAAGGCCAGATGGTGGCTGATATATTGATTTTTGTACTGAGCCACAGCACATTCCCCATGAGAAAATGGCAAATATTCCCTTCACCCCATTATATTGCAAATGTTATGAATTCAATTTTTAAAATGAGAATTTCACATGGGAGGGCAAATAACATTTTGAGATGGCATTGTAGTGAGCCAGTAAATGTTTTTTATGATATAAATCTTTGCTCAGTTACTGGCTATTTATGAATATAGGCTTTATAAGGTGTTGTTCAGACCACATCTGGAGTATAGTGTGCAGTTTTGGGCCCCACATCTAAGGAAGGATGTGCTGGTGTTGAAGAGCCTCCAGAGGAGGTTAATGAGAATGATACCAGGGATGAAAGAGTTTAGCGTGTGAGGAACATTTGAAGGCTCTGGGTCTGTACTCATTGAAGTTTAGAAGGAAGAGGGGGATCTTAAATCGTCCAAATATTGAAAGGGCTGGATAGAGTGAATGTGGAGAGGATGTTTCCAGTAGTGGGGATGTCTAGGACCAGAGGGCACAGCCTCTGTTAATAGGTAAGGTTGATAGGCAAGAATGTTAGAGGTTACGTGGAGAAGGCAGGAGAATGGTTTTGAAAGCAAGCAGACTCGATGGGCTGAATGGCTTAATTCTGCTCCTATGTCTTATGGTCTAACATGTGCTTTGGATATCTGTTCTACAACTTACAATAACATTCTAATTTTTTTTGTTGAATGCTTTATTTTCCTCCTTTCATTTTTGACTTGATTGTCCTCAAGTCAAATTAAGGAATACGTGTTTAATGTGCTCTTAGGGGGCTATTACCTGTTCTTACAATTATTACTGATGTATTGACAAGTTTCAATCTTCTGATGGAAGCATGCTTTCCTTGAACGCGGTTCACGGGTATCATAAAAACCAGCAGATAATTCTCCATGGCTTGTCAGAATCAAATGAGTTGATGACCTAATTATAACCTAACATTTCCCAATCCATTGTTGATGAATTGTTCTCACAAATGAGTTGGAAGTCCCTACTTGGTCAAGTACGTTATATGTGATTTGGTAGCATAACCACATTAAATTTGTTTTCTGCTATTTGGATTGTTGAATGGCATGGAATTTTGAAAGAGGAGGTTAATGTGCGTTAACTTGTACACTACTCATTTATTGCATACAAATGTCTATGCTGTGGAGTTTGGTGGGTCTGAGAAGTGGGGAGATATTTTAATCTAACCTGCTTGGATGATCAGTTCTCCATGTTACATCATGCCTGTTGGAAAGTAAAAGTAGGCAGGTGCAAAACAAGTGGCTGTTTTGATCCCATCTCTTTCACATTGTTCAGATTGAGCTAAAATAACCTATAGAGTTTTAAGAGCACTGCCACCTGGACATTGTTATCACTGGTGAGATTTGTAAATCCTGAATGCACAAAACAAATGCTTTTACACATGCAATGTATTGTTGCAAACTATGTAGTCTGATTTGTAACATTTTTTAAATGTATCGGGATATGTTGAGGTAATGTCACCTACTGGAGAAACACAGTAACTTCAGTAATAGAGAACAGTTAAGGTCGTAAACAGGAGCCTGTTCAGCTATTTAATAAATGTGTAGGTTTAATCAGTTTTGAAAAAATCTTTAATAATTGGTCAAATACAGATGCCTCGCCACCACAGCAAATCTGCTTTCTAAAATATCTTTCAGAGAGTACATCTTCTGTTAATTATGACGCAAGGCTACATGCTAAATATGTAACACACACAAAATGCTGAAGGAACTCTGCAAGTCAGGCAGCACTGATGAAGGGTCTTGACACAAAACAATGATGGCTTCTTGACTGTTGACATTAACCATGGACTTTTCCATACATGCTGGATGACATGTGGAGTCCTTCCAACATTTTGTGTAGGTTGCTCAAGATCTCCAGCATCCGAAGAATCCTTTATGTTTATGAAAGAGGTAATGTGATTCCCCCAACCAAAAGCTACCACCTCCAGTGATGGACAACTAAAGACGTAACTGAGAAGGAGTTTCAAGGACGTCTCTATTTCCAATGATAGTGGAACCTGAAATGTGTGAAAGGAAAAGGCTAAATGCAATGGCAATCATTTTAAGCAGAATTGCTGTCTGAATGATTCATCTCAGCTTTACTTGATATTCCTATATGACAAAAGCAGATATCTACTTGACAGTGTGGAAAATTGTTTCAGGTATGCCATTTCCTCACCAAAAGTAAAAAAGCAAATTGAAACTGGTTAGTTATGACCCTACCAGTTGACTATCAATCATTAGGAGAGCAATAGAAGGCATCACTAACAAAGCTACAGTATGTATGACAAGGCTCAGTTTTGGTTTCACTGGGAGTATTCAGCCCTGGAGCTCATTAAAGTCTTGCTCAAAATTTGGAGAAAAGAGCTGAATTTCAGATGCTAAATGAGACTGATTGACTTTGATATAAATAAAGATGGTGTCTAAATAAGTCATCCAGAAATCCTGGAAAAACAATCCACCAGTTAGCATCATACTTTGCACAAAGGAAGATGGCCTGGGCTTCAATGACAATTAGTGACTAACAGTAAATGACCCATAAGACCATAAGATATAGGAGCAGAATTAGGTGATTTGGCCCATCGAGTCTGCTCCGCCATTTCATCATGGCTGATCCAATTTTCCTCTCAGCCCCAATCTCCTGCCTTCTCCCTGTATCTCTTCATGCCTTGACCATCAAGAATCTATCAATTTCTGCCTCGTACCCAAGTACTTGGCCTCCACAGCTGCCTGTGGCAAAGAATTCCACAGATTCACCACTCTCTGGCTAAAGAAATCCCTCCTCATTTCCATTCTAAATGGATGCTCCTCTAATCTCAGCTGTGTCCCCTGGTCTTAGACTTTCCCATCATAAGAAACACCCTCTCCATATCCACTCTATCAAGGCCTTTCACCATTCAATAGGTTTCAATGACGTCAACCCTCGTTCTTCTGAATTCCAGTGAATACAGACCCATACCTGTAAATTCATTAATATTATTTAATTTAGGTTATACATTTTTGTGGTGGTGTATTATCATGTTTATGTTCTGTTTATAGAAATACAAAACACAAGTGGAGGCTATTTGGCTGATTAAGTCCCTTTCAGGCAAAAAGAGTGCTATTTAGATATGTAGGTTATGGTTTCAACACCTGGTTATCTAAATATTGAGAGGAGGATGGGAATTGTAGGAGAAGGTAGGGGGTGCATTTTTCTCGTACTTGTAGTTTGTAAAACAAGATTTTCTGCAAAGATGCTGCAATGGGACCTGTCATCTTCATTGACATCATGATGATGTAGCTATCTTCAGTGGTTTCAGCACAATACTAGTTGTGTCCCAGTAATAGCTGCTTCATTGATGGTCATGTCCATCTACTTAGTGGAAGAGGCTCATGCAACTGCGTCATTTCAGTTTGTAAGCTGCAGCAGTCCCTGTCAGTGTACCACCTACCTCAGAGCTGATGGAGGATTATTCTGAACACAATTGACGTATTTCACTGTAATCTTTGATGTACATGAAATAAGTAATCTTGACTCTTGAATTTTGAATCCCTTGCTATTGATTAGTGGTAAAATTAATTTTGTCCGGTGAGTCTGGAAGTAAGACGTGTTTTCCAGTTCTAAGTGACCTTGGTAAAGAGCTGAGTCTTTTTTTATTTGTTTGTGACTTTTGCACTGGCCATAGCCTAAACTAGGAGAGCCAGAATCATGTTGAAGAAAACAGTTTGTTGGTAGTGGAACAGACATATTTTTTTCAAATCCCATGCCCTGACAAATGAGTAATAAAATAGCAGCTGTTTAAAATGACCATACAAATTCAGAGGATGAAAGATATTGAGAAAACTGGTCCACAATCTATAAGATGCTTAGTTCATTTTGTGTTCAAACTTTCAATCAGAATATAAAATTTGGTAATGTAAAATGTATGCAAACATCATACGAAACCACAGTTTGATTACGAATATGCCTCAAGGATTTACTCAAAACATCTTGTGTAATCTTTAGAGTTTAGTTGTTCCTGACATCTTTCATTTGTCAGGCTCCATAGAGGGAGACACACAGCCTGGGTGTACATATGCAGAGCTGGCATTAAATGTGATCACACTGGTTCATTATATGATGCACAGAGACAACACTAATATCAGAAAGTGTGCACATTACCAGCATCAGATGCACTCACTGACCATCAGTTGCACATAAGGGCCCAATATTAAATGGGCACATACATATTCCAATATGATCTTAACAACCATGACACACATATATCTCACATCAGATGCACACACAAAGGCTTGAAATTGGGATTTGAGAGAAAGCTGATATAGATGTGTCAGAGGGCCTGGCCTTTCCACCTGGACTCACCTGGAATTTGCAGCAATGATCTCAAAGCCTGATGATTTTCATAACTAAATTCTCCTTGACATTGTGGACTGAGAAGTGGCAGATGGAGTTCAACCCGGAGAAGTGTGAGGTGGTACATTTTGGAAGGACAAACTCCAAGGCAGAGTACAGAGTAAATGGCAGGATAGTTGGTAGTGTGGAGGAGCAGAGGGATCTGGGGGTACTTGTCCATAGATCCCTGAAAGTTGCCTCACAGGTAGATAGAGTAGTTAAGAAAGCTTATGGGCTGTTAGCTTTCATAATTCGAGGGATAGAGTTAAGAGTCGCGGGGTAATGATGCAGCTTTATAAAACTCTGGTTAGACCACACTTGGAATACTGTGTCCAGTTCTGGTTGCCTCACTATAGGAAGGATGTGGAAGCACTGGAAAGGGTACAGAGCAGATTTACCAGGATGTTGCCTGGTTTAGAGAGTATGCATTATGATCAGAGATTAAGGGAACTAGGGCTTTACTCTTTGGAGAGAAGAAGGATGAAAGGAGATATGATAGAGGTGTACAAGATATTAAGAGGAATAGATAGAGTGGATAGCCAGCGCCTCTTCCCCAGGGCACCACTGCTCAGTACAAGAGGACATGGCTCTAAGGTAAGGGGTGGGAAGTTCAAGGGGGATATTAGAGGAAGGTTTTTTACTCAGAGAGTAGTTAGTATGTGGAATGCACTACCTGAGTCAGTGGTGGAGGCAGATACACCAGTGAAATTTAAGAGACTACTAGACAGGTATATGGAGGAATTTAAAGTGGGGGGTTATATGAGAGGTAGGGTTTAAGGGTTGGCACAACATTGTGGGCTGAAGGGCCTGTAGTGTGCTGTACTATTCTATGTTCTATATCTGGATAGTTCCCAGGTAGAATATTATGTCTCAATTCAAAGACGATTTCATTTGTAATTTCATCATCTTTAAGAGGAGAAATGGAAATAAGAAATGGGGATGAAGCATACTTTGGAGTTAATTATTAGTCTTGTAGGGCAGAGCTGGATGTAAAATTACCCCTTGACTTCAAGTTGGAATGGCTTTAGAATAGTCAATTTATTAAAGTTAATACTGGGAAAAGCTTGCTTCAGTCTGCACAGCTTCCCTGGGTGCCTTTTCCCCTGTATGTGGACCCATCTGTTATGAGATGCCCACACAAACCATTTATTTGTAAAATCTACATTTATTCTTTCATGTCTACTCATAGTAATAAATAATGCAAGCTACAACATCCTGTAAATTGTTCATACAGACATGCTATTATAATATCTGCCTTGCCAATGTTAGGCTTGCTTGTCTGTAGCTGTGCACAGTTGTAATTCCTTCTGTAGTGCACCCGGGGAAACAAAGTGGGTTGGTGCTTAAGGTTGCCCTTGCTTATTGACTGATGATTAAAGTAGCATAAGTAAGTAGTCCAGAACTTACAGCCTTGAATGACTGCTGTCTACTCCTCAATCACCTCTGAAGATATATTTTATTGTAGCGATATACTGTATTTGGTCTGTCAGAAAAGCTCAGGAGACAAAAGTAGGTAAGCATGAGATGAGGGGTACAAAAGGTTCAAGAGCCATGGGTTCCCACAATAATTATTCATTCATCCAATAGCTTTAAATAGGCCTCCACACTTCTCTAAAAGTTGGCAAATATGAGTCCCTGTGTATGTCCCTGCCTTAGATTAAAGCACAAGAGTGTCAAATGTATTTATTTGGTCCTCCTTTTGCCCCATAGATGAAGGATATTTTGATTATCAATAGAAAAATAAAATTATTCACATTTAAAAATAAGTTCAAATTTTTAAAGTTGTGAGTAAAAAGTAATTTATACTAATTTATACAATAAAACTAGTTGTGTTAAGTGATATCCTGAAGGGGAACATATAGCACATTCAGCATAGAATCATCTTGTTTCTCTGCAGAAAGCTTGGGGTAGCAGTTTGTGTCTTGAGTGAACACCTATATTGTAAAGCTTATCTAAAATGAAGAACGTTCCTTCTTATGTCTTTTAGTGATGTGTCTGTCTTTCTCTGTAGTATCCTCCAGCTCTGTACCCTTCAGAGATATTAGTCCTTCACTATTACTGGCATTTTGAACATTCCTAAATCTAATCACTCTCCCATTTATGACCAAGATTCCAGTTGCCAGAGCATTAGATTTTGAAATTTCCTCCTTAAGCCTTTCCAGCTTTTTCCTTTAATAACCCTTGTAAAGCCTGGCTCCTTCATCAAGTCTTGGGATTGTAGCCTAATGCTGTCATATTTGGATTGGAGTCATTGAGAAAAATGAAAACAAATGCTTTCTAACTTGGTGACTATTTCCAGCTTTAGCATCTCAGTTTTAAATGCCTGCCTTCTTATCTTGTTTCTTTGTCCTGTTGTTTGAGACTCTGCTACTAGTGGAAACATGTCAGCATTTAGTCCATCATGCCCCATTAGGATAATTTATGTTCCAATAATATACCCTTCAGTCTTATAAATTCTAACTTCTTTAGTCTAGTAATGGGCAAATCTGCCATCCCAGGAATCAGCTTGATGACTTCTATGGCAGTATATCTCTACTTGGAGAGGATCAGAATTGTACATTGTACTACAGGTGCGTCCTCACCAACATCCCACACATTTTCCTTATTTGCAATTTGTTCTTCCTGGCTGCAAACAGTCTGTGATTCATGGACAAGAACATCTAGATCCCTCTGTACTCCATACATTTACAAGTTCTCTCCATTCCAAGATAGTAGCCTGCCTTTTGATTGCACTTTCTAAAGTGCACAATGTCATACTTCTCCCACTTTAAACCCCATTTTCAAGTTTTTCTAACTCATTCTGATTGCAGAGTCACAACATCCTCATTGAAAAATACCCTTTCACTAATTTTCATGTCAAAGGCAAACTTGGATGAAATCACCTTCTGCCACTTCTCTAGTTATTAATATAAATAGTATAATATAATAGAAGGCCAAAAACTGATGTCACCAGTTCACCATTAATGTGCTCAATAATGGCAAGATCATTGCTTTATGTCACTATTAGTCTTTCCTTCTACTACTTTACTGATCATTTTTAACACATCCATGGCCAGGTCAATGATTTCCAGTTCCTCTGAAGCATCCAGATGAGAATATTGATGGATATAAGGCAAACAATAGGTTGAGGAGCATCTTCACCATTATACCTTGAACCTGAAAGCCTCTCCATCATTATTAGGCTTACTTGAGCAACCATCCACACTGGTAAATGTGATAGGAGAACTAAAACAGATTGGCTGGAGGTGATGCTTTCAGCACTGCAGCTGAGATATTTTCATCTTTCCTTACTGGATCTCAGGAGGCTATTTTGGCTCATCAAGACTCTGCTGGCTCACAAAGCAACTCTGTTTCCCTGTTCCCAACTTTGGGGCCCACAACGTTTGCTACATCCAGTTCACTCAGCTACTTCGTAATATCACATATATTGAATAAAATTGTTTTGTGGGCAGTAGGAAAGAGAATGGATTGTAGGGGAAAGAGGGGTGAATGAGATTGATGGGATTGCTTTGAGTGTCAGTATATTGTTAATGGTTAAATATTTTCCTCCTAGGTCATAAATATGTGAAAAATATGCATAGCGTTAGGAACCTCATCAAGAAGTTCAATGTTCAAAGTACATTTATACAATATGTATACAGTATACAATCTTGAGATTTGTCTGTTTGCAGGCAGCCACAAATTGAAGGAACACTATAGAAAAGTTTATTCATCATATATGCTGGGAATGCACTAGATCCTTTTTCACTGTAGAATCTGTTTAAATAAAATCCCACACAACAGGAACATCAAATGTGTGAAAGCAAATTACAAAAAGCAAGCAAATAGCACAGAGCATTAAACATCAAACCACAGAATCCCCATAAGTGAGTCCACAGCCGTGAGCCACCGAGGTGAGCGAAGCCGGTCCAGAAGTCAATGGCCACGTCCACAGCCACTGAGTCAGCGCTGTGTCAATGGTTGCAAGCCACAACTGCAGATCCAGACCGAGGCACCTCAATCAAATCACGCAAACAGTAAAGCATGGCCAGCGTTGAGGACATTAAACATCAAACCATGGCCGAAAGTAATTTCACATCCGCGAGCCGCTGAGGCGATCGAACATGGGATGTAGCTTGGGACAAGACTTCTGCACCTTCCACCGGTAGCAGCGACATGCAGACTTGTCAAATGCAGGTGGATGGCACTGAAAACCCGTTCATTTTCTGCTCATCCTTGTTGATTTTAATCTTGCTCGATGCATCAATCGGCATGGAGTAATGGAGCTGATCACAAGTTCACGTTCCACTTTTAGGAACTAACGCATCCGTCACCATTGACGGCTGTAGTTGCACTCCATGCTAAATCCCCTCGGAGACTGCAGAAGCGCCAGATTGTTGACTTGCCCTAAAAATACATTCTTAGAAGGGAAATTACAGGCTGCAATCTATCGCATTTCAGAAGATGAAGAAGAAGTATATCTAGAAGAAGGAGAGCATCTAGTAGTTTTGTAAGCTGCCTGCAAGATGTCGATGTTAGTAACTGGCGCCATCTTGCTGGAAGAATTGGAATTGGAAAAGTTATTCTTCTGAATGAAAATGCTTGTAAATGTTCCAGTGAGATCTTTTGACTTGGGCTTGCTTCTGAGGGTGGGGATTTTTATGGGGTCATTTATTTTTGTTAGTTGTTTTGGGTTCACCACCATTCTTGGTTGTGCAATGCATAACCAATCTGTAGTTGTATTGAAAGGTGCAGAGATATTGCAGCAACTAATTTTATGATTTTCTTCATATGTCATTGAGTGGAGGAATGAGAAGTTTCCAAAATTATTATCTCAAAGCTATATCTCAAAAGTGCAGTCCTAGATGCTGTTTTCATAGCATTATTAATTTTATTTTCAAAACTGTCAACTAATAATTTTGGAGATTGTACAAAGAAATGTGTGGGTGTATATGCAAAATAAATTCTTGAGACAAAAATACCTTTCTCCGAAGGCAGATTGTGAAACTAAGTAGTTTGGAGCCTTGTTTTCATCACAACTATCAGTTCAGAAAGGTTCCAAGCGAAGTGTTGTTTGAAATGGAAGTACACCATGTAAATGGTGAAACACATCAGCACAAAAGCTCTCAGTTTTGATTTCCAGTGCATTTTTTAAATTAATGTGACATTTTCAGGTTTCAAAACAGGCATTTTACCTGTTATATGCCATTTGCAACAACTATTTTCTGTGCAGATTATGAAAAGCTCATTATAAGAAGTGTAGAGAAATGATCAGCAGCATGAAGTGGGGCAGTTCATTTACCCAGCTAACCAGGTTCTTACTAACTGTGACTTGACTTTAAAAGATTTATCAATAAATTTAACACAACTCATTCCATGTCTTGATGAGGGGTCTCAGCCTGAAACATGGACTGCTTATTCCTTTCTAGAGGTGCTGCCTGACCTGCTGAGTTACTTCAGCATTTTGTATGAGTTTCTCTGGATTGCGAGCATCTGCAGAATCTCTTATGTTTAACACAGCTCACAGTAGTCTTGGAAATAAACATTTGCCAAAATGTCATGCAGAAGCAAAATACTACGGATGTTGGAAAGCTGGTCAGGAGCAGTTTCAGAGAGAGAAATAGCATCGTGTTTTCAGGTTGAGAAAGGTCATTGCTCTGAAAACCTTAATTATATTTTTTCCCCGTAGGTGTTACCTTACCTGTTGAGAAAACTCAGCGTTTTCTGTTTCATTCCAGCTACAAATCTAAGCTTCCAGAATCTCAACTGGAAATTGCAGAAGCTGACTCTAAGAAAATTATCTGATATCAAATAGAGATTGAAGCCTCCAACTTCTTCAGCTGGAATCTACTGCTGCATGTATTGCTGTTTCTTTACATATTCATTTTTTAGGATCTGTGCTTCACTGGCAAAACTGACAATTGTTGTGCATCTCTCACTTAATGCTTGTAGGAAGGGAGCTCCAGAATTTAGATCCAGTAATAGCACAGGCGTGTTGATATATTTCCACGTCAGGATAGTATGTAATTTGGAGGGGAGACGTGATGGTGGTAGTGTTCCCATGCATCTGCTGCCTTTGTTTGTAGTGGCTTGGGGTTGGTAAGTGTTGCAAATGCAGTTCCTCTTATATAGAGTACACATTGCAGTCATGACGCACTGGTGGTAAAGAGAATGAATGTTTGGAGTGATAGATGGAGCATCAGTATAGACAGCTACTTTATTCTGTATGGTGCTGAATATTGTTGGAAATACCCCTATCCAGGCAAGTGAAGCATATTTCTTCATGCTCCAGACTTATGCCTTGTATCTGGTGGATGGGCCTTGGTTTGTCAGCATGTAAGTCACCAAATCTTTTGGTATTTATATATGTGGCTAGTCTAGTTGGGTATTTGACAAACTGTGAACCCCAGCATGTTGTTGGAAGGAATAGGTGTGACTTAGCTGTAACACCATTGGATCTCACAGATATTTGGTTTGGCTCTTCCCTGTCACCGGCAGACATTGCCTGCTGCTTCTGTGTATGTTATTTTTTGGCCCATGCCTGATGGTTGCCTAGGTCTTACTCAATGCAGCTATAAACTCCTTTCATTTGCTCAGGAGTTGCAAACAAAGTAGAATGCTGTGTAATCAAAAGTGAACATTCCCACATCAGACCCAGTGATGAAAGGAAGGGTCATTGAAGAAGCAGCTGAAAGTGATTGTCCCAGAACATTGTCCGAAGGAATGCCTGGCAGTCCTAAGAGTAAGGTGACTGGTCAACATATTCCTTTCTACAAGGTTTAAATCCAAGCATTGGAACGTTTTACATGTGATTCCCCTTGGATTCACTCTTTAAAATCTTCCTTGATGTAACACCCAGTCACATTCTGTGTTGATGTCAAGAGCAGGCCTGCTTAGCTGTTGTTTGGAGTTAAGCTGTTTGGTTTAATTTAGATCAATGCTGTGATGAAGTCTGGAACAGGTTAGTTCTGTCAGAATTTAAACGGAGCACTTGTGATCAAGTGCTATTTGATAGGATTGTCAGTGTCGCCTTCCACTATTTGAATGGATGGAATTTGACCTGGCTTTTGTGAACTGTATACACCTGGACAATGTTTCATATTGGTGGGAGCTACCACACTTTAAACTGCACTGGAATAGTTTAGCCAGAGACACGTCTAGTTCTGAATTGCAGGTCTTTACTCCTGCAACTAGCATATTATCTGGTCCCAAAGCTGGTCTGTATTCAGTGCTGCAAGTTGTTTCATGATTTCATGTGGATGTGAATTGGCTTCTGTTGGTTTCTGTAATGGTGAGGATCTCAGGAAGAAGTTAACGTGGATCATCTCTTTGGTGTTTCTGGCTGAACATAATCACAGTTGCTTTAGCCTTCTCTTCAGCAGTCACATGCTGGATCCCATCATTATTGAGGATAGGGATATCTGTGCAGTCTTTGCTTGCCACCACTCACAGCTAAAAGTGATAAGACTACAATGCATTGATCAGATCCACTAATTGTAATATCAGAAAGCTCAGTTTGTTCCATGTTGTTATTTTGTGACAAACACTGATATGGTCTTGTGTTATAACCTCTCCAGGTTGGCACCTAAATTTTAGGAATGTCTTTTACATTGATCCAGGGTTGATTTTCTCACTTAATTGTAATGCTGGAGTGAGGTTACAGATTATTTTGGTGTACATTTCTGCTAATGCTGGTGACACACAGCCCAATTTTTATCTTGCAGATTTGTTCTAAGTGTAAGCTACTGAGTGGCACTGTAGTGCCGCACCGCACAGTGGAAGGATCCTCAGTGTGAAATAGGACTCGGTCTGTCCAAGGGCTGTCTGGTGATCACTTCTATCTATACTATCGTGGATAGATGCATCTGTATAGGTACATTGGTGAAGATGAGGTCATGTATGCATAACTGTTGCTGCTTTGCTCACTCTCTGTTACAGGTCCAATATCCGTTTACTGGTGGCATAGCTCTATGTGAGGGTCTTTAAAGTTCCGACCTAGTATATGTTCTGTGCCCTTGCTACTTTCACGGTTTCTTTCAAGTGCAGCTCAATATTGAAGAGCACTGATGCATCAAATGAGTGTGGAAATAAAGTGCTGTTTAAAAGTATTAGGTACAGGCACTCACTTAGCTAGGGTGTCTGTGACTTCTGCACAGTACTGTAGATTATGTCTTTCTAGTTACCAAATAACACTTAAGACTACTAAGCTAATAGAAAGTTAAGTACTCTTCTTTCTGTTTCCCCACCACCTTCCTATTTTAACTAATATACAATACTATGCTAAAGTCTTAGGTATCTTAGACTTGTGCCTAAGACTTTTGCACAATACTGTATGTGATAGCAAGAGGTTTCCTCGTTCCTCATTTGACTTGATGGCACGAGACTTCATAGTGTCTGAAGACAGTATTGAAGATTTTTATGCCTTCTATCTAAATACCATTGTGCTGTCACCATTGATGTGACTGCGCTGCTGGTGAGACAGGACATACTCAGGGATTCTGATCAAGAAGTCTACCACAGTATGAGGTTTCATTCTATGTCCATATGAGACTAATGGTTTGGTGAGCCTGTGACCATCTCTTCCAATGATTTTGAGGAGGATTTTTCAAGGTTGTCTGGGCTGGGAGTGGCTTTGACACGTTCATTTTTGGTGCCACGTTCAATGTCAGGTTGTCTGTCTGACTTCCTTCCCTGAAGAGCATGAGTGAATCAGTTGTGTTTTTACGACAAATCAATTGATGGTCATCTTTCCTTAAACTAGTTTTTATTAAATTCCAGATTATTAATTGAACTTGAATTCCAGACATGTTGCTTTTGGATTTGAACTCAAACATCTGGATTGTTGGTGTCTGACAGCACCAACATTCACTCACTTGGCAACATCATTAGAAATGCACTTTCAGCTACGTTGGATAAAAGTTCATGATGGATGCATGGCCTTGTATTTGTAGCGCGTGTGCACACACACACACGCATACACATATGCGCACACCATATTAATTTATCACTTGAGCCAATGCCCCATGGGATAGATATTCCCTTACCCTGTAATTGCTAGGTTCCATAACCAATTCACTTTGTTTCTTTCAGCATGAGCCTTGATGCCATCTTCCTCTGGGATGCCATGTCACGATGAAGTGTAAGGGCTGTCTCAGTGCAACAACCTTGACAGCTGATAAGGCTCTGCTTTCAGGCTCACTGACTGTCAATCCTGTCACTGTTGTTGAATATTCAGATTGTCCTTGACCTTCACGTCCTTTAAAGACACTTGGAGTTGGCCAAAAATAAAATTAATATATAATTTACAATTATTGTTTTTTAACGTATAACAGAAAAACACACAAACAAAATCAAAATATGAATTAACTGCACTAACTATTCACATTCTAACATCTTTTCCTCACTTGTGGTGTTATACAACATAGAAACAGGCCCATGCCCAGCAAGGTGCTGTCCTGAGTTCTTCCAATTTGTCTAGTCCAATTCCCTTTGAACTAGTGTTTCCCAACCTTTTTTTAGCCCAACAGCCCCTAAAGCATTTTCATACTTATCAGCACTCCCCTAAAGCGCCTTCATACTTGCCAACGCTCCTCTTAGGCACCCCCATCATGTAAAAACATGTTTACCATATGCTAACATGAGAAAAATGATTCTGCTTTAAATTTTTATTTGTCTTTAAACCTAGCTTACACAGTACCTGTGCACTGTACGGCAGCTTCAACAACCATGTGATCCTTGAGCTTGATAGTTTTTAGCAAGAGTACATATTTGGCACAGCATCGTGGGCTGAAGGGCCTGTATTATGCTGTACATTTTCTATGTTCTGTGTTTCTAGTTGAAATATTTGGTTCAAGTTGTGACAGCAAAAGCCTTAAGTCCCCACGGGCAACAATATCCAAGCGGTTTCTGTTTTATGTGATATGTAGTTCACTGCACTAAAGCCTTTTTCAACAAGGTAGGAGGATGGAAATGCAATGAAGAGTGGTTTGGCTCTTCTCCAAAGACCAGGAAACTTAATAATAACAGTGTAGCTACATACCACAAAAGCCGACATTTTTGAAAAGCATTTTGCTTCATCATTCTGAATTTTGATAATTTCTTCTTACAAGCTCTCATCCTGTTCTTTCACCTTGCAAAGAAATGGATTTATTCCCCAGTCCAGAATTTCCAGATCGTTCAAATTCTTGAATCTATTCTGAAAATCCTTCTTCAGAGACTGCAGGTGTAAGCAGTACTCTTGCAAATCACCATCTGTGAAAGAGAGTGCCATACTTTCCATGCAGGGAAACTGTGAGGACATTCTTCTCAAACAACAGGAATTCTGCAGATGCTGGAAATTCAAGCAACACACATCAAAGTTGCTGGTGAACGCAGCAGGCCAAGCAGCATCTGTAGGAAGAGGTGCAGTCGACGTTTCAGGCCGAGACCCTTCGTCAGGACTAACTGAAGGAAGAGTGAGTAAGGGATTTGAAAGTTGGAGGGGGAGGGGGAGATCCAAAATGATAGGAGAAGACAGGAGGGGGAGGGATAGAGCCAAGAGCTGGACAGGTGATAGGCAAAAGGGGATATGAGAGGATCATGGGACAGGAGGTCCGGGAAGAAAGACAAGCGGGGGGGACCCAGAGGATGGGCAAGAGGTATATTCAGAGGGACAGAGGGAGAAAAAGGAGAGTGAGAGAAAGAACGTGTGCATAAAAATAAGTAACAGATGGGGTACGAGGGGGAGGTGGGGCCTTAGCGGAAGTTCGAGAAGTCAATGTTCGTGCCATCAGGTTGGAGGCTACCCAGATGGAATATAAGGTGTTGTTCCTCCAACCTGAGTGTGGCTTCATCTTTACAGTAGAGGAGGCCGTGGACAGTCATGTCAGAATGGGAATGGGATGTGGAATAAAAATGTGTGGCCACTGGGAGATCCTGCTTTCTCTGGCGGACAGAGCGTAGATGTTCAGCAAAGCGGTCTCCCAGTCTGCGTCGGGTCTCGCCAATATATAAAAGGCCACATCGGGAGCACCGGACGCAGTATATCGCCCCAGTCGACTCACAGGTGAAGTGTTGCCTCACCTGGAAGGACTGTTTGGGGCCCTGAATGCTGGTAAGGGAGGAAGTGTAAGGGCATGTGTAGCACTTGTTCCGCTTACACGGATAAGTGCCAGGAGGGAGATCAGTGGGGAGGGATGGGGGGGACGAATGGACAAGGGAGTTATGTAGGGAGCGATCCCTGCGGAATGCAGAGTGGGGGTAGGGAAAGATGTGCTTAGTGGAGGGATCCCGTTGGAGGTGGCGGAAGTTACGGAGAATAATATGTTGGACCCGGAGGCTGGTGGGGTGGTAGGTGAGGACCAGGGGAACCCTATTCCTAGTGGGGTGGCGGGAGGATGGAGTGAGAGCAGATGTACGTGAAATGGGGGAGATGCGTTTAAGAGCAGAGTTGATAGTGGAGGAAGGGAAGCCCCTTTCTTTAAAAAAGGAAGACATCTTCCCTCGTCCTAGAATGAAAAGCCTCATCCTGAGAGCAGATGCGGCGGAGACGGAGGAATTGCGAGAAGGGGATGGCGTTTTTGCAAGAGACAGGGTGAGAAGAGGAATAGTCCAGATAGCTGTGAGAGTCAGTAGGCTTATAGTAGACATCAGAGGATAAGCTGTCTCCAGAGACAGAGACAGAAAGATCTAGAAAGGGGAGGGAGGTGTCGGAAATGGACCAGGTAAACTTGAGGGCAGGGTGAAAGTTGGAGGCAAAGTTAATAAAGTCAACGAGTTCTGCATGCGTGCAGGAAGCAGTGCCAATGCAGTCGTCGATGTAGCGAAGGAAAAGTGGGGGACAGATACCAGAATAGGCATGGAACATCGATTGTTCCACAAACCCAACAAAAAGGCAGGCATAGCTCGGACACATACGGGTGCCCATAGCTACACCTTTAGTTTGGAAGAAGTGGGAGGAGCCAAAGGAGAAATTATTAAGAGTAAAGATTAATTCCGCTAGACGGAGCAGAGTGGTGGTAGAGGGGAACTGATTAGGTCTGGAATCCAAAAAGAAGCGTAGAGCTTTGAGACCTTCCTGATGGGGGATGGAAGTATATAAGGACTGGATATCCATGGTGAAAATAAAGCGGTGGGGGCCAGGGAACTTAAAATCATCGAAAAGTTTAAGAGCGTGAGAAGTGTCACGAACATAGGTCGGAAGGGATTGAACAAGGGATGATAAAACAGTGTCGAGGTATGCAGAAATGAGTTTGGTGGGGCAGGAGCAAGCTGAGACAATAGGTCGGCCAGGACAGGCAGGTTTGTGGATCTTGGGTAGGAGGTAGAAACGGGAAGTGCGGGGTGTGGGAACTATAAGGTTGGTAGCAGTGGATGGGAGATCCCCTGAGCGGATAAAGTCGGTGATGGTGTAGGAGACAATGGCCTAGTGCTCCTTAGTGGGGTCACGATCGAGGGGTAAATAAGAGGAGGTATCTGCGAGTTGTCGCTGTGCCTCGGCAAGGTAGAGGTCAGTACGCAACTATAAGGTTGGACATTCTTCTCCAAATGTTTTGCTTATATATTTTGAATTTTCTGTTAAAAGTGGACACTGCACTTTTTGCCTGTGTTAATTTGAAATTCTCACCCTTCAGCTTCATATTTAGAATGTTCATTTTGTCATACAGATTGCCTAGGTATGCCACATTTCCAAGTAGAAGTTCCATCTTGTTTCCCAAGCTCTTCTTGATTTTGAGGAAAATTTCAACCACAGTGTCAAAAAAACTCAAAGAAACATTTCAAGCGGAAACTTTTTGACAGCCAACACACTTCAATGTGAAGCACCAAGCAAACATTCAAACTTTTCATTGTTATCTTGGCATAACTGGCGAAATATTCCGCTATTTAATGGATGTTTTAGTTTATTGATAATGGACATTACAAGAGTCATGCTTGAGAAAAAACATGCTGGCTGAGGTTCTCAGGTGTGAAACGATGAATTATGCAATGGACTGCAAACAGACTTTGAATTTCTTTTTTCATACCACCATGGTGACCTGTCATATATGGTGCTCCATCTGTTGCACAAGAAATTATTTTCCTAATCGGAATAGTTTTATCCTCAATATACATCTTGAGCTCGTCGTAGATTAATTCTCCTTTGGTATTTGTTTTTAACTTTTTACAAAAGAAAATCCCTTTGAATACCTCTAGAGGAATCTTCGGGGTCAGCAAGTTCACTGATTGGCTCTATTTCACTGTTTGATTTCAGCCAGTGCTGTTTCATTGCGCGACCTGTTTTCCCTATATCTGTAGAGAATATTGAGAGGGTGTTCTTGACTTAACAACTGTTAAATTGCATGAACTTGTTCCTAGCCATGAGTCAAGGGGAACTGTTGGGCACCCTGGTTGCAAATTTATGCATCCCCAATTATGTCTGGTTGGTAAGGTCAGATGAGATTCCCGAGTTTCAGATGAATGAGTCATATTTCGCAGAAACTGAAGGTTGAGGAATGTATTCTAGTTGTTCTTTCTTTCATCCCATCATCCTGTCATTCTTTTCATTTCTAACAATTCCCAATGCTTTCTAATATTTATACTGTTTTGCTACCAGTTGACATTATATGCATGTGGTGCTTTTCAAATACCTTTGCTGGGTGGGACAAAGTAATTCAGACATGTTGAAAAAGCTTCCAGGAACAGAGATCCCAGACATCCAAAATTAATACTGTGACGGTTTTGAATACACAAATGCTGACTGCAATCTTCAGTCAGTGTTATCTGGTTGGATGCAAACCAGTTAACATAATACCATTGTTTTACATTGATTAAATATGGGCCTACAAGACCTTATTGTTTACTTGTTTACAACAAGAAGCAGAGTAAGAAATATTGCTTAGAAGTTTAACTTTGTCAAGAATACTCTGATCCTTTGGAAAGTTCATGCTGCTGTGCTAGAAAGCTGAGATTAGCAATAAACCTTGGGCTCTGGAAAGTGAATATCCATCACACTGGAATGAGAAGAAATTTTCTGTGTGGAGGGTTTTAATCTAATCAAATCATTTCTATACCACATAATCTCTTGTTTCCCTGTATAAACTTCTTCAGATAAAGAAAAGGTAAATTCTTGATAAACTTGGTAACTTAACTCCCCTTGTATAATCAGAAGTAATAAGCCTGGGTATTATCCTTGATTTAGATTTGAATTTTAAATCCCACATGAAGAAAATGACCAGAGCGGCATTTCTACATTTAAGAAATATTGCAAAGGTATATCCATTTCTGTCATGTAATGATGCTGAAACATTAATTTACACTTTTAATATGAATAGACAAAAATACTGCAGTGCACTGGGCTTTCCAAATCATTCTATTGACAAACTTCAACTTATTAAGAATGCCGCTGCTAAACTTTTAACTAAAACCAGATGAGGGAGCATATCACTCCTGTCTTACTCTGCAATGGCTTCCTGTATCTTTTAGAATTGATTATAAAGTTCTCTTACCTGGTTTTAAAACTTTCAATGGTCTGGGGCCAGAGTACATCACATCACTTTCGTTTTATAATCTGCGCAAATTCTTAAGTCTCCTTCCATAAGTATCTTAACTTTAAACAATCTCCCTCAAAAGTTAATTTGTAGGTCAGTGTTTTTGAACTACATTCCTAAACTGGAATTCAATAGCTAAAACTATAAAGGATGCAGACTCAGTTGAAACTTTTAAACACTGGCTGAAAAACTATTTATTTAGCCTTGCATTTTACTAACGTCTTTTTGTCTTTTATTTTCATGTGTGCACTTCATCCCATTGTAAAGCATTTTGAACTACATTGTCTGTATGGAAAGTGCTCTATAAATAAGTTATTATTATTATTATTCTGTTACTTGTTTTGGAGGCTTGATTGAATCCTTTCCTAGGATTGATCAGTACCTTTTGGATAGTTTAAGATAATTGTAAGTAGATTATGTACCCACTACAAATAGATAGTATTAATGTGAAGATAATGCAGGGCAACTAATTAACTTAAAAACTATAATGGAGGTGTGACTTTATACAAGAGTTTAATCCATTTGCTTCTTTGCAAATGAAATTATATGAGACTCATCCCCAAACAATTAAAGCACACATTTTTCTTATTTTATTAGCTAAATTTAATTTTAACAAAGTGCACTAGTTGTGCTGGAGCACTGCAGAATATGATCAATGTGACCTGAAAATCCTGTAATTGCAATCTGCAATGATGACATCATTTTAGCCTTTCAGTCTGCAGTTTATTGTGTACACAACTCTGCTTTGTGCATTTTTTTTGGTACCTGGACACAAAACACACTGTCTTCTCCTTCGTCAATAGTAACTATTAGATGTAGAATCTTTAAGAGTTAGATCATACACCATAAGACATAGTAACAGAATTAGGGCTTTCGGTGCTTAGTGTCTGCTCCGCATTCAATCATGGCTGATTTATTTTCCCCCTCAATTCCATTTTTCCTGCCTTCTCCCTGTAGCCTTTGATACTCTTACTAATCCTATTAATCTCTGCTTTAAATATTACCAATGACTTGGCCTCCACAGCCATTTATAGCAATAAATTCTGTGGATTCACCACCTTCAGGCAAAAGAAATTCCTCTTATCTCTGTTCGAAAGGGAAGTCCTTCTATTCTGAGTCTGTGCTCTCTGGTCCTAGATTCTCCCATTATTGGAAACATTTTCTCCACATCCACTCAATCTATATCTTTCAATATTCAGTAGGTTTCAATGAGATCTTCTATTATTCTTCTAAACTCCAGTAAGTATAGGACCAGAGCCATCAAATGCTCCTCATACATTAAACTTTTCATTCGTGTGATCATTCTCATAAACCCCTTCAGAAACCTCTCCCATACCAGCATTTGCTTTCTTAAATATGAAGCCTAAAACTGCTCACAAAACTCCAACGTTGTCTGCCTTTGTCCAAAAATATGGTTTCAGCATGTGTCTACATTAGTATGATCAGGTTGAGAATGCCTTATAAAACCTCAGCATTACATCCTTGCTTTTATATTCCTGTCCACTTGAAACTACTGCTACCATTGCATTTGCCTTCCTTACTACCAACTTAACCTGCAAATTAACCTTTAGGGAATCCTGCACTGGGACTCCCAAGTCCTTTTGCACCTCTGTTTTCTAAATATGCTCCCTGCTTATAAAATAGTCTACACCTTCATTCTTTCTACTGAAGTGCATGACTGTACACTTCCCTTCACTTCCATCTGCCACTGTTTTGTGCCTTCTCTTAATCTGACCATGCCCTTCTACCGACTCCCTGCTTCCTCAACAATACCTACCCCCATCTAACTTTGTATCATCATTTCCTTCATCCATATCATTAACATTCACCAGCAGCCAACCAGTAAAGATCCTCTTTATTCCCACTGTTTGCCTTCTGCCAGTCAACTCATCTTCCATCCATACTAGTATCTTTCCTGTAATAGCATGGGCTCTTGTTTAGCTTATCATGGATGGCCCCTTCTGAAAATCCAAATAAACAAAATCAACTGACTCTCCTTTGTCTATCTTGCCCGTTATTTCCTCAAATAATTCCAGCAGATTTGTCAGGCAGGATTTCTCCTTGAGGAAATCATGCTGACTTCTGCCTATTTTACTGTATGCCTCTAAATATCCCAAAACCTCATCCTTACTAATGGACTCTAATATCTTGTCAACCACTTAAGTCAGGCTAACTGGCTTAAAGTTTCCTGTCTTTTGCCTCCCTTCCTCCTTAAAGAGTGGAGTGACATTGCAATTTCCCACTCGTCTGGAACTGTTCCAGAATTTAGTGATTCTTGAAAGATCACTACTAATGCCTCCATAATATCTTCGGCTACTTCTTTTAGAACCCTGGGGTGTAGTCCATCTGGTCCAGGAGGCTTATCGATCTTCAGAACCATCAGCTTTCTAAGCACCTTTTCTTTGCTAATAGTGACTACACACAATTCTGGAATTTCTGGTGCACAGCTTACTTTACCTTAAGCTCCCTATTCAAATGTGGTTCATTGTACAACACCCACTCCAGAAGTGCTTTTTCCACAGCGTTTGAAGGCGCTGTTCGGAGACTTGTGTATAACTCCCATCAGGGTCTATTCAAGTTGAAACTAAGTCTATACTATCATATTGCTGATCTTTGCTATTGTGGATTGTAATTTCTGAACAGTGAAAGGAAATGAATATAATGCAAACTGATTTATTGTGCGAGGCAAAATTCTACCACTATCTTTGTTCATTCATGTATATCTATCAATCTGTCAGTTCATCGCTTTGTCTATTTTTATCTCATGCCCTTTGTCTCCTTTTTTATTATATCTCCAGATAACATCTCTTGTTATTTCATATATTGATCTAACTTGATCTCTTAAGTGTTGTTTTGTCACTCATTCATATTTCCGTCTACTCTCCTCTGCATTTCCAAGGACTGGATATGTGCAGAAATATGGACTCAGCATGTGTCTGCATTAAGTGCAACCAAGTTGAGAGCCTCCACATACATATGAACACACAGAAGTTCCAAACTCATTGTTAGTTTCTTTGCAATATATTCTGACTGTGCCTCGATATTAGTTTAATCTACAGAGGCTCCAGAGGTGGAGTGTAAAGCTGCTGCAATTCCCCAGCACTTATGCTGAGGAATCCACTTGAAGAACATGTGCAAGGTATGATTTCAGTGGAGGAAAAGAGTTGTGAGGATTCAATTAATGTTTTTATGTTTTTAAACTGTTTTAAAATATTTGATTGATTGTTTCAGTTTAATTGAATCCTTTAATAATTTTTCAAATACTTCATTCAATACTTCTAGTTTTGAAGTATTTTGAGAAACACTGAAAATAGTTAGAAAAATTCGAAGTGTTTTGACAGGTTTGACAAAAATCCACCAAGCTAGTGCCATGGTTTGGCTGGCTTTCAAGATTTCTTTCAGTGGTTATTTTGGATGTTTTGCCTCTCATGACCTCTCCTGTCTTATGAAAGAATTTGAGTGGAGGATCCTGTCACAGTGCAACTTGGACCAGTACTTTGTACCAATTTTCAGTTGGGACATGCAGAAAAGATAAGTGCAGTCTTTATTTTAGTAGATCAGAAGTGAGTGGACATGCTGAGTTCCTCCAGCATTTTGTGTGTGATGTTATTCTCATTTTTTGGTTTCTTTCTGGTGTCTTTCTATCTACTTTTCCATCTGTTTATTTTATTTTCCTTTCTTTATATCTTATTTCATCTCTGTGTTTTGGTCAGTTTCTGTAATTCTGTCTCCAGTTTCTATTTATCCACTCTTCTTTCTTTTTCTTGTCAAACTATCCTGAGCTTTATTATTTCCACAATTTGATTTCTCTCCCTCTCTGTGTCTATCTGGTTGCAAGTATTCCATAACTTTTTTTTTGCTGTTTTTCCATTCTGTTGAAGGTGTGAACGTCAATTTTCCTCCACTCACTTTGCTCCCGACTCCTGGCAGAACCATAGATGTTGCCAGGACCAGATGCAGAGTTGCACAGTTGCAGTCATGTCCACTGGCTTCAGGTGATTTTCATTCCTGCTCCCAAGTAAACAGTTGGAGGTTCCCAGGCTCCAAGGTGCTGCTTTCTGAGGGAAATAAATATCTTATTTGCTGCTACATTTCCTTTGGGTTTCCAAAATCAATCAGGTTGAGGAGGCGCTTGACAAAACCACCACTAGAAGATTTTTCTTAGGTGCACATGCATTTCTATGAACAATACACTGTTAGATATATGGCAGGTTGATGTGCAAAGGTTTAAATTCTCATCATTTTATTTCCTATAGTGCTAACCTATAGAAGGCACTCAACTGCTATCTACTGACTCCAGAAAATCCTGAAAACCCAGGTAGATAAACACTAGATATTCTGCAGGAGCTGGAAATCCAGAGCAACATACAAAATGCTGGAGGAACTCTGCTGATCAGGCAGCATCTACGGAGGGGAATAAACAGCGGATGTTTTTGGAAAAATGCAGTAAATCAAATGTTCTGGCTTTATGTATTTTGTTATTCAAAACTGAGATAATCTGACAGGGAAAGGACCAGAAAACTTTGTTTCTTGCAACATTTTAATATTTCAGTAAAACCCTTCCTTGCCAAAAGCAGGAGATATGTTGCCTCAGAGAAGCTGTTCTCAGTGGCCTGATTGATCAGAGAGCTGATGGTCTGGGTTCTTCTCCCTCTGGAAGTTGCGCCTGAACTTCTGCTATAGTCGTCCCGTGGGCCTAAGAGAATGGCAATTGTGACTAAAATAAATCACACCAATTATGCAAAGTTTCCACTGGTCACACTAGTGGCAGGAAATCAAGGTCACATGTTTGCCTACCCTTTCTTCAGTGGTGGGTCTCCTTAGAGTTTTGGAATGGAAATAGTATTCTACTGGAATTAAAATCTGATAATTAATGCCACTCAAGCTGTACTGTAAGGCAAGAATAAGTTTAGAATCTAAATTTCCTTGTGATTCAGGGATTCAGGCTATAGCTGTCAAATAAGGTATGATCTAATGTTAACTCCACTCTTGCTAACATTTGAGAATCAAGAAATGAAGAACTTTTATAATTTTATTAAAACAAATGAATGATTTTTTTTCTTTAAATAAACAGCTAAAGACACCACATCTCATGGAATTGACTATAATAAGATTTCCTCATTAGCTACTTTTGGTACTCATGGAATTTTGGGCACTGGTTGTGAAGAATGAGATTTATACAAACTAAACTAATATTAGGTTGCAATAAATTTAATCCAACATACTAGAATGAATGAGGCATTGTTGCCAGGTAAATACTTCTAATCTGAGAGTGTCACCAGCAAGCCTTTTTAAGGGATAGTTGATCAAAGTATTGAAACCAGAGAATGTCAGGTATATACAATATAATTTTTTAATTTAATTGCATTGTTTTAATAAACTAGTGTTTGTTTATTTGCCTGATTAAAGTGTTCAAAGCTATTAATTATGAATTGAAATGGACCTCCGTGGTTAGCACAATTCTATTACAGCTTGTCTGTCAGAGTTTGGAGTTCAATTCCAGTGCCATCTTTAAGGATCACGAGTTTCCTCTGGGTGCTTCAGTTTCCTCCCACATTCCAAAGACGTACCAGTTAGTAGGTTAATTAACTATTACAAATTGTCCTATGATTAGGCTAGGGTTAAATAGGTAAGTTGCTGAGGTGTGTGGCTCGTTGGGTTGGAAGAGCCGGTTCCATGTGGTATCTAAATAAAAATAAAATTGATGACTGCAGAAAGATGGGGATAAAGCCGGCATGAGGCACTTGAGCGGAAGTGACTTGAACTGATCGTTTGGCTAAATATCTAATTGGTGCACCAACTGGAGAGCTCAGCACTTGGGAGACATTTGTGAAATATCTGCAGTGTAAGCAGCTGACATTTCCATGCGGCAACATTGTCATGTATTGGTAACCGTAGCAACTAGAGTGCATCGTGTTCAACAGCATCGGCCCACAGCAGCAACAGAATTTCGCAACACTGCCCATACTAAACCTTTCATATGAAAGCACACATTTTTTAAAAACAGAGAAAAGACAATAGTGAATAGTGACTTAATGAAAAATAACCAAGTATGCCTCAAACTTAAAGGCTAAAATTACATTATTTCATAAATATCACAAAAACTATGAGATATAATTGCTGCTTAAAGTCGGTGATCTATCTCAGTATTATAGTGCAGAAATATATTTTCTCTCAGATTCCAGCCTGTCAGTACTGTTTTCAGACACCTGAACTACCACTTTCCCTTCTCAGACTCCTTCACCAGCTCTCCCATACTCTTGCCTTTGACACCACTACAATGTACAGTTCACTGTTTGCACTCTGACACACACAAATCAGCACTTCCAATTCACAACTCCACCCCATCAATGATGGGTTCATTTGGCGTTACACATACAAATGTATTCAGAGTTCAACTTTGACAATAAACAACCACTCAACAACCCATAAAGCACTCTAAGGAGCACTTCACTCATACCTGGAAAGGGTACAAATCTGGATTACCTGGCAATTTTTATTGAATGACTATGCATGGTGGGACCCAAGCTATATCGACCTTAAATGTACGGAGTAAAAGAAAGGTAGTTTTCTAACTGTTGAATCCACTGGCTTGTTAGCAAGGGACTAACCAGCCATGTTTCTAGAGATGCCCAGTAAAAAGGGGTTTCACGTATGAAGAATGATTTTACCCAAGACAGATGTACTAGCATTTGAAAATGCAACAAACAAGAACTGGGCAATTCTGTGCTTGAAATGTGTGAGCGCGTTGACATCAGGTACATATCTAACTGCATCACTAGTTATATTTTCATTATTTCCACCCACACCAACATAGATGAGGCTCAAATCCCCACACAGTGCCTGTCATGGAACAGTCTAACATAGAAACATAGAAAACCTACAGCACAATACAGGCCCTGCGGCCCGCAAAACTGTGCCGAACATATTCCTACCTTAGAACAACCTAGGCTTTACTCATAGCCCTCTATTTTTCTAAGCTCCAGGAGTCTCTTAAAAGACCCTATCATTTCCGCCTCCATCACCGCTGCCGGCAGCCCATTCCACGCATTCACCACTCTCTGCGTAAAAAACTTACTCCTGACATCTCCTCTGTACCTACTTCCAAGCACCTTAAAACTATGCCCTCTCGTGCTAGCCATTTCAGTCCTGGGGAAAGGCTTCCGACTATCCACACGATCAATGCCTCTTATTATCTTGAACACCTCTATCAGGTCACCTCTCATCCTCCATCACTCAACCTATTCTCATAAGGCATGCTCCCCAATCCAGGCATTGTGCTTCACTCTTAATTCTGCTACTGTTGAGAATTGGATACCTGCATGGGCAAACTGTTCAGTTGCCTTTCACAGAGGACAGAATGTGCAATGCTTGTGTTCCTTTCCCTTTAGTTTGCTGCTGAGCTACTCATTTACTGGTGCCTCGGTGGCAATGATCCATTCTTGATGATCTACCAATGACCTAGACTTTGCAGTGCAGGCCGCAATTTCTGAATTTACTAATGACACAGAACTTGGCAATATTGTGCACTGTGAGGAGGATAGCAATAGATTGCAGCAGGGCACAGACAGGCTGGTGGAATGGGCAGACATACGGCAGACAAAGTTACATGTGGTGAAATGTGAGTAGTTGCACATTGATAGAAATAATGAGAGTAGACAATTTAGGATAAAGGGCACTTCTAAAATAGATGTAGGAGCAGGAATACGCTGGCTCAGATTTTCAAAGACAGTCATCAACTTGAGTCATATTTTTGTGTCTGGTTGTTGACTCTAGGGGTAGATGTGATGGTGACTCTTGACTTCCAGGCTATTAGACTTGTGTATTAGAGGTAATCCAGGAACCCTTCTCATAATGGGCCCTTTTTATTTCATTTCAGGCACTGGGATCTGATGGCATTGTTGTCATTCAACCATACACATGTATACGGTGATTCTCCCCGTAAAAGGTGCAAGATACAGTACATGTAGTCATACACAGCACACAGCACAGATTGCACATAGAGTTGGAGAAATAATTTTAGCATAAGTTTCTGAGTGGCACGGCCTGAAGATGGATGAAGCATGGGATGTTGTCCTGGAGCCATGTTTCTCTAAGAACAAGTATGCAGCAGTTCCTCAACTCTCACTGAGTCAGCAGTAGATGAAGGCAAGCCAGCTTGTCTCACAGTGGGCTAACCGCAGACAAAAGTATCCAGCTTGTCTTCCAGGGAGCGAGCACTGGAGAGCAGCACCGATAGGAGACCCACCCTGCAGGGGCCAGCCCCCAACCTATTACCAATTCCAGCACGCCGCCTCCTCTAGGTAGCTGCAACAGGCAATGCCATGGCATGAGGGCCTGGTCTGTGCAACAACCGAGGTCACGCAGTCCCCCCACCTTTGTTCTGTTCAATGAACTAATAAACTGGACTTGCAGTATTTTATATTACCTATGTCTAATAGGGTCGTGTGATCACAGGAGAAATGCTTAAGTCACATATTTGCAGCATCTGTTGGACCCAGGTTGCACTGACTGTCATTGACTGCAAGAACTGCAACAGTAACATGTTGGTATGCCATGAATCAAATTATTTCACAATGAGTGATCTACATTGCTCAAGTCTGCCAGAGTCCAAGGTTTTACTTGAGCAGTTTCTCACGGCATGAAGTTAAATCTAGAGAAAAGTCATCTTGGTAGCAAGGAAGAGGAGAGATGATTGAGAATAAAGAATACTGTTCCAAAAGGGGTGCAAGAGCGGAAGCACCTGAGTGTGTCTGTGAAAAGTTCATTGAAAGTGGCAGGGCAGGCTGTAGTTTTGGCATTTATCAGTGGAGGCATAGCTAAAAAAAAGCAGTGAAATCATGCTTAATCCTTTAAAAAAAGACTGGTCTAGTCGCAGCTCGAATATTGTATTCAATTCTGATTGCCACATCAGAGCAAGAATGTGAGAGTGTTAGGCTGGATCTAGAAATGATTCACAAGAATAATTCCTGGGATGATCGACTGCTGTTACAAAGATATATTCTGGAGGCTCTGACAGCTTGTTACAGGTAACAGAAGGCTGCATGCAGATTTGACCAATGCTTATAAAATGATAAGGATTTGGAAAGAGTGAATAGTCGGAGCTGTAGCTTTGGTGGAGGGATAGAAGACGAGGTATAAAATAGAAAAAGGAAGGAACTTGGAATGACTTGAGGATTTTTTTTATCTAGCATGTGGTTAGAATCTGGTAAGGACTGTCTGACGATGTGGTGGGCATGGATTCTATTGTGGGTTTTTAGAGGGATCTGGACAGAGATCTGTGGAAGAAACATTTGTAAGGCTACAGATGAAGAACTAGGGAATCACTCTGGTAGGGATCCATCATGGACATAGTAGACAGAATGGCCTCCTGTGCTGTAATCATTCTATGATTTTTTAATGACCCTACCTGTTCATGAGGTGGCTTGCATAGATCTGATCATATGCACCGCTGACCACTTTTTAAATATCTCTGATAATTAGACATTAAAATAGATTAAGTAGAATCCAATAATTAAAAACTAAAAATTATTTTTAAAAACAGATCTAAGTTTACTTGAAAACACATTAAAGTACTAGAAATTAATTAAAAGCAACGTAATATAGAGAAGAAAAATAACCCATTCCCCTTTAAATGAAAGAAGTTACACCAAATACAAATGTTGGGATGGATGTGAAGCAACCTTAGTTGAGGATGTTTGTGCTCTACCCTGCACTTAGAGCTGAGTTCAGGATGGTGTGGGGAGCCTAATAATCTAGCAGCTAATCTTCAACTCCTGAAATGTAATACACAGGTGCAGAAGTCAAAGGTAAGCTGACCTGTAAAGAGGGTTTTGCTGACCATCCTCTACGAAGCTACCACCAAGATTTAATTATATTTCAGGCTAATGTGATGAGTCAGATGGCCTACTATTAATATTGAGAGATACAGGTCGATCCAGTCACCAGTTACTTCTCCTCTAGAAGAAAATGTCTTTGGATTATCCTACGAATACACATTTTCTTTATATTCCATGGGCAGCACAGTGACGGAGCCGTTTGTGCTGTTACCTCAGAGCCCAAACTGAGGAGCTCGCAATGTGCAGTTTGCACTTTCTGCCCATGGCCATGAGCTTTCCGAGATTCAGCAACTTCTTAAGTTTCAAAGACTTGCTGGTTATTAAATTGTTCAGCTGATTGGCTGCTGTAAATTACCTCTAATGTAGGTGGATAATGGGAGTATCATCGTGGAATTTTGAGAGAATAGTTCACTGGAAAATAAATGGGGGAGCAGGAGAGATTATTCTGAGAGCTGACATAGACTTGATGGGCTGAATGGCCTCCATTGTGAGAAATCTGAAAGAAAATAAATAAATAAAAGGAAAAGTAGGAGCACAGGTAATGTTTCATTCATAAACCATCCCCTAAAGCCACATCACTACTGTATCAGAAGTTCAGATCCCAATTTTGTACTCAATCTTTTCGAGTTGAAGCCATAACCCTTTCACTCGGCACCAGGAATGTTATGAATGAAGCCAAAGATGACACCCATATTGTCAAAAGCAGGTAAGCATGAACAGTATTGTAATCAAGCTTAAGTGGAGTGAAAGAACACGCACCAGTCCATATCAAGGGGCCATTGGTGGATAGAGTGATTAGCTTCAAGGTGCCAGCATTTCAGAGGATCTATCCTGGGCCCAGTGTATTGATGCAATTATGAAGAGGGTGTGCCAGAGACTATACTTCATTAGGAATTTGAGGAGATTTGGTACGTCATCAAAGATTCTTGCAAATTTCTACAGAACATTCTGACTGGTTGCATCACCACCTGGTATTGAGGCTCCAAAATGCAGGATCAAAAGAAGCTGCACTGGGTTGTAGAACGAGTCAGCTCCATCACGGTCATCTTCAAAAGACGGAGTCTCAAGCAGGCGGCATCTATCGTTAAGGACTCTCATCATCTGTGACATGGTCTCTTCTCATTACTACCATTACGAGGGAAAACAGGAGCCTGAAGATCCTCATTCTACACCTTAGGAACAGCTTCTTCCTCTCCACCATCAGATTTATGAAAAGTCCATGAACCTCTAAAGACTATCTCGCTATTTCTCTTTAGTATTATTTATTTATTTATTGATTGATTGGTTGTAATCTTTATACCTTTACACTATACTGCTGCCACAAAACAACAAATTTCATGACGTTTGTCAGTGATGCTAAACCTGATTCTGATTGTTATTCTGACATAAACAGACTATGAGAACAGAGGTTAACACAGAAATCATTTCATGTAGCTTTTCACTGTGGTTCACATTGTAATGTTACAAAGGCTGCTTCACCTCCACTCACTCATCGATCACCTGCCACCCACTGCCTCCTACCTACTTGTCACTTGCTTTGTACATATAGAGAAAGTTAATGGTGAAATATTTAACCTCTCAGCAATATAACCATGCAACCCCTGCCCTATGCCTTAAAAAAATTACAAGAGCATCTACATGACGGTCTGTTGGTTTTATACTTTAAATATTAATCATCCATGATTATTGCTAATGAGTAATTATTCAACTGTGTAAAAAGGTATTTCAGAAACCTTGTTCTGGTAATTAGGTAATTTTTTCCCCATTCTTGCAAGGATATGTTAACACTTCTCCAGTGATGAAAGATTTCAGGCCCCGAAGACTGCCATTTAGATAGGAAGGTTCCTTTCGTACAAAAAACTTGGTAAATGGCTAAGGAAAATAATTTCAGTCTTGCTTTCTCCAGTGTACTTGAATAAAAGACTTCTGTCCTACCCTTGGTTCTAAACACATTTTAATACACAATATTTTGGATGAGATTTTCAGTAGAATTCTCATTTTCCATTCTGAACAAAAGAAATGCCTTGATTTGAAGCTGCCTTAAATATCTTTAGCAAAATGTCTCAAATTATTATTCATCACATATTAATTACAAGGGGAGAACTAGATAAACGGTAATAATTGATATTTCACATCTTTACTCATGGTGACTAAAAACCCATGCAATTTACTACATGATTTAATTAAATAACTTTTCTCTTGTAATCCTTTTTTGGCTACTGCACAATCAATTTATTATTAAAGTACAAAAACAAGATACACTAATAGAAGAACCTTGTAGTGTTGCTAGTAAAGCCACTGCCTCACAGTGCCAAAGACCCTGATTCAATCTTGAGCTTGGGTGCTGTCCGTATGGAGTTTGCAGGTGCTCATTGTGACTGCTTGGGTTCCTTCCATGTGCTCCAGTTTCATGTCACATCCCAAAGATATACAGGGAGAGTCTCTGTAAATTGCACATAGTGTGTAGGCAAGTGGTAGAATAAGGAGAGTTGAGGAGAACGTGGGATTAGTGTAGGATTTATATACCTGGGTGGTGGTTGGTGTGTACTTGTGGAGCTGAATAGCTTTTTTTTTCTCTCTGCTCTATCTCTATGACCATAGCTTTGACTTAAAATATCAGCTCAATTTCTCCCTCCACAGATGCTGCTCAACTTGCTAGAAGTTTGAGAGATTCACTTTATTTATTGTAAAATATAGGGGCGACTGATCGCCAGGTCTAAATTGCCAGAATCTTTACAGTAGTGAAGACCTGCATTAGTCGCACCAATTCATAACCATCTCCCTGAAATGCTCAGTGGCTTTAATGTAGAGGGCATGGAATTATGATGCAATTTTATTGATATGTTTGTGATGATTTATTGTGAAGAGTACCTGTGACACTAATGTCAAATGCTGTTTACAGGACAGATTTATTATCGTTCAATATTTTGGTGTTTTTACTGCTCCTACATCATTATCACCAAAAACTGGCCTGCAGTTATTATTATATGGTTTGGAGATGAGAAACCAGTAATTTCTGCCTACGGTATAATGGAGCTGCCCTTAACAGTCCTGTAGAGGAGTAAGGACACCTACTATCAAAAACAGTGGTCTTTGCGAAGCTGGGCAGCTACCATTTCCAGCTGAATTTAAAAAAGGGAGTAAATAATGTGTTAAGTGCCATTCTGTAAATATTGAATTATTTCATTGATTTTTTTATTCATAGCAATAGTAACTTGAATTTGTGTAGTTCTTTTAACATATTTAAACATTCCAAGCCACGTTTTTTTGAATTTTGTTTTACAAATTCTGACACAAAGCTAAGACTGGATACTGTGACAGAGCTCAGTTTTAAAGAGCCCTTTAGATAATATGGGAGAGCTAACAAGGGAGAAATATTTCTAAACATTCCCTTCTCACCCACCTACCAATATCTTACTGTGGTTCATTTTACCAGTGTACTGACAATCCTGCAGATACATTTCCCGTTACCCAGTGCATGCTCCCAGTGAGTGAGACATTCAGTTAAGAACACCCATTTGGAAAACCTGGCTGGTGTTTTGGTAATTCACCTTGTGTCCTGATTGTGGAACTGAGTCGTTTGCAGTCGCATTTTGAACTTTCCTCCACCATATGACCAACTGCCTTTCAAGACTCTGGGTGTCTGAAGAATTTACTAAAGTCAATTTCTTTTCTATCTAGTCTAAACATAGCTTTCATTATATTCCCACCATTAGATAATTGCTCTACTTCCAATGATGTTGACCTTTAGGACACATTAATTGGAGCAATCAATGTATTGTATTCCTGTGGGCTATCAGGGACTTCAATGTAAATCTATTCCTGGTGAAAATTTAGAAGACTGAGGCCAATTACTGAGAAATGAAATTTCAGTCCCATCTCCCTCTTGGTCACTTGCCACCTGAAACTTCCTTATTATTACCCATGTATAATTTATTAGTGTTTGGCTGTTGAATTGTGTTGAAAATTAGTAAGCCTGGCACAGTACTTTACTTAATGGTTCATATTGGAATTCAGTTCCAGTGGGCACAGCACTTGAATGACTGCTCAAGCGATGTTGTGGTTATTGATATGTGTGGGTCATGTAGTTTATCAGTTGCAGAGCTGGCCTTGAACCTTGTAGTATCTGAGATGTAATAATGTCGGGAAAGTTCTTCGTATGAGTAATTAATTCTTAAAATCTATATTTTAAGAACTAAGGTATTTTAAAAAAGAAATTTCAAAACAGGTGATTAAGTGCAAATAGATGGAGATGGAATAATTCCTGTTTTTCACAATTTGTAATTTTTCATAATTAAAAGCAATATGGAAAGTTGGGAGGAAGTTTGCACCATGAATCTTCAGCCCTATTGAACTCCATCCACATGGTAGAATGATAAGATCAGCCAACTGCAAAAAGCACCTACCTTCAGGTAAAAGGAAAGAGGGAAAATGGCTTGATATTTAACAATTGATTTTGGTATTTGGTAACAATTGGAATTCATTGTCACAGGATGTTGTGAAGGCCAAGTCATTTAAAGCAGAAGTTGACACATTCTTAATGAGTAAAGACAAATGTGGGGAGAAGGCAGAAGAATGGGGTTGAGAGAGATAATAGTGTAAATCAGCCATGATAGAATGGTAGAACAGACTTATTGGGCTAAATGGCCCAATTCTATTCCTATGTCTTATTGTCTTGTTACCAGGATATTCAAAGAGGCAATATTTCACTCCTGCAGTATTAACTAGAGCCATGAAAAGTTCATGCTTTGATACTTAGGCAAGTAGTCAGAACTTCCTTTGAAAATTATTTTCATTGATGTGAAGGAAGAAGTATGTTACTGAAAAAAAATCTAATTGGAGGGTGTAGGTGTCAAATACAGTTTCGTGAATAATCAGAATCAGGTCTAATATCACCAGCATATGTCCTGAAATTTATTAACTTAGCGGCAGCAGTGCATGATAAAGATAGAGAGAACAAATTAATTAATTACAGTAAGTATATATATATGTATATTAAATAGTTAAAATAGTGCAAAAACAGAAATGATAAGTAAAAGTGAGGCAGTGTTCAAGAGTTCAATGTCCATTTAGAAGTCAGATGGCAGAGGGGAAGAAGCTGTTCCTGAATCACTGAATATGTGCCTTCAGGCTTCTGTGTCTCCTTCCTGATGGTAACAATAATCCTAAATTATTTTAATCACCTACATTTTCACCCCGGAAGTAGTTTTTCTTTGTTGAATACATTCACAGTGCCTTCCATGGCATTGATAACGTGGACCTGAGGAGTGTTGATGGTGCCTCCGGAACCTTGGGAAGAATGCTCTGAAGTTGCTCCATAGCAAGAATGAAACACAAAGGAAGCTAAAACATTGAAGTAATGAGAGGGAGATCAAATTTCTATTCCCATTAAACAAGTGACGTTCGTTGTTGTGGTGCATTTGCAGGACCTTCCATTTTCTCACAGGGATAGAGATCAACAGTACCAAGCAGGAATGCTTTTAACATTGTTTCTCAGCTTTTGGAAATAAGTGCGTTTGCTGAAGGGAAAGAGTGAAAGAGAGAGAGCTGTTCAGATGTTGTGATCACCTTATTGAGACAAACCATAACTGTTACTTTTAAATGCACCTTGGTAGCTATATGAATGTAAGAAGTAAAAGCAAGAACAGATCTCTTCGGCCTGCTCCTTTATTGAATGTTGTTGATAATTCCCGACCTCATCCATGTCCCTGTCAGTCTCAAAGTCCATTAACTCCTTCAAAGTCCTTATTGCAAGAGCATGTATAGCATACTGGACTGGGGAATTCTGAAGATTTTCAATTTTTTGAGTGAGGAAAAATCTTCTCGTTGAAGCCAGAAATACCACACCTATTTCTTAAGACTGTGTACCCTTGTTCAAGTGTCTCCAGCAAGAAGTGGTAATCTCAGAATCACCCATGTCAATTTTCTCACCCACTCCAAAAAGAACGTGACATCTTTCAGTGAGACAACCTTTCATTTTTCTAAACTCCCGTCACCAGAAGTTCACTAACCAATTTTTCTTCAAAGGGCAAACCCTCATTCCAAGAATCAATACTACACTATTTCCAAAGAAACCATTTGGTATCTCATATGCACAGCGTGAAATTGCAGAAAAACTCTAGGTATGATATATGGTCTTTACTCTTATGCTCTAACTTCCTAGTTAACAAAAAGTTTTGTCTGTCTACATTCTTTCTGTATCTGGATGTTGTCTTTTGTCATTACATTTACCACTGCTCCCTCATCCATCTGTTGATCAGCATCTCCCATTTTCTCAACATTTTAGAAATCATCTGTTTTGCTCTTCTTTACATGAAGATGAATAACCTCCACACATCTCTACCTGATATTGCAACTGTCTTCTTATCGTCACTCCTTATGTACATACTGTGCAAAAATCACATATACTTAACTAGTTGCCTAAGACAGCAGTACTGCAATAATTTTATGTATTGCATTGTACTGCTGCTGCAAAAAAGAACAAATTTCATGACATATGTGAGCGATGATAAACCTGATTCTGATATGGGTCTCAATTGTGGATTGAGAGTGGGAAGGAGACAGGGAGAAGCAAATCATGGAAAGGAAAAGAGGAATGGAGCCGGGAGGGAATGGGAAGCACCAGAAAGACATGCTGTAATGATCAATAAACCAAGCAACATACACAAAATGCTGGAGGAACTCAGCAAGCCAGGCAGCATCTATGGAAAAAAAGTACAGCTGACATTTTGGGCCAAGACCCTTCGGTAGGACGAGAGAAAAAAGGATGAGGAGTAGATTTAAAAGGTGGGGGAGGGGCGAGAGAACCACAATGTGATAGATGAAACCGGGAGGGGGAGGGATGAAGTAAAGAATTGGGAAGTGATTGGTGAAATAGATGCAAAGCTGGAGAAGGAGGAGTCCAATAGGAGAGAACAGAAGGCCATGGAAGAAAGAAAAGGAGGGAAGGAGCACCAGAAGAAGGCGATGGGCAGGCAAGGAGATAAGGTGAGAGAGGGAAAAAGGGATGGGGAATGGTGAAGGAGAGGGAGGGGGGTCATTACCGGAAGTTCAAGAAATTGATGTTCATGTCATCAGGTTGGAGGCCACCCAAATGGAATATAAGATGTTGTTCCTCCAACCTGAGTGTGGCCTCATTGTGACAGTAGAGGAGGCCATGACTTGACATATCGGAATGGGAGTGGGAAGTGGAATTAAAATGGTTGGCCACTGGGAGATCCCTCTTCTTTTGGTGGATAGAGCGTAGGTGCTTGGCGAAATGGTCTCCCAGTTTACGTTCCTTCTCACCGATATACAGGAGGCCACACCAAGAGCATTGGACACAGTATATAACCCCAATAGACTCACAAGTGAAGTGTTGCTTCACCTGTAAGGACTGTCTAGAGCCCTGAATGTTAGTGAGGGAGGAGATGTAGGGGCAAGTGTAGCAATCACTATGCTTGCAAGGATAAATGTCAGGAGGGAGATCAGTGGGGAGGGATGAATGGTGAGTTGCATAGGGAGCGATCCCTGCGAAAAGCAGAAAGTTGGGGGGGGAAGATGTGCTTGGCGGTGGGATCCCATTGGAGATGGCAGAAGTTCGAGAGAATTATGTGCTGGATGCAGAGGCTGGTGGGGTGGTAGCTGAGGACAAGAAGAACCCAATCCCTGGTAGTGTGGTAGAAGGATGGGGTAAGGGCAGACGTGTGTGAAACGCTGCAGTTGAGAGCAGCATTGATGGTGGAGGAAGAGTCGCCCATTTCTTTGAAAAAGCAGTTGTTTGGAGTTAAATGACCTTGCCTGCAATGTTCCCTCTAATTTGTAATGACCAGTGTTCACAAAAAGCTTGTGCTGTGCAATGTTCTGCCCAGTAACAACAACATGTGCTGACAGAATAATTTCTTCAATAAAAACAAGTATAAGTAAGACAGTTCTAAAATCGGCAGACAAATTAACACAAACTCCACATTGTCAACACCATCCTCATCAGAAACTGGAAAAGGAAATGTGATTATGAAATATACTTAACAAGCCAATGAGGTAGAGGGTGGCAACATTCTGTGCGCAGTTTAAGTACCTTTGTATGCTAGTAGCAAAAGATGTGCGCGTGTGCACACACTCACACCTTAGGGGGCACATTGCTTGCCTGGTGTCTCAGGGCTGGATGTGTCTGCACCCATACCAACCCCCCCACTTCTGGCATTTCTGCTCTGCCACCTCTCCCACACACCTCCCTTGGCACTCCCAGCGTCCTTTGCTCCCGCCAGATTTACAAACGTGCTCTCCACTCCACTTTGACAAAAATCTTAGGCACCTAGCTATAAATATGTCCCCAAGACTTGCACGGAACTGTATCCCTTTTCAGACTCCTTCAATCCTCTTCTCACCTCACTTTCTATCATCAGCAGACATAAAAATACTCTATTCCGTGCTTTCACCTAAGTTATTAATGCAGGTCCAGCCCATTTCCTGTGGCCTCCACTAAATAGCAATCAGCCCTCTGTTTCCTATCCTTTAACACATCCTCTGTTCTAATCCATTTCATGAGGTTATACATTATGGGGATGGGACAAGAGAAAGTTTAACCGCAGGGGATTTCTGAGAGGAGAGAGTTAAGGGAAAGAAGTACTGAACAGAGCAATGGGCAAAAGCATGCATGTTTCTGCGCAGTTGTGCTTGCTGAAATAGAGTGCATAGTTACAGTTTGAGCAAATGCTTATGGGAGTATCTAGTCACCTTGATATGTTTTAAGTGTATCTAGCTGACCCTGGTTTCTAATCATGTTGCACCTTCTCACAAAGACCATGCTCTAAAGTGGTAGCTGATGTGCAATGGTCATCCCACCCTGCATGAGCATACCCCACTCCATAATAAAGTTTGATATTTGGAGTGGGACCGGAATGGACAGCCTCAACAGCAACAAACTGGAGTGCCTTACTGTTTTATGGCCCTGGAATCTAGGCATTCTGAGGTTGATCCAAATGAGTGAGGCACAGTGGAAAGAACAGGCTAAGTCAATTAGTGAGGAGGTGGTAGACAGACCAGAAGAAATGTACCATACCTTTCAAGGTGGTTTCATCATCAAATATTGAACTTGCCTCTGTTTTATTGAATCACCATTTGGAATAAACAAATACCTCATGATCTTTTGACTCATTCCATCACAGAACCAGTGTGTTAAGGTTATCGGTGTATATGCTCTGAACCTAGAAGTGATGAATAAGGAATTCTATTCCAAACTTAAACAATTACCCAAGTTCTAATAAGAGAACGATGTTTCTTTTAGGTGATTTTTAAATCAAGGACTTTAAAGTGTCCTCAAAAAGGACATAGACAATGTCCAATTCGTAAGGACACGTACAAGGTCTTATGGCAGCACCCTTCATCTAGGTGTTAGTATGTGTTAGATGACATCGTCATTTGATGAAGGTAACACAAGGATGTCATCTTCACTTGTGTCATGACAGGAATTGGTGTTGGCTAGAGACACAAGAGACTGTAGGTGCTGTAATCTGGAGCCAAAAAGCAAGCTGCCAGAGGAACTCAGTGGGCCAGGCAGCATCTGTGGAAGTAAATGGATCCAGTCATTTTGAATCAAGACTCTTCATTTGGACCTGGCAGCATTACTGGACTCCCCACTGTCTCATCCATTCTGTTGCCTATTTCAACCTGGCCTCTGAATGGAACCAGCAGCAGAAACACTGCTGAAGAAGGATCAATATAAAGGGACACAAAGACCCGACAAGGAAAGATTTACTGTGCCCTTGTCTCACAGCTAACGTTGTGAGCATGTTCCCATAACAGTTATTGATTAAACACTTGCAGTTCTACTTTTGCCAATAATTGGCCTTGTATGAGTATTCTGTGCCCTCGGATGGAGCCATTTTAGCTTTGACTTGATCCTGTTCTCAGCATTATTTATTTATTATTATTTCTTTATTTTTATTTCCACAGTTTGTCTTTTTTTTTGAACATTGCTTGCTTGTCAATCTCAATGTGCAGTTTTCCATTGATTCTATTGTATTTTTTATTCTACTGTGAATGCCTGCAAGAATGCCTGCAATTCAGGGTAGTATGTGGTGACATATTGTATGTACTTTAATAATAAATTTACTTTGAACTTTTGAACTGCACGCTGATATACTTTGATCATTAAATCATTATTCCTTTTTGCTATAAATCTGCGTACCTGCGATTAACAGTGTTACTTTGCACAACAGCTTTGACTCTGCATACAGATTTATCATTTCACTCTCACAGAAACTTTCCACTCATTAAAATTCCGGCTATGGCCATAGATATTTACTTTGTTGTAAGCTATGGGAACATTTAAACCAACATTTGATAGAGCTCCTCATTCAAGATCAGAAATGTTGTGTGCAGAATAACTGGCCAATTGTCTTAATGGATTTGAAATATTTTGTTAAGAGAGATTTCGATAACTGACTGCAGGGACAAAGTGCCTAAGATGTGAGCAAAATAAGAACACAGTGAAAATAAGCTTCACTGTCTTTAGGAGATTAGCAGAAAGTGTGAAAGAAATCCACAAATGGATAATCAGAGGCAAGCTCTGGTGAAAAGGTCTGTGGATCGTTTTACAGATCTATAACAATCTATACAGAATCTTACCTTAAAGGTGGAATCTTTCTTACAAAGAACCACATGAATGTTATCAGTAAAATTTCTACTGATAAAATAACACTGCACAGCACAGTAATTTTTCACTAACTGTGGAATTCTCCACTTCTGTCTGGCTGGGCTGTACTGTTCATACCCACTCTCTTTCTTAACTGTTAGTTTTAGCTGAAGAATCATCAATAACAGCTTCCCATCTTGTTCCAAGACTCTCCCCCAAGGATCATCTACCCTTGTTCCTCTTGTTTCTCAACTACAGGCTGCCCTTTGACAACAATATCTGAAAAGTACATACTGTATTTAGTTTATACATTTATTCTCTGTACATTCATTTAAGTCTTTTGACCTTCTCACTGATAAATTCAAAATTTCTGTACAGCATCCATCACATCGAGAAAAGGACCTTTATTTTGATTTTATACTTTTTATAATGCCATGGAAGGAGACTTTTTGCCCATTGGTCTATGTGGATCTCATTTAAGCCATCCCATAAGACCCTTTCTCCATCCTACATTCCCTGTAACTGGTTGTCTCTCTTGCCTCCCATCTACACAGAGGCAAATTACAGAACCAGTTAACTTACCAGCATGTCTTTGGGTTGTGGGAGGAAATCAATGCATGGAGGGGTGGGGGGAGGGGTGTGATCCATAGTCACAGGGAGAATGTGACCTTCCCACAGAAATCCAGATCAAACCTGAGACATGGAGCTGTAAAACAGCATCACAAACTGCTGAACTATGTAATGCTTCCTTCAAAACATTGGGGAAAATGGTCACATCACAGCTTTTCCCGCATTAGTTTGTTATTATTAATCCCATTATTTTGGAACAGATATAGTGGTGGCATTTTTGTTCAATACAAGTTACAAACCGTGGTGCCCTTAAAATCACCTATACACCTGTAATAAGATTGACCAATAGTGTAGACTGCATTTGAAGTATTGTGAGCAGTTTTGGGCCCCAAATCTAAGTAAGGATGTGCAGACATTAGAGAGGGTCCAGAGAGAGGGGGTTCACAAGAATGATTCTGGGACTGAATGGGTTAATGTATAAGGAACATTTGAAGATATAAGAGCACTTGATGGCTTTGGACCTGCACACAGTGGAGCTTAAAAGAAGCTGGGTGATCTCATTGAAACCTACCAAATATTAAAAACCTTAGACAGAGTGGTCATGGAGAGGATGCTTCCAAAAATAATCTATTGCAAGTGATTGAAATTCACACGCAACATATTGCTTAGATTCTCTTTGGGTGTCTGAAGGACTTAATAGGGTCAATTTCCTTCTAGTCTAAACATAGCTTTCAGTTTGATGGCCTCATTAGATAATTCCCATATTTCCAACTTTACTGACACCTTCATTGAAGCAATTCATCCTGAACATATGTCCACCTGAAGTACTGTATTCATGTGGGTTAGATAACTAAATCAAGCACAGCACTGTAAATCTATACCTGATGGAAAATTAATTTAGAGGTTTGAACCATTACTGTACTAAGAAATGAAATTTTAGTCATGTCTCTCTACTGGTCATTTGCTATCTGAAACTGCTTTTGTTAATACTCATCAACATCTCTGACATGTATAATTTAACAGTATTTGGCTCTTGTCCACTGTCTTTTTAAAATTGAACTTACCAGGCAAGAGAACAAACAATGAATGAACTGTCTGCAAAAAGATGTGGTTAAAAAGTGAAGCAAGTTTGGCCCTCAATGTTACCAGAAAGGTCAACATGATCAGATATTATTTTTAGAGAATTGATGAGATAACATATGAAGTTGTTTTTCCCATATTGTTGAAATTTAACGATCTTGTAATAGAGCTTTATATTCTGGCAATTCATATTGGAGTTCAGCCGTAGTGGACACTGCAGCTGAAGGCACCAGAGGATGTTATAGTTATTGATATATTTGATCATGCTAAATATCAGTTGTCAACAAAGCTCGGAATTCCTGATGTGACCACATCAGGAAAAGTTCTGCACGGGAGTGATATAAAATTCTGAATATAAATTTTCAAGATATTTTAAGATAGAAGTGAATGAATATTAATCTCTATTTCTCCTATTTTATAGTTTTCCAGAGCTTAAGGCAATGTGAAAAATTGGGAGGAAGAAAACACCATGAATTTAAGGTCTGAAGCCAGAATGATAAGACAATGAATGCCAGAATAAGACAAATTCTCAATGGAGATTAGTTAACCACAGAAAGCCACTACCATCATGAAATTCAAGAGGGAATATGACATATAAAATAACAAGGTATGTGTTACAGGGCTACTGCATGCAGGTAGTGCATTGACTCTTTCAGATGTCATTCAATGAAAAACTTGTATTTTCTTCTGCTATAAAGTGTCTTAAGCTTTTATTCTTTTTTAAGAAAACCATGCCTCATCTGATGCAAAAATGTCTGCTATAATTTAATCCAGAGATCCAAAACAAAGCACACACAGTGTAACATCCACAGCAATCCTATTTTGATCAGGTGTAGTTGGACTGTGTGCAGCACATTACTGAAGAAACCATTAAGACAAGCAAAAGGCTGCTTGTCACTACATTAAGGTGAATTATCCCTGTTTTGATGAAGTGACAATTATCATATTCTGAAGCCTTTGTTCAGTAATTGTAGCTATTAGTTGGACACAATACAGGACAAAGCAAAGCACTTTACTGCAAATCTGTGTTAGTGTCAGAAATTGAATCTCCATTACTTAAGCATGCATTTTTAAAATGTTTTTCTTAAAGGCTGAAATATTGTTTGTGTGATATTGTTAATAATACCTTAGCTCAAAATTCTTCTGCATACTATTTTAATGAAATACTTAGAATAAATCAAAAGTAAAAGTGTGAACATAAATATTTCAGCCTGTACCATTCCTTTCAGTCAATTTAACACAAGTCACTTGGGCAAAGAAAGAACATTTTCATCCTCAGGATATCCCAAAGGTATTTGCAACTAATTAAGTATTTTTGTAGAGTAGTGTGTTGTTGGAAATATGACAGAAAATCTCGAAGTTCAAAGTAAATTTATTATCAAAGAACGTATATAACCCTGAAATTCCTATTTTTGTGGGTGTACACAGTAAATCCAAGAACCATAAGAGAATCGATGGGAAACTGTACCCAACAGGACAGACAAACAGACAATGTGCACAAGACAAACTGTGCAAGTACAAAAGAGAAAGAAAATAATAAATAAATAGCAACAAATTTCGAGAACATGAGAAGAAGAGTTCTTAAAATTGAATCCATAGGTTGTTGGAACAGATCAGTGATGGGCAAATGAATGAAGGTTCAGGAGCCTGATGGTTGAGGGGTTGTAACTGTTCCTGAACTTAGTACTGCGAGTTCTGAAGCTCCTGTACCTTCTACCTGATGGCAGCAACGAAAAGGGAGCATGACCTGGGTGGTGGGGTTCCCTATTGATGGATGCTGCTTTCCTCTGACAGTGCTACGTGTAGATGTGCTCATTGGAGGGGAGGTTTTACCTGTGATGGACTGGGCCATATCCACTACTTTTTGTAGGCTTTTCCATACAATGGCATTGTTGTTTCCATACCAGGCTGTGATGCAAACAGTCAATATATTCTTCATACCACACATCTCCAGAAGTTTTTCAAAGTATTACATGGCTTGCTGAATCTTTGCAAGCTGCTAAGAAAGTAGTGATGCTTTCTCCGTAATTGCACTTGCTTGCTGGGCTCTGGACAGTTACTCTGAAATGATAACACGAAGAAATTTAAAGTTGCTGACCCTCTCTGAACACAACATTCCCCTTAAAAGCTTGTATACAATTTGTCTCAACTATTTCTTATATTAGCAAATTACATGAATGCCATTGGACTAAGTGATCTGATTCAGCGATGTTTGAAGGAAAGATATTTCATAGTAAGAAAGACTCCCTTGTTTTTCCAATTAAAAAAGAATTCGGAGCTTCATTTTAATTGCAGTATTCATTAAAACAATTGCAATAGTGTGGACTATCATTGTCAATGGTGGCTCTATAGCAGATAAACCTGAAGCAGATAGTGGGTGTCTATGGTCAGCATCATTCTTGTGCCAAACAAACTTCCCTAAGATAGCTGCCAGTTTTCACTGGGTACTTGGTCATATAGAATATAACCCGCTGACCACATGGTTGGCAGATGCATGTAGCTAAGCTTTGTGAAGGGCGGACTGCTATAGTCATCGTCGGAAGAAAGACTTGAGGGGACCTATGACTATCTCTGTCTGCTCCACATCCTTGTGATCTGCAGTGCAACCTGTGTTCTCTTTAGCCACCAGTTTGGGATTGGCAATGGGGAGTGGTCCTACTGATACTTACTGAATGCCATTCATATCAGAAAAAACTAAGCGACTCCATGTCCATCTTGTGAAGGAGGCCTCTTCAAAAATTTAAAAGACAAATTTCATAGGCATATCTTAGCCTGGACAACCCTGTGGGCTACAAACATCCGTCAGTTGCCTGCTGTACCTGGTCTCAGCAGGAATACAAAGCACAAAATAGAGGCTGTGGTCAGGTCATGCAAAGAGCTAAGGCACATCAATGCATCAAGAGTGTATGATCTCCCTTAGTTCATTTATGCACAGAATTTAAAGAAAATAAACAGATCATTTAGGTTGATTGATCTCTGGGCTTTTGATCTACAGCAGACTGCAATCAGTAAGCATGGATCTCCACTGTGATTATTACTAACGCTGGTGCTGCACCAGTCTGCATCCTCAGCCCTCTACACTTATGACTGCGTGGTCAGATTTTGCTCTAACTCCATCTACAAGTTTGCAGATGATATCACCTTGGTGGGGCATAGCTGTAATGAGTAGGAGTACAGTAAAGAGATAAAAGGCTCAGCAGCATGACGGCAACCTTTCCTTCAATGTCAGCAAAGCAAAAGAGCTAGTCATTGAGTGCAGGAAAGTGGCACAGTGTGCATGCTTTTGTCTATATCAATGGTGCTGAGGTCAGGTGGGTTGAGAGCTTCACGTTCCTAGGTATGAAGAACATCATCAATAGTCTGTCCTTGTCTAACCACATAGATGCTATGGCCAGGAAAGCTCGCCAAAGCCTCTAATTCCTCAGAAGGCTAAAGAAATTTGATGTGTCCCCATCAACCCTTACCAATTTTTATCAATGCACCGTCCTATTTGGATGCATCACTGCTCTGCACATGACCACAAGAAAATGCAGAGAGTTATTGCCACAGCTCAGCACATCACTGAAACTAGCCTCCCTTCCACGGATATTTTGAGTATTTCTTACTCCTTCAGTTAAGCAGCTGGCATAATCAAATTTCTCACCTACCTGGATGTTCTTTCTTCTCCCCTCTCCCATTGGGCAGAAGATACAAAAGCCTGAAAGCTCAAGGTGATACTTGTACTGATGAAAGGTCTCAGCCTGCAGTATCAGGCATTCATTTCCCTCCATAGGTCCAGCGTGATCTGCTGAGTTCCTCCAGCACCCCTTGCTCCTGCGCTGACATTAAAATGTTAATAAGCTTGACACAGTCCTCTGCACTTTCTCTCTGGGCTTAGAAATGTCTCTGTTTCTTTCTACAGATGTTGTTTGATTTCCTGCAATTTTGTAGTTTTTCTGTAATTCTGTAGTATAAAAGATAGATTGGATTCAAATTAGTCTCCTACAGTATAGGAAGTTTTAAGTTCCGGTAAGATGGTGGTGTGCCTGAACGCAGTGGCCACTCCACATCCAACCAAGGGTGCACTTGCTCACCATTTACGTCTTTTTCTGATCACAAGGCATGCTGCAATTTAAGAACATCGTGTACTGCAGGTCTAATGCATTAACAAGTTGCTCGAAGGCAGAAGAGCTGGGCTTGGTGTAGACTGTGTTGCTACTCGCTATAGGAAGATGCGGAGTCCTTGCTCGAACGTGGTGTGTGGTCTAAAGAATGGAGCAAGTGATTGTCTTGGACATTTTTCTTGTGATCACAAGATCTTGTTGGACATTGGTAATGTAGAATACTGCAAGTCCGAATCACTGGTTCATCGGCGAGACCGACGGCGGGGGAGCTGTGTGGCCTCATTGGTGGCATGGACTAGGCCGTTGTGCCATGGAGTCGCCTGTTGTAGCCGCTCAGGGGAGGAGATGCCAGAGGCGGTGTGGTGCAGCATCCATGTGGGATTGGGGGCTGACCCCTCCCATCAGTGCTGCCCTCTAGTGTCTACTCGGTGAAAGGCAAGTTGAATTACATTTTTCAGCAGTTGCACTTTTTCAGCGTGTAATGATTGGACTGCTGCAGACTGGTTCATCCTTGCACCATCAATCTACAGGACACAATACTCAGGGATGAATGATACTATTATTTTTATATGCTTACTGCTATCATAGTTATGTGCTATATGTACCTTGTGCTGTGTGTGACTGCTGGTACTGTGTTTTGCACCTTGGCCCCGGTGTAATGCTGTTTCATTTGGCTGTATTCATGAGTATTCATGTATGATTGAATGACAGTTAAACTTGAACTTAATTTTTAGCCTGTACCTACTCAGCACAGGTCAGTCTCCCATATCTACAAAATAATCAGATAAGTACTTGCAACACACATCAAAGTTTCTGGTGAATGCAGCAGGCCAGGCAGCATCTTTAGGAAGAGGTACAGCCGACGTTTCAGGCCGAGACCCTTCGTCAGGACTAACTGAAGGAAGAGTGAGTAAGAGATTTGAAAGTGGGAGGGGGAGGAGGAGATCCAAAATGATAGGAGAAGACAGGAGGGGGAGGGATAGAGCCAAGAGCTGGACAGGTGATAGGCAAAAGGGGATATGAGAGGATCATGGGACAGGAGGTCCGGGAGGAAAGACAAGCGGGGGGGACCCAGAGGATGGGCAAGGGGTATAGTCAGAGGGACAGAGGGAGAAAAAGGAGAGTGAGAGAAAGAATGTGTGTATAAAAATAAATAATGGATGAGGTATGAGGGGGAGGTGGGGCATTAGCGGAAGTTAGAGAAGTCAATGTTCATGCCATCAGGTTGGAGGCTACCCAGACGGAATATAAGTGTTGTTCCTCCAGCCTGAGTGTGGCTTCATCTTTACAGTAGAGGAGGCCGTGGATAGACATGTCAGAATGGGAATGGGATGTGGAATTAAAATGTGTGGCCACTGGGAGATCCTGCTTTCTCTGGCGGACAGAGCGTAGGTGTTCAGCAAAGGGTAGGGTTTGGCGGATAAGGACATCCAGGAAGAGGAATTGTAAGATTTCCTTAAGGTCCTCTCAGGAGCAATCTTGTTTCTTCTTGCCCATAAGAAGTACAAGTAAATATTAAATATGTTTATCTTTATGTGCCACTTTTTGCCTTCATTCCAAAGTAACACGCGATTTAGTCTGGAGGATTAACATGTTTTTGGTTTAAAATTATACAAGACTCTCAGTTCATCATCAAGCTGAATCTACATATTTAAGTAGAGCAACATAGACAGAATGCTGCAGGAACTCAGCATGTTAGACAGCATCAATGGAGAGAAATAAGCAGCCAGCATTTTCGCTGAGACCCTCCACTAGGAAGGGGGCAGAAGTCAGAATGAATATAGTAAGTACTTTCCAGCCCTGAAATGTCAATTGCTTATTCCCCACCATAGATGTGGCAGGCCTATTGAGTTCCTCCAGCATTTTGTGCACGATGCTCAAGATTTCCAGCATCTGCAGAATCTCTTTTGTGTTTGAGGTTTAACTAGGTAAGCCTCTGTAGCCATTTTGACCTTGTCTCCCTCTGGAACAAATACTGAAGAGGAGATGCCAGAAGCCATACGTGTGCCTGTCCTCTGTGCCTCCTCTGTTTACGTGTCCTTTGCCACCTTCATTCCTTTGCACTTGTGTATTGTTGTCTTGTGTCCCTGTACATAGTAGTCTTCTGGACAGGGAACAACTGTTGTGGCCTGGGGCAGTGCCTGCAAATCACCATGACCAACTGAGCCATGCACAGCTGAGCACCTGAGCTGCACTCACAACATTGTCAGCTCTTATATGTGGAATTATTCCACAAGTGTTCGTTAACAAAAATGTACAAAATACATTTACTAGCAAAGTACATATTTGTCACCATATACAACCCAGAGATTCATTTTCTTGTGGGCATACTCAGTAAATCCAAGAAACACAATAGAATCAATGAAAGACTGCACCAACAGTATGGACAAACAACCAATGAGAAAAAGACAACAACTGTTCAAATACAGAATATTTAAAAAAATTAATAAGCAATAAATATCGAGAACAGGAGATGAAGAGTCCTTGAAAGTGAGTCCATAAGTTGTGGGAATATTTTAGTGATGGGGCAGGTGAAGTTCAGTGAAGTTATCCCCACTTGTTCAAGAGCCTGATGGTTGAGGGGTAATAACTGTTCCTGACCCTGGTGGTGTGAGTCCTGAGGCTCCTGTACCTTCTTCATGATGGCAGTAGCGAGAAGACAGCATGGCCTGGATGGTGGGGATCCTGTCACAGCCCTCCGTGTAAATGTGTTCAATGGTGGGGAGGGCTTTATCCGTGATGGACTGGGCCGTATCCACCACGTTTTGTAGACTTTTCTGTACAAGGGCATTGGTGCAACCATACCAGGCCGTGATGCAACCAGTCAATATTCTCAACTACACATCTATGGAAGTTTGTCAAAGTTTTAGAATCTTTGTAAACTTCTAAGGAAGTACAAGTGCCGCCATGCTTTCTTTGTAATTGCACTTGCATGCTGGGCCCAGGATAGATCCTCTAATATATAACACTGAAGAATTTAAAATTGCTGATCCTCTCCACCTCTGATCCCCCAATGAGGATTGGCTCATGGACCTCTGACTTCCTCCTCCTGAAGTCAATAATCAGCTCCTTGGTCTTGCTGACATTGAGTGAAAGGTTGTTGTTGTGGCACCTCTCAACCAAATTCTCAGCTGATTCATCACCACCTTTGATTTGGCCAATCAAGAAGTTTGGCCGAACATAAATGGCATTAGAACTGTGCTTAGCCTCACAGTCAGGGGTATATGGCGAGTAGAGCAGGGGGCTAAGAACACAGTCCCCTTAAGTAGTGAGAACTCAATATAAATTTTTGAAGTTGTAATGTAGGTTTCAATTATTTAATTCTCTTTGGTTATGCCTGACATCGGGTAGCTTGGCATAGTATATTACACATGAAGTGTATAACATGGTAAAGGATTAGTAGATGCATATGCAGAATGAGGTGCAGCTGAGCTGCAGAGGCTTTCTACGTAACGAAGTGAATAAGTCTGTGGTAATTCAACACTGAGGATCTATGACTTGAGGAAGTATCAGACAATCCTGATTGAGAAGTTGCACTCAGCAAAAATATGTCCCACAAAAGATTACATTACAAATAATCAGCATGCATTTACTATCTGGGACAAGTTCATTCAACTTCTATTTCAAAAAAAGAATTAACAGAAGGGCAAAGGTGTATTATTTGTATTGGCTCCATATTTCTGGATATTTTAGTGGCTGCATATTGTATTTCTGTCCGAGTATCCGCCATATAAAATGATCTGTATGCCACAGGCCCCCTAATTATTATTGTGTAATCACACATTTACAAATCTTTTTCCTTTTCTTTGCATATGTCAATTCTTTCTATTAATATCTTTTAATGCTGTAATTTTGAATGTGAAGTCTACTAAAGATTAAAAGCTGAGCTAAAGAAGAACATTGGGCACATATATGAGATTACCACTATACCATTTGATTTTTGCTTGCTTTTTTTGACTTTGTTTCAGAATTCCTCACAGTGACCTTCCACTCCAGATGACACCATGTAATTCCTCTAGGATACTGCCATATGTAGAGCAATGCGCCTCGTTGAGGAAATGCAACATGCGGAAGCTGAATTCACAATAAGTAGCTTTTAATCTACCATGCTTCAGTGATTTTTTTGTTTTGATAGTGTTTAGTGTGGCTTTCCTGAATGTTAATCTTTCTTTTCTCCCTGAAGCTATTACCTTAAATGATGTCACAAGTACACTCTGTTTAAACAAGTAATTCAAAACAATCTTATGATTGCAAAGTAAAAAGGATACAAGTACTAGTGTGAGATTTCATTTTTAAGGCCAAAATAATTCAGGCAGGACATGCAAAACGCAGCTGAACACATTGTTATTTGTCAATGGGCATTCAGTAGTAATATTTGGAAAGCACAATGTCCATAAATCAGTGATGGTATTTCCTCATCAAGCTATGTGTGTTGATAAGTCGAGATTCTGAACAGCTGTCAGGAAGTAGTAGAACAGTAATGCAATTGAGGGGTTTCATTGATGTTATTATCCTCCAGAATGAAATCAATTGCCAGACTCTAACAGCCATCTGGTGCTGTAAGGAAGGAATACTCAGTCTTTATATCACTTCTGTTTCCAGTGGGCATTCCAGCTCTGGTATCAGCCTTATTCTAACGAGCCAGCAATCACCTGATTTGCATTTTCTCAGTTAAATCTTATTTCTTGTAATTTTTCATATGTTTCTTTCCTTTCCAATTGTTTATTTTCAAGTTGTGTTGTTGACAATTGACAATTGACAATCAGGTTTATTATCACTGGCATGTTACGTGAAATTTGTTAACTTAGCAGCAGCAGTTCAGTGCAATACATAGTCTGCCAGTGTTGGTCATCAGCGAGGAGGATACGTTATCACCAATCCGCACGAACTGCGGTCTTCCAGTTTGGAAGTCGAGGATCCAATTGCAGAGGGAGGTACAGAAGCCCAGGTTCTGCAACTTCTCAATCAGGATTGTGTGAATGATGGTATTAAATGTTGAGCTATAGTTGATGAACAGCACCCTGACATAGGTGTTTGTGTTGTCTAGGTGGTCTGAAGCAATGTGGAGAGCCATTGAGATTGCATCTGCCATTGACCTATTGTGGCGGTAGGCAAATTGCAATGGGTCCAGGTCCTTGCTGAGGCAGAAGTTCAGTCTAGTCATGATCAACCTCTCAAAGTATTTCATTTCGGGCGATAGTCGTCAAGGCAGCCCACATTATTCTTCTCAGGCACAGGTATAATTGTTGCTTTTTTGAAGCAAGTGGGAACTACCGCCCATAGCAGTGAGAGGTTGAAAATGTCCTTGAATACTTCCGCCAGTTGGTTGGCACAGGTTTTCAGAGCCTTACCAGGTACTCCATTGGGTCTTTCCACTTTGCGAGGGTTCACTTTCTTTAAAGACAGCCTAACATCGGCCTCTGAGATGGAGATCACAGGGTCATCAGGTGTAGCAGGGATCTTCACAGCTGTAGTTGTGTTCTCCCTTTCAAAGTGTGCATAGAAGGTGTTGAGTTCATCTGATAGTGAACCATCGCTGCCATTCATGTTGTTGGGTTTTGCTTTGTAGGAAGTAATGCCTTGCAGACCCTGCCAGAGTTGCCATGCATCTGATGTCGCCTCCAACCTTGTTCAAAATTGTCTCTTCGCCCTTGAAGTAGCCTTCCGCAAATCATACCTGGTTTTCTGGTACAAGCCTTGGTTGCCAGACTTGAATGCCACAGATCTAGTCTTCAGCAGACGACGTACCTCCTGGTTCATCCACGGCTTTTGGTTTGGGAATGTATAGTAAGTTTTTGTGGGCACACACTCATCCACACAGGTTTGAATGAAATCAGTAACAACTGCAGCATTCTCATCCAGGTTCGAAGATGAATCCGTGAATACAGTCCAGTCCACCGATTCAAAGCAGTCCTGTAGGCACTCCTGTGCTTCCCTTGTCCATACCTTCTTGGTCCTCACTGCTGGTGCTGTAGTCTTCAGTCTCTGCCTATACTCAAGGAGTAGAAGTACAACCAGGTGATCAGAATTCCTGAAGTGAGGGTGTGGAATAGCACAGTAGGCATTCTTGATGGTGGTGTAGCAATGGTCCAGTGTGTTGTTTCCTCTGGTATTTTAAGTAATCTGTTGATGTTAGATGGTTAGTGACTTTTTCAGTCTGGCCTGGTTAAAATCTCCCAAAACAATGGTGGTGTTAGGGTGTGCTGTTGATCCCATTGCTCAGATCATTTAAAGCCTACTTGAGATTGGCCTGAGGTGGAATGTAAACTGCTGCCAAAATAACCCCAGGGAACTCCCGCGGTAGGTAAAAAGGATGGCAGTTCACTGCTAGATATTCTAGGTCTGGTGAGCAGAATTGGGACAGCACTGATATATTTGTGCACCAAGAAGAGTTGCTCACGAGGCATACTCCTCCACCTCTGCTTTTGAGAGACTTTATAGATCTATCCTGACGGTATATAGTAAACCTGTCGATCTGGATTGCTGCATCCGGTACGGAAGGGATTAGCCAGGATTCCGTGAAACAAAGGACACACGCGGTCCTAATATCCCTCTGATTCAGCACTCTAGCTCTGAGATCATCGATTTTATTCACCAGAGACTGCACGTTCACCAGCAAGATAGTCGGCACAGAGTGTTTAAGACCCCATTCCCTTAAATGCACTTGTAATCCCGCTCTGCACCCGCGTTTCCTCAGAGTTGTCCTTTGTGGGCACTTCCGACCACAATCGGTGGTAAGTGATCACTGGTGATTTGACCAGTGATAAGTGATCACCGGTGATCACAATCAGTGATTTGACCAGTGATAATGCTCAAAATCTTCAGGTTACAAAATTTCGCACTTCGGTTGCTATTCCTTTCTCCACACATACTTACATACATAAAATTTTATTGCATGACACAACACATCAGATGCAGATATAATACAAAATATTGCAAATGCATCCCTTTGCCAAGTTCAGGACTCACCATCTTCTGTATGCAACATAATGTTCCTTTGCATTTTTCAACAGCCTTAGCTCTGTACATAGTCTCATCATTGTTTCAATGCTCATCATTCAAACTACCACTCATTGTTGAAGAATTCTAATACTCAGATCTCTGCTTGATCACCGCTATTCCCCAATCCATTTCTTTCAGCTAGACTGCAGTAATCATTGGAAACTGTTCTAGCAAGCTCAAGACTAGGATTCTCTCTTTATTATAAGAATATTGGTTCAAACATAACTTGACATAGTTATGGCATTCTAAACCAACCTTTGCATTCATTGATTATACTTTCGATTCTTTTTAGTGCTTGCTTTGAAATATTTAAAAAAATGACTTTGAAGTAATGCTGCTTTTGAGAAGCTGGTGCACTAAATGTACATTTCTGTTAGCCATTAAGTCAAGTGCACCAGCTGAGCCCACTTGGCAGCTGGGCACAGCTTCAGCTGGAAAATTGCTTCCTTGCACATACTGATCCCGGTGTTATTGATTTGTGGCATTTCAAAGCTGGACACTGTCATATCTCTGACATTTGACATGATAAATCATGATGTTATGGCAATGGAAGCAGGATTTACTGTACTTCTTTAATCTGACAAGTTTATCAATATAATGATTTAATTGATCGTAGATCACTAGTAATGGCAAACATACTTCTGTTCGTCTCTCAGTGGCCAACCTGTATCAGATTTTGTGTGCAGCCATATTGCAACAAGACAGGTTGGAGCTGTCTGAAATTTAAGTAATGCATATCAACTGTAACATTTAAGAGAAGTTTGGATAAGTACATGATTAGGAAGGGTTTGGAGGGCTATGGTCCAGGTCTTGGCAGAAAAATAGTTCATTACAGGTTAGATGGGCTAAAGGACCTTTTTCTATGCTGCTGTGGTCTATGACTCTAAATATTAGAATCATTGCTGTCATTAGCAGTGTTAAGTTTGTACAGAATGTGGAACAATCAAAATAAACTGAGGATTACTTACATTACTCTATTTAGGATGAGGATTGAAAAAAAAACAAAGGTGAATTTGTTAAAGACCACTTGAATGAGTGTTAAGAATCGAGAAAGGGAACAAAATTCCTTTAAGTGGAAGGATGTTTCTTAGTTGAGTTTCAACTGTTCATAGTGTAGTACAACAGTTCCTTAAAATCATAATGTGTAACACCAGACAGGATTTATTTGTATTTCAAACATTCATATACTTCTGTGTGCCAGCTGACAAACAATGTCATCATTAATATTTGACATTCAATATCAATAGTAAACTGTGTTAACTAATGTTTGGACTATTAAAGAGCCATAAACAGATTTCACTGTGAATCACAGATTCCACAAAGAGCCTTCAGAATTAACCATAAAAAGAATCAGGAAGTTTGGTTTTCCTGTGTCAATGCTAAAATTCTGAACTTTATGGAAGAGGTTCTGGCAATTTCTAAATTGCCTGTAACATTGGACATCTCATGGAGCATGAACTTGTTGCACCAGCCCTCTGTACTTCCATCAGGTTAAATCTTGAATGGAAATAGCAAGCCCTTTCATTTGAATGGAGAGAAATGGCTGTGAAGGAGAAGAGTAAGAAAAAAATAAACACTGCTTTTATATTTTCTAAATTTGATTTATTAGCTTTCTTTAAAAAAATCTTTTAAGTATTTAAGTGATTTTTATTTATAATTTTTTAAAAAAATTATTGACTTTTTAAAAATTTAAACTATTTGAATAAATTGAATAATTATAAGAGATCTTACATTTTTGGTATGCAGAAAAAAAGTCCTTGATAAATTTGGTAGCCGGCAAAGTCCAGTAGAATGTTTTTGCTGACTGTCAAAGTTCCAATTTTTTAAATTTCTTTCGTAGATGAGCATTAATCATGCCATGTTGGGCGTGATGTGATACTGGCTTTATTCTATCTTCTATTTCTCATTCTGTCTTTCGTTTCTCATGCCATCCTTGATTATATCACATGAAAACAAGTCCATTTCCACAGAGATGCTAATGGCCGCGCCCTTGGGATATCAAAAAGCAGCCGGACGTGAGACCCTGAGAGCAGGTCCCATTCCCACAAAGAACCGAAGTCAGAGTGTAACTCCAGGTCAGGGTCTTCAAAAAAACATTGAAAAGGTAAAAAAGATATCAAAGGTAAAAATAGAGCTGTTTCCAAAGATGCAGGCAGTCGCCGTTTAGTGCCATCTTGACTTTGCTCCACCTCCAACTTCATGAAGTTGGTGGGGAGGGGAGCTGCAGATTTTTACAGGATTTGAAAGATTTGGGGAGAGTTTTTTTGTTAGGGAGAGTTGGTGGACTCCCATTGCAGAGGAAGATGAACAATAAGTGGATAGCATTGACTCAGGTGAAGCTGTAGCACTGCTGTTTGCATTTGTTGATGTTGTGTCTCATCTTGAAGATAAAAGAAATGTCTGTATATGGCTTTTGAGGGATGAGAGGAAACCAGACTAAATCGTTTCATATAAGGTTGATGAATTGAGCAGACAAAATGATGTATAACTGGAAAATATGATTAGTAAGCCTGACAGAAATATAGCAGTTCCAATAGGAATATTACAGGAATTACTTGTAACATTTGCTGGAAGAACTTGCTGACACAAGATTTTTAATCGATTGTAAGTGGATCTTCTGTAAACATTATGTTGATGGAATGGAAAAATACACTACGCTAAACATAGTATGATGGGAAAAGTATTACAGGAGATAAGACTTCCAGTTCCTGAAAATGTGCCTTGCACAAAAGTATACCAAAATCTTTTAAATAGATGTAGACGAGAAAAGTTTGGTCAGCTAATTTTCTTTTTAACCAGTACCACAACAAACTAGAACTCCAGAGAGAAAACCATGGTGTACTGGCAGTTGAGCTGCACAGTATCCCTGGTGTTTTTACTGTTTCCTGTTTCTGTTGACAGTTCTAATAGACCAAATTTAAATTTCATTGGGATATTTATAGAAATTTGGAAGTTTGCTTTGGCAAATTGTTAATAATGAAGTATCACAAATTTTACCTTAGTATCACAACTTGGGTAGTATTACCTTTATTCAGACCAATAGATACCATTCTGGATTCAGAAGTATTAATACAAGTCAAAAATCTTCAGATGCTTGAAATGAGAAATAACAATAGAAAATGCTGGAAACACGTATCAGGTCTGGCAGCATCTGTATCTGTGGAGAGGGAAACAGAATTAATGTTTCATGTACTTAACCCTTTGCAAAAAGTAATAATTCCTTATTTATTTGTCAGTTATTTAATTGGGAAAACTGATATCTGTTTAGTTGTGAAGTGAAATGAATTTCACTAGCAAAGCAGTAATGTGGATAGTGCTGATTGGTCATTGCCTAACCAGTAAAAGTTGACAATTTACATTTTCTATAAGCTTTGTAGTTGGATTTGAAACCTGAGTCTGATTTCCACATTTGTTCACAGCTCATCTTCCAGGCTTCTTGTCATATTTCATACTAAACTGGCTATTTTGTAAAGTTTGATAAGTTAAAACAATATCAAATCTCATGTGAGCTGTAAATAATTAAGATGCACTGTACAGTTGTTTCAGTAATTTCTTATAATATGTGTTTATAATTGCTAACAAAAACAAAGACAGTGGATGAAAGAATCCAGGATATCCATTAACTAGCCATTACCCATAACAATCGAGGTCACAGAGGGTGCTACAACAGACTAGATTGAAAGGGCCATATGTGAAATGAAAACTTTGGAGTAGATTGCAACACATTTGAAACTTGTTGGAGAAATATTTTCTTCTTGACTTGCACCTTCATCTGGAAAGATGTTGACAATGATTAGTAAATTGAGGAGAAGTGTAGTAGAAGTTGAAGAGAGCATCAAGAGATCACTGTGGAGATTAAACTGGCTGTGTAAGAGAATAGAGCATGAGATCTGGGGGGGAAAGGAGATCTGTTGAGCAGGTAAGGATGGAGTCAGGTGGGGGGGGGGTCAGGGATTACATCAAGGAGTCTGAGAAGGAGATCATGTGGGTGCAATGGGATCCTTGGTGAGTTGGAGATAGGCAGTGGAGTGGGATTGAGATCTGAGGATCTGGGAGATACTGATGACAGTGGTAGGTAACAGAAGTGAAGTCTAAATGAAACGGAGGGGAAAAGAAAAAATATCGTAAGGTAGAAACCCCATTTTCAAGAAGCTTTCCTGCCACACTTCCCTCCTCATCTTCGGGTTGCTTTGGACTCTTTAAGATGCAGGTGCTAACCTTCAGGGTAAGGACTGTTCCTGCACCAAGGTCAATGTTGTTTATGCACCATATATTTTCAGAATGAAAAATCATGACAGTGACATTATTCATGCATTAGCTACAAATTTCTATTATTGCAGATATTCATCATCAGTAGGGGAAACCTATGAATTTTCTGATACAGCACTGCACACAGAGTGAATGTACTATCTGAGTTTGGATAAAATTCTGTTGCCTAGCTCATAAAACGATTGCAATGGACATTCTAGGCATATATGCCCGAAGTTTCATTTTCTTAATCATTGAGACTCTGCAGTATTGTTGAAGATATCCAAATCCTACTCTCCAAACTTCCAAATAACAGATGTACAAATGGTTGAATAGATTATTGTAAAGTCCTTTCAATTACAGCTACCTTCTCTATATTTGAAATACCCTCTCACAATAATTTCCTTCATCGATTGCCTATTGACTCATGGGACTGAGTTAATGGGCTTCCTACAGCTATCACCATGCCAACTATCTACTACTCTTCATAAATAAGCTAAATTTAGAATACTACGATTCTTTAAGTACCCCAGAGACAAATGTGAAGGTACTATATGATTATAATTCTCAAAATCATGTTTAATTAAGTCTACCACTCTCCTGAATATTAATGAGCACATTCATGTTTTGATTTGCGATGTACGTAACACTCCAAGACCAGCAGGATGATCTGAAAGATAGGTAAATATGGAACAAGCTGGTTCTTGCTTCCTACAATTGTCTTTTTTGCCAAGACCCCACTCCCCCATAAACAGGCAATGGTAACACCAAGGATGAGAAGCAATTGTGTCCATTGCTACCTAATCTTCATTTGACATGGCTATATTCTATCTTTGATTCTGACTGTTGGCACTCTCATATGTAGAACCAGTAATACTCTGAACACCGATGAGGCAATTTGGCCAATTATATCTGTGCCAAATGTCAAAACCACTTTACGCCTCTATCCCTGTATGCATTGACAGGAGAAGGCATGGAGCACAGCTATGGTGCTGGATTATAAATATAAACTCACAAGGAGAATGGGGCTGTTGGAATAATAGGAGTAGGAGCTGAGAAAAGGCCTAAACTGAAGGAATCTTGGAATTCTGGTCAATATAATGTTCAATACCACAGGGTGATGTATTTTGGGAAGTTTAATAATGATGGGATGGACATTCATTATGAATGGTGGAGCCCTTGGGCATATTGAAGAACATGGGGACCTTGGAGTATCAGTTCTTAGATCCCCAAAGGTATCAGCACAAGGAGATAAGGTAGTGATAATGGCAATCATCCTGGGCATATAAAATATAAGCATTAAGGTCATAATATTTATAATTTTTTGTGTATTTTCTGCTGTTCTGCTCATTACACTATAAGAAGGGTATGATTACATTGGGTGCGGAGGAGGTTTAGTAGATGTTGCTTTTTTTTCCTTGGTCTGAGGAAGCTGAGGTGCAACCTGATGAGATGTACACAATTTATTTATTTAGGTTATTGAGCTACTGCCCAGAATAGGTCCTTCCGGCCCTTCGAGCCACGCCACCCAGCAACCCACTGATTTAACCCGATCCTAATCATGGGACAATTTTACAATGGACAATTCACCTACCAGCTAGATATCTTCGGACTGTGGAAGGAGACCAGAGCACCCAAAGGAAACGCACGCGGTCACAGGGAGAGTGTACAAACTCCTTACAGGCATAGATAAGATAGATAATTCAACATTTTCTCTTTAAAAAGCATCTTAAACTAGAGAGCATGGGTTTAAGGTGAGGAATAAGATATTTAAAGGGGATCTGAGGAATTTTGTTTTTGTCCCAAGGGTTGTTACAATTTGGAAGACAAGTATTTTCACAATATTAATAAAAATCTGGACAAGCACTTCAATCGCCGTGGCATAGAAGGGTGCATGGTGAGCGCTTGTTAATGGGACTGCTATCAGCGGGTACTTCATGATTGGCACAGACATGACAGGCTGAAAAGCCTGTTCCATCCTCTATGACTCTGTTACCAAAATGTAGGGTAGGAAATTATTTTTCTCCTTTCATCTCCCCCTGTGGCAAGCAGCTGCTCCGCTCAATGCCTTTAGAAGGCATCTGCCGCTCACTTCCTGCTTTCTGCAAGGTGCATACATAGGCTGTTTGTGATCACTGCAGTTGGAGATGTATACCTATTTAAAATAAAAGACCAAAGATATGTTAATCCCCATATAGTAAATTTCCTATTCTAGGTGCACAATACAGGAAGAAACCTTAACTAACTTGGCCACATGAAACAAATGAGTCAACATAACCCTTAATGGATCTACGAGGAATTAATTTAAGAGTTCTGGGAAGGATGTAACATGTTCACAATCTGATCGTGTGACTCAAACAAAATGAAGTTTCAGAAATGGAGGTTAACAATTTGCAAAACTAAAAATAAAGGATGACTACTCATTAGAATTACACTGGGTTCATCACAGTTAAGAAGAGGTGTGCATGATACCAGCAGAGCTAAAGTAAATAATATATTTGAAATTTGGACAGCTTTGAACATATTTTGAGTTGGGCCTAAGGGCTTATTTCCATGCTGTATGACACTATGACTCTATGTATCAAATTAATGGCAAGGGTGGTTTTGAAAAGTGATACGATTATGGAATTGCAGCTGTTTAAAATCCAAGAGAAATATTTTAACTGTATCCTAGAGAGCCTTAGTCTGGACTGAGTAGGGCCAACATCAAGCCAATCTTCCCTTTGAATCCATTCATCTCTCCCCCCATCCCAGCATCATTCATCATTCCCAATTTTCATTTCTTTTGAAGAAAATATGAAAGGTGTATATTGGGAATCTCTTTAAAAATGGTTTCTTCACACATATAGATATGAGAGGGACTGTAAACACACAGTGTAGCTATTCCACACACAGTTTTACATACCTGCTCTCAAGATGACATTGTGCATATCACACGGAATAAGATTTATCCCCTTATTTATTATGGTGATTTGAACATCCTGCCTACGGAACACAAAATATGCAACGGACAACAGGCAAACGGAAATCTTAGATTTGTTTACTATGCACTGTCCTTATGCTAATCTTGACATTGGTCATGGGTCTAAGCCAGGATTATTCATAGGGAGAACACAGCAGGTTTACATTGGCAGGTAGAGGCAGGAACTTGGCGCCAGTCTGTGGTCACCACTTCAAATATATTAAGAGACACATTGTAACTTTAAACCACACTCGGGGCTTTTTATTGACTGACACTACTTTAACTTGTTCCAGATTTTCAATCAGTGATAGCAACAAGTCAGCTAGACAGCCACCTTTGATCAGCTAAATTATAGCCTTCCGAAACTGTTCTCCCTAAATTCTGATGTTTACTTATTCCATCAGAATAAATAACTTGGTGCACCAGATCATACTTTTTCATTTTATAAGTAGTGTTCCTGTTTCATTTATGTTTGGTGTATGCACAATAATTTCATCAGTATCTATATGCTATTATTGCAAAGGGTAGACAATTCAGCATCTTGAGCTTGTTTGCCATTCAGTCAGATATGGTAAATCTCAAATTTACTAACTCAGTTTTGAAATTTTGATTTGACTATGTCACAGCTGCTTTTAGAAGAGAGGATGTTCCAAACCATACCCTGTTTCGTGTGGAAAATTGCTGTCTGACATCACCAGAGAACAGCTTAGATCTGTTTTCTCCATGAACTATCTTGCAAAAGAAATTCCATTAATTGTCCATATCAATTGATATTCAACACCTTACTTGGACAACAAATGAATCTTCTATACATAATGAGATCCAAACCTAATCTATACAACCGGTTCTATAACCCTTCAAGTGCCATCAGTTTGTTGAAAATTTCTGCAGCTTAGGTGCTATTTAAAATTTAGCAAGAGAGATGGAATGAAGAAAATTGGAAGCTGGTGGTTTGTTGCTATAATGGTTGGGTCACAAAAGCCTGTAGATTGCAGTAGGAAATGAGTTGAGGGAAACGAACAATTCCACAGTTCCAAACCAGATTCAGTAGGTGATTAACTCTGAAACTGTAAAGTATCAGATTAAGAAAAGTGTGGAAGAGAGACACAACCTACATGTACAAAGATAGTTCTTTCTATGAAATGTGAACTCCCATAAACGCAATACGAGGTGCCCTGCAAGTCAAGAGTATAGACTTAAGGTTTAGTTAATATGTTCAACCATACTAATCAGCAAAGAAGTTACAAAAAAAAATTGAACTCTAGATATTTCATTTATTCAAGAGATGTAGGCTTCACAGGCTGAGCCAGCGTTTAGTTGTTCATCTCCAATTGCTTTTCAGAAGAGGAGTGAGCAGCTGTCTCCTTGAACTGCTGCCGTTCCTGAGGTATGGGTATACCCACAATGCTGTCAGGGAGGGATATGTAGTATTTTGACACAGCTGCAGTAATGGAGTAGCAGTAGATTTCCAAGTTTTGTTGGTATGTGTCTTGAAAGTTAAATTCCAAGGAGTGCTATTTCATGTTTTTGCTTCCCTTGTCTTTTTAGCTGTACAGGTTGTGGGTCTGGATGATGTATCTAAGCAGTCTTGGTGAGCTGCTGCAGTGCATCCTGCGCTTCCTGTGCCAGTTCTGGAATAGGTGAACAATTGTGTTTGAGGTGCATATCAAATGGGCTGTCATGTCCTATATGATGGTGTCAGACCCCTTGTGTTGAATCTACTCTCATCTAGGCAAGTGGAAAATATTTAATCATACTCCGGACTTGATTCTTCTAGATGGTGCACAAGCTTTGGAGAATTACTTGCAACAGGAATCACAGTGCTTGACCGGACCTTGCTGCTACACTGTATATGTGGCTACTCCAGTGCAGTAACCCCTTGGATATGGGTGCAAACCAATGGCACACGCAAGAATTTTGTTGGCTCACAGCATGCAGGGCTGTCCCAGGAGTCTTTAAACCCTACACATAATATAATGATACATAATGATTATCTTTACTGCTAAATGAAGCATGAATATTTTTTACAACCGAAGAGCAGTGAGATATTTTCACAGGAAACGTCTCAAACTGGCTAGGCGATGGCTAGATGGTTGTGTAAACATATGACATTGGATGATATGTTTTGAAATCCTTGCAGACCTGGTGTACAGGTATTGTGTTAGTAAATGGTTACAATTACAATACTTTTTAGAAATGATGTTATTTTTCAATTTTTTGAAAGATTAATATTAATTATCTTGTACAACTTTTCTAAAATGTTTCATTTATTTCACTATTTGGGTGGCACAGTAATACAGGGGTGAGCACCACCCTTTACAGTGCCAGCTGTAAAATTGATCTGGGTTCAATTCCCACTGCTGTCAGGACAGAGTTTGTACATTCTCCTTATGACCACATGGGTTTCCTCCGGGTGCTCCAGTTCCTCCCACAGTCCAAAGACGTACGGTCAGGGTTAGTGAGTTGTAAGTATCTATGTTGGTGTTGAAAGTCTGGGACACTTGTGCGCTGCCCAGCACAATCTTTGATGATTTTATTTGATGCATCCCTGTTTGTGTAGTACTTTTATTAATAGTAAAACAATGAGTACATGTAAAAACAAGACTTACCTTTTTTCTTTAAAATGGGCAATAATTATTGTTACACTTCATTAATCAATAATCTCTGCTCAAATTTCCATAGCATGAGAGAATTTTTTTTAGAAGATTATTGCCAATTTGGGTGCGTACTCTCAAAAGGGTTAGGTTCACCATCCCTGCCCTAGGGTATTGATAGTGGGTGTTTCAGTGATGGTAATGCCATTGAATTTTAGGATGCAATGATTAGATTTTCTCTTTATGGTATTATCATTGTTTGGAACTTATGTGGTTTGAATGTTACATGTCACCTGTCAGCTCAGGTCTGGATATTGTCCAAATCTTGCTGCATTTGGATGTAAACTGTTCCACTCTCTAAGGAGTCACAAATACTGCTGAGCACTGTACAATCAGCAAACATACCTGCTTTCAATATGAAATATTCTTCCAAGATTTTGTGAATAACACGTATGCAAACTTCAGTCAGATTTCATTTGAGGTAGGATTGCTCTCCTTAAATGCAAGGGTTGAAATTGCCAAAATCTACTAGCATTAAGCTTTTCTACTAAGCCCAATATGGTCCTTCCCCCCATTGCAGAGATCATGGAAAGCCAAAAAACGTCAGTAAACTGAACTGCAAAGGCGATGCATGTTTTTATTGCATACTAATAAATATTTATCACCATAACTTGAATAAAATGTCGCAACATATTGGAATATCATGTTCAGTTCTAGTAGCTAATTACAGGAAGATTGTGGAAGCTTTACAGAGAGTGCAGTGGAGATTTACCGGATGCTGCCTGGATGACTAAGCATGTTGTATGAGGAAAGGTTGAGTGAGTTAAGGCTTTTTAGAGTGATGGGGGATGAGGACTGATTCGATAAAGGTGTGCAAGATAAGGGGTATAGATTGAGTGAATACCCAGAGACTTTTTTCCTCAAGGCAGGAATGGCTATTACAAGGAACACAATTTTAAGCAGATTGGAGGAAACTATAAGGGAGTTGTCAGAGGTAATTTTTTTACGCTGAGAGTGGCGCTACGTGCTGTTCCCACAACCAATGATCTCACTTTAAGGACTCTTTATCTCGTTATTTCATGCTCTTGTTATTTATCGCTATTTATTTTGTATTTTCATTTGCAGAGTTTGTTGGTCATTGATCCTATTTACGGTAACTGTTCTGAAGGCTTGCCAAGTATTCCCGCAAGAGAAAGATTCTCAGGGTTGTATGTTGTGACATTTATGCATTCTGATAATACATTTTACTTTGAACTTCGAACTTTGAGCTGAAGCAGTTCTTATAGTGTTGTTTGGTAGAGAATTCACAGTTTGACCTAGTGATGTCGTTGAAAAAGCCCAAACAAGTTCCCTCATTCACAGCAATTATAGTGTAACCTTGGAGGAGGGAGTGACCAAATAAGGTTGTGAATGTAAATGTTGTGAATCAAGCGGTATACATTATCCTGAATAATGTCAACTCAATTGATTGTTTTTGGAACTGTATCGTTTAAACAAATAGACGTGTTCCATTGTTCTCTTGACTAGCGGCATATCTAATGGGAAAGCTTTACAGTCAGGACATGAATCACTTGGTGCAGAAGATCCGATGTCTGTCGGGCTTTTGAATCTGTATGCATGCATGCATAATATTTTATGTAGTTGATTCAGCAAAGTTTATGGAAAATTGCGACCTCATGGTTACATTGGTGGGAATCAAAAGGAAGTGGTTCATCTTTTTTGTTTGAGATGGTCATTTTCTAGCACTTGTATGAAAACATGAGTTAGGAGCTGGAATAGGCCATTCATCCCCTCAAGCCTGCTTCGCCATTCAACAAGGTTATCACTGATCAGATAGTAACCTCAGCTTCATATTCCCCCACCCCTTGACTTGTTAAGATTTTACCTACCTGTGGCTTAAAATACCACCTTTTGAGAAGTAAAGACAAAAAACCTTGTTACTCACTTAGCCGAGTGATTTGTTGTTCTAGATTCTCCCAAATGAAGAAACATACCCATATCCATTTAGTCAAACCCCTTAGATCCTCATCTGTTTTGATGAACTAACCTCTCACTTACTTACGCTCTACCTAGTACAAAGCTAAACCCAGCCTTTCAGTATGGGACATCTGCCCATTTCAGGAATCAGCTTTTTGAATCTTTTCTGAGTTGCTTTGAATACATTTACATCCTTCCTTAAACAAGGAGTCCAACAGCAGCATACACGGTAAACAATGTGGTGCAAATAATTGAGACTTAACAGCCTATTTTATGAGCATCTTGGATTAGCTAATCAAATACTGCATTGGGTAAACTTGGAGATGACAACGGGGGTGAAGTCTGAGCTTACTGTTTTTATCAGTACTATGCATCTGCAAATTGGTAATTTCTGAGTGGCATCATATTGTAACCAGTTGAATCTCTTCATTTGGAGCAAGAAGGCTGCGAGTGAACGGCTGTTTTCTGGAGCGAAGGCAGTTTTTTACTCTTTGGGATAAAAGAGAAGCAAGACTGCACAGGCGCGTGACGTCAGCCAGTAGAGCATGAAAGGTTTAAAAAGGCAAAGAATCTTCAATGGTTTTTGATTCGGAGCAAGGAGGGTACGAGTGAATGGCTGTTTTCCGAGTGAAGGCAGTTTTTTACTACTTGGGGTAAAAGAGAGGTGAGACTGCGCAGGTGCCAGTAGAGCGTGAAAGGTTTAAAAAGAAGATCGCCATATCTAGTGGGCAGCAGAGTGACAGGGCCTTGGCTCAACGGGCTTAGGCGATAACGGGACGAGACAAGGTAGGTTTACCTGTGTTATTTGCAGAAAGGAGGAAGTATGTGTGTGAGGCCAGTTTTCTGTGCTCAGTGTCAGATGTGGGAGGTCCTGGAGTCTCCCAGCCTCCCAGACGGCCATATCTGCAACAGATGTGTTGAGCTGCAGCTCCTTAGGGACTGAGTCAGGGAACTGGAGATGCAGCTTGATGACCTTCGCCTGGTCAGGGAGAGTAAGGAGGTGATAGAAAGGAGTTATAGGCAGGTGGTCACACCAGGGCCAAGGGAGACAGACAAGTGGGTCACAGTCAGGAGGGGGAAGGGGAAGAGTCAGGTACTAGAGAGTACCCTTGTGGCTGTACCCCTTGACAATAAGTACTCCTATTTGAGTACTGCTGGGGGGACAGCCCACCTGGGGGAAGCAACAGTGGCCGTGCCTCTGACAGAGGGTCTGGCGCTGTGGCACAGAAGGATAGGGAAAGGAAGAGGAAGGCAGTAGTGATAGGCGACTCTATAGTTAGGGGGTCAGACAGGCGATTCTGCGGACGCAGGAAAGAAACTTGGATGGTAGTTTGTCTCCCAGATGCCAGGGTCCAGGATGCTTCAGGTCATGTCCAAGATATCCTGCAGTGGGAGGGAGAACAGCCAGAGGTTGTGGTACATATTGGTACCAATGACATAGGTAGGAAAAGGAAGAGGTCCTGAAAAAAGAGTACAGGGAGTTAGGAAAGAAGTTGAGAAGCAGGACTGCAAAGCTAGTAATCTCAGGATTACTGCCTGTGCCACGCGACAGTGAGAATAGGAATAGAATGAGGTGGAGGATAAATACATGGCTGAGTGATTGGAGCAGGGGGCAGGGATTCAGATTTCTGGAGCATTGGGACCTCTTTTGGGGCAGGTGTGACCTGTGCAAAAAGGACGGGTTGCACTTGAATCCTAGGGGGACCAATATCCTGGCGGGGAGGTTTGCTAAGGTTACTGGGGAGAGTTTAAACTAGAATTGTTGGGGAGTGGGAACCGAACTGAAGAGACTGTGGAAGAGGAGGTTGGCTCACAAATAGAGAAAGCTTGTAGACAGTACGAGAGGATACATAGGCAGGTGATAGAGAAGGGAGGTGCTCAGACCGAAGGTTGAGATGTGTTTATTTCAATGCAAGGAGTGTTGTGAACAAAGCAGCTGAGCTTAGAGCGTGAATCAGAACTTGGAGATATGACATGGTGGCCATTACAGAGACTTGGATGGCTCAGGGACAGGAATGGTTACTTCAAGTGCTGGGTTTTAGATGTTTCAGAAAGGACAGGGAGGGAGGCAAAAGAGGTGGGGGCGTGGCACTGTTGATCAGAGATAGTGCATTGGCTGCAGAAAATGTGGACATCATGGAGGGATTGTCTATGGAGTCTCTGTGGGTGGAAGTTAGGAACAGGAAGGGGTCAATAACTTTACTGGGTGTTGTTTATAGGCTGCCCAATAGTAACAGGGTTATCGAGAAGCAGATAGGGATACAGATCCTGGAAAGGTGTAATAATAACAGAGTAGTCATGATGGGAGATTTTAATTTCCCAAATATCAATTGGCATCTCCCTGGAGCAAGGGGTTTAGATGGGGTGGAGTTTGTTAGGTGTGTTCAGGAAGGTTTCTTGACAGAATATGTAGATAAACCTACAAGAGGAGAGGCTGTACTTGATTTGGTATTGGGAAATGAACCTGGTCAGGTGTCAGATCTCTCAGTGGGAGAGCATTTTGGAGATAGTGATCATAATTCTATCTCCTTTACAATAGCACTGGAGAGAGATAGGAACAGACAAGTTAGAAAAGTGTTTAATTGGAGTAAGGGGAATTATGAGGCTATCAGGCAGGAAATTGGAAGCTTAAATTGGAAACAGATGTTCTCAGGGAGAAGTATGGAAGAATTGTGGCAAATGTTCAGGGGATGTTTGTGTGGAGTTCTGCATAGGTACGTTCCAATGAGACTGGAAAGTTATGGTAGAGTACAGGAACTGTGGTGTACAAAGGCTGTAATAAATCTAGTCAAGAAGAAAAGAAAAGCTTACAAAAGGTTCAGAGATCTAGGTAATTTTAGAGATCTAGAAGATTATAAGGCTAATAGGAAGGAGCTTAAGAAGGAAAATAGGAGAGCCAGAAGGGGCCATGAGAAGGCCTTGGCAGGCAGGATTAAGGAAAACCCCAAGGCATTCTACAAGTATGTGAAGAGCAAGAGGATAAGACTTCAAAGAATAGGACCTATCAAGTGTGACAGTGGGAAAGTATGTATGGAACCGAAGGAAATAGCAGAGGTACTTAATGAATACTTTACTTCAGTATTCACTGTGGAAAAGGATCTTGGTGATTGTAGTGATGACTTGCAGCAGACTGAAAAGCTTGAGCATGTAGATATTAAGAAAGAGGATGTGCCGGAGCTTTTGGAAAGCATCAAGTTGGATAAGTCGCTGGGACCGGATGAGAGGTACCCCAGTCTACTGTGGGAGGCGAGGGAGGAGATTGCTAAGCCTCTGGCGATGATCTTTGCATCATCAATGGGGATGGGAGAGTTTCCAGAGGATTGGAGGGTTGTGGATGTTGTTCCTTTATTCAAGAAAGGGAGTAGAGATACCCCAGAAAACTATAGACCAGTGAGTCTTACCTCAGTGGTTGGTAAGTTGATGGAGAAGATCCTGAGAGGCAGGATTTATGAACATTTGGAGAGGTATAATATGATTAGGAATAGTCAGCATGGCTTTGTCAAGGACAGGTCGTGCCTTACAAGTCTGATTGAATTTTTTGAGGATGTGACTAAACACATTGATGAAGGAAGAGCTGTAGATGTAGTGTATATGGATTTCAGCAAGGCATTTGATAAGGTACCCCATGCAAGGCTTATTGAGAAATTAAGAAGGCAGGGGATCCAAGGGGTCATTGCTTTGTGGATCCAGAACTGGCTTGCCCACAGAAGGCAAAGAGCCGTTGTAGACGGGTCATATTCTGCATGGAGGTCGGTGACCAGTGGTGTGCCTCAGGGATCTGTTCTAGGACCCCTACTCTTAATGATTTTTATAAATGACCTGGATGAGGAAGTGGAGGGATGGGTTAGTAAATTTGATGATGACACAAAGGTTAGGGGTGTTGCGGAAAGTGTGGAGGGCTGTCAGAGGTTACAGTGGGACATTGATAGGATGCAAAACTGGGCTGAGAAGTGGCAGATGGAGTTCAACCCAGATAAGTGTGAAGTGGTTCATTTTGGTAGGTCAAATATGATGGCAGAATATAGTATTAATGGTAAGACTTTTGGCAGTGTGGAGGATCAGAGGGATCTTGGGGTCCGAGTCCATTGGAGACTCAAAGCTGCTGCGCAGGTTGACTCTGTGGTTAAGAAGGCGTACGGTGTATTGGCCTTCATCAATCGTAGAATTGAATCTAGGAGCCGAGAGGTAATGTTGCAGCTATATAGGACCCCAGTCAGACCCCACTTGGAGTACTGTGCTCAGTTCTCACCTCACTACAGGAAGGATGTGGAAACCGTAGAAATGGTACAGAGGAAATTTACAAAGATATTGCCTGAATTGGGGAGCAAGCCTTATAAGAATAGGTTGAGTGAAATCAGCCTTTTCTCCTTGGAGCGATGGAGGATGAGAGGTGACCTGATAGAGGTGTATAAGATGATGAGAGGCATTGAACGTGTGTATAGTCAGAGGCTTTTTCCCAGGGCTGAAATGGTTGCCACAAGAGGACACAGGTTTAAGGTGCTGGGGAGTAGGTACAGAGGAGATGTCAGGGATAAGTTTTTTACTCAGAGGGTATTGAGTGCATGGAATGGGCTGCCAGCAACAGTAGTGGAGGTGGATACGATAGGGTCTTTTAAGATACTTTTGGATAAGCACATGGAGCTTAGAAAGATAGAGGGCTATAAGTAAGCCGAGTAATTTCTAAGGTAGGAACATGTTCGGCACAACTTTGTGGGCTGAAGGGCCTGTATTGTGCTGTAGGTTTGCTATGTTTCTAGAAATTCATTCACCATTTCCAGCCGAGATTCACCTTTGACATTACTTCTGTGTCAAAAGTATTTGCTCCTTCCCATGCAGGTTTGAGCATTGGCATTGAAATCATTTCCAATGGTCCTGCAAGCTTTCACCTTGCGGAGGTTCCAGAAGAAAAAAAAGTTCTATATCGTAGCTCTGAGAGCCAATTTTGCCAATCCTGCTTACCTATTTACTCCCCTCCTTTGTGCTTGCTTCCACACTCTTCACCTCTTGACAGTCCTATTATTTGTTATGCAAGCTAGTGGAATAAACATGTAAGATTTTGCCATCAGCAGGACACTGAAGCACAAAATTGCTTTTTGCCATGCTCAATGTCTCAATCACTGCTGGTAATTTTGGACATAAACATAGTGAAAAATAAACATTTAGAGTTTTGAAATTCTGTGACATCACACCTCACAGGTTTATGCAATTTACTCAAGCAAATGGGCTGCTTGTAATATTTTCAATGAAGATTTCTCTTAGTAACCTTGAAGCATGAAAAGAATAAGAAAACAGCTGGAGATGAATATTGAGTAACAACATGAAAACTACAGAGCACTAATATCTCTTTCTTAAAGTCACTTAAAAGTGTATCACTGTGCATGAATGTCTTTTTATTTGTGCAGATATATTTGCACTTGGTCAATTTTAATCCACAATCAAATGTCTACCTCTTACAAAAGATATAAAGAGAGAAATCAAACCTCTGGAGCAGAATTTGGGTGCAGCTCATGGGTGGTTGGAAGGGGGAAAGTTTGAGAGATTGCAGTGGGTTTTACAACCAATATTTGCAGGCCTGGAATGGTTTCTAGACAACATAAATGAGCAACAACTAGTAACAGTTGTATAAAGATCTGGAGTTTATTATTAAGTACAACATTCTACACTGAACAATAGGCAATAAATGATGAGCAGCTTGCATATCTCAGTGTCTTGATCTTCTTGGGCACAGGAAATCTTGTCTTGAGTTATTTTTTCTACTTTTATTCATCACATGTGGACCTTAAGCCTGTGTGAATTTTTCCTCTGTGTTCAAAGCTTTACTGCTCAGCCAAGCTTCTCAAAATTCCCTGCATTTACAGATGTACATCTATTCACCGATTGACGAGAGGTTTGCTCGATTGTATGAGGTTGAACAGAGATCATAATATGCCCACTTAAGGGACAGTCACTTGAACCACAAGAGGCTTTTTTTATCTGACCCGTTTTTACTGGGGTCTCCATCCAGGAGAATAGCTGAGACAGATTACCGGGTTGCACAGAAATCCCAGGGTGCTTTGATGCTCTTAGTACCTAGACCAGGCACTGGTTTTTGTGCTTAGATTTAACAAGCAAGTGATATTCAGTCACAGAAAGTCTAAATGGTGCTTGGACAAGCCCTTGTTAGTGCACATAAGAGTGAGGGTTTGTGATCACAGACCACCTGTACCAACAATTAAGTTTTGGTGTTGTTAGTCGAAGTAAAGCCAGATTGGTCACTTTATCCCAATGTAGGTATTCTTGCGTCTTTAACATAGCTGCTTAGAAGGCTTTTTAGCATGTAATGAACAAAGCCATTCTGCATTTTGTCCTTCGTAAAGCCAAATTTTGCGTAGCCTCGTTGTTTAACTACACTCTTCTGCATACTGCTGTTTTCACACAGGATGTGGTGGTCATGTTATACTGCACATACATCAAAATATATGCATTGCATTAGATATTAACTGACTAGATAGTCATGTATCCACAATCTGGAAGAAACTTATGTGAAGTTGGTGCAGTTTGACCATTTGTATATGTCTGTATGACAGATTATATAAATCCAAGAGGACAGGTGGAAGGAAACAAAATTTTAAAAGAACAATGTGCCATTATAGTGTGTGGTGGTTTATTAATGGTTTTGAAATGGTTAAAATATGATATTGAAGAAGTCACTGCATTGGAGAAGCCTCAACAGGGGAAAGATACAACTTTAAGTGTCAGTAAGAAGGAGATTTTCTGCTTCTACATGGACAAATGCAGCATAAATTCTTCATAGAAAAGAGGTGCAAAATATCAGTATGTGATGGAATATCAACATCTTGATTGTACTACAATCTAATTCTGTCATTTAGTTCATAATTGTGGAGTACTGACAGAGAGTAAAAATCACTTTTCTGTCAGAATGCTTGCTAATCTATTTTAAAAAAGATTGGGAACCTGGAAATTTTTCTAAGAATGCAAAGTAACATAAGCAAGGGAGTTAACGTTGTAGATAATTCATAGGACTTTCAAGTCGTCACTTTTTATTGTCATTTCGACCATAACTGCTGGTACAGTACACAGTAAAAACGAGACGACGTCTTTCAGGACCATGGTGCTACATGAAACAATACAAAAACTACACTGAACTTCGTAAAAATGACGCAAAAACTACACTAGACTACAGACCTATCCAGGACTGCATAAAGTGTGCAAAACAGTGCAGGCATTACAATAAGTAATAAACAAGACAATAGGCACAGTAGAGGGCAGTAGGTTGGTGTCAGTCCAGGCTCTGGGTATTGAGGAGTCTGATGACTTGGGGGAAGAAACTATTACATAGTCTGGTCGTGAGAGCCCAAATGCTTTGGTGCCTTTTGCCAGATGGCAGGAGGGAGAAGAGTTTGTATGAGGGGTGCGTGGGGTCCTTTATAATGCTATTTGCTTTACGGATGCAGCGTGTGGTGTAATTGTCTGTAATGGCGGGAAGAGAGACCCCGATGATCTTTTCAGCTGACTTCACTATCCACTGCAGGGTCTTACGATCCAAGATGGTACAATTTCCCAACCAGGCAGTGATGCATCTGCTCAGGATGCTCTCAATACAACCTCTGTAGAATGTGGTGAGGATGGGGGGTGGGAGGTGGACTTTTCTCAGCCTTCGCATAAAGTAGAGACGCTGCTGGGCTTTCTTTGCTATGGAGCCTGGTGTTGAGGGACCAGGTTAGATTCTCTGCCAGGTGAACACCAAGAAATTTGGTGCTCTTAACGATCTCAATGGAGGAGTCGTCGATAGTCAGCGGAGAGTTGTCGCTCCATGTCCTCCTGAAGTCAACAACCATCTCTTTTGTTTTGTTCACATTCAGAGACAGGTTGTTGGCTCTACACCAGTCCGTTAGCCGCTGCACCTCCTCTCTGTATGCTGACTCATGGTTCTTGCTGATGAGATCCACCATGGTCGTGTCATCGGCGAACTTGATGATGTGGTTCGAGCTGTGTGTTGCAGCACAGTCATGGGTCAGCAGAGTGAACAGCAGTGGACTGAGCACACAGGCCTGGGGGGCCCCCGTGCTCAGTGTGATGGTGTTTGAGATGCTGCTTCCAATCTGGACTGACTGAGGTCTCCCAGCCAGGAAGTCTAGGATCCAGTTGCAGAGGGAGGTGTTCAGGCCCAGTAGGCTCAGCTTTCCAATCAGTTTCTGAGGAATGATCGTGTTGAATGCTGAACTGAAGTCTATGAACAGCATTCAAACGTACGTTTTTTGTCCAGTGGGTTAGGGCCAGGTGGAGGGTGATGGCAATGACATCGTCTGTTAAACGGTAGGGATAGTACGCGAACTGCAGGGGTCCTTTGAGGGGGGCAGCAGGGTCTTGATGTGCCTCATGACGAGCCTCTCGAAACACTTCATGATGATGGATGTGAGTGCAACGGGATGGTAGTCATTGAGGCATGGCACTGAAGTCTTCTTTGGCACGGGGCGATAGTGGCGACCTTGAAGCACGTAGGAACGATGGCGCTGCTCAGGGAGATGTTGAAGATGTCAGTGAGAATATCTGTTAGCTGGTCTGCACATCCTCTAAGCACTCTGCCAGGAATATTGTCTGGTCCAGCAGCCATCCATGGGTTGACCCTACACAGGGTTCTCCTCACATCGGCCACGGTAAGACACAGTACCTGGTCATTTGGAGGAGAGGTGGTCTTCCTTGTTGCCACATCATTTTCCGCCTGAAAACGAGTATAGAAGTTGTTCAACGCATCTGGGAGGGAGGCATCACCGGCACAGGCAGGTGGTGTTGTCTTGTAGTTGGTGATGTCCTGAATGCCCTTCCACATGCGCCACATGTCGCCGCTGTCCTGGAAGTGGCTGTGAATTCGCTGGGGGTGTGCACGCTTTGCCTCTCTGATGGCCCGGGACAGTTTGGCCCTCGCTGTTGTTAGGGCTGCCTTGTCACCTGCTCTGAAGGCGGAGCCATGGGTCCTCAGCAGCGCACGCACCTCCACGGTCATCCATGGCTTCTGTTTAGCATGTGTAGTGATGGTCTTGGCCACAGTGAGGTCATCGATGCACTTGCTGATGTAGCTAGTCACTGATGCTGTGTACTCCTCTAAGTTGGTAGAGTCGCCATCGGTTGCAGCCTCCCTGAACATGTGTCAGTCAGTGTGCTCAAAGCAGTCTTGAAGAGCCAGGTTTTCACCTGCTTTTGAACTGGTCTGGAGCGCCTGATGAGCGGTCTGTATGCTGGGATTAGCATAACAGAGATATGGTCCGAGTAGCCGAGGTAAGGGCAGGGCTCTGCCCGGTATGCATCGGGAATGTTTGAGTAAACAAGGTCCAACGCGTTCTCCCCTCTCATTGCAAAATCCACGTTCTGATGGAATCTGGGGAACACTGACTTAAGGTTCGCGTGGTTAAAACCTCTGGCGACAATAAACAGTCCATCAGGGTGTGCGTTCTGCAGTTTGCTAATAGCCCCATACAGTTCACAGAGCGCCTCCGTAGCATTAGCGCTGGGGGGAATGTAGACACCGACTATAAGGACAGAGGTGAATTCCCATGGTAAATAAAATGGTCTGCATCTAACAGTCACAAACTCCACTAGCGATGAGCAGTATCTGAAAACCAGCACAGAGTTCTTGCACCATTCCATATTGATGTGCATCTTCAAGTTACTTCACATATTAATTGTAATTTTTTTGCATATTAATTGCACTTACATTTATTGTAAGAACCCTGTAATTATTTTGCTTTAGTTTCTTTAGTACTGATTATATTTTAGCCAGTTTAGTCTGTGTTAGCATCAGAATATCTGACTGTAGCTTTAAATGGCAATATATTTTATTCTTCATTTAAAACTGTGTCTTAAGCAATATCTTTATGGAAATGAAGCCCTCTAATTGCTGATTATTTGAAATTTTACCAAGAACAATTAGTAGATAACAAGAGATAATGTTCTCAATTTGAATTGGCCTGTTAATGCAGGGTTGGCTTAAGCCATACCTTTTGCAATGTTGTGGAACAATCTTAGATAGAGCCAGATGCATTGCAGCAAGCACTTCACGTGATGAAAGCCTGCAGCCTGCACACAGACACCTGGATCGTGACATTCCCTTTAAGGCTGATGAATGAATCAGATTATGATTACACATGACTTTTAAGCTGCATGAAACTATGCAAGGTTAGATTCTGTAAATGTTATCAAATGAAAAATATCACACTCATAAGCCATGCTGAATTTTCAATGCTTTCTGCTTTTGTTTTTCAATATAGCCATTGCTAATTGGTAACTTGCTGTAAGGATACAAATATCTACAATGCTGAGGAGAACACCTTTGATTTACCCTTCATTCCACCTTGAAGTGCTCTAGCCAATGAGAAAATGGGATAGGTTCATGTGATCAATTTTGTCTTGTCATGTGGTAGTATGGCAGGTTTGTAAACTGATGTGATGCATAATGGAACAATACCATGTCTAGAAACTGCATCACAAAGAGCAGGCACTTCCAGCATTCTGCAACTGAATATCAACTGTGAATTTGTGTTTGAGATCTTTCTCAGGTTGAATCATGCCAGTCGGGAAATTCAACCAGGAGCTTCCTGGCATGACAAAATTTACCATCCGACATGATGAGGAATGAATGCCCAGTGCAATGATCCATTTGGAGCTTTGCATGATCATATCCCCAGGCACTGATCCCATGTCCCTTCCCTCACTATTCCAAAGCTTTGCTGGTCTCTATTCTGATACCCCCTTTCAACCTGATTCTTGCTCCTCGACTCCCTCCTCTCCTGAGGCTTAATCTCTAATCTTGATGATGTAGACACCTTCCTCATTCTTTCCACTATTCCACCAAATGCTGGGCCAATTCTCCCTCCCCTTCCCCCTGGACCGAGCTCTCCCTCTCCGTTTCTCCCCATTCCCAAACTGTTGGGTTAATCTCCTTCCACATCAGCCTCCCAGATTTCAGTCCACAGTGATTGCAGGTGTTCCCGACAATGAGTGGTTCAAGACAAAGTACAAGCTGTCCTGCAATACTCTAATAAGGATGTTGCATGGGATGTTGGAGAATTGGGAGACTAAAAGTCTTCCAGGGAACTACATCTGCATGAAATGCATCAAGCTACAGCTCCTTGAAGACAGTATTAGGAATCTCACGTAGCAACTGGATGACCTTCAGTTTGTACGGGAAAGTGAAGATATAACTGATCAAAGTTACAGGGAAGTAATCACCCCAAAGATGCAGGAGGCGAGTAGCTGGGTAACTGTCAGGAGAAATGGAAACAGGCAGTTAGAGCAGAGTACCCCTGTGGCCATTCCCCTCAAAAACAAGTATACCGCTTTGAATACCTTTCTGGGAGATGACCTCCTGGGAGAATGCCACAGTGACAGGGTTACAGGGACTGAGCATGGGTCTGTGGTGCTGAAGGGTAAGAGAGAGAAGAATGGAGCAGTAGTGATAGGGGACTCAATAGTGAGGGGAACAGACAGGAGATTCTGTGGACATGAATGGGACACCCGGATGGTATGTTGCCTGCCAGGTGCCAGGTCGAGGATATCTCAGGGTATGTCCACACTACTTTTTTACCATCTGTCCTATCCTGAGTCCCTTCACTCCAGGTCCCACCCCACTGCCACGCCAGATAATTTTGTCACCACGCCAGATAATTTTGAAAACGAAGCTTTTTCTCTTCATTTTGACCTTCCATCCACACTGAAATGGCGTTTTTAGCTCCCGAAAATGGAGATTTTCAGAAACGGTCTCCAGAGTGAATAAACCTGAAAACGCCTAATAGCCATTGCAGTGTGTACGGGGTAACCGGAACTTTTTAAAGCCGCTGTCGTGATGTGCCGGAACAAATGGCGGCAGCGCGGCATTTCATTGTTTTCTTCTTATTATTATTACTACTTTATTGTTTAGAGCGTACAATCATCACAGCGATATTTGATTCTGCATTTCGCAAAACCTAACAATTTCAGAACAGACAGCAACGAGACTGAAGCCAGAAGAGTTAGAAATGTACTCACCAAATACTTTGCTTACTGAATAAATAAGTATACTCACTTTGCCCTGTTTTCTGTCCTTGCTTGTATGAAGGTGGTTTACCTATTTATGCAAGTACTTCTCTGACAATAGATGTGTAACAGCCTAATGTAACATTGTATGGAAATACAAGATAACACTGATGCAGACATGTTTTATACATTTAACAAGGTGCTTTATTAATGCAACAGAGTTAGTCAGTTTTTCAATGTTCGTCGTCAGCTGGGTCATACTGTCCGTGAACTCCCTGTCGGTTGCCTCCATACGCTCCAGTATTTGTTTTTTTTTAGTTTTAAGTCCTCCTGCGCGACAGCCAAGAACAATTCCTTTTAAGTTTTTCTACTCTGTAACTGGACAAACGCGCACTAAGTATACCGTTTCCTCTTTGCTTGTTTTCTGTGTGTCTTGCGCGTGCCCAGTAGAGGAGATTCGCTCAAATATCCGTGTTAGTGTGGACAGAGATATTTTGAAAAATGCTTAGTGTGTACACCTGTCGTTTTTACTTGAAACCGGCGTTTTTAAAATTATCCGGCGTAGTGTGGACGTAGCCTCAGATCGTGTCCACAGTATTTTGGAGAGGGAGGGGGAGCAGCCAGATGTCTTGGTACATATTGGTACCAATGACATAGGAAGGAAAAGCAATGAGGTCCTGAAAAGAGAATTTAGAGAGCTAGGTAGAAAACTGAGAAGCAGGACCTCCCAGGTAGTAATATCTGGATTACTGCTTGTGCCACAGCCTGTGAGGGCAGAAACAGGATGATTTGGCAAATAAATGCTTGGCTGAGAAGCTGGTGCAGGGGTCAAGGCTTCAGGTTCTTGGAAAATTGTGATCTCTTCTGGTATGACCAGTTCAAAAGTGACGGGTTGCACCTGAACCCGAGGAGGACCAATATTCTTGTGCGCAGGTTTGTTAGAGCTGTTGGGGAGGGCTTAAACTAACTTGGCAGGGGTTGGGACCTGGAGTGAAGGGACTCAGGATAGGACAGATGGTAAAAAAGTAAGATAGCATGCAGTCAAACTGTCAGGAAGGGCAGGCAGGTGATGGGACTTAGTTGCAGCTAACAGGCTGAGTATCAAAACATTAGAGATGCAGAATCAGAAAGGATAGCAAATATGGTACTCAAGGTGTTGTATCTAAATGCACGTAGTATAAGAAATAAGTTGGATGATCTTGTTGCATTTGTTGCAATATTACAGTTGCCAGGTATGATGTTGTGGCCATCACTGAATCGGGCTGAAGAATGGTTGTAGTTGGGAGCTGAATGTTCAAGGTTACACATTATATTGGAGGGATAGGAAGGTAGGCAGAGGGGGTGGTGTGGCTCTGCTGGTAAAGAATGGCATCAAATCAGTAGAAAGATGTAACATAGGATCAGAAGATGTTGAATCCTTGTGGGTTGAGTTAAGAAACTGCAACGGTAAAAGGACGTCGAAGGCAGTTATACACAGGCCTCCCAATTGCGGCTGGGAGGTGGACCACTGGTTACAGCAGGAAACAGAAAAGGCGGATCAAAAGAGCAAAGTTATGGTAGTCATGGGAGATTTTAACATGCAGGTTGACTGGGAAAATCAGTTGTTAAAGGATCTCAAGAGAGTGAGTTTGTTGAATGCCTAAGAGATAGATTTTTAGAGCAGCTTGTCATTGAGCCTACTAGGGGATTAGCTATACTGGATTGGGTGTTATGTAATGAACCGGAGGCAATTAGGGAGCTTAAGGTAAAAGAACCCTTAGGAACCGTGATCACAATATGACTGTGTTTAACTTGAAATTTGATAGGGACAAAGTAAAGTTTGATGTAGCAGTATTTCAGTGGTGTAAGGGAAATTACAGTGGTATGAGAGATGAGTTGGCCAAAGTAAATGGGAAGGAGCTGCTGGCAGGAATGTCAGCGGAGCAGCAATGGTGTGTGTTTCTGGGAAAATTGACTAAGTACAGGACATGTTTATTCAAAAATAAAGAAATACTCAAATGATAAAATAGTACAACCATGGCTGACAGGGAAGTCAAAGCTAATTGTAAAAGCAAAAGGAAGGGTATACAACAAGGCAAAAATTACTGGGAAGATAGAGGAATGGGAAAATAGAGAATTGGGAAGTTTTTTAAAACCTACAGAGAGCAACTAAAAAAATTCATTAGAAGGGAAAAGAAGAAATATGAAAGCAAGCTAGCAAATAATATCAAAGTGGATAGTAAAAGTTTTTTCAAGTATGTCAAAAATAAAAGAGAGATGAGAGTGGATATAGGACCATTGAAAATGAGGCAGGAGAAATAATAATGGGGGACAAGGAGATGGCTGATGAACTAAATGAGTATTTTGCGACAGTCTTCACTGTGGAAGACACTACAGTATGCCTGATGTTGTAGAATGTGAAGGAAGAGAAGTGGGTGCAGTTACTGTTACAAGAGAGAAGATGCTCAAAATACTGAAAGACCTAAAGGTATATAAGTCACCCGGACCAGAGGAACTGCATGCTAGGGTTCTGCAAGATGTAGCATTAGAGATTATGGTGGCATTAGAAATGATCTTTCAAAAATCATTGGACTCTGCATGGTGCCAGAGGACTGGAAAATTGCAAAAGTTATTCCACTCTTTAAGAAAGGAAGAAGAGAGCAGAAAGGAAATTATAGACCAGTTAGTCTGACCTCAGTGGTTGGGAAGATGTTAGAGTCAATTTAAGGATGAGGTGATGGAGTACTTGGTGACCCAGGACAAGGTAGTACAAAGTCAGCATAGTTTCCTCAAGGGAAAACCCTACCTGATGAACCTGTTGGAATTCCTTGAGGAGATTACAAGTAGGAGAGATAAAGGAGATGCAGTGGATATTGTATATTTGGACTTTCAGAAGGCCTTTGACAAGGTGCCACACATGAGGCTGCTTACCAAGTTAAGAGCCCATGGTATTACAGGAATGTTACCAACATGGTTAGACCATTGGCTGATTGGCATGAGGCAGCGAGTGGGAATAAATAAAAGGATCCTTTTCTGGTTGGCTGGCAGTGACTAGTGGTGTTCCACAGGAATCGGTGTTGGGACCACTTCTTTTCATGCTGATATAAATGATTTAGATAATGGAATAGATGGCTTTGTTGCCAAGTTTGCAGAGCATACAAAGGTTGATGGAGGAGCAGATAGGGTTGAGGAAACAGGTAGGATGCAGAAGGCCTTAGGCAGATTAGGAGAATGGGCAAGAAAGTGGCAAATGAAATACAATGTTGGAAAATGCATGGGTACTTTGGTAGTAGAAATAAATGTGCAGATTATTTTCTTCACGGGGAGAAAATCCAGGAATCTGAGATGCAGAGGGACTTGGGAGTCCCTCTGCAGAACACCCTTAAGGTTAACTTGCAGGTTGAGTCGGTGGTGAGGAAGGCAAATGCCATGTTCGCATTCATTTCAAGAAGTCTAGAATACAAGAGGAAGGATGTGTTGCTGAGGCTTTATAAGGCACTGGTGAGGCCTCACCTTGAGTATTGTGAACCGTTTTGGGCCCCTCATTTAAGAAAGGATGTTCTGGCATTGGAGAGGATCCAGGGGAGGTTCACAAGGATGATTCCGGGAGTGAACGGTTTATCATACGAGGAATCTGGGTTTGTACTTGCTGGAATTTAGAAGGATGAGGGGGGATCTCATTGAATCCTTTTGAATGTTGAAAGGCCTAGACAGAATAGATGTGGAAAGGATGTTTCCCATGGTGGGAGAGTCTAGGACAGGAGGGCACAGCCTCATGATAGGGGGGTGCCCTTTCAAAACCGAGATGTTGAGAAATTTCTTTAGTCAAAGGGTGGTGAGTTTGTGAAATTTGTTGCTACATGCAGCTGTGGAGGCCAGGTTGTTGGGTGAATTTAAGGCAGAGATTGATAGGTTCTTGATTGGACATGACATCAAAGGTTACGGGGAGAAGGTTGGGAACTGAGGTTGAGGAGGAGATAGAAACAAAAGGATCAGCCACAGTTGAATGGTGGAGCAGACTCGATGGGCCAGATACCCTAATTCTGCTCCTATATCTTATGGTCTTATGAAATGGCATCAATTTATGTGCCCTGACACAGAAGTTATGTTAGGGTGACAAGGATGTCTCAGGATAGGAATCACACAGTAAGTAAAAGGTTCTGCAGCTCACCATGTCCACACAACTATTAATCATATATTTGGACCAATCCTACGTTAATCTGATATTAATTCTCCCCGATTTTCCCATTAATTAGCCTCCACTCCAGATGCTATCACTCACTACACACCAGGGTAAATTTACAGTGGTCATTGTTGAACCTGGGTTAGTGGAGCTGATAGGTGGGAACTCCACCACACCACTGTGTCCCTATACTTTTCCAAACAGTCTTCAGTATGCCACCCTCCTTTCCACCTCTGCATCCTCTAACTTTACATTAAGATCCCACTCAAATACTTGAGCCACAATTTACTGCTGCTTGTATTGGGCTTATTGGTGTCAGAGGAGGTCACTTCATTTCCTGGAATATGCAGGGTACCATGGCCACAAGGATGCTAGTTTACTCTTTGGGTAGCTAACATTGATCTGGTTGCATGACCACAACCACAATGAACAGTTTCTGAACTCCTGTTTTCCACTCTTTTTGGTTAAAAGCCTCACACAATTCATAAGATATCCTTCCTTTGTCACTGTAATACTTAATGATATACTAAGGCACTTCTTTTAAGGATTTTTTAAAAGTTTTTTTTAGATTATGAGGACACTCAGTCCTCGTTTATTTTCATTTAGAAATGCATGCATTAAAAAATGATACAGTGTTCCTCCATTATGATATCACAAAAACACAAGACAGACCAAGACTAAAACTGACTAAAACCACGTAATTATAACATATAGTTACAACAGTGCACAGCAATACCGTAATTTGATAAGATCAGACCATGGGCACGGTAAAAAAAAGTCTCAAAGTCCCGATAGCCCAACATCTCACGCAGACGGTAGAAGGGAGAAACTCTCCCTGCCATGAGCTTCCAGCGCCACAAACTTGCCGATGCAGCATCCTGGAAGCACCCGACCACAGTCCGACTTTGAGTCCGTCCGAAAACTTTGAGCCTCCGACCAGCCCTCCGACACTGAGCACCATTTCTGCCGAGCGCTTCGACCCCGGCCCCGGCTGCCAAGCAACAGGCAAAGCCGAGGATTCGAGGCCTTCCCCTCGGAGATTTCGGATCACACAGTGACGGCAGCAGCGAAACAGGCATTTCTGAAGTTTCACTAGATGTTCCTCTGTGCTCTTACGTCTGCCTCCATCAAATCAGAATTGTGCATGGCATCCTACTTGACAGATGACATATATTCATCACCGGAGAGGGCTAGGCCTGAGTCGACGTAGTAGTAGTAGCACCATATACTCTCTAAAGCATCAAATAGATTTACAAGTGCCAATACATTTTGCCAGCAGGCCAAAATCTCTCTGCTTTTGGAAGGACAAGTAATGAGTAGTTCCCATGACTCAAGAAATACCGATGAGGGCAATGTTGGATGTTTTAGGAGGCAGGTTCTCTGCATTTATGCGATGAGCTCTCGTTTAGCATTCATAGAATCACAACAGATGGATTTTTCCTCAGCATGTTTGGTCTTCAACTGACTTTATATTGGAAAATCTGAGGATGGGCATGTACCCACTCCTAATGATTATGGGAATGATTAGCCTTGTGATTCCCAAAATATTAAGATTCCAAAAAAAACCTGAAATACTTCCTATCAAGTATATAACTACATATAGTTTAAAATGAAATTAGAAAAGTGATTTAATCTTTGGAGAATTTGTTCCTGTTGAATCTCAATGCCTTGTGTGATTGTAATCATGTTCTCAACTAAGCAATAATCACATAATTACTGGAAATATAGCAGAGAAGTTATCAGATGATAACTGGAAATAAGATTGGAAAATGGCACAAACTTCATTCCAGCACTGACATGTGCTGTTCTTTCCAGACATCTGTATAATGTCTTACTGTGTATGTTAAAGGAGTTTAAATAAAATTAATGTCGAAAGTGTAGGTGGCAAGTGGTAACTCCTTCTTAAATCTTAGTGTATTCAATTGTGTTTCTGGGCCAAGCAGACATGTTTACCATAGTGATCACTCGTCACAGCAAGGAGTTTCTGATATCACCATGGTGATTGTGGATAGTCAAACAGAAAAGGGTTTGATAACACAGAGTTAATGAATATGTTTCATTTTGAGCACTCTTGTTGTACTTGTGAGGCAATTTTGTGTGTGTTCTTTGTTCTGCATTGGATCTGGAGTAACAATTATTTTGTTCTCCTTGCACTTGTGTTCAGGAAATAACATTGAACAATGTTGATTCTTGAACCTTGAATTTTAAAACATCTTAACACTTCAGTGGTGTTAGTTACTATTACTGGTAACACGAAAGGTAGCTTGTTTAAGGTTCCTTCAACCCAACCTACCATCTCATTGCCGCAGGGAAGGGCAATGGATGCAGGTGGGAATGTCACCGTCTCAAGCTCCCAGCATAGTGTGCACTATCCGAACTGTTCCTTCATCATTGCTGAGTCAAAATCCAGAACATCCTGTCCACCACACTGCAGGTTTCTCTTTACCCATAGATTGCTAGTGCTCCACAAGGCTGCATCCTGAGGTCCTTACTCATCACTGTGCATTCATGACTGTGTGGCCAGGTTCTGCTCTAACTCCATCTACAAGTTTGCAAATGATAACACCATAGGGGGCCAAATCTCAACTATTGATGAATCACTGTACAACAAAACAGAAGAGCTGGTCACTAGTTTCAGGAAGGGGAATGGTGCACATGGTGCTGTTTACATCAGTGGTGCTGAGGTCAAGGGAGTTGAGAGCTTCAAGTTCCCATGAGTGAACATCACCAATAGTTTGTCCTGGTCCAACCATGTAGATGCCATGCACAAGAAAGTGCAACAGTACCTCTGCTTCCTCAGCATGTCCCTGTTGACCCTCACCAATTTTTATAGATGTACCACAGAAAACGTCCTATCCAGATGCATCATGGCTTGGTATGGCAACTGGTCTGCTTGAGACCGCAAGAAATTGCAGAGTTCTGGACACAGCTCAGCACATCACAGAAACCAGCCTCCCCTCCACGGACTTTGTTTATAATTCTTGCTGCCTTGGTAAAAAAGCCAAGGTAATCAAAGATTCCACTCACCTTGGTCATACTTTCTTCTCATCCGTCTTATTGGGCAAAAGATGCAATACATTAAAAGCATGTTACAGCAGACATGAGGGCAGCTAGTATGCCCTGTTTTAAGAGTCCTCTTTTACACTGTAACTCAGTACAGTTGACAATAATAAACCAATTTATCTCGGTACATGTGATAATGAATCCGTTTACCAAGTTACCAGCAATTCAAGAAGGAGGCACCAGACAACCTTCTCAGTGACAGTAGAGGCTGGACAATAAATGCCAACCCTTCCAGTGATATCCACCTATTGAGAATAAGAAACACAAAATTAAAATCTTAATATTTACTGAAATCCCAAAAGAAGTCAAAATCTGGCTTGATTTTACTTTATTTTGATTTGAAGTAAGAATGGATTACACAAATGTAACGGTCCTGTTTCATACAGTATATTACAGAAAAGGCTCTTAATAGGCAGCAAAAGCAACAAAATATAGTTTTTTGGTACTAAAATCCTGGTTTATATACAAACGTTTGTATAATAGACTCAAAACTGATTAGTTGGTTTTATGCAGATTAGCATATACGCCCCTGGGACTTGATTTTCCATCGCTCTTGAACAGTTTCCCTCAGGCCTGGATACTGTTCCAGGCCATTAAGCCACCCTCTTCCAGCCCCTGTGTTAACCTGTTACTCAATGATATAAATCAACATGCAACAATCCTGCTGTCACTTGTTTTTACACATCCTGACTTTAGAGCAAGAGTCCATAGACTGCAAACAATCTGAAGGATTCTTCCTTCACATTCCATGGATGTTTGAACAAACAATTGGGTAAAATAAATATTTTTATTCTTTTTTCTTTACATTGGAGGATTTCTTCTCCAAAAGACGACTGTGAATTTAAAATTCTTGGGCAGCAATTATCTGTTTGTGTATGAACAGAGAGTGTAATAGCGTACATCTGAACGTAAAAATGAGAATTTGAATCATGTACAGTGATATATATTTCAATATAGCAGCATATACTCAACACAGGAACATTCAGGCTAACAAGATCACAACACCAACATGTGTTGGATAGGTATCTGAACATATAATGTCCTTTACTTCAACAATGACATACATGAGATATAATTCAACATAGTGATTATACACAGCAACATACAGTCAACACAATATGACATATCTCCAAGACAGTGCGTCACATCTTAGCAAAAAAGTATGTGTTTTGACTTGGAGAGATACATCTGAACACATTGATAACCTTCTCAATGCATTAGGTTCATCTTAGCACAAAGAGGTGTATCTTAACAGGAAGTCACACATTACAATTAATGGAATATTGGTTGCGAGGAATTGCAGCATATGACCCCATATATATTAGCAGTACAATCTTTAAATATAGAGACTGCCAGAAAGTTGATCTCCTTCTAGAGAAGATTCCATATGCAGTCTGTCTCAAAGCTGCTGTAAGAAATGATTCATTTCGTGATGTACCTCAGTCTCGTTGGTTTAAACGACCAGCGATCTTTCAATAGCTCAGTAGGTACTAAGACATGTGTCTCAATAAAGATTTGCATGTTTTAAGACAATGACATACGTTTCAATCCACATTTGTTTTCCAAATGCAGGGAAGTCCCTCTTAATACAGCAACACTCGTATCAATGGTGCTCCATCTTCTATTGTAATGACAACATCCAGATATATCAAGTTGAGGAACTTCATTCTCAGTTGCTATTCATATTTCACATCGGTAATATGACTGGTCTCATAATAGGAGGGACTTTCCAAACTTTCCTTATCATTATTGCATATTGGAATGAATTAGATCAATTTGTGGATTGGTGTGCTCTAATCTGTTTCATATTTCTTTTGCTGTCCATTGCTGTATAGCCAAACTATCTTAGAAGGTATTTAGGATTCATTCACTTCATATTACCCGACAAGTACACTAGATCTGTGTTTTCAAGATGAGGAAGTCAATAATTGGCATATCAGCATTTTAGGATCTTCAGCATCAAAAATTTTGCTTTGCCATTTGGGTTTCATTCATTGTGTAAGGCAGAACAGGTTTTTTAATGTAACTTACCTATGTGTTCCACTACAGAGGGCATTGTAATAGTCATCTTATTGGAGATGAGATCAGCAAACTTATTTTGGACTCAAAAGAGTATTTTTATTATTTAGTGGTGTGCAAACACATTTATTTCTATGATGAGGTGATAATAGTTTAATAAATACTGATAAAAACTGAAATGGAACTGAGGAGGAAGCTTCCGATGGCTGCTATTTCAAGTGATGTCTAATTGTGTTCTTTTTTGCATGTGATTAGTGTTTGCTGGGAATAGGAAACGTCCCTTGGCACCTATACTCTAGATTAATGGAAGGGATTGCAGTGAACTGGTGCTTAGTTACTTAAAGCACTGGATAAGTATTGTGACAATCATCAAATATCCGGTGAGCTCATTGGCAAGTGGTCTATTGACCTGTCTATACAGAGCTAAATGTCAACATAACTTGCTTTTCATTTATACAACAAAAACATTTGGGATAAATATGTTAGAGTGCTTACAAAGCTTTAGAAGCTGGTTACTGCTTTGTAAGATCCATTTTTGGATGATTTACTATAGGCCAGTGAATGTTAAGGGCAGGAGAAAGGAGTTGAGATGGAAAATAAATCAGCCATGATCAAATGGCAGAGCAGACCTGATGAAGAAATGGTCTAATTTTGCTCCTACATCTTATCATATGGTCCAATGGTTTAGCTCAAGAGCCAGTTGCTGGAAAGTTCAATAGCTGCAACAAGCAAACAAAATAAGTTCCGTTCAAATGGATTTTAATCCAGAAAGTTGAACGGGTGAAAAGGACTGAAAATAAAGAAGTGTCATAGATCAAAAGAGTCGGTTTCAGCACCAATCGAAGGCTGGAGTCAAGGGCTGGTTTTCTGAGATTGTGGTGTGTAGGATTGGTAGTTGGGAGATCTGGTTGAATTGATTGCTTGTGGAGCTGGTACGAGTGGTATTAATAGGCAGAGGATAGACTTGGAAGAAAGTAGTGTGATTGGAAAATGAGCACAAAATGTCTTTCACTTCAAAAATAACAGGCATGACTGGTTTCTCAGTATTTGGAAGTTCAAAGTAATGGGCATGAGGGGTTGAAATAGGACTTGGTTGACACAGGTGATGTGACTAATGGTATTCAGGAAATTAATAGATGGAGGGATGCTGACAAGTCTGATGAGTATCTGGAGATTAAGATCGTGGTTGGGTGGATGTAGATGTTAAACCTAGCCTTTGAAGATGTATTGAAGAGATGACTAAAGATTTTCCAAATTCCAAGTCTTCAACAATGAGGTTTAACATTTGATCTGAAATACATCTTACATTGCGTTTTACGACTTGAATATCGTACTGAAATTCAAGTTTTGGTTATCTCTATGTTTAAGTAGAGCTGAGCACAAACCCTTGTTATAGTTGACAACCATCAAATGGTTCATTACTAATGTAGGCTAAGATGTATTAAATCGATTGCAACTGCACTGCTTAATGAGCCACTGTATAGCTTGGTGCTAACAAGCTGGATACAAACTGACATTGTGTAAAAAATATTGACTGCAAATGAAGAACTGTTCTAAGGGCACATTTATATCACCAGTTTAGCGTAGCAGGTTCATGTTGTGCTGAACTACTATAGTACAATTTAGGTATTCAGAACTTGGCCGGCTTCAAGCTTGGCCTAATTCTGGGCTTGGCTAAGCATTGGTTGTAGATTCAGTTTGCATTCAGAGTGTTTGTGGCATTAATGGTCTACCTAACAATCGTTCAATACTGATACTCAGATCATGGATCAACTTTATTCATCATGTACATTTACTTGTACAGCGGATTCCAATTAAATGGGACACATCATAGAATAATTTGTTGAAAGTAGAATTACAATTAGATAGGGTTATGAAGCAAGCTTTTGGCACATTGGCCTTCATAAATCAATGTCTTGAGTACAGGAGATGAGAAGTCATGTCAAAGTTGTGTAATTCGCTGGTGAGGCCTAATTTGGATTATTGTGTGCAGTTTTGGTCACTGATCTACAAGAAAGATGTAAACAAGGTTGAAGGAGTAAAGAGAACATTTACAAGGGTGTTGCCGGGTCTGGTGGACCCGAGTTAGAAGGGAAGGTTAGTAGGTTAGAACTGTATTATTTAAAACATGGAAGATTGAGAGGAGATTTGATAGAGGTATACAAAATTTTGAGCGGTATAGATAGGGTAAGTGTAAGCAGGCTTTTTCCACCGAGGTTGGGTGGGACTACAACCAGAGGCCATGGGTTAAGTGAGAAAGATGAGAAGTTTAAGGAGAGCATGAGAAGAAACTTCTTCATTCAGAGGGTCATGAGCATTTGGAATGAGCTGCCAGCACAAGTGGTGCATGTGAGCTCAATTTCAATGTTGTAAGAGAAGTTTGGGTAGGTACATAGATAGTAGGAGCGTGGAGGGCTATGGTCCCAGTGTAGGTCAATTGGAGTTAGCAGTTTAAATGATTTAGGCATGGACTAAATGGGCCAAAGATCCTGTTTCTGTGCTGTCCTTCTCTATGCTCTATGATTCTATGACATTGGGACCAGTGCATCTTACCCCAGTTAGATGAAATTTCATGGAAATAGTTAAAAAGGTAAAAAAAAAAGACAATCTGAGTAGCAAATTATGTGTTTCAATGAAATACAGAACAAATTAGAACACTACCACTATTACTATAGTACTATAAAACTGTGTACTAGTTCTTAATATTTAACTAATATTTAACTGTAAATGAACAAAATCAGCACAGCCACCTAGTGCAGATAATGGACTGTCTTCATACAAGGCTATTGACCATTACATTCTCCATATCTTCATTTTTATTGTAACATTCAGATGGTTGTCAATACCTTCAAATTTTTTGAAGTTCCTAATTTGTTGAAATCATTTCATTTTCAATCCAATCTTTTCTGGCATCTGCAAGCCTGAATACTTGAAACGGCAGTGAGCAGAGAGTTCTGATATTGCCTTACTGCTCATTTCTCACCGACTATCAGTAACACTAATCACTACTTTTTGAGCACAAATACACGCAGCTGATGCCTGATGCTATTTAAAAACTGTTCGCTCTAAGCAAGGTGTAGTGTCTAACGGCCACACAAGTGCAAGAGACTGACACTAGTTAGAAACTGTTTGGCAACAACCTCCTGTCTTAATTAAGCGGCAGAGGGTCCTTATAAACAAAGTGAATCCGGTTATTTTTTCAATAAGTTTTTGTTATTTAAGATTAACTGATGGCCCAATTAACCAATATCCAGTGTATTAGGGAATTTACTGGTGTTGGTCAGAGCATGACATGCAACATAAAACAACTGCATTCAACAATTATGAGGAATACAAAATTGTACAAAAATGCTAATTAAGGATAGATATGGAATAAAATGTGTATATATAAACCACCAGCATGTATTTACAATTTGAACGGCAGTGTAAAGAATAGTTTAGTGTCTGCAGGGCAGTACAGATGCGTAGTGTACTAATGCAACGATTTTAACAAGCAGAAATACAAATTGGATATTAGTAAAATATATTTAATATTCAGTATTTAGGAAGATACTTATGATGTGGGATACAAAAAACTCAGAGTGCTAAAATGGTTGAGGAGTGAAGAACGTACAGTGCTGTGTATTTTACTTGCATCATGTTAATGTTATATGGTGCAAAGGGAAGTGATCAGATCTGATTTTGCTGAAGCAAATCCAATATTCATTCAGTCAGAGTCAACTTAATCCTGTTACCATTCTATTGCCAAACAAATTGTTTTGTGTTACTATTCAATATGTTTAGAACAGGTTTAATAAATCTAAGGTGTATAAAATTGTTGGGGTAAATTTGGATTTGATAACGATTTCATTTGGTGCCTTTTTCTTTCCAATGACCATTTCCCAACAAAGATCGAAGTGGCCAATTAACCTGCTAAACTGGGTATTTTGAGATGTGGGAGGAAGCAGAAGTCCCTGGAGGAAATTTGAGTGGTTACGGGGAAAACACACAGATAACAGCAGATTGAATCTGGGTCACTGAAGCTGTGAGATGGGAGTCCTGCTGCACCACTAGGCTATCCCGGCATAAAACAAGGACATTTTCAACTGAGGAGAATGGAAACGTTGGAGGGAACAGAATCCAAAGGGAAGATTTGTGATGGGATGGAGACCAGGATTGTCAAGGTGACCCAATTTTTTGGTGCCTTGGCATTTCCCGCTTTTATTCCAGATTTCTAGCATTTTGACGTTTTGCTTTTCATTTTGTAAACTGTACCTGCCTAACTCTGTGGAAAGGATATCCACAGAGATACACCCTCCCCCGCTCTTTTCAATGGCCTGAATTCTGGGGACACAGGCCTGATATCCCCAGTCACCTCTCACACTGAATTTGACTGCTCTGGATGCAAAGAACCTATCTTGCTAGCCCAAAGCCCCTGGGAGTGCAGTGACAAGGCATTGAACGATGCAATGGAGAAGCTTGTCCCAGAGACCAGGCAAAGCTTACTCCTGGTTTACAGGCTGTTATCAATCTGCTGGGGTTTTCTGTTGTGTCCAGCGCTCCCACTGCTGCTTCCTCTACATCGGTGAGACCCATTGTAAACAGGGGATTGCTTCGTTGAGCACCTCCTCACTATCCACCACAAGCAGGACTTCTTGATGGCCAAATATTTTAATTCTGATTCCCATTTCTGTTCTGATGTGTCGGTAGATGACCTCCTCTTGTCCCAAGATGAGGCCACCCTCAGGGTGGAGGAGCAACGCCTCACAGTCCATTTGGGTAGCCTCCAACCTGACGGTATGAATATTGATTTCTCCTTCCAGTGAACAGATTTCTCCCCCATCTTCCTCTATTCCCCACTCTGACCTTCCACTTCATCTCACCTGTCTATTACTTCCCCCAGTCCCCTCCTCCTTACTTTCTTCCTATTTTCCATTCTTCTATCAGATTCTTTCATCTCCAGCCCTTAACCTTTCCCATCCACCTGGCTTCACCTATCACCCTACAGCTAGCCTCTTTCCTCTCCCCCCTCCTTTTAATTCAGTCCTCTCCCCCCTTCCTTCTCAGTCCTGAAGAAGGATCTCAGCCTGAAATGGCGACTGTTTCCTCTTTTCCACAGATGCTGCCTGACCTGCTGCGTACCTCCACCATTTTGTGTGTTTTGCTTCTAATTATTTCTTAATTTTTATTGTTTTCTTAACATAATTTAGTAATTAACTTTCAATTATTTCTCAATGCCCCTGACATTCAGAAACTTTAAAGAGCTACTGAAGATGAAAAGAAGAATTAAATTTTTTTAAGTCATGGAAATTCAGAAACAAAAAAAAATCAACTTTAAACATCTAAATAATTCAATACATTAAACAAACTACAATTTTAAAAAATCGCTTTTCATTGCCTGTCTTCTCTGCAAAATAATTGGCTTGGAATTAATGTGAAAACCAGGCAAAACTGGCAGAGGATCCAAGGGCTGAGTATCTTCATCCAAATTTTGTGGAACCGCAGCAAAATAGATTTCCTTACACAAAACATAGAACATTACAACACAGTACAGGCCTTTGGACCCACGATGTTGTGCTGACCTCTTAACCTACAGTAAGATCAAACTAACTCTTCCCTCCTGCATATCCCTCTAATTTAAAAATGCCCCTAATGTATCTTCTCCTACCAACCCTGGCAGAGCATTCCATGCACCCACCATTCTCTGTGTAAAAATCTTATCTTTGACATCCCCCTGTATTTTCCTCCAATCACCTTAAAATTATGTCTCCTTGGCTTGATTATATAGGAAAGAATTGGAAAGATATGGGCAAAATCTTGGAGGATGGCACCAGCTTAGGCGGGCATGGACAGGATGGGCCAAATGGCCTGTATTACTCTATAACTCAGCAAGTACTAGAGCCCAGTGGTAGGGAGCCTGAAGCCAATGGTGTCACATGATGTTGAGCAGGTAGTGGTCTTCCACTGTTGACTACAACATCAATAGGTAGGTATGTACATTTAATGTCAGAGAAATGTATACAATATACATCTTGAAATTCTTTTTCTACACAAATATCCACAAAAACAGAGGAATGCCCCAAAGAATGAATGACAGTTAAACATTACAACCTCAAAGCCCCCCCCCCAGCTCCCTCCTCCCATACACAAGCAGCAGCAAGGCAATGACATCCCCGACCTGCAAAAAAATCATCGGCATCCCCCACTGAGCACTCAAGCGTGCAACAAAGCATCAATAAAGACATGGACTTGCAGTACCCCAAAGACTATTCATTCACCCAGTAATTCGACATACCACAGGCTCTCTCTCTCCCTCATAGGGGGAAAGGAGGTGCCCCCATTTCATATGTTGGAATCCCAGCTGGTTAAGGGGTAAAACCCATTGCTTTGTGTTAGATTGTAGAAATTTACCATACTTATATTTTTAATGCTTACTCGTTTTCTTTTTAAATTTTATTGTGGATTCTGCTTCTGGTACTATTCCTATAGGCTATCTCTTGCACCAACAATACTCTACTGAACTTTACCATCCTCAACTGTCCCTCAGATATTCCCTCACATTATTTGAGAAGTTAGCTGGTACTGTGTAGCTTGTTGGTACCAGGCAGTTCGCTGGTACTTTGCAGCTTGTTGGTACAAGGCAGAATGAGATCACAGAATATTCTGTGTCGTTCGATTGGAGCTCAAATCTACGTCTTTGTTCTATGCTCCTGATTTATAATCTTCTTTCTAAACTGACTGTGAACACTTTGTTCTTTCCACTTAATGAATTCAGCAGAACACCAAGTAAATTAATTGAGAGTGTGTTTCAGGGTTAGAATATGTCATCCAATCAGTTCAATATGTGAGCACTGGGCAGATTTTGGGTTGCGTCATTTTGAAGGAAAATGTTTTTGCAGCTTACACTGAATAGATGTTTTGTTAAAAGACAAGAGAGCAATTGCAGAGCAAATAATAAACACACTGAACAGCATTAGTTGTGACTGGATTAACATTTGAATACGAGAAGCTGTGATATCAGTGATATTAGCTACCAAACACCTGAATCTTGAGTAGGTTTGGGTTTAGATTGCTAATATTTAAAATATTCCACCTGACTTCAATCCCTTAAAATTCTGACTGACTGGATCATTCCAATAGTTTGACCGTTCAAGTTTATTCTTGCTCTTAAGTGCCCCCCCCAGTCACATTAGGAACTGGATATAGAATATTATTTTGCCATATTTGAAATATTGGGGCTGATCTTCCAGCTGGACTCAAGTCTGTCTGCTTTTTTCCCCCACAGACTTTCCAGAGTCTGGAGCTTCTTTCAGCTGGTAATTGCATCTTCTGCTATAATAATAGGAATTGGTTGTTGACTTCAGAAGGAGTAGCAGACCGCACGACCCAATTTACATCGGTGGTGCGCAAGTGGAACAGGTCAAAAGCTTTAAGTTCCTTGGGGTCAATATCACAAATGACCTGACTTGGTCCAACCAGGCAGAGTTCGCTGCCAAGGAGGCCCACCAGCGCCTTTACTTCCTGAGAAAACTAAAGAAATTTAGCCTGTCCCCTAAGACCCTCACTAATTTTTATAGATGCACTGTAGAAAGCATTCTTCTAGGGTGCATCACAACCTGGTATGGAAGTTGTCCTTTCCAAGACTGGAAGAAGCTGCAGAAGATCGCGAACACGGCCCAGCACATCACACAAACCAATCTTCCGTCCTTGGACTCACTTTACACCACACGCTGTCGGAGCAGTGCTGCCAGGATAATCAAGGATGCGACCCACCCAGCCAACAGACTTTTAGTTCCTCTTCCCTCCGGGAGAAGGCTCAGGAGCTTGAAGACTCGTACGGCCAGATTTGGGAACAGCTTCTTTCCAACTGTGATAAGACTGCTGAATGGATCCTGACCCGGATCTGGGCCGTGTCCTCCAAATATCCAGACCTGCCTCTTAGTTTTTTTGCACTACCTTACTTTGCATTTTTCTATTTTCTATTCATGATTTATAATTTAAATTTTTATATTTACTAATTTTTACCATTTTTAATATTTAATATTTGTAATCCAGGGAGCGGGAAGCGCAGAATCAAATATCGCTGTGATGATTGTACATTCTAGTATCAATTGTTTGGCAACAATAAAGTATAAAGTATAGAAAGTAAAGTAACAAAAAAAACATAGAAAGCTGGAAATACTCTGGAGGTCATACACACAACGTACTGGAGAAACTCAGCTGGACAGGCAGCATTCGGGGAGGTGGGGGATGAACAGTAGAGGTTTCAGGCTGAAACCTTTCATCAGGTCTAAAATGTCGACTGTTTATTTCCCTCCATAGATGGTGCCTGACCTGCTGATTCCTCCAGCATCTGTGTGTGTTACTCAAGATTATTGTGTCTGCTTAGCAAGCCACACTGCATTAGAATATAAACAGAGCTAACATGCGAGGTTGTAGACAAAGATGCTGCCCAACATGCTGAGTATTTCCAGAATTTTCTGTTTTTATTTTAGATCGCCAGCATCTTCCATCATCCTGGCCATACTCTCTTCTTGCTGCAGCTTTCAGGAAGGAGGTACGGTAGCCTCAGGTCCCACGCCACCAGGTTCAGGAATAGTTACTACTCTTCAAACATCAGGCTCCTGAACCAATGTGGATAACTTTACTCAGTTCAACTCTGAATTGATTGCACAATATATGGATTAACTTTCAAGGACTTCACAACTCATGTTCTCAATATTTATTTATTACTTTTTATATATTCTCAGTTTGTTTCCTTTTGCATATTAGTTGTTTGTCCTTATGTGTAGTGTTTCTTTGTATCTTTGTATCTTCTGTGAATGCCCACATGAAAATGGATCTCAGGGTAGTATATGATGACATATATGTACTTCGATAATAAATTTACTTTGAACTTTGAACCTGAACTTCTGCTGTAATACCTGTACAATCATTTACAATAGGGCTGTACAAACTTACTTCTCATCAAATACAATGGACAGCACAGACGTTGAATTTATTTCCCAGCTCTCAGCTGGGAACTCTACCTGCAGCCGTCCCATTGGAATGAATAGGAAGAAACAGAAGCAGGCAGAATTTAACGCATTTGTGATTAGGTTTTAGTTTTACAGTTAATCAATTGTTATAAATACCATCCTTATTATTGAAAATTTATAGATGTTTGAGAATTTTTTTAAAATTTCATGATTCTGGTTTATTTATTGATGTGATTATCATTATTTATGATTAAAAGACACACAAATACAGCCTTAAGATCAGTCTCAATGAGCAGGAACTTCTATCTTCAATGATACTTTGAAATCTGTCCAAAATTAAACTTCTGTTAACACCAGAGTAATTAACAGTTAATTTTGTCAGTAATTATTAAAATCATTGGAAAATATCCTTCACAAGAGATGAATTATTTGTTCACTTCTCACCCACCCCATCTTTCAATCATCACATATTCTATATAGTCTCAAGATGAATTGTCTTCTCCTCATTTTGATGAATACTAAAATTGACACTGCTCTGTGTTACAGGGGATTCAGTGAATTCAAAGGTGTAGATGGAGCTTAGCCAAGACCGAAAGCTAGATCCAAAAACTAATATCCTGTTCTCTACAACTACACAATCTTCAGCTCCTTCAAAATGTTTGTATTAAAAAACTTATTTAAAAAAAACTAAAAATAAAACCATTAACTTGCTCATACACAGGAACACAAGGAAGTTGGAGCAGGAGTGAACACCAGGCACCAGGCCTGCTCCACATTTAGTATGATTGTGTCAGAATTATACTGGCCCCAGCTCCTCTTCCATGCCAGTTTCCCATAACCCGCAATTCCTTGATCTTTCAAATATTTATCTATCTCCATCCAGGGCTGGATTAACCTAGTAGCAAAAGTAGCATGTGCGACAGACCCCACATTTTCGAGGGCCCCACACTGAATGCTTGCAAGCTGCAGTCTGGTGAAATCGGCATCTCACCGTATTCTCACAACGATCTGGCAACCCTGTTTTCACGTCAAGGGAGCTGCATGCTGCATGGTATGTGTGTGCAGGCATACACTGGCTCCTTGCTGTGTCGTGGTGACCTCTGTGCCATCTCCCACGCTCCCAAGCCGCTGCAGCGTGCGCTGTTCCGCCGCTGACTTTGACTGTGCGCTATGTTTTGCAGTCTGGACCAGCTGAAAGATTTGTGAAGTTTTTGGTTATGGAAGGTCATAGTGCTGAACAGCTCGCTCAAAGTTTACTTGACTTTTTAAAGGAAAATGACATTGATATAAAAGATTGCCGTGGTCAAAGTTAAGACAATGCCAGCAATACGAGTGGCAAGTATAGTGGCTTACAAGCACAAATTAAAGAGCTAAATGAGTTTGCAGATTACATTCCATGTTTTGCGCATTCTCTAAATTTGGTTGGAAAATGTGCTGCTGAATGTTGTCAAGAAGCATTAATTTTTTTTTCAATCTGTAGAAAGCCTGTACACATTTTTTTCTGCTTCTGCTTATCGGTGGGATCTCCTTTCTGCTGCATAATCTGATGGTGGTGCTCATTTGCCCATTGTGAAAAGAATGTCAGATACCAGGTGGTCAGCTCGTGCAGATGCAACAAAAGTACTTTTACACAGCTTTTCTGCAATAAAAGCAGTCTTGGATGACATTTCAAATAACAATGATCAGAAGGCAGAGTGTCGACAACAGGTTCATGGACTACTTTCAACCACGATGAAGTTGGAAACAGGAATAATGGTCATACTGTGGGATCAAGTATTTCAGCATTTTCAAATGACCAGTGCTTCTTTGCAATCTTCTGGCCAGGACTTGAACACAGCCTTTGCACTCTACGAATCCTTGCATGGATATACTCAAGTTATGCGGTCTACTTTTTCAGACATTGATCAAAAGGCCAAGGATCTGACTAAGTGTGAAGATTATCAACAGCAAACTCGAAGAAAACGCAAGCAAAATCACGTGTATGATGACTTCAGTGGTTCCAGCCCTCTTGATCCACTTGTTGAATCTCAAACGCCTTCTCAGAAGTTTAAAAGCCAAACATTTCTTGCCATTATTGACAGCTTGCTTTCTGCCCTGTCAAAAAGGCAGAAAGCTTATCTAAAGGTGAATGGTGTTTTTGGATTCCTTCATCGGTTACAGTCGTTTACATCTGAAGAGATTGTAAAGAGGTCATCAAATGTTATTAATTCATATCTGGAAGATCTGGAAGGAAGTCTTGATGAAGAATTTGTGCAGTTTACTGAACTGTTGAAAACTGATCTTGCTTCTCATATTGGCGCCAAACAAGACCTTGTAGAGTTACAGTTGTACTGTTTGATAACTGACAATTCATGTTTTCCAAATGTAGAAAATGCCTTGCACATCTATTTGTCACTCATGGTTACCAACTGCAGTGGAGAATACTCATTTTCAAAACTGAAAAGGATTAAAAATGAACTAAAGAGCACCATGGGTCAAAACAGATTGAACAATCTCACTCTAATGAGCATTGAATGTGAAGTAGACATTCCCAGTATCATCAACAAATTTGCTCATGCTAAATCTAGAAAATGTGACTTTTAAATTGTAGTTTTGTTATTTTTGACATTTGAAATTGATACCTACATGTAAGTAATACTATTACTGAAGTGTCAGGCATTTGTCGTATTATCTGGCTGTATAGCAAATGAAAAAATTGAATTACTTTACTATGCAAGTAAATAATTTATGTTTTAATACTTATGTGCATTTTTAAAATTTAGGGCCCCTTTATAACATATGCTACAGGCCCCACACTAGCTTAATCTGGCCTTGTCTCCATCTTAAACATATGCAACGATCTGGCCACACTGCCCTCTGGGGTAGAGTAACAGGGTTTCAATGACTGGGAGAAAAAAAGAATTCTAAGCACCACAGTTTTAAATGACCAGTCCCTTTATTTTGTTATGATGCCCCCTTGTTTGTGACTCTCCCAATAGTGGAAACATCTCAGCATCCTTCTTTTCAAGACCCCTGTTCAAATAAGGTTCACCGCTCAACCTTCTGAACAACAAAGAATACACACCCAATGCCAGGCGTTACTGACTGTGTGGCAACAACCAATCTGCTGGAGGAACTCAGCAGCCCGAGCAGTGTCTGCGGGGGAGAGCAGCTGTCAAGGTATAGAGTGGGAACTCTGCAGCAAGACTGAGTGGAGAGGGGGAGCAGTGAGACAAGGGTCAGGGCCAGTTAGCAGTCTAATGGGGTGAATGATGAAGGGCAGATTGAGACAGGTGGGGGAGAGGAGTGGAATTAGGAGACGGACGCAGGTGGATGAATGATGGAGGCACACAAAAAAGACAGGAAATAATCAGTGTTTGTTAATTTTAATGAGAACGGCCACTGATAAATCTGACTAATGCCCACATTCTGAAGAGGAGAGGATAGTATACTTGTCTGAGCCCTGAACTTCAGTGGTGCAGCTCCTTGTACTCTGGTGGATTTACGGACTGTGGGTGAGTGAAAGTATCATCCGTGCACTCCATGCCATTTAACCGCAGCTACCCTTATGTACAATATGAATAAATTAAAGTATAATTTTGCAATTCAGAAGTCTCAGATTGAAAATTCAAATGTTAAGTGTGAAGCACATCCAATCCCATGCCCTATTTGGGTTTTGTCAAATGTCAATTAAGTGACTTTTTGTGAAACAAATTACAGAATACTGAAAACAAAGATGTTTTATTTATGTAGCCTGCCAACACAATGTGAGGGTGCTGGCACGGGGCACGGCTTCCTGATCGTGTTTCATGATTACAATTGAAATGCTTTCGGGTAGCTCAAGCCAGAGTGGTGTATTCTTTCACTAGAGTGCCATCCAGTGGACATTTTGGGAAATTGCAGTTAAAATTAAAGGCATTGAAATCAAACCATGGTTGACAGCCATTCGCTTGGTTCAGTTGAAAATTTTCAGTGTTGTATTAGCAGAGGCCATTTAATATAAACATTTCTGCTTATATAGCCAGGAAAGTAATTTTAGACGTCATAATAATCATTTGTGTGCAAGTATCTCAATGAAATTTCAAATGCTGCTCTGAGACATGGTCTCACTGTTAATTAAATAATACTCTGCATCCAATATAAGATTGGTATTTAAATAAAAAATTTGGATGTAAATGGATTGTGTCAACTAAATTAATTCAGATATGTCTTGAGATATGAACAGAGATTTAATTAAATAATGCCAATCCCATCCAGAGACAGAATCTGAGCTTTAATTAATGTATTAGATATAGCTCAGATGGAGCATTCCTCTTTCTGCATACAAAGGTTCAAGATTGTTTAATTTAAGATTGTTTAATGTCATTTCTTGTTTATAAGTGTACAGAAAATTAACTAACTATATGTCTTTGAAACATTTGAGGAAACCAGAGCACCTGGTTACCAAGAGAACATACAGATTCCGTACAGAATGCTGCTGTAAATTCCAAAGTTCAAAGTAAATCTATTATCAAAGTACAGGAGTATATGTCACCCTGACATTCACTTTCTTGCGGGCACACTCAATAAATCCATAATAGAATAATAACTGTAATAGAATCAATAAAAGACTGCGCAACACACACAACATGCTGGAGGAACTCAGCAGGCCAGGCGGCATCTATGGAAAAGAGTACGGTTGACTTTTCGGGTCAAAATCCTTTGGCAGGACAATGAAAGATCGCACCAACTTGGGCATTCAGCCAGTGTGCAAAAGACAACAAACTGTGCAAATACAAAACAAAAGAAGTAGTAATAATTAAATAAATAAGCAATAAATATCAAGAACATGAGATGCAGAGTCCTTGAAAGTGAGTCAATAGTTTGTGGGGAAAGTGAGGTTGAGTGAAGCTTTGTGGTAACTGCTAAGCTGCCATGCCATACTTAAACAGAATTGTACAGTTTTACATTATTAAATTAGGCTAAACAAAAGTTGACTTGTGATAAATAAACATTTCTTAATTTCATGGTGTGTTGAACTGTATCTGTTATCTATTTCCTTAATTCTGAGTCTGCAGAAGTTCCTTTGGTTTATCATGCTCACCACCCTAATATCCCAGTAAACTTACACCTTGGATATAGTTTCCTTCCTTTTTCATTTTCCTCTTTTGACTTTTTCAACATCCCTTTTCCCATTCTATGTATAACCACAGCCTCTATCATTCCCTCCTTTTCTCTTTCTTCTTCTCTCACCTCACCCTCTCTCCTTCATTTTCTCCTGCTGTCAATCTTCACTCTTCCTCTCCTGTCTCTCCACATCTCTCCTGTCTCCCTCCTTTTCCCTACTCCTCACTCTTCTTCCACCCTTCTTCTGTCCCAAATTACAGTAGTGCACGGTAATTAAATGTCAGTTTGACACCCAGCTAAGGCATGATTTGAACCACCCAACTTCCAAGGACTCCCACATAACAGTAATGTGCTCCTGATGCTAAAATAAAGTTGCTGTGGACAAGATCTACATGGAGTGAGCTTCGACCTATGATATTACTGTGTGCAGACCCAGCTACAGGTGATGGCCTGCCCCCGAAGGCTCCCAGTTATGGATATTGGATCATAGAGGCAGGAATGACCAAGTCTGAATACTGCCCGGTGCCCTGTTCAGACACTGATGCCACATTCTTTTCCTCTCATTCATGGTCAAGTTTTTCTGCACAGCAAAGCCAGGGAGCATGAAGCACATGGTGTAACAGTGGTGCAACTGATAAAATTGCTGCCTCACAGCTCTGGTGACTTATGTGTTTTCTGGGTGGAGTTTGTATGTTCTCCCCCGCCTGCATGGGATTCCTCCGGGAGCTCCAGTTTCCTTTCGCTTCCCAGAGGCATGTGGATTGATAGGTTAATTGGCCACTGTAAATTCCTCTGTGTGTAAGTAAAACTTGGATGGGGTGGGAGTTGATGGAAATGTGGGGAGCATGAAATAGTTGGGGTAATATCAGTTCTAAAATAGGTGCTTGTGATAGTCAGCATAGAGTTAGTTGATCCAGGGACCTGTGTCTGTGCTAAATTTCTCTCTGAAATCACTGTGATGCTGGAGACTTTGTGGCTTAATTGGACTGTATGCTGAAAGGTTGGGCTTTTGAATTATCACCTAAGGGTGCTGCCCTCATAATGGTGGGATGAGCTTCATCTGTAGGGTCCCCATACTTACTATGACTGCTCCAATGGTGTCTTTTGGCAGATTAGGGAGTGGATCAGTGCTAAAAGATAACTAAATATATTCTGATTGGGTGTAAAATAGTTATGACAAAGGCAGAGTGTGTGAAGAGTAAATTTGAAGGAGAAGTAAGATCTTGTAAAAGACTGTTATTGATCTAGTTCCACATAAAACATTGAGGGCTGTTGTTACCTTATGGCCATTGGCAGTCTGGCCCCTTTTGTTGATGTGAGGAGCTCTATGTGAGTAGATGACACAGCTCCATAACTGTAATTCCTACCCTTGTGCTTTTACTCCCAGTAAACTGCTGCTCCAGGAGACAGTAATCTTCATCCAAAGTTAGGGTTATGTTCTTGGGTTCATTCAAGTGTGAATTCAGTACAGTGGTTGTTGTTTCCAGCTCATAGCTTGCATAATCATCAGTCCATTCACATTACTTGAGACGTAGTTCAGATGCATTACTCTGGGCACTGGTATTGAAAACACAAGACCACAAGAGATAGGAGCAGAAATAGGCCATTTGGCTCATCAACTCTGCTCCACTATTCAATCATGGATGATCCTTTTCTCCTCCTCAGCCCCACTCCTTGGCCTTCTCCCCATAACCTTTGATGACATGTCCTATCAAGAACCTATTGATCTCTGCCTCCACAGCTGCCTGTGATAACAAATTCCTCAAGTTCACCACCCTCTGGCTAAAGAAATTTCTCTGCATCTGTTTTAAACAGATACCCGTCTATCCTGAGGATGTGCCCTTTTGTCCGAAACTCCCTCACCATGGAAAAATCCTGTCTACATCTACTCTTTCTAGGCTTTTCGACATTCAAAACATTTCAATGAGATCCCCCCCCCCCATCCTTCTAAATTCCAGCGAGTACAGACCCAGAGCCATCAAAAGTTCCTCGTATGATCACCCTTTCAGTCCCAGAATCATCCTTCTGAACCCTCTCCAATGCAAGCACCTTTTCCTCAGATGAGGAGCCCAAAACTGTTCAAAATATTCAAGGTGAGGCCTCACTAGTGCCTTATAAAGCCTCAGTATCACATCCCTGCTCTTGTATTCTAGACCTCTTGAAATGAATGCTAACATTACATTGGCCTTCCTCACCACCAACTCCATCTGCAAGTTAACCTTTAGGATGTTCTGCACAAGGACTGCCAAGTCTCTTTGCATCTCAGATTTTCTCCCCATTTAGAAAATAGTCTGCACATTTATTTCTACCAAAGTGCATGACCATGCATTTTCCAACATTGTATTTCATATGCCACTTTCTTGCCCACTCTTCTAATCTGTGCAAGTCCTTCTGCATCCTACCTGTTTCCTCAATACTACCTGCTCCTCCACCAATCCTTGTATCATCTGCAAACTTGACAACAAAGCCATCTATTCCATTATCTAAATCATTGATATACAGCACAAAAAGCAGTCCCAGCACCAACTCCTGTGGAACACCACTAATCACTGGCAGCCAACCAGAAAAGGATCCTTTTGTTCCCACTCATTGCTTCCTACTAATCAGCCAATGCTCTAACTATGCTAGTAACTTTCCTAAAATCCCATGAGCTCTTAATTTGGTAAGCAGCCTCATCTGTGACACCTTGTCAAAGGCCATCTGAAAGTACAAATATGCAACATCCACTACAACCCCTTTATCTCTCCTACTTGTAATCTCCTCAAAGAATTCCAACAGGTTCGTCGGGTAGGATTTTCCCTGAAGGGAACTATGCTGACTTTGTCCTGTGTCACCAAGTACTCCATAACCTCATCCTTAACAATTGATTCCAACATCCTCCCAACCACTCTTAGTCAGGCTAACTGGTCTATAATTTCCTTCTACTGCCTCCCTCCTTTCTTAAAAGGTGGAGTGACATTGGTATAGTTCCAGAGGACTGGGAAATTGCAAGAGTCCAAAGCTTCTTGAAAGATCAATACTAATGCCTCCAGAATCTCCATCGCTACCTCTTTTAGGGTGCAGGTAATCTGGTCTGGGTGACTTAGGTACCTTTAGGTCTTTCAGCTTTTTGAGCACCTTCTGCCTTGTAATAATAACTGCACTCATTTCTCTTTCCTCACACCCGTTAACACCTGGTACACTGCTAGTGTCTCTCATTGCCCTCTATTATTATTTCTCCAGCCTCATTTCTAGCCATCCTATATCTGTTCTCATCTTCTTTTTAAATCTACTTGAAAAAGCTTTTTATATCCACATTGATATTGTTTGCTGGCTTGCTGTCATATTTCATCTTCTCCCTCCTAATGATTCTTTTAGTTGCTTTCTGTAGGTTTTTAAAAGCTCCCCAATCCTCTTTCTTCCCACTAATTTTTGCTTTGTTGTATGCCCTCTTTTGCTTTTACATTAGGTTTGACTTCCCTTTTCAGCCACAGTTGTACTATTTTGCCATTTGAGCATTTTTTTTGGAATACATCTATCCTGCACCTTCCTCGTTCTTCCCAGAAACTTAAGCCATTGCTGCTCTGTCATCATCCCTGCCAGCATCTTCTTCCCATTTACTTCGGCCAACTCCACTCCAATACCACTGTAATTTCTTTTACTCCACTGAAATACTGTTACATTCTCTGTCAAATTTCAAGTTGAACTCAGTTATGTTGTGATCACTGTCTCTTAAGGCTGCCTTTGCCTTAAGCTCCCTAATCTCCTCTGGTTCATTACATAACACCCAAACTGTATAGCTGATCCCCAAGTAGGCTCAACGACAAACAGCTCTAAAAAGCTTCTCCTTCCCACCCTCCCCCCACCTTCTTTTTGGAGCCTCTGCCCCTTCCCTCTTCAGTCCTGACAAAGGGTTCCAGCCCAAAACGTTGACTGATCGTTTCCACGGATGCTGCCCGACCTGCTGAGTTCCTCCAGCATGTTGAGTGTTGCTTTGACCCCAGCATTTGGAGAGTATTTTGTGTTTACGAGCTCTAAAAAGCCATCTCCTAGGCATTCAAGAAATTCACTCTCTTAGGATCCATTACCAACCTGATTTTCCCAATCTATCTGCATGTTAAAATCTCCCATGACTATCATAACATTGCCTTTTTGACACTCTCTATTTCCTGTTATAATTTGTAGTCTACATCCCAGCTACCATTTGGAAGTCTGTATATAACTGCCATCAGGGTTCTTTTACCCTTGCAGTTTCTTAGCTCAACCCACAAGGATCTAACATCTTCAAATCCTATGTCACACCTTTCAAATGATTTAATGGCATTCTTTACCAGCAGAGCCACAGCACCCCCCTCTGCCTGCCTTCCTATGCCTCCAATACAATGTGTAGTTGGGATATTCAACTCCCAACTACAACCATCCTTCAGCCACAATTCAGTGATGGCCACAACATCATACCCAACAAACTGTAAAAGTGCAACTGTTACACAAATCCAAATGCAGAACACAGGCACAGGGGCAGTCAGGAGGCATTATTGCCATAGCAAGCATGGAATCAGTATCCAGGAGAGTCTTTATCTGGAGTCTTGTGTTTGGAGAGAATCCAGGAGCAGTGCTAGACTTAGAACTGACAACCCAATGAACCATGAAATAAGGTTACTCACACCAAAGTCAACCAACAGACTGGGAGCACCTTATTATGATCACAGGGTCTTTATCCTGCATTTTCTGATGGAAAGCAGGTGTGTGTAGTTAGTGGAACCTGGGAATGATTGGAAATTAAACAAGGGGATTGAGGCCCAATTCCTGAGGTAATTAGCACGTTGGAGGATTGCCAGAAGGGGCCATGACAGCAACAAGTTCATCCACTTTATTTCTTAAACTCTGTGCATTGAGATATGACACTTTGAGTATTGTATTTGCTACCCTTTTTGATTCTGCATCCCTGATGCATTAATACTCACTCTGTTGTCTGCAATTTTGTTCTATCATCTGCCTACCCTTCCTGACAGTCTGACTGCGCACTATCCTTGCTTTTTTACCATCTATCCTATCCTGAGTCCTGAGTCCCTTCACTCTGGTTCCCAACCCCTGCCATCTTATTTTAAACCCTCCCCAGCAACTCTAACAAACCTGCCCATGAGAGTATTAGTCCCATTCAGGTTCAGGTGCAACACGTTCCTTTTGTACAGGTCATACCTCCTCCCAGAAGAGATCCCAGTGATCCAAGAAACTGACGCCCTTCCCCCTGCACCAGCTTCTCAGCCACGCATTTATCTGTCAAATCATCCTGTTTTTACCCTCACTGGTGGGTGACACAGGTAGCAATCCAGAAACTACTACCCTGGGGGTTGGGCTTCTTCGCTTTCTGCCTAGTTCTCTAAATTCTCTCTTCAGGACCTCTTTGCTTTTCCTTCCAATGCAGTTGGTACCAATATGTACCAAGACATCTGGCTGCTCTCCCTCCCTCTCCAGAATACTGTGGACACAATCCAAGGCATCCCTGACCCTGGCACCTGGGAGGCAACATGTCATTCGGGTGTCCCATTCACGTCCACAGAATCTCCTGTCTGTTCCTCTTAACATGCCATCCTATTGCATGTAGCTGTTTATCAACAGGATTAAATTCACCTATTGTAACTTACATTTATACTTCTCAAAATTACATTGGGGTGAAATTTGTATGTAGTTTGCTGATGCACATTAAAGCTGAGAGATGCTGAACTACTCTAATAAAAGTGCACATGATATGTTCATATTATACACTGCGCTTTATGAACCCATGCATTTTTAAATACTTTTGGAAACAAAATTAAACATTTATAACACATGAAGAAAAAGGGAATAAGCTGTATCACTTTCCTCTGTAGTTTTCCGGATTCCACTGCTCCTTTCCCAGCCCACTTGTATTATGTTTGTGGTTTAATATTCCACTTTCATTATTTTACTGGCTCTATCGTTCCATTTCTATTGTTAATGAAGAATTGAGGAAGCAGGTTAGAGCTTTTAAGCCGAACTGGCAGGAGCACAAGAGGTCAGAAGGTATTCTATGAATAGCTAGCAAATTGATTAACGCTTACTTTTTCCATTCAATATCTTTTCACTGACGGAGGACCTAGCTTCATTCATCCACAAGAAATAATATTCAAGAAATATTATGTTGTTTATAAATGGAATCTATGACCAAGATGACAATTCAAGTATTCAAAATGGTATCAGTGTTACTGTAGTTTAAAATGCAGCTCAAGATACCAGCAGCAACATTTGACATTTGTAGCAGTCTCAGTGTTGTAAAACAACCCTTTTTGCTTTAGAGATGTGTTGTCAAACAAAATTTGGCACTAAACCACAAGGAGTCTTAAACCAATAACCAAAAAAATTAAGGCCCAAGAAGTAAGATCATATTTAAAGAGATGGGAAGGGAGAGAGAAAGCAGTAAAATGGCTTACAAAAGGAATTCCAGAGCTTAGGGTAGAGACAGTTTAAGACTTTTTCCATTCAATATCTTTTCACTGATGGAGGACCTAGCTTCATTCATCCACAAGAAATAATATTCAAGAAATATTATGTTGTTATGAAGGAAGATGGAGGAAGAGGTGGTCAAGGAAAAAACATAGAAACATAGAAAACCTATAGCACAATACAGGTCCTTTGGCCCACAAAGCTGTGCTAAACATGTCCTTACCTTAGAACTGCCTAGGCTTACCCATAGCCCTCTATTTTTCTAAGTTCCATGCACCTATCCAGGAGCCTCTTAAAAGACCCTATTGTTTCCGCCTCCACCACCGCTGCCAGCAGCCCATTCCACGCACTCACCACTCTCTGCATAAAAAAACTTATCCCTGACATCTCCTCTGTACCAACTTACAAGCAACTTAAAACTATGCCCTCTCACTCAAGACATTTCAGACCTGGGAAAAAGCCTCTGACTATCCACACGATCAATGCCTCTTATTATCTTGTACACCTCTATTCGGTCACCTCTCATCCTCCGTCGCTCCAAGGAGAAAAGGCTGAGTTCACTCAACCTGTTCTCATAAGGCATGCTCCCCAATCCAGACAACATCCTTGTAAATCTCCTCTGCATCCTTTCTATGGTTTCCAAGTCCTTCCTGTAGTGAGGCGACCAGTATTGAGCACATTTCTCCAAGTGGAGTCTGACCGTATAGCTGCAACATTACCTCTCGGCTCTTAAACTCAATCCCACAGTTGATGAAGGCCAATGCACCATTTGCCATCTTAACCACAGAGTCAACCTGTGTCGCAGCTTTGAATGTCTTTTGGGCAGATCCCTCTGATCCTCAACACTGCCAAGAGTCTTGCCATTAATGCTATATTCTGCCATCATAATTGACCTACCAAAATGAACCACCTCACAACTATCTAGGTTGATCTCCATCTGCCACTTCTTAGCCCAGCTTTTCATCCTATCAATGTCCTGCTGTGACCTCTGACAGCCCTCCACACTATCCACAACAACTCCAACCTTTGTGTCATCAGCAAATTTACTAACCCATCCCTCCACTTCCACATCCAGGTCATTTATAAAAATCACAAAGAGTAGAGGTCCCAGAATAGATCCCTGAGGCACACCACTGGTTACCGACCTCCATGCAGAATATGACCCATCTACAACCACTCTTTGCCTTCTGTGGGCAAGCCAGTTCTGGATCTACAAAGCAATGTCCCCTTGGATCCCATGCCTCCTTACTTTCTCAATAAGCCTTGCGTGGGGTACCTTATCAAACGTCTTGCTGAAATCCGTATGCACTACATCTATGGCTCTACCTTCATCAATGTGTTCAGTCATCTTCAAAAAATTCAATCAGGCTCATAAGGCACAACCTGCCTTTGACTTTCACGTACCCCGTGACGGGGATAAAGAAACCAGCAGAAATAGAAACCACTTTGGAGTCTCGTATTGCTATAAACTAATAATATTTATTACTAACTATGCAATACAGTAATATAAATGAAGATAAATCACACAGGTTAGCAATGATTATATATAAAAGTAAGTGTGGAATATATATGTATGAAAATCAAGCTTCTTTAAGTCTAGGGGTAAAAAGATAGTCTTACGATGTTGAGTAAAGTTCAGTTCAGTTCGTGGTATTTAGTTGAATAGTGATGGAGAGAGAGAGAGAGAGAGAGTTGAGTCTTCAGGTGAGCTGATGCCGTCAATCTTCTCGTCGTCCTCTGAAATCCTTTACAAGTCACTGACTGTGACTTTAACCGGGGGATCGGTTTTCCTGTGGTGGAGCTATCACCCTGGCAGGGGTGGACACATAGACAACTCCCCACCAGTCAACACGCTGGAATAGCAATTTGGATCGATCCTCCAAAACCCACTTTCTCTGCGGGCACAACAATGCTCATTCAGTGTCCAGATCATGTGTCTGAGGTCTGTATCATCTGATCTCCCATTTATTTCACCAGGCTGAGCATCACCTGTCATTCAAAGAGTCCCTCCTTCCTTTGTCTGTAAAGGAATGCGAGCGGACAACAAGTCCTTGGAAGTAACATCAATAATGTCCTGTTAGTCACCATAGCAACCTTCAAGCTGCTCAGTTTTTATCTCCAAAGAAAAACTCCAGAGTTAACTCCGTGTCAGTCCAACTGTCAATCTTGGTCTCTCTCTCCTTTCCAAACAAACCATCAATGATAAATGTCTCTCTCTGTCTCTCTTCAAACAGTTAATAGGGGCACTCCTGGATCCCTTCACATGACAAAGCAATGCTGACTATTCCTGATCATATTATGCCTCTCCAAATGTTCATTAATCCTGCCTCTCAGGATCTTCTCCATCAACTTACCAACCACTGAAGTAAGACTCACTGGCCTATAATTTCCTGGGCTATCTCTACTCTCTTTCTTGAATAAGGGAACAACATTCGAAACCCTCCAATCCTCCGGAACCTCTCCCGTCCTCATTGATGATGCAAAGATCATTGCCAGAGGCTCAGCAATCTCCTCCCTCAGTTCCCACAGTCTGGTCCCAGTGACTTATCCAACTTGATGCTTTCCAAAAAGCTCCAGCACATCCTCTTCCTTAATATCTACATGCTCAAGCTTTTCAGTCTGCTGCAAGCCATCCCTACAATCGCCAAGATCCTCTTCCATAGTGAATACTGAAGCAAAGTATTCATTAAGTACCTCTGCTATCTCCTCTGGTTCCATACACACTTTTCCACTGTCACACTTGATTGGTCCTATTCTCTCATGTTTTATCCTCTTGCTCTTCACATGCTTGTAGAATGCCTTGGGGTTTTCCTTAATCCTGTCCGCCAAGGCCTTCTCATGGCCCCTTCTGGCTTTTCTAATCTCATTCTTAAGTTCCTTCTTGCTAGCCTTATAATCTTCCAGATCTCTGTCATTATCTAGTTTTCTGAACCTTTGGTAAACTCTTCTTTTCTTCTTGACTAGATTTGCAATGGCCTTTGTACACCACGGTTTCTGTACCCTACCATCCTTTCCCTGTCTCATTGGAACCCCATGCGAATATCCCCTGAACATTTGCCACATTTTTTCCGTACGTTTCCCTGAGAAAATCTGTTTCCAATTTTTGCTTCCAAGTTCCTGCCTGATGGCTTCATATTTCCTCTTACTCCAATTAAATGCTTTACTAACTTGTCTGTTCCTATCCCTCTCCAATGTTATGGTAAAGGAAATAGAATTGTGGTCACAATGCTCTCCCACTGAGAGACCTGACACCTGACCAGGTTCATTTCCCAATACCAGATCAAGTACAGCCTCTCCTCTTGTAGGCTTATCTACATATTGTGTGAAGAAACCTTCCTGAACGCACCTAGCAAACTCCACCCCAGCTAAACCCCTGACTCTAGGGAGATGCCAATCAATATTTGGGAAATTAGAATCTCCCACCACAACAACCCTGTTATTATTACACCTGTGCAGAATCTGTCTCCCTATCTGCTCTTCGATGTTCCTGTTACTATTGGGTGGTCTATAAAAAACACCTAGTAGAGTTATTGACCCCTTCCTGTTCCTGACTTCCACCCACAGAGACTCGATAGATAACCCCTCCATGACTTTCTCCTTTTCTGCAGGCATGACACTATCCCTGATCAGCAGTGCCACACCCCCACCTCTTTTGCCTCCTTCCCTGTCCTTTCTGAAACATCTAAAGCCTTACACTTGAAGTAGCCATTCCTGCCCCCGCACCATCCAAGTCTCTGTAGTGGCCATGACATCATAGCTCCAAGTGCTGATCCATGCTCTAAACTCATCCGATTTGTTCATAGTACTCCTCACGTTAAAATAGACACATCTCAAACCATCGGTCTGAGCGTGTTCCTTCTCTATCACCTGCCTATCCTCCCTCTCACACTGTCTCCAAGCTTTCTCTATTTGTGAGCCAACCTCCCTTTCCTCCGTCACATCAGTTCGGTTCCCATCCCCTTGCAATTCTAGTTTAAACTCTCCCCAGTAGCCTTAGCAAACCTCCCCACCAGGATATTGGTCCCCCTCAGATTCAACTGCAACCCGTCCTTTTTGTACAGGTTACACCTGCCCCAAAAGAGGTCCCAATGATCCAGAAATCTGAATCCCTGCCCCCTGCTCCAATCCCTCAGCCACGCATTTATCCTCCACCTCATTCTATTCCTATACTCACTGTTACGTCACACAGGCAGTAATCCCGAGATGACTACCTTTGAGGTCCTGCTTCTCAACTTCCTTCCTAACTCCCTGTAGTCTTTTTTCAGGACCTCTTACCTTTTCCTACCTATGTCGTTGGTACCAATATGTACCACGACCTCTGGGTGTTCTCCTTCCCACTTCAAGATATCGTGGACGTGATCAGAAACATCCTGGACCCTGGCACCTGGGAGGCAAACTACCATCCGCGTTTCTTTCCTGTGTCCACAGAATCGCCTGTCTGACCACCTAACTATAGAGTTCCCTATCATTGCTGCCAACCTCTTCCTTTCCCTACCCTTCTGAGCCACAGGGCCAGACTCTGTTTCAGAGGTGCGACCTCTGTTGCTTCCCCCAGGTAGGCCGTCTCCCCAACAGTACTCAAGCAGGAGTACTTATTGTCCAGGGGTACTCTCTAGCCTCTGACTCCTGCCGTTCCTTATCCTGACTTACCCACTTACCTGTCTCCCCAGGCCCTGGTGTGACTACCTGCCTATAGCTCCTCTCTATCACCTCCTCACTCTCCCTAACCAGACGAAGGTCATTGAGCTGCATCTCTAGTTCTCTAATGCGGTCCCACTGGAGCTGTAGCTCGACGCACCTGGTGCTGATATGGCCATCTGGGAGGCTGGGAGTCTCCAGGCCCTCCCACACCTGACACCGAGCACAGAAAACTGGCCTCACACATGGACTTCCTGTTTGTATTCTGCACAGATAACCTATCTGGCCTCGACCCTTTATCACCGAAGCCCCGTTGAGCCAAAGCCTTCCTACTCTGACGTCCACTGTTTAAGTGTCTTCTTTTTAAACTCTTCTCACTGTTCTCACTGGCTGACATCCACGCGCTTGCATAGTCATGCCCCATTCAAACCACTGAAGAAATAACCATCACCTTTTGAACTCTTCTCGCTTTTAAACTTTTCTCGCTGTTCTCACTGGCTGACCTCCATGCGCTTGCGCAGTCATGCCTGTTCAAACCACTGAAGAAATAACAGGTGAACAGAAGCATGTTGACAAGGGTCAGAGGCATGGACGAGGTCATAGAGATAGATCACAGAGAGGAATGAGCACAGATATGAGAATTTTAAACTCAGGGCATTGCCAAACACTGATATCTGCCTCAATGATTCCCAAACCATTCTGGGAACTAGCGAGTTTAATAGTTTGGCTAGTTCCAAAACCTATCACCTTTCGAGTATCTTTTCCTTCAAATGTCTTTCAAATTCAATCATGTTTGTCCAGCACCTGCCTTCCTGAGCTTTCAAATTGAAAACCCGATGTGAGCACTCCCGAGGAAAACTAAATACACAGCGTTTTCCTCATTTCACTATTTGCTTTCAACAGCAAAAGAGATGAAGAAGTGATAGATTGACCTGGTGGGCCATTTGGTGGAATGAGTCCATGGGACGAGGCATCCAGTGAAATGGCCAACCAGCATTGTTATCCACATGGGTTGATCCATTCTGCAGTTTCACCAACCGTGCCCGGTCCACATCACCTGATACTGCAGTTTTGATGATCTGATATACATTTTCAGGAAAGAACATATTGAACACCATAAGCAAAGCAGAGACAGGGAAATGAAAATTGGTTTGCCAAATCAATTGAAATGTTCTGCTTTTAAAATCACATGAGCAAACATCTTTGATAAGTCTCCAGGTTCAACCTTGCAATGATAGAATTCTGTTTTGTGTCAATGTCACTGCACTTTGAGGGTAATTTGTTTTGAATGACCTGCATATGAGATATTATAATAGTGCTGGAGGAACCCTACACTGGTCACTATTTCTCTCCCTCACCATGTGGAGTTGCAGGGTAAAGTGTGAAAGCCGGGCCTACAGTAAAAATGGACTAGACTGTAGAGGAGAGTGAGAATGAGTTGGGCAGCAGCTGAGAGCAGGGTTGGGAGTGGCCAGAAGTAGAATGTGTAGCACTCAAGAGCTGGGTATGTGGTGAGGATGAGTAACACTGTGTGGCTGAGAGTGGGGTGTAGGGTGTGTGATAGCTGATCAGTTGTACGTACAATATGTGTGTAAGGTTTACTTAATTTTTCAAGTCAAAAAGACACAGAAGAATAAATTTGGTGTAGCATTTACACCAAAATAATTTTGCAAGCCTTCATAATATTCTTAAATCAATTACATTCATCAATTATTACTGTGTTAGTGTCAGATGTGATGCAAATGTAACCATAAGGGATTCTGCAGATGCTGGAAATCCAGGGTAATGCACACAGAATGATGGAGGAACTGAGCAGGTCAAGCAGCAGCTATGGAAGTTAATAAACAGTCGATGATTCAGGGCGAGAGCCTTCCTCAGGACTAGAAGAGAAGGGGGAAGATGCCAGAATAAAAAGGTGTGGGCAGGGGAAGGAGGACTAGCTAGAAGGTGAGAGGTGAAGCCGGGTGGGTGGAGAAGGCAAAGGACTTGAAAAGAAGGAATATGATAGGAGAGGAGAGTGGAACGTGGGAAAAAGGGAAGAGAGAGGGGAGGTAGGGTGAGGTGATAGGCCGGTGGCAAGAAGAGGTGGCCAGAGTGGCAAATAGAAGTGGGGGGGGGGTGGGAAAATTACCAGAAGAAGAAATTGATGTTCATGTCAGCAGGTTGGAGGCTACCTAGATGAGGTGTTTCTCTTCCCCCCTGAGAGTGGTCTCGTCGTGGCAAAAGAAGAGACTGTAGACCAGCATGTCAGAACAGGAATGGGAATCTGAATTAAAATTCAGCTTATGACAGATAGAGTGGAGGTGCTTGACAAAGCAGTTTTGTGCTTGACAAAACTTTTGACAGGTCCCACCAATGCAGACGAGGCTGCATCGGGAGCACCGGATACAATAGACGACCCCAAAAGATGCACAGCTGAAGTGTTGCCTCACCTGGAAGGACTGTTTGGTGCCTTGGATGGAGGTGAGAGAGGAGGTGAATTGACAGGAGTAGCAGATCTTGGGTAGGAGGTAGAAGCGAGTAGAGTGGGGTAAGGGAGCTATGAGCTTGGTGGCAGTGGGATGGGAGATCTCCAGAGTTGATGAGGTTATGATGATGATAATGATAGGAGACTAATGATAAAATAAGTCAAAGCATAGCTTCTGTAAAGGGAAATCTTTCTTGACAAATCTGTTGAGAGTTCTTCGAGGAGGTAACAAACAGGGTGGACAAAGGAGAGGCAGTGGATGTCATTTACTTGGATTTTCTTTCTTTCTTTATTAATCTTTTTATTGATTTAAAAGGAGCATAAATACAATCAAGAGGAGAATTATTTCAAATATATATATATCAGTAACAATATAAACCGAGTTTGAGATAGACATTGTCAAAATCATAGATATTGTTAAACTAGTATAAAATATATAATAAAAATAATGAAAATAGCAATTCTCCTCTTAGTTTATGAAGAGAAAAGAAAAAACATTTGGTTTTAAATGGACAGGAAAAAAGCCCCACTGCACTATATAAAAAAAACAAAAGAAAAGGGATTGGGCAGTCCATTTTGAGGATACAACCACAAAAAAAGAAAGACTTTCTGATGAAATCTAAAACTTCGAAAAAAAAGATTGAAAGAGTAATAAATCAGATTAAATGAAAATATTGGATAAAAGTTCACCAGATTTGCTCAATTTTAAAGGATATATCAAATGTCCGACTTCTTATTTTCTCTAAACTTAAACATGACATAATGGAGGAGAGCCAATAAAGACCATAGGTGGATTAGGATCCTTCCACTTCAATAAAATGGCTCTCCTAGCCAGTAAGGTCAAAAAGGCTATCGTATGTTGAGCGGAAACAGGAATATTTCCTGCTTCCGATGGGATAATCCCAAAAATTGCCGTAAGCAAATTAGGTTGTAGATCCAGATCCAAAACTTTTGATAGTATTTTAAAAACATCTCTCCAGAAGTTATCTAGCTTTATACAGGACCAATGAGTTAGAGTGGCCAACTCAGTATTACATCTGTCACAAATAGAATTGATATTGGAGAAAATACGCAGTAGTTTATCCTTTGACATATGGGCCTGAACTACCTTGAACTGTATCAAGGAATGACGGGCACAAATAGATGAGTTGTTAACCGAATGAAAAATCTTACCCCATTGATTATCTGAAAATGACTCTTAAAGTTCCAATTTCCAAGCGCATTTAATTTTATGATTAGATATCATTCGTGAGTTCAATAACTGTTTGTAGATTATAGCTATCAACCCTTTTTGAAACGGTTTAAACTGAAAGAGAGCATCTGTCATATTAGGTGGATAAGCAGAAGGGTAATTTGGCAAAAAACCACGTAAAAATTCCTAATTAGTAAATATCTAAAAAAGTGTACATTAGATAAATCATATTTATCCACTAACTGAGAAAAAGACATTAAACGGTCCCCTAAAAACAAATCTGAAAAAGTTATTATTCCCTTGGTTTTCCAAATTAAAAAGGCCTTATCCAAAATTGATGGTTTAAAAAAATAATTGAGATGGATATTACTAGAAAGAATAAAATTATTTAACTCAAAAAATCTATGAAACTGAAACCAAATTCTTAATGTATGTTTAATAATGGGATTAAAATCTTGTCTACTAATCTTAGAAAACAAAAAGGGAAGAGGAGCTCTCAGTAAAGAGGCCAAAGAGAATCCTTTCACCGAGTTTTCCTCCAAATCCAACCAAGAAGGACATTCATGTATATCTGAATAGTGAATTCAAAAAGTAATATAGCGAGTATTAATTGCTCAATAGTACATTCTAAAGTTAGGCAAAGCCATGCCACCATCCTTTTTAAATTTCTGCAATAAGGGTTTACTCAATCTGGATTTTTATTGTTCCAAATGTAAGATTAAATTATAGAATCTATTGTGTTGAAGAACTGCTCAAGAACAAAGGAAGGAACTGCCTGAAATATATATAAAAATTTCGGTAAGACTATCATTTTATTAGCATTAATTCGACCTATTAATGATAATGTCATAGGCGACTGTTTAGAAAGCATTTGTTTGGTGTGGCCAATTAATGGAAAAAAATATATGTATACAGATCCTTAAAATTTTTAGTAATTTTAATACCGACAGGTAAAGTTATTCTTAGCAATACTAAAAGGTATTTGATAATTTGGATCTGAGTAATTATTAATAGGAAATAACTCACTTTTATGTGAATTTAATTTATACTCAGAAACACTACTGAATTCAGAAAATATAGATAACATAGAAGGAATAGATTTCCTAGGATCTGAAATATAAACTAACAGGTCATCTGCATATTACGTAACTTTGTTTATATTGTCCCCTCTCTTAATATCCTGAACAGTGTTAGAATCTCTAAGAGCAATAACAAGGGGTTCGAAGGCCAAGTTAAATAATAAAGGACTAAGAGGGTATCCCTGTCGAGTACCCTATGTAATCTAAAATAGGGAGATTTTTGATTATCAGTTATAACAGCAGCCACAGGAGCATGATAGATCAACTTAATCCAGAAAATAAATCCCGGGCCAATAGTAAATCTTTCCAAAACCTCAAATAAGTAAGACCACTCCACCCTATCAAAAACTTTCTCTGCATTGAGAAAAACAACACATTCAGATTGTTTAGATGGAGAAGAGTGAATAATATTTAATAATCTTCAAATATTAAAATATGAATATTAATAAATCCAGTTTGGTCATTGGAAATAACTGTAGGTAAAATATCCTCAAGTCTATTAGCCAAAATTTTAGAGAGAATTTTAAAATCCACATTCAATAGAGAAATTGGTCTATAAGAGGCGCATTCAGATAAATCTTTATCTTTTTTTAGGAATTAAAGAGATTGAAGCTTCATAGAAAGTTTTTGGGAGAGTCCCAGAGGACATAGAATCAGTGAAAATTTGACATAAATGAGGTATAAGTATGCCAGTAAAAATCACTTGGATTTTCAGAAGGCATTTGATAAGGTGCCACTCATGGGGCTGCCTAACAAGATAAAATCCTATGGCATTATGGGAAAGATACTGGCATGGATAAAGGAATGGCTGACAGGCAGGAGGCAGCGAGTGGTAATAAAGAGGGCTTGTTTTGGTTGGCTGCCAGTGACTAGTGGTGTTCCTTGGGTCAGTAATGGGACCACTACTTTTCACATTGTTTGTCAATGATTTGGATAATGGAATTGATGGCTTTGTGGCAAAGTTTGCAGATGACATGAAGATAGGTGGAGGAATAGGTAGTGCTGAGGAAGCAATGCGATTGCAGCAGGATTTAGGCAAATTAGAAGAATGGACGAAAAAGTAGCAGATGGAATACAGTGTTGGGAAATGTACGATAATACATTTTGATAAAAGGAAGAATAGTGCAAACTGTTATCTAAATGAGGAGAAGTTTCAAACATCAGAGGTGCAAAGGGATTTAGGAGTCCTCATGCAAGACTCCCAGAAGGTTAATTTATAGCTTGAGTCTGTGGTAAAGAAGGCAAATGCAATGTTGGCATTTATTTCAAGGAGACTAGAATATGAAAACAAGGAGATAATGCTGAGGCTTTATAGGACACTAGTCAGACCACACCTGGAGTATTGTAAACAGTTTTGGGCCCCATATCTCAGGAAGGATGTGTTGTCGTTGGAGAGAGTCTAGAGGAGGTTCACGAGGATGATTCTGGGAATGAAGGGGTTAACCCTAAGGAGCATTTGGCAGCTTTGTGCCTATACTCACTGGAATTTAGAAGAATGCTTGGTGATCTCACTGAAACCTACCAAATGTTGAAAGGACTAGATAAGGTGAATGTGGAGAGTATGTTTCCTTTAGTGGGGGTATTCAGAACCAGAGGGCACAGCCTCCAAATTGAGGAGTAACCTTTCATAACAGAAATAAGGAGAATTTTTTTTTAGCAGGAAAATGGTGAATCTGTGGAGTGCTCTGCCTCAGACTGCGGTGGAGGCCAAGTCTGTAGGTATACTTGAAGCAGTTTCCTGATTGGACAGGTCATCAAAGGATATGGTGAGAAGGCAGGTGTATCGGGGTTGAATGGGATGTGGGATCAGCCATGATGGAATGGCAGAGCAGATTCGATAGGTTGAATGGCCTATTTCTGCTCCTGTGTCTTATGGTCTTACGAAAACTAGAGCTTAATCTAGAGTTGCAGCGGCATGGGAGCCAGAGTGCCAAAACAGTGCAGAGGTTGTGGAGACAGATGGCTATAAGACCTCAGATAAAGTCAGGAATCAAAAGGTTGAGCAAGGAGCAACTAGTGTCCATAAGCTACATATATCTCAGTGCAAGAAGTAGTATCATAGCAAAGGCAGGTAAGTTCAGGGCATGGAACAACATCTGAAATTATGGTATTGTATCATTAGTGAGACTTGGTTGCAGGACTGACTGGCAGCTCAATATTCCGGAGTTCCATTGTTTTAGATGCGACACCGTGGGAGGAGAGTCGTAACTAGTCTGGGAAAATGTCACAGCAGTGCTCAATCAGGACAGACTGGAGATCTCTCTGAGTGAGGACTTATGAGTGGGACTCTGAAGTAAGAAAGGTATGGACTGTATTGCAGATTACCCAACAGTCTGAGGGATTTAGGGGAGAAAATTTGTAGAGAGGTCACAGACTGTTGCAAGAAACATAAGGTTGATATAGTGAGTGATTTTAACTTTACTCATATTGACTGGGACTCCCATACTGTAAAATGATGAAATGGGATAGAGTTTGTCTAATGTTTTCAGGGAAATTTGCTTAATCAGTACATAAAAGTCCCAACGAGAGAGTGTGTGATACTTGAACAGCTTTAGGGAATGAGACAGGGCAGGTGGCACAAGTTCATGTAGGGGAACACTTTGTATCTAGTGATCAAAGTGCCATTAGTTTCAAAGCAAATATGCAAAAAAATAGGTCGGCCCTGTGGGTTGGGATTCTACGTTGGAGAAAGGCCAGTTTTGATGGTATCAGAAAGGATCTGGCAAGTGTGAATTAGGAGAGGCTACTTTCTGCAAAGGTGTACTTGGTAAGTGGGAGGTCATCAAAAGTGATATTTTGAGAGTACAGAGCTTGTACATACGTGTCAGAATAAAAGGTAAAGATAACAAAAGTAGGGAACCTTGGTTTTCAAGAGAGATTGACACCCTGCGTAAGGGAAGAGAGGAGGTGCATAGCAGGTATAGGCAGGTAGCAACAAATGAGGTTTTTATGGAGTATAATAAATGCAAGAGAACACTTAAGAAAGAAATCAGGAGGGATAAAAGAAGGCATGAGGTTGCCCTAGCAGACAAGGTGAAGGAGAATCTTAAGGTATTCTACAGATATGAAAAGAGCCAAAGGTTTGCAAAGGACAAACTTAGTCCTCTTGAAGATCAGAATGGTAATCCATGTGTGGAGCTAAAAGAGATGGGGGAGATCTTAAATAAATTTTTGCATCAGACGCAGAGTCTATAGAAGTGAGGCAAAGTGGCATCAACATCATGGACCCTCTACAGATATACAGGGGAGGAAGTGTTTGCTGTCCTGAGGCAAATCAGGGTTGATAAATCCCCAGGGCCTCACAAGGACCCTATGTTCCCTCGGACCCTATGGGAGGCAAGTGCAGAAATTTCTGGGGTTCCAGCAGAGATATTTAAATAATCCTTAGCAACAGGAGAAGTACTAGAGGATTGGAGGATAGCCAATGTTGTTCTGCTGTTTAAGAGGGACTCTAAACATAAACGAGGACATTATAGGCCGGTGAGTCTGACATCAGGAGAGGGAAAGTTATTGCAAGGTATTCTAAGGGACTGGATATATAAGTATTTGGATAGACATGGACTGGTTAAGAATAGTCGTATGGCTTTGTGCATGGTATGTCATGTCTAACGGATCTTATAGAGGTTTTCAAGGAAGTTACCCAGAAAGTGGATGAAGGCAAGGCACTGAATGTTGTGTACATGTACTTTTGTAAGGCATTTGACAAGATCCTGCATGGGAGGTTGGTTAAGAAGGTTCAGTCACTCAGCACTCAAGATGAGGTAGTAAATTGGATGCAACATTGGCTTTGTGGGAGAAGCCAGTGGTAGTAAAGGGTTACCTCTCTGACTGGAGGCCTGTGACTAGTGGAATGATGCAGGGATTGGTGCTGGGTCCATTTTTATTTGTCACCTATCAATGATCTGGATGATAATGTGGTTAACTGGATCAGCAAATTTGCAGATGACACCAAGATTGGGGGTGTAGTGGACAGTGAGGAAGACTATTATGTCTTGCAGTGGGATCTGGACCAACTGGAAAACTGGGCTGAAAAATGGCAGATGGAATTTAATGCAGACAAGTGTGAGATCTTGCACTTGGGTAGGGACCAATGAGGGTAGGTCTTACACAGTGAATGGTAGGGCATTGAAGAGCGTGATAGAACAAAGCAATCTGGGAAAACATCCATAATTTATTGCAAGTGATGTCACAGGTGGATAGGGTCGTTAAAAAAACTTTTGGCACATTAGCCTTCATAAATCAAAGTACTGGGTGCAGATATGGGATATTATGTAGAAGTTGTATAAGACATTGGTAAGGCCTAATTTGGAGTATTGTGTGCAGTTTTGATCACCTTTCTGTAAAAAGGATGTTGCTGGGTCTGGAGGATCTGAATTATATGGAAAAATTCAATAGGTTAGGACTTTATTCCTTAGAATGTAGAAGATTGATAAATTTGATAAAGGCATACAAAATTATGAGGGGTATAGATAGGGTAAATGCAAGCAGGACTTTTCCCACTGAGTTTGGGTGGGACTAAACCAGAGGTCATGTGTTAAGGGTGAAAAATGAAAAGTTTAAGGGGAACATGAGGAGAAACATCTTTACTCAGAGGGTCGTGAGAGTGTGGAACGAGCTGCCAAACAGGTGGCGCATACGGGTTCGATTTCAATGTTTAAGGGAATTTTCGTTAGGTACATGAATGGTAGGGGTACGGAGGGCTATAGTCCTGGTGCAGATTGATTGGAGTAGGAATGGTATTGGCATGGACTAGATTGACCGAAGGGCCTTTGTCTGTGCTGTACTTTTCTATGACTATGCCTCTAAAATGTGTTGTTAGGATGCCAGTTATGATAGTGTGGAAGCCCCCCCATGTCTGATTCAACTTTTGGATTCAAGGCTTATTTCTCATTCAAATCACCAGGCGGCCACTCTCATGCTGCCCCGCTCAGCCAAGGACACCCCCTTTTAGACGGGGTGTTCACCTTGATGGACAAAGGACCAAGGTCTACCAAGATCTGCTATTCTCGGTGGATGTCAAGGCACTCTTTAGAAGAAGAGAAATAGAGCTAAACTGGTATACTGCCCAATATTTCGACCTCATTCCACATTCACAAGGAAAATAATAGTCTTTAGTAAGTTGCTGACTGTGGAAACATATTGACTGTATTTCCTATATAATAACAGTGACTACATTTCAGAATGACTCCACGTCGAAACAACTTCACTTTGGGACATAGTGAAGGACACTAAATACATGCAGAATGTTGATTTTATTTGCAGTGATTTTGCTTTGGGTGTATTTCATTTGAGGACCTGTGTCAATAGCTTCCCAAAGATATAAGAGACTCCATCTGTCACGGCAGAGGGCCCCTTCAGCACACTGTGGCTTCAGATGTCAAATGAGGGCGAATGAGTAATCTTTAAAAAGAAGAATGAGAAAGGACATGTTATCTCTAATTATAGGTTGTACTGGAAGCTATGAATTGTACAGAGCCCTGATTCTGCTCGTGGGAGGATGGCATTACACTGACATTTTTATGGCAATACTCTGTAAGTTCAGAGGTTATATTGTTTCTACCTAATTAGCAATGATTATACAGAACAAAAATTTATGGGGCTTTTCTGCATTTGGTAGGCAATTTAAACGCCGGCCCAGTTAGAATGGAAGCCTGAGTGGCGGGTACTGAGGCAAGGGTCAGGCTAATTTTGCTCGCTGTCCCGCAAATGTTTATTCCTTTTTCCTCAGCACTGAGGCTGTGAACTGGCTGCTGTGCGTTTCTGCCCTGCTGGTGTGATGAACTGGGTATTGAGGCTGTGAACTGATCTGGCTGCTGTGCGTTTCTGCCCTGCTGGTGTGATGAACTGGGTATTGAGGCTGTGAACTGATCTGGCTGCTGTGCGTTTCTGCCCTGCTGGTGTGATGAACTGGGGACTGAGGCTGTGAACTGATCTGGCTGCTGTGCGTTTCTGCCCTGCTGGTGTGATGAACTGGCAACTGAGGCTGTGAACTGATCTGGCTGCTGTGCGTTTCTGCCCTGCTGGTGTGATGAACTGGCAACTGAGGCTGTGAACTGATCTGGCTGCTGTGCGTTTCTGCCCTGCTGGTGTGATGAACTGGGTATTGAGGCTGTGAACTGATCTGGCTGCTGTGCGTTTCTGCCCTGCTGGTGTGATGAACTGGGGACTGAGGCTGTGAACTGATCTGGCTGCTGTGCGTTTCTGCCCTGCTGGTGTGATGAACTGGCAACTGAGGCTGTGAACTGATCTGGCTGCTGTGCGTTTCTGCCCTGCTAGTGTGATGAACTGGGGACTGAGGCTTTGGGCCTACTCCAACTGCTCTGGAAGCGGATCTGGGACTCAGTCTGGTTTGGAATGCTGTTGTTGTGGTAAACCATATATATGTTGTAACTGGGTTAACTGTCTGGACACGCCCCTCTGCTGACTGCCCCTGTGGCTCCTCCCACAGTTCCTGTATAAAGGTGTTTCGCCTTGCCCCTCCCCCTCAGTCCGGGGGCAGACACTCACCATGGAGGTCGTATTGTACAGAGAATAAAAGTCTTTCAGTATTTTACCCAACTTCAGTCTTTTGGAGTCATTGAAGGTGCTTCAATTTTATTCGCTGTACATTGTAAAGCATGGAACACGCACTGAGACCAGCCAAATTAGACCTCGATCCGCAAACGCCAGAAGCTGGAAACGCTTTCGAACTCTGGCTGGCTTGCTTCGAAGCGTCCCTAGAGGAGATTAAAGCGACCGACCCCGTAGCGAAGCGCAGAGTTCTACTCTCCAGGGTCAGTCCACGGGTCTATTCGCTGATCAGAGACCAGCCGAGCTACGCCGGCGCGATGAGCGCCCTCAAAGGCCAATACCTGCGGCCGATAAACAGTGTCTATGCTCAGCACCGCTTAGTGACATGGCAACAACGATCTGGGGAAACAAGTGCTGAGTTCATCCAGGCCCTACGGACGCTCGTGTGAGCCTGCAATTGCCAGGACCTGACGACGGCACAGCATGCAGAACTCCTAGTGAGAGACGTCTTCGTCACGGGGACCAGGTCAGTGTATGTGCGCCAGCGGCTGTTGGAAAAAGCCAATCTTACCTTAAGTTCGGCGATCAAGCTGGCCGACATGCTGGAGGCCGCTCTGCATAACTCTGAGGCTCTCCAGGCACGCGATCCCCCGATGGCCTCGTGGGCGCTGCAGACCCCGCAACCTGCCAGCGAATCGACCTCGGCTGCTGCCTGTCGCGAGTCCGCGAGGTGCTACTTCTGCGGACTGGAGAAGCACCCCCGGAAACGCTGCCCAGCCCGAGAAGCTAGCTGCTCCATCTGCAGAAAGAAGGGCCACTTTGCAAAGGTCTGTAAGTCCAAACTGCAAGCGGGATCGAGCAGCGCCGCAACATGGGGGTCGCCATCTTCCCTGCACGCTGCCACTACATGCGAGACATGGGGGCCGTCATCTTCCCCGCACGCCGCCACCACGTGCGAGACATGGGGCGGCCATCTTGGTCGGCACCACCTCCCACCGCCTATGACCAACGAGTGGTCACGAGGCACCCCACCACGCCGGACCAAGACAGCGACCCAACTCTTGCCGCCGTGACCCTCGACCAAAGCGCTCCCCACCAGCTCGCAAGGTCAATGATTGACATCCTGGTGGAGGGGCACAGGACAAGCTGCCTGTTTGTCATAGGCAGCACGGAGAGTTTTATCCACCCAGACATGGTGCAGCATTGCGGACTCGTGATATGGCCGGTAAGTCAGAGGGTCACCATGGCTTCCGGGTCGCATACAACAGACATCTGGCGGGTGGGGGGGGGGTGTTGTGTAGCGACACTAGTGGTGGAGGGCACAGAATATCGAGACTTTACGTTACTGGTTATGCCTCAACTGTGTGCCCCTGTGCTATTGGGGCTCGACTTCCAGAGCCACCTGAAAAGCGTGACAATGAAGTATGATGGGCCCCTCCCGCCAATTACTGTCGTAAATCCCCAGTTTTGTAGAGATGCGTCACGTACCCCGCTACTGACCACACACACACATCGACCCGCACATCCCACCCAACACCATGCCAACTGCCACACTACCGACACCACTTGCGGCCTCTCCACCCTCAGGATCCCTCCCCCACCACTGTTCGCCAACCTGACCCCCGACTGTAAACCTGTGGCAACTAAAAGCAGGAGGTACAGCGTGGGGGACAGAGCTTTCATTAAGTCGGAGGTGCAGCAGCTGCTCAGGGAGGGGGTCATTGTGGCAAGCACAAGTCCTTGGAGGGCGCAGGTGGTGGTTGTTCAGAACGGGGAGAAGAATAGGATGGTTGTGGACTATAGCCAGACCATCAATAGGTTCACGCAGCTCGACGAGTACCCACTACCCCGCATCGCGGATATGGTCAATCAGATAGCACAGTACAAGGTGTACTCGACCATAGACCTAAATTCAACCTACCATCAGCTCCCCATCCGCCGGGAGGACTGCCCTTACACCGCCTTCGAGCCGGACGGCAGGCTTTATGAATTCCTGCGCGTCCCCTTCGGTGTCATGAATGGTGTATCTGTCTTCCAGAGGGCAATGGACCGGATGGTGGACCAATGTCAACTGAAGGCCACGTTCCCTTATCTGGATAACATCACCATCTGCGGTCACGACCGGCCGGAGCATGACAACATCCTCCAAAAATTTCTCCAAGCGGCCAAAGCTTTCAATCTCACCTATAACAAGGACAAGTGTGTATTTGGGACCACCCGACTTGCTCTCCTTGGGTGTGTCGTGGAGAATGGAGTCATTGGCCCTGACCCCGACCGTATGCGCCCCCTGTTGGAACTCCCTCTTCCCAATACCCTCAGAGCCCTCAAAAGGTGCCTGGGCTTCTTTTCATATTACGCCCAATGGGTCTCTAACTATGCAGACAAGGCCCGCCCCCTGGTCAAGTCCACCACATTCCCCCTCTCTGCCGAGGCCCGTGCGGCCTTCAGCCGCATAAAAGGGGATATTGCCAAAGCAGAAATGCATGCGGTGGATGAGGCCATTCCCTTCCAAGTAGAGAGTGACGCCTCCGACTTTGCGCTGGCTGCTACCCTCAACCAGGTGGGAAGACCAGTGGCGTTCTTCTCCCGTACCCTTCAAGGCCCTGAACTTCGGCTCTCCGCGGTAGAGAAAGAGACCCAGGCCATAGTGGAAGCTATTAGGCACTATCTCGCCAGCAAAAGGTTCACCCCTGCTAACTGACCAGCGCTCAGTCGCATTCATGTTTAATAACCAACAACGGGGCAAAATCAAAAATGATAAAATTCTGAGGTGGAGAATCGAACTCTCCACCTACAACTATGACATCATGCACAGACCTGGGAAGCTCAACGAGCCCTCCGATGCCCTATCCCAGGGAACGTGCGCCAGCGCACAGATCAACTGGCTATACGCCCTACATGTAGATCTTTGCCACCCGGGGGTCACCCGGCTTTTCCACTTCGTGAAAGCCCTGAACCTGCCTTACTCCCTTGAGGATATCAGGATGATGACCAGGGACTGCCAAGTCGGCGCAGAGTGCAAACTGCACTTCTACCGACCCGAAAAGGCACAACTCATCAAGGCCACCCACCCCTTCGAACGACTGAGTGTTGACTTTAAGGGCCCCCTTCGGTCCACCGACCGCAATGTGTACTTTCTTAACGTTATCGACGAGTACTCACGGTTCCCCTTCGCCATCCCCTGCCCCGACACCTCTACCACGTCAGTTATAAAAGCTCTGTGCAAGCTCTTCACTCTGTTCGGATACCCATGCTATATCCACAGTGACAGAGGGTCCTCGTTTATGCATGACGAGCTGCGCCAGTACCTGCTGGCTAGGGGAATTGCAACCAGTAGGACCACGAACTATAATCCCCGGGGGAATGGACAGGTAGAGAAGGAGAATGGCACAGTGTGGAAAGCCACACTCTTAGCCCTCAGGTCAAAGGGACTGCCGGTCTCCCGCTGGCAGGAGGTCCTTCCCAAAGACTCCAGTCCATCCGCTCCCTGTTATGCACGGCCACCAATGCCACCCCTCATGAGCGGCTCTTTTCATTTCCCAGAAAGTCGACCACTGGGACTACCCTACCATCTTGGCTGATGTCCCCGGGGCCAGTGCTGCTCCGGAAACATGCGAGGAGCAATTAATACTCCCCGATGGTCGAGAGGGTTCACTTACTTCATGCGAACTCTCAGTATGCCTATGTGGTTTTACCCGATGGACGGGAGGACACGGTCTCCATCCGCGACCTGGTGCCCGCAGGAGCACCGGGCCCCGACCCTGAACACTCCGTAGTGACTATTGAGCCCGTACCCACCGATGTATGTACCCACAAGACACCGCGCACTCCAAGCCCTATACAGACACCACACGACACTCCCATACCGGGCGCGACGCACATGCACGAGGGATTACCGACGCCTAACGTGCTGGCACCTGAAGTCAGGCCGGAGCCAGCACAATCGCCGTCGCCGATGCAATCACCACCGGTGCTACGTAGATCACAGCGACGGACTCGACCGCCTGACAGACTTGACCTGTAAATATACTTGTTGTAGATATTGTCAGTCACTTCACCCTGCGGGACTCTTTTTAAAAAAAGGAGGGGTGAATGTGGTAAACCATATATATGTTGTAACTGGGTTACCTGTCTGGACACACCCCTCTGCTGACTGCCCCTGTGGCTCCTCCCACAGTCCTGTATAAAGGTGTTTTGTCTTGCCCCTCCCCCTCAGTCCAGGGGCAGATATTCACCATGGAGGTCGTATTGTACAGCGAATAAAAGCCTTTCAGTATTCTACCCAACCTCAGTCTTTTGGAGTCATTGAAGATGTTTCAGTTGTCTTGTCTCTATTGTTTTGCATGATGTTTTTTTGCTCTCTCTCTTTCTCTGTGCAGTGGTTTTTGGTCTTTTATTTAAAATTGGGTTATCTGGGTCTCTTGTTTTGTGGCTGCCTGTAAACAGAGAAATTTCAAGGTGTATAATTTATACATTCTTTGATAATAAATGTGCCTTGAATCTACTGAACAGACAGTACGGTAGCTGTCTGGTGCAATTTACTTCAAACACCATTCTATTGCATCCTTACTGCAGGAATGGTACTCAAAAAGACAGGAGCTCCCAATTCACACTTCTTCAGTTCCATAGTGACACTGGTGGGAATCAATGCTATCAATCAGTATATTGCTGCTTAATTTACAAGTTCCTATTTTTTATTTTCCACTAAATAGCTGCAGACTGCTCTATTTCATTATTGCTCCAGCTCTTCCAAAGTAATTGGGGTTATTGACAGCTTTTATGATGCTGTCCCTGAGGCACAAGTCATTGTTTTACATAAACAGGAAAAATGGTTGCAGTCGATCACTGGTCAGCAGCTATCAATACTAATATGAAGTTTAATATCTGATTCAAGACCTAGAGTGTGATCTTTTTGCCAACCCTAATGAAGGATCTCAGCCCAAAACATCGACTGTTTACTCTTTTCCATAGATGCTACCTGACCTGCTGGGTCCCTCTAGCATTTTGTGCGTGATGCTTGCATTTCCTGCAACTGCAGATTTTCTGATGTTTGTGTTTGCATCTTACTCTGTTTCATTACTTGTTACCTTCTTAAGGAAGGAGGGAGCAGGAAGGATGACTCCTTGGAGAACAGATTGACAATTACCTGAAATGACTTGATGGCATTGGTGCAACAGAGCAAGTGTAGATGCAGTTAAATCTGGGCAGTCACCAGAATTATTACTGATATATGTACAAATCTCAATGTGCCTTGCAGTACAGTTTCCCCATTGCTTTCAAGTCGTTGCCTGATTTTGCTTAACCATTGGGAGAACCCTTTATGCAATCAGAGTACAAAACCAATATTTAACAGAAGCTTATAAATACATTACTGCAATCTAGAAAGACAATCCCACCATTGGTCAAGCCGAGGCCAGTGCTAGTTGAATACGTATTGTGGCATTCATCCACCCGATGTTTATGCTGGTGTTCTAGCAGTCTCCTCAGTGACTGTTCCAGAAATGGCCCTTGTTACCGAGCAATCCTAGTGTATGTTTGCTGAATTGAGTGGGGATTGGTGTGAGCACCTTGAGTGCACCCCCTGCCCGCCCCTGCGGTTATACTAACTTCTGTGAGTCAAGAGGCTTCCCAACCTCAAGATCAGTGGCCATTCTGATTGAATATACTAGATAGAGCTGAGGGCTTCGGGTGTGAGGCAGTGAGGGCCTCAGCTTTATCTGGTGCTCAGTGTCACATGGTGCAGAAACCTCTTCAACTGTTCCTGAATATCTCCCAGGATCAGTGCCATTTTAAAAATACTGTTGACTTAAATTTTAAAAAGATTTATTTGTCAACAGATTAGAACTAAGAAAATCACTCATGTGGAAATAAAGGCTTCAATGTGTTGTTAAATAATAAAATAAATCATAGTTAACTCCCGTTATTAATGAAAGTCAGTGATTGTATTTGAATAAAGGGGGCTACATGGTGGTACAGCAGGTCAAGCTGCTGTCTCACAGCTCCAACAACCCAGGTGTTAGCTGACTGAGTTTGAATGTTCCCCTGTGACTGTGTAGGTTTCCTCTGGGTGCTTTGGTCCTCCCACATCCCAGAGTCAAACGGACTGGTAGGTGAATTGGAAACTGTAAACTGCTGTCAGTGCAGAGTGTGTGGTGGAATTGCAGAGGATGAGTTGAATTGATGGGAATGTGGGGAGAATGAAATGGGAACAGTGTAAGATTAAGGTAAATTTTCAGCATGGACTCAGCCAAAGGATATATCTCCATGGTGTAGGATGTTATACACACAATAAATCTGAGGGACCTGATGTGAAGTACATTTTCTACCTTAGCTGAAGGTGATGAAGAATTGTTCTTGGACAATATATATTGTATATATTGTTAACGAGTGCAGTTTGTGCACGAAGAGCTAGTGGCTGACCAACACTGTTAGAGTTACAGAATCATTGAGCAACACAGCACAGATACAGGCCCTTCAAACAAACACGCCCATGCCGACCATTTCCTGTGGTTGGGCTACATACCTCTAAACACTGCTCCTCTATGTACCTATACACTCTTAAATGGTACTCGTACCTGTCCCAACCACTTCTTCTTGCAGCTTGTACCACTGTTCTTTACTCCGGCACTGTGTTGTGCAGATAAGGAAATGAACCAGCGGTTCTGAACTACCACGTAATCTTAAAAGTTACTTGAGAGAAATATTGCATTTGGAGCTAATAAGCCCACAGGGGCAATGTGAATCTTCAGCACACAGAAAATATCTACATGAACTAAGCGAAATACTCCAAAGAATAAAAAACGTGAAACTGAGATAGAAAATTAAATTGCCGTCCTGATATATATAAAATTTCATAATAACTATTTAACATACTGCTTTCATTTACTTAATAACTATTTAACATTCTGGTTTCATTATATTTCAACTAAATGATATTATTCTGGGATATACTATGCTAAACAATACTTTTTGATAGACCAGGTCAACAGGACAACTGAGCACTGGATGTGATGTATAAAGAGAAATGTATATTTTATAAGGATGAACAAGGAATAGTCTTTATACAGTGAATAAGGGCAGCCAGTGTGGTTTCCTTATAAGAATAGTTGCGTGTGAAACAATGAGATTGTATGGGTACTGTGTGTGCATTATGTTATGGAGATGGTGGGTTTGGCATAACAGAAGAAAGAAGTGAATATGTTGAATTATCTTTTACATCTCATCTGAATGAATGGTCATAAGGAATGTGTTCTACCTTCTCTGTTTTGAGAATTTTTTTAATGAATTGGTATTAATAGTGTCCTCCATATTAGAAACATCTATCACCTGAAGCCACTTCAGCAAGCAATATCATCTGGTGAAAATGTTTAGTGTGGAACAGCTGGTGACTCGTAGCATTTCACAGATGTCAGTGTTGGGTCTGCTACTTTTCATGTCACATGTTAATGATCTGGATGATGGCTTTGTGGCCAAGCTTGTGGATGGTAAAATGATTTATGGAAGGCAAGGTAGAGATGAGGAAGCAGGGAGTCTGCAGAAGGACTTGTACAGATGGGCAAAGAGGTGGCAGATGGAATATAATGTAGGACAGGGGTCTCCAACCTTTTTTGCACTGCGGACCAGTTTAATATTGACAATATTCTTGTGGACCAGCCGACCCGGGGGTGGGGGGGTAGGGTTGCCAGCGGACGAGAGTAGCAGTCAAATACGTTGTGTTTACCCTGAGAAAGAGTACAATGACCATGAAGCCTTGTGCGGACACCAGTGCACATGAGTGTACGTGCCGATTTTTTCCCTACAAATCGTTTTTGATGATTCTGTTTGGGGGCGGGGGGGTTAATCACGACCGGAATATAGGTGATAAGTGGCTAATACACTCAATTTCGTTTCTAAAAGGGTTTATCTAACGAATTTAATATTAAACACACAGCGCATATTTTCCTCGCATGAATATAGTGATAAGTCAATTATCGGGGAGGACAGGGGAGCTTGAAGTAAGTGTTGAACGAACTTCCAGTAGAAGTGGCAGAAGCGGGTTCGATGTTGTCATTTAAAGTTAAATTGGATAGGTATATGGACAGGAAAGGAATGGAGGGTTATGGGCTGAGTGCAGGTCGGTGGGACTAGGTGAGAGTAAGAGTTTGGCACGGAGTAGAAGGGCAGAGATGGCCTGTTTCTGTGCTGTAATTGTTATATAGCTATATAAGTCACTTATAAGTCAGTAGCATCATAACATTTTAAGTAACGTGTGGATATTAAACACACAGCACATATTTTACCCGTGTGAACATATAAAATCATTGCAACACACCAATATCGCTGAAACAGTGGGAGCTCTGGGCTGGTTTTCCTGCAACAACATGGTCCTTTCGAGGGCTGATGGGAGACAGCGATACTCGAACGGGGTTCCTTATGTCCAGTCTAATCCGCAATTTAGTTTTCATTGCATTCATTGCAGAAAAGCCCGCTTCACAGAGATATGTTGGAAATGGAAGCAACGTTTTCAGTGCTTTTGTGGCTATCTCAGGATATTTAGCCTTGACTTCGATCCAGAATGCCGGCAGAGATGTTATGTCAAACATACTTTTCAGTCTTCCGTCATTTGCAAGCTCGAGGAGTTGATCTCCTTCCCGCGCTGACATGGATGACGCACGGGTAATGACCTCACATGCGTAATGGCTCAACAGTGGCCGTGACAGGCGATGGGGAAAGGTTTCCTCGCGACCTGGTAGCACATGCTTTGCGGCCCGGTACCGGTCCGCAGCCTGGTGGTTGGGGACCGCTGATATAGGACGCATTTTATGATCATGCACTTTGGTAGAAGGAATAAAGGCATAGATAATTTTCTAAATGGGAAGCAAATTCAGAGATTAGAGGTGCAAAGGGGCTTGGGAGTCCTAATGCAGGATTCTTTAAAGGTTAACTTGCAGGTTGAGTCAATGGTAAAGAAGGCAGATGCAATGTTTTCAAAATTGCATTTATTTCAAAAGAAGTAGAATATAAAATAAAGGATGTAATACTGAGGCTTTATAAGGCATTGGTCAGACCACATTTGGAGTATTGTGAACAGTTTAGAGCCTCATATTTAAGAAAAGGTTTATATGAATAATCCTGGGAATGAAAGGGTTTACATACAAGGAGCATTTGATGCTTGTTGGCCTGTACTTGCTGGAGTTTAGAATGAGAAGGGATCTCACTGAAACCTACTGGATATAGAGTGGGTATGGAGAAGGTGTTTCCTATAGAGGGAGGGCCTAGGACCAGGGGATATAGGACATCACTTTAGAAAGATGAGGAGGAACTTCTTTAGGCAGAGGGTGGTGAATCTCTGGAGTTTACTGTCACAGATGGCTGTGGAGGTCAAGTCATATATGGGTTGACGACAACCAGCCGAGCGACCCTGAGGCTGGCCAGGGGGGCTACAGGTACATTTAAAGTGGAGGTTGATGGATTGCTGATTAGTAAACGTGACAAAGATTACAGAGAGAAAGCAGGAGAATGGGGTTGAGAGGAGAAATAAATCAGTTATGCCCAAATGGCAGAGCAGACTCGATGGGCCGAATAACCTAATTTTGCTCCTACGTCTTCTGGTCTTATGGCCTTATTGGTCAGTGAAATACTACTTAATTTCCTTAAAAACCGACGCAGACTGTTAATGTACTGTTAATGCTCAAATCAGCCCTGGCTACATAACCAGCCGCAGCTCAGGAAAATGAGATTGTGCCCTAGTGGCATCTGGGTTCACAATGTGTCTCAGTCTGAAGAATCAAGTTATTTCCACACCTAAAGATATTTTCTACTTAGAACTAATTAGTTTGTTCTTATCATGGAGCAAGACTTAAGTGTGAGGATTCATGAATCATGAATGGATGCATGGACACCATTCAGTTGTCTGAGCGTTTTTGGTTGCCAAGATAATATTTAAGACCAAGGTTTCACTCAATAAAACAGCCTACATATTGGACCCATTTATGTGTTTTTTTATGTACGCATTGTAGATTAAAGTCATTTTACTCTGGGAAAGCATGAGTGATTCCCTTTCAAGTGAAGTTACATCTAACAGGGGAAATGGTCTAAAACTTCCGTGCGCAAATCAGCTTATTGCAGCCCAGTACTTTTCCAGGTGTCAGTTGTGCAAGTATTGACGTCATGGGCCATGGAACACAGATTTCCTGCAATGCTGACAGAAATTGCAAGGGTTTCACTTGCAACCTTTGTTGTTCACTACATGGAAAAAAATTAAGAGCACAAGACATAGGTATTAAAACTAAGATGGCAACTAAAGGCCCAACATTGTGACATGATCATCGTGCACTCAACATTTGCCACCATCAGTATCTAATGATCAGCCTGAAGGAAACTGCAGCAGCGATGCTCCCTTTACTAACTGGAGCGATTTGGATCCTTGACTAACCCATACCTTACAGTGGGTTTGGGCCAGCCCGCACCATCCACTGGTTTGGGAGCTGTTTGGGCTTATGATCCATGGAGGCTGCTAATAAACCACAGACATTGTCATCATTCCCTTTTTCTGTGTTTGTTCTTTTTTCATATCAACCACATCTACCTCTGTATTGTGGCTGCTGTTGAGAGAATACTTTAAATTTCCCAACCACCAGCTCTGCAATAGTGTTAACGGGATCCCACAACCAAGCACATCTTTCCCTACCCCGACTTTCTGCTTTCCACAGGGCTCGCTCTACACAACTGCCTTGTCCATTCATCCCACCCCCACCACTGAGCTCCCTCTTGGTACTTACTCTTGCAAGCAGAGCAAGTACCACACCTGCCCTTACCCCTCCTCCCTCACTACTATTCAGGGCCCCTAACAGTCCTTCCAGGTGAGGTGACACCTGTATATTGATGAGACCTGAGGTAAATTGAGAGACCACTTCGCTGAACACCTACCGAAAAAAGCAGGATCTCTTGGTGGCCACCCACTTCAATTCTACTTGCCATTCCCTTTCCGGATATGTCACTCCATGGATTTTTCTACTGCGTGATGAGGCCATACTCAGGTTGGAGGAACAACAACTTATACTCCATCTGGGTAGTCTCGAACCTGATGACATGAACATCGATTTCTTGAACTTCTGGTAATTGCCACACCTTCACCATTCCCATTCCCGTTTCAGCTGTCACGGACTTTATTTGGAAATGCACGGAGGACTGTGTGTCTCGCAAGACGATCCAGGTATTCCCTAACTGGAAACCTTGGATGAATTATGAGGTCAAGTCCCTTTTAAAGGCTAGAGCTGTGGCTTTTAGGTCCGGGGATACCTGTCGCTACATGGAATCCAGGCATGAACTCTGAAAAGCCATTAAGGGCACCAAGAGGCAATATCGAGCCAAGTTGGAAGCCCAGGCTAACCAGAGGGATGCCAGTAGACTATGGCAGGGTCTAAATGAGATCACTGGGTGCAAAGAAAAGGCTGGGTATATCAATAACTGTGGCACTTCTCTTCCTGATGAACTTAACGTATTCTATGCAAGATTCGAACAGGAGAGGAGCGTCCCGCTCCTCAGGATGAACCGGACCTGGTGGCATCGGGATTCATTGTCACCGAGGAGGACGTTAGAAGGGCCTTCCTGAAGATAAATCCAAGGAAGGCAACGGGCCCAGATTGCATCCCAGGACGGGTTCTCTGGGCCTGTGCAAGCGAGCTAGCTGGAGTGTTTGCTGACATCTTCAACTGCTCCTTGCTTCAGTCTAAGATCCCCTCGTGTTTTAAGAAGGCAATGATAATCCCAGTGCCGAAGAAGAGCAAGGTGGCATGCCTGAATGACTATTGACCTGTGGCTCTGACATCAATTGCTATGAAGTGCTTCGAGAGATTGGTTATGGCACACATCAACCACAGCCTACCGGTCAACCTCAACACTTTGCAATTCACCTACCGGAGCAACAGGTCAACGGCAGATGCCATCTCTCTGGCCCTACATTCCTCTTTGGAACACCTGGAAAAAAAGACGCGTACGTAAGGCTCCTTTTCGTTGACTACAGCTCTGCCTTTAATACCATCATTCCAAATAAACTGATTCCTGAGCTCCGGAACCTGGGCCTTAGCACTCAGATCTGCAGCTGGATCTTCAAATTCCTCACAGACAGGACTCAGGCTGTAAAAATAGGGGACAAGCTCTCCTCTACAATCACTCTGAGCACCGGTGCCCCACAAGGCTGTGTGCTCCCCCCTATCTTGGGTAATGATGAGTTTGAATACAGAGAGGAAATTAAGAACCTGGTGGCATGGTGCGAAGACAATAACCTATCCCTCAACGTCAGCAAGACGAAGGAATTGGTTGTTGACTTCAGAAGGCATAGCAGACCACACGACCCAATTTACATCGGTGGTGCGCAAGTAGAACAGGTCAAAAGCTTTAAGTTCCTCAGGGTCAATATCACAAGTGACCTGACTTGGTCCAACCAAGCAGAGTTCACTGCCAAGAAGGCCCACGAGCACCTTTGCTTCCTGAGAAAACTAAAGAAATTTGGCCTGTCCCCTAAAACCCTCACTAATTTTTATAGATGCACCGTAGAAAGCATTCTGCTAGGGTGCATCACAACCTGGTATGGAAGTTGTACTGTCCAAGACCGAAAGAAGCTGCAAAAGATCGTGAATACAGCGCAGCACATCACACAAACCAATCTTACGTCCTTGGACTCACTTTACACCACACGCTGTTGGAGCAGTGCTGCCAGGATAATCAAGGTCACGACCCACTCAGCCAACACATTTTTCATCCCACTTCCCTCCGGGAGAAGGCTCAGGAGCTTGAAGACTCGTACGGCCAGATTTGGGAACTGCTTCTTTCCAACTGTGATAAGACTGCTGAATGGATCCTGACCCAGATCTGGACTGTACCCTCCAAATATCCGGACCTGACTCTTGGATTTTTTGCACTACCTTACTTCCCATTTTTCTATTTTCTATTTATGATTTATAATTTAAATTTTTAATATTTACTAATTTTTACTATTTTTAATATTTAATATTTGTAATCCAGGGAGCGGGAGGTGCAGAATCAAATATCGCTGCGGTGATTGTACGTTCTAGTATCAATTGTTTGGCGACAATAAAGTGTAAAGTATCTTTTTTGCCAGGCCTAATGAAGGGTTTCGGCCCAAAATGTTGACTGTTCTCTTTTCCAAAGATGCTGCCTAGCCTGTTGAGTTCCTCCAGCATTTTGTGTGTTTTGGTTGAATTTCCAGCATCTGCAGATTTTCTCCTCTTTCTGCAATAGTGTGGCAGTTTGTGAGTTCTTCACCTGGTCCGGTCAGGAAGACTACAGATTCTGTTTTAGAAATTGATTACTTAAACGTCATGAAAATCTTTGTCATCTATCAATTGTATAAAATTTATTTTTGTTTTTACTTATAGTAGTTTCATCATTCAGATGAAGACATTATTTGTAGGAAACAGTGGATTGACTAGAATTTACTTTCAAAATTCACAATCTCATGGTGCTGTTGCTATAAACAATTCACAGTTGAAATGGCATGAAAGTAGCAGAGATACAGAGGAGCAGATTGGGAGGCAGATTTTGGAAAGGTGCAAAAATAACAGGGTTGTTATCATGGGTGACTTTAACTTCCCTAATATTGATTGACACCTGATTAGTTCCAAGGGTTTAGATGGGGCAGAGTTTGTTAAGTGTGTCAAACATGTTAGTAGGGAAGTGGTGTGAAATACATGTTAGTAGGGAAATGGTGTTAGGTAAATTGAAGGGATTGAAGGCAGATAAATCCCCAGGGCCAGATGGTCTGCATCCTAGAGTGCTTAAGGAAGTAGCCCAAGAAATAGTGGATGCATTAGTGATAATTTTTCAAAACTCGTTAGATTCTGGACTAGTTCCTGAGGATTGGAGGGTGGCTAATGTAACCTCACTTTTTAAAAAAGGAGGGAGAGAGAAACCGGGGAATTATAGACCGGTTAGCCTAACGTCGGTGGTGGGGAAACTGCTGGAGTCAGTTATCAAGGATGTGATAACAGCACATTTGGAAAGCGGTGAAACGATCGGACAAAGTCAGCATGGATTTGTGAAAGGAAAATCATGTCTGACGAATCTCATAGAATTTTTTGAGGATGTAACTAGTAGAGTGGATAGGGGAGAACCAGTGGATGTGGTATATTTGGATTTTCAAAAGGCTTTTGACAAGGTCCCACACAGGAGATTAGTGTGCAAACTTAAAGCACACGGTATTGGGGGTAAGGTATTGGTGTGGGTGGAGAATTGGTTAGCAGACGGGAAGCAAAGAGTGGGAATAAACGGGACCTTTTCAGAATGGCAGGCGGTGACTAGTGGGGTACCGCAAGGCTCAGTGCTGGGACCCCAGTTGTTTACAATATATATTAATGACTTGGATGAGGGAATTAAATGCAGCATCTCCAAGTTTGCGGATGACACGAAGCTGGGTGGCAGTGTTAGCAGTGAGGAGGATGCTAAGAGGATGCAGGGTGACTTGGATAGGTTGGGTGAGTGGGCAAACTCATGGCAGATGCAATTTAATGTGGATAAATGTGAAGTGTTCCACTTTGGTGGCAAAAATAGGAAAACAGATTATTATCTGAATGGTGGCCGATTAGGAAAAGGGGAGGTGCAATGAGACCTGGGTGTCATTATACACCAGTCATTGAAAGTGGGCATGCAGGTACAGCAGGCGGTGAAAAAGGCGAATGGTATGCTGGCATTTATAGCGAGAGGATTCGAGTACAGGAGCAGGGAGGTACTACTGCAGTTGTACAAGGCCTTGGTGAGACCACACCTGGAGTATTGTGTGCAGTTTTGGTCCCCTAATCTGAGGAAAGACATCTTTGCCATAGAGGGAGTACAAAGAAGGTTCACCAGATTGATTCCTGGGATGGCAGGACTTTCATATGAAGAAAGACTGGATGAACTGGGCTTGTACTCGTTGGAATTTAGAAGATTGAGGGGGGATCTGATTGAAACGTATAAGATCCTAAAGGGATTGGACAGGCTAGATGCAGAAAGATTGTTCCCGATGTTGGGGAAGTCCAGAACGAGGGGTCACAGTTTGAGGATAGAGGGGAAGCCTTTTAGGACCGAGATTAGGAAAAACTTCTTCACACAGAGAGTGGTGAATCTGTGGAATTCTCTGCCACAGGAAACTGTTGAGGCCAGTTCATTGGCTATGTTTAAGAGGGAGTTAGATATGGCCCTTGTGGCTACAGGGGTCAGGGGGTATGGAGGGAAGGCTGGGGCGGGGTTCTGAGTTGGATGATCAGCCATGATCATAATAAATGGCGGTGCAGGCTCGAAGGGCCAAATGGCCTACTCCTGTACCTATTTTCTATGTTTCTATGTGTCCAGGACAGATTCCTGTCACAGTATGTGGACAGGCCGACCAGAGGGAATGCCATACTAGATCTCGTACTAGGTAATGAACCGGATCAGGTCACAGATCTCTCAGTGGGTGAGCATCTGGGGGACAGTGACCACCACTCCCTGGCCTTTATAATTATCATGGAAAAGGACAGAATCAAAGAGGACAGGAAAATTTTTAATTGGGGAAAAGCAAATTATGAGGCTATAAGGCTAGAACTTGCGGGTGTGAATTGGGATGATGTTTTTGCAGGGAAATGTACTATGGACATGTGGTCGATGTTTAGAGATCTCTTGCGGGATGTAAGGGATAAATTTGTCCCGGTGAGGAAGATAAAGAATGGTAGGGTGAAGGAACCATGGATGACAAGTGAGGTGGAAAATCTAGTCAGGTGGAAGAAGGCAGCATACATGAGGTTTAGGAAGCAAGGATTAGATGGGTCTATTGAGGAACATAGGGAAGCAAGAAAGGAGCTTAAGAAGGGGCTGAGAAGAGCAAGAAGGGGGCATGAGAAGGCCTTGGCGAGTAGGGTAAAGGAAAACTCCAAGGCATTCTTGAATTATGTGAAGAAAAAAAGGATGACAGGAGTGCAGGTAGGACCGATTAGAGATAAAGGTGGGAAGATGTGCCTGGAGGCTGTGGAAGTGAACGAGGTCCTCAATGAATACTTCTCTTCGGTATTCACCAATGAGAGGGAACTTGATGATGGTGAGGACAATATGAGTGAGGTTGATGTCATGGAGCATGTTGATATTAAGGGAGAGGAGGTGTTGGAGTTGTTAAAATACATTAGGACAGATAAGTCCCCGGGGCCTGACGGAATATTCCCCAGGCTGCTCCACGAGGCGAGAGAAGAGATTGCTGAGCCTCTGGCTGGGATCTTTATGTCCTCGTTGTCCACGGGAATGGTACCGGAGGATTGGAGGGAGGCGAATGTTGTTCCCTTGTTCAAAAAAGGTAGTAGGGATAGTCCGGGTAATTATAGACCAGTGAGCCTTACGTCTGTGGTGGGAAAGCTGTTGGAAAAGATTCTTAGAGATAGGATCTATAGGCATTTAGAGAATCATGGTCTGATCAGGGACAGTCAGCATGGCTTTGTGAAGGGCAGATCGTGTCTAACAAGCCTGATAGAGTTCTTTGAGGAGGTGACCAGGCATATAGATGAGGGTAGTGCAGTGGGTGTGATCTATATGGATTTTAGTAAGGCATTTGACAAGGTTCCACATAGTAGGCTTATTCAGAAAGTTAGAAGGCATGGGATCCAGGGAAGTTTGGCCAGGTGGATTCAGAATTGGCTTGCCTGCAGAAGGCAGAGTGTGGTGGTGGAGGGAGTACATTCATATTGGAGGATTGTGACTAGTGGTGTCCCACAAGGATCTGTTCTGGGACCTCTACTTTTCGTGACTTTTATTAATGACCTGGATGTGGGGGTAGAAGGGTGGATTGGCAAGTTTGCAGACGACACAAAGGTTGGTGGTGTTGTAGATAGTGTAGAGGATTGTCAAAGATTGCAGAGAGATAGGATGCAGAAGTGGGCTGAGAAGTGGCAGATGGAGTTCAACCCGGAGAAGTGTGAGGTTGTACACTTTGGAAGGACAAACTCCAAGGCAGAGTACAAAGTAAATGGCAGGATACCTGGTACTGTGGAGGAGCAGAGGGATCTTGGGGTACATGTCCACAGATCCCTGAAAGTTGCCTCACAGGTGGATAGAGTAGTTAAGAAAGCTTATGGGGTGTTAGCTTTCATAAGTCGAGGGATAGAGTTTAAGAGTCGCGATGTAATGATGCAGCTCTATAAAACTCTGGTTAGGCCACACTGGAGTACTGTGTCCAGTTCTGGTCACCTCACTATAGGAAGGATGTGGAAGCATTGGAAAGGGTACAGAGGAGATTTACCAGGATGCTGCCTTGTTTAGAGAGTATGCATTATGATCAGAGATTAGGGGAGCTAGGACTTTACTCTTTGGAGAGAAGGAGGATGAGAGGAGACATGATAGAGATGTACAAGATAATAAGAGGAATAGATAGAGTGGATAGCCAGCACCTCTTCCCCAGGACACCACTGCTCAATACTAGAGGACATGGCTTCAAGGTAAGGGGTGGGAAATTTAAGGGGGATATTAGAGGAAGGTTTTTTACTCAGAGAGTGGTTGGTGCGTGGAATGCACTGCCTGAGTCAGTGGTGGAGGCAGATACACTAGTGAAGTTTAAGAGACTACTAGACAGGTATATGGAGGAATCTAAGGTGGGGGCTTATATGGGAGGCAGGGTTTGAGGGTCGGCACAACATTGTGAGCCGAAGGGCCTGTACTGTGCTGCACTATTCTATGTTAAAATTAGAAACTCGGGATACTGCAGATTCTGGAAATCTAGAGTAACACATACAAAATGCTGGAGAATCTCACAGCAGGTCAGGCAGCATCTATGGAGCAGAAATAAACAGCTGGCATTTCTGGTTAAGATCCATCGTTAGCACAAAATTAGTGTGTTGTTTAATATCAGAATATGATTGGAATTCAATGCATACTTTAATGTGATAGAATATGGGCTCTAAATGACCTATGAACAGAAGACTTGTTATGTAAATTGTCGATTTTTATGAAGGAATGTAGTGTGAGTTCCTGCTGAAACAGATATTTGATGTAAAAACACTATCCAAATAACATGTCTGAATCTCTCTTTTTTTCTCACTGTTTTTCAGTACTCAAGGCTGCTTTGCACCAACCAGCGTGTCCCTGACATTTGAGTTCATCAACTTCATGGAAAACATGAATCAGTTCTGCTGCTCTAAGTCCTCTTACTGACCAGAGTTCTTCCTTCTGCCCTGGAATTCATGCAAAAGTTACCAGCCTTTCCTTGCAGCTGCTCAATCTACAGGATACAACATATGCAACTAAAACTTAACGGGTACACACACAATACTGTAGACTGAAATTTTTAAAAGAACAGAATAAATCCAGTTCAGAGAAATGCTATCCATCAAACTATCTCATTCACTTGCAAACTGATGCGATGGGGCTATAAACAGGGTTTGCTCACCAGTTATTAATCAATTCTGCTTATTAGTTTCATCAGGGCCACTCAGCCCCAGATCTTATTACTGTTTTGTCCCATTTTGAACAAAAAAAAATTGAATTCCAGACATGAGGTGAGAATTAGTCCTTGATAGCAAACTAATGAGTGGGAATCAGAGGCAACTCCAGCACAAAGGAAGCTAGTGTTTATTATTGTTGGAAGAGGTCAGGCACTTTAATCACAAGCCGAAGATACAGGAATTCCTCAGGGCAGTAATGTAGGTCGAGATACTTTCAACTGCTTTGATATCATACTAGAAGTAAGGATATCTGTTGAAAATCACATGATGCTCAGTTCCAATTGTAATTCTTTAGCTAATGAAATAGACTGTATCAGCCGACAGCAAAGCGTGGAGAACATAAATGTGATTCTGAAATTTCAAAATAATTATCTTCTTCATTTAAAACCTTACTGTTCCATGTAGCACAGGACTGTCCAATGGAGATTATTAATGCTCACAAGTCACACAGGAAGTTGAAATCCATGTTTTCCTTGCTGCACTTGTACAGCAGCTCTACATCCAATCAAATGGAAGGTTATTGAGAAGCTTCATAATAAGTGTGTTATACTTGTACACTGTGACATTTATGCTGGGGTTTTTCATTTGGACTAATTTTCAGGTAAAACTAGACCTTTGGCTCATAATATTTAACTCACTTACCTTCCTCCAAGATAGATTTGTAAGTGTGGTAATCTGGAATGCTAGTTGCTGGGAAGAAATAATCCTGTCCTAAACTGAACTCAAAAGCAGATTGTGATTGTTGCTATGTTTGATGTATTTATGACAAATTATTGTACGTTTTCCTTTGTTTGAAATTATAACTCATTCGCCCTGAATTACCTACTCTGTAGAAAAAGGCCATTTTGATAACAATCTCAATTCGTGTCACCACTTTTAAAAGTTTTGACCCATTATATCCTCCACCTTCTCTCTGAGATGAAAATCCCATAGTATTGCTTTTGACCCTTCAGGTTTGGAATTCATTTGGCAACTTTACTCTTTTTACTTGTGAAATGTGTACACTGCCAGATAGTGATGGGGTAAGATGGCTTTGTTTGATAGCAATACTTGCCTAGAAATAAAATCCTAGTTAATAGCGCAAAAAATGCTGTAAGAACACATCTATAATATGCCTCAAATTAATTCCTTTGAAGTGAATAGACTTAGTCACAAAGGCTGAGGACACTGCATCAACCAACTGTATTGCCCATGATATGCTACCAGACAGAGTTGAATTTTTGAGCCACTACATTTTTTTCACAGGTGATGAATCAATGTTGTGCTTTTTCTACCGTGTAACAGAATTTATTTTTGATTTGAAATAGTGCAGGGACTTTAAATTTTGTTTTCTGTCCAAATGAGCTAGTTTGGAGAGTCTGTTTCTCTCTGAACATGTTCAAAATTCCTCAACTTTTAAACAGTGAGAAAGAGAGATTTAGACATGTTATTTAGTTCTGTATTAAAAGCTGCACTGAGCTATAAATGGTGTATGTGATCACCCTTTACTTCTTGTGAGGGACTATGAAATGGATTTACTGAGTTTGCTGAGTTATGATTTTATAATGGTTTCAGAGATGGGAAGAAATGTGTTTTTATGGAAATAAATTTATTTAGAGTTCATATTTTCCACTCTCAAAATGTTAGTTCTCTTTGTTGTCTTTAGTGCTCAAAAGAGTAGATTTAATTGAGAAGTTCAAAATGATGACTGGCTTTGGACAAGAGAAACTGTTTTCATTGGCAGGAGGGTAATTCACTGGAGGATAGATTTATGATGATTTCTAAAAGATCCAGAGGGAAGATGACAGTTTACTTTTAACGCAGTGCGTTTTCATGATTTGAAAAACACTGTTTGCAAGGGAAGTAAAAGTAAACATAGCAGTAAGTTTCACTAGAGAATTGTGTGAATGCAAGGAGACAAGTAATTACGGGGAGCGAGGTTAACCGGATAGCTGAAAGAGACTGCACAATGAGCTTCTGTCTCTGCTGCATAATTTTATGTTTGTTATCTGGTAATCAACTATTTACAAAAAAAAGTTTTATTGATAAAAATACATCCATTATAGATTAAACTTTTAAAGTCAACTTTTATACTATTAAATCAGATTACTGTTTGATCAAAGAATATTTCTTTTTCCTTAACTTGTAAGGACAATTCACTACTCCACTTTCAGTCAACAAATCGATGAATATTTTGAAATACAGCAACATAATTGGACTTAATAATGAAAGTTATCAAATATCAAAATTTGCCATTTATTCATTCCATGTCACAACCATTATATAGTTACTTTTTAATGAAGATACAGACTTTGCTGGAACAAAATTAGGTGAGAGTTACATGAGTAAATGGCATAATATTGCACTTGTGAGATGTAGTGGGGATCCATCTAGAATTTCTTCCTGTTATTGTTTTGTTTACTGCTCTTAGAATAGGTGTACAGATACATTTGGGTTTGTAGAACCATTTTTGTTTGGAGCGGATGACTACAGCAGGGGCCCCCAACCTTTTTTGCACTGCGAACCGGTTTAATATTGACAATATTCTTGCGGACCGGCCGACCGGGGTGTGGGTAGGGTTGCCAACGGCCAAGAGTAGCAGTCAAATACGTTGTTTACCCAGAGGAGACTACAATGTCCATGAAGCCTTGCACGGGCACCAGTGCGCATGCATGACCTGCACATGCGTGCACCTGCCGATTTACTTCCCTGCAAATTGCTTCTGGCGATTCTGTCCGGGGAGTGGGGGGGAGGTGATGTTAATCACAACCGGACTATCGGTGATAAGTGGCTAATACACTCAATTTCGTTTCTAAAACGGTTTATCTAATGAATTTAATATTAAACATACAGCGCATACCTTCCTTGCATGAATATAGTGAGAAGTCAATTATCAGGGGTGGACAGGGGAGCTTGAAGTAAGTATTGAACAAACTTCCAGTAGAAGTGGTAGAGACAGGTTTGATATCATTTAAAGAAAAATTGGATAGGTATATGGACAGGAAAGGAATGGAGGGTTATGGGCTGAGTGCAGGTCGGTGGGACTAAGCGTTCGGCACAGACTAGCAGGGCCGGGATGGCCTGTTTCCGTGCTGTAATTGTTATATGGTTATATAAGTAAGTCAATAGCATCATAACATTTCAAGTAACGTTTGGATATTAAACACACAGCGCATATTTTCCCCATATGAACATATAAAATCATTGTAACACACCAATATCGCTGAATCAGTGGGAGCCCTGGGCTTGTTTTCCTACAACAACACGGTCCTATCGAAGGGTGATGGGAGACAGCGATACACGAACGTAGTTCCTTGTGTCCAGTCTATTCCTCAATTTAGTTTTCGTTGCATTCATTGCAGAAAACCCCGCTTCGCAGAAATATGTTGGAAATGGAAGCAACGTTTTCAGTGCTTTCGTGGCTATCTCAGGATATTTAGCCTTGACTTTGATCCAGAATGCCGGCAGAGATTTTATGTCAAACATACTTTTCAGCCCGTCGTCATTTGCAAGCTCGGGGAGTTGATCTCCTTTCCGCGCTGACACGGATGACACGCGGGTCATGACCTCGCATGCATTCAAACTCAACAGTGCGTGACAGGGAATGAGGAAAGGTGCAGCTGACTCATATCATTTCATATCGCCAAATCATATTGTTTCCTTGCAGCCTGGTACCAGTCCGCGGCCCGGTGGTCGGGGACCACTGGACTAGAGGCCGATATCGTTGCTAGGATTTCTGGTTGTGTGGTGTCTAGCTGGATATGAACACAACAATCTTTTAATATTGCTTGTACAAGACCCCACTGCTCAATAGAAAATGGAATATCTTAACCAGAGAGTAGTTAAAGGCTTCATCCTACCCATATCTGCATAAAAGAGTCCAGAATATCGATCTTCCTCCAGCTAAGAGCCTGCATTAACATTCTGGTGCTCTTCAGCAACCCAGCTCCTTTCTCTTGCCTGACTGCTCTTTATCAATCACCCTCCATAGTCATTTGCCTGATCCAAAATCTTTAATTATCTTCTCAAACATCTGTCTCAATCGTCCTTCTGAACTCTCACTGATGACCTGCCTTACTACCCCTACAATTTGCCCAAGTTTAAGAACTAGAGAAAAGACAAACTGAAAATACATTAACTTATTATCTGTGAGGAAAAAAGAAATGCCAGTTTGTGATACTGTTATTTAGAGATACTGTACTGATTGCCATATGATGTGCATGGAGTCGAATATAAAAGCTTGGGGAATTGGCACAGGAGTCATCCATATTCCTCCTGGGCTTTCTCTGCCATTCCAGAAGATCAATCTCATCTGATCTAAACCTTCTCTTACCTTCCTGTAATCTTTGAATCTCTTTTGAACTAAAGATTGGATATTTATCATGTCAGAAAAGCTCTGAAAAGTCTTAGCAAATAATCCCTGTTTTTATACTCCACCAACCAAGTAATGAAGGCAAACATTCTCCTTGGCTTTTTAATTACTTGAAGTGCAAATATGCTGACATCCTGCCTTACATGTTCAAGAACACCAAGGTCCCCTTATCTGGCACAGTCTGAACTCTCCATTCACACAGTGTTCAGTTCGTAGACTAGAAAACGTCAGAGCAGAATTAGGCCATTCAGCCCATTGCCTCTGCTCTGCCATTCGATCATGGCTGATTTATTTACTTTCTCAACCCACTTTCCTGCCTTCTCCACATTACCTTTAACATCCTTACTAATTAAGTAACTATCAACCTCTGCTTTAAATATACCCAATGATTTGGTCTCCACAAATTCACCTCTCCATGGCTAAAAGAAATTCCTTTCCACCTCTGTTCGAAAAGGACACCCTTTTATTCTGAGTCTCTGCTCTCTCGTCCTAGACTCTCCTACTATTGGAAGCATCTCTGCATGTCCACTCTATCTAGGACTTTCACTATTCAGTAGGTTTCAATGAGATCCCCCCTCATTTTTCTTAACACTCATGAGTACTCTTTATATGTTAACTCTTTCATTCCTTGACTCATTCTTATAAACCACCACTGGACCCTGCCTAATGCCAGCCCAACCTTTCTTAGATATGGAGCCCCAAACTGCTCACAGTATTCCAAATGTGGCCCAATCAATGCGTTATAAAGCCTCAGCATTAGAATCAGTATCAGAATCAGGTTTAATATCACTGACATATCATGATATTTATTGTTTTGCAGCAGGAATACATTTTAATGCATAATAATATAAAGAACAGTAAATTGCAAAAGAAGTACATAAACAAGTAAATAAGTAGCGCAAAAAGAGAGTAAAAAATAGTGAGGTAGTGTTCCACGTTATGTTGTTGCTTTATATTCTAGTCGTCTTGAAATAAAATGCTAACATTACGTTTGCTTTCCTTACTACTGACTCAGCCTGCAAATTAACCTTCAGTGAATCCTGCTCTAGGACTCCCAAGTCCCTTTGGACTTCTGATTTCTGAATTCACTCCCCATTTAGAAAATAGTCTACGTCTTTATTCCTTCTACCAAACTTCCCTATACTGTATTCCTTTTGCCAATTCTTTGCCAATTCTCTTAATCTGTCCAAGTCCTACTGCAAAGCTCCTGCTTCTTCAGCACTTCCTGCCCCTCCTCCTACCTTTATATCATATTGTCTAATATTCCAACCAAAGCAGATTACTACAAATTTATACTACATAATAAGCATTGTACTTCATCTGTCAAACTTTGCCAATTCAATTAATCTATTTTGCCCCTTTCCCATTCCTTTGTGCCCACCTCACAAACTGTTTTCTACCCATCCTTGTGTTTTCATCAAAACTGATTCCAGTTTATCCAGGTCATGTCTATAAATTGTAAATAATTGAATACGCAGGACAGACCCTTGCGGCACTACACAACTTACTGCTTAATAATCTGAAAATGACACATTTATTCCTTCTCTGTTTTCTGTTCATTTGCAAATTCTCTGTACATCCTAATATATTACCCTCATAACCACGAGCTGAAATCCTTCATGTGGAATCTCTCGGAATGCATTTTGGAATTATGAAACACTACATCTTCCAGTTTCCCTTCATCTACTCTGCTTGCTACATCCCCAAAATCAAACTCAATTTCCCGTTCCTAACTCCACCTTGCCTCTGCTTAATCATATTATAATTTCCGTGCCTTCTCTTTCCCTCCTTTCTTGATTTTTTTTTTATTATTATTCTGCTGGGGCACTTCCAGAAACCAAGTAAGTTTGGAAGATTGCAAGTGATGCAGTCACCATTTCAATAATTACTTCTTTCAAGATGTGAGGATGCAGGCCCTGAGTCTTAAACTAGTCACTATTTATTCACGATAGTTTTCCTTGTATGCTTTCCCTTGGGCTAGTGATCATTTTAAATTCTTTCCTCCCTTTTGATTTTCTACAAAAACCACTGTACTTAATATGCCTTCTACCATGAAGTCATATAAAAATAGTCATTCAAATTCTCAAACAACAGGAATTCTGCAGATGCTGGAAATTCAGGCAACATACATCAAAGTTGCTGGTGAATGCAGCAGGCCAAGCAGCATCTATAGGAAAAGGTGCAGTCGACGTTTCAGGCCGAGACCCTTCGTCAGGACTAACTGAAGGAATTCTCTACTGTTTTCTTAATTCTATTACTAATTCCCCACTTTCATTTTCACGTTTAATAATTGCAAAAGTTCTGTTTTTTATTTCTTATTAATTTATTCTAATTTCCTGCTTTCCCTGTGTTGTTTTTTTGAGCTTGTCAATTACTGATCCTAAAATGTTTGCAACCTTCTGGTCAACCTCTAATTTTATATGCCTTTTAATTTGATTTGACACTATGTTGAGAGAGACCACACTGGGACTACGCTACTGAAACGTGACCCAGCTCTGTGGTATTTTTAGGTTGGTTTGAAACATTCAAATGCACAGGGTTCATAATTGAAGACGGCTTGGATCATTCAGCACCTTTTTTTAACTGTTTTCTTGTGGTTTTCTTGTGGTTTTCTTGTGGGCAATAGCCTCTCTCTGGCAGAAATATCACTCAATTCTTCCTTAGTTGTGTGTAAGTAACAACATTTTCAATTGCCACTTTAATATTCTCATAAATGAATGATGTATACTCCATTATTTTCCAATCTGGTTGTTGATTCTGTATTTAAAATAATCAGTATTATAACATCAGTTTTTAGTTGAGGATCCAATTCTTATTTTTCTACAGAAGGGTATTTCCTTTTTAGTCAATGAATCGTAATTTATGAACTTGCTTGAAATAGAAAGTACAAGGATCAATTTTATGAGTCTGCGGGCATTTATTATATACAACCCTTATACTATTCAAGTATTTTATTGTAAATATAAAGCTGCAGTGAATTTATGAGGGGTGATTGATAAGTTCGTGGCCTAAGGTAGAAGGAGTCAATTTTAGAAAACCTAGCATATTTATTTTTCTACATAGTTCCCTCCTACATGTATGAACTTAGTCCAGCGGTCATGGAGCATACAGATCACCTTCTTTGTGGAAGTGGTCCACAGCAGGGGTGATTGATAAGTTTGTGGCCTACAGTAGGAGGAGATGAGTTATACATCTCTCGTTACATGCACGTGCTTTGAGTGAAAATGCCGAAAGTTTGAAGTTAATAACACATCTCCTTCTACCTTAGGCCACGAACTTATCAATCACTCCTGCTGTGGACCACCTTCTGGAGGTCCAAGAAGCCAACTTCTACAAAGAAGGGATCCGTATGCTCCATGACTGCTGGACTAAGTGTGTAAATGTAGGAAAAATAAATGTGCTAGGTTTTCTAAAATTGACTCCTTCTACCTTAGGCCACGAACTTATCAATCACCCTTCATACAATGCCAGACATTTTTTCATAATGTTTTGTTGCAAATGTTCGTCCCTTCGATTAGACTTTAAAAATGGTTAGTGTGCATCCAATGTAACATTGAAAAATCCATAACTAAGCTTGCAAGAATTGTTTTGCTTTTGGATCTGGAATGAGAGATAATAAACCCAAAGTAACTGGTTTTCTGTCTGTTGTACAACTATATGTAAACTGTACAAAAAGTTTAAATAAAAACTAATACAGTGTTCTAAATGGACTCATTTAAAATGTATTACCAACACTTTTTAAAATTTGGACAGCTGACTTCAGATCTGAGCCAATTATCTTCTGCAGTCCTGCACTACCTCCAGCTGAATGCAGTTTTCTCATCGCTAGCTATCTTCGTCAGTGTGGATCATAAAGATTGTGCTGAATAATTAAATGCATATTATCAAAGTTTGCTCTGTTCATAATTCCTACTTCAAATAAAGCTTAGTCAGAATTGATGCTCTTTTGGAATGACATGTTTTAACATGTATCAAAAGTTAACTTCCTCGGCTATTATCATGATGCACACGTTCATTATTTTAACTCGACCGTTATCTTCACCAATTGGTGGATGTGATCAGGTGTCTTTAATCAACTGGGGAGAATTAGAACCTCTTGTAGCATTTTTATTTATTTCTCTAAACTTAGGTTACTCGATCCAAACATGTTGCAGGATGGGAAGGGAAACTTCTATCAAATAGCACACACAGCCTATAAGATACTTACCATCCATCAGTTCTACTGAATCACATGCGATATATCCATATGACACGTATAGTGAATTACAAAGGTGTGTTGAAACTCACTGTGGTGCCTGTTTGATTTTATTGTTTCTCCACAAATGTTGCTCCGCTATTTAAGAAGGATGGGAGGCAACAGAAAGTAAACTATAGACCTGTAGCTGACATCAGTGGTTGGGAAGTTGTTGGATTCAATGGTTAGGGATAAGATTACAGAGTACCTGGAGGCACATGGCAAGATAGGCCAAAGCCAACATGGTTTCCTGAAAGGAAAATCCTGCCTAATTAACCTACTGCAATTTTTTGAGGAAATTTTGAGCAGGGTAGACAAAGGAGATGCAGTAGATGTGGCGTACTTGGATTTTCAGAAGGCCTTTGATAAGGTGCTGTACATAAGGCTGCTTAGTAAGATAAGAGCCCATGGAATTACAGGGAAATTACTAGCATGGGGGAAGCATTGGCTGATCGGCAGAAAACAGAGAGTGGGAATGAAGGGATCCTATTCTGGCTGGCTGCCGGTTACCAGTGGAGTTCCACAGGGGTCAGTGTTGGGACCACTGCTTCTTATGATGTATGTCAATGATTTGGAGTATGGGATTACAGTAATGGATTTGTGGCTAAGTTTGCCAATGATACCAAGTTAGGTGGAAGAGCGGGTAGTGTTGAGGAAACAGAGAGCCTGCAGAGAGACTTAGGTAGTTTAGGGGAATGGGCAAAGAAGTGGCAAATGAAATACAATGTTGGAAAGTGTATGGTCATGCACTTTGGTGGAAGAAATAAATGGGAAAACTATTATTTAGATGGGGAGAGAGTTCAAAATGCAGAGATGCAAAGGGACTTGGGAGTTCTTGTGCAGGATACCTTAAAGTTAAAGCTCCAGGTTGAGTCAGTGATGCAGAAGGTGAATGCAATGTTGGCATTCATTTCTAGAGGTATAGAATATAAGAGCAGGGATGTGATGTTGAGGTTCTATAAGGCACTCGTTAGACCACACTTGCAGTATTGTGTGCAGTTTTGGGCTCCCTATTTTAGAAAGGACATAGACATTGGAAAGGGTTCAGAGAAGATTCACGAGAATAATTCCAGGAGAAAGGGTTACCATATGAGGAATGTCTGGCAGCTTTGGGCTGTATTCCCTGGCGTTCAGGAGAATGAGGGGGGATCTCATAGAACCATTCCGAATGTTAAAAGGCCTGAACAGATTAGATATGGCAAATCTATTTCCTGTGGTAGGGGAGTCTAGGATAAGAGGGCATGACTTCAGGATTGAAGGACGTCCATTTAGAACTGAGATGCAGAGAAAGTACTTTAGTCAGAGGGTGGTAAATCTGTTGCCTCGAGCGGCTGTAGAGGCCAAGTCATTGGGTGCATTTAAGGCAGAGATAGATAGGTTCTTGATTAGCCAGGGCATCAAAGGGTATGGGGAGAAGGCAGGGGAGTGGGGATGACTGGAAGAATTGGATCAGCCCATGATTGAATGGTGGAGCAGACTCAATGGGCCGAATGGCCTACTTCCACTCATATATCTTATGGTCTTATGGTTTCACCAACACAGGGATTTAAGCATCAAAATCTTTATACTGTGATTCAAAATGTACCCCACTGCACACCATTTTCTAACAGATCAAATATGTTTATTTACACACACACACACACACACACGACAGGAAGCAGCCAGTTATATCAAAGGGATAACAACACTGAAAGAAAACTTTGGTCATAGACAGATGTTACATATGATACTTATGTTAAAAATTGTGCAATAGGTAGTAAAGAGATCTCTAAGAGTTTGCAATAAGAGAAATCAATACAGTATTGCGCAAAACTCTTAGGCACATGATATAGCTAGGGTGACTAAGAATTTTGCACAGTTCTGTATAATGGATAAAATAGGAAGGTGGTTGGGAAACAAATAAGAGTAATTAACTTTGTATTTGCTTAGTGGTATTAAGTGTTATTTGGTAACTGGAGAGACATAATATTCAGTACTGTGCAGACGTCTTAGGCACCCTAGCTTTATACATATAAAAAGTATTCACCCCCCCCCCACCCCGGAAGCTTTCGTGTTTTATAGCATTGAATCTCAGTGGATTTAATTGGCTTTTTTGACACTAAGCAACAGAAAAAGACTCTTTAAAAGTGAAAACAGGTCTCTACAGAGTGATCTAAATTAATTACAAATATAAAACACAAAATAATTGATTGCATAAGTATTCACCCCCTTCAAGTCAATACTGTATTTAGCAGATGCACCTTTGACAGCAATTACAGCTTTGAGTCTGTGTGGATAGGTCTCTATCAGCTCTGCACACTGGGTACTTCAATTTTTCCCCATTCTTCTTTACAAAACTGCCCAAGCTCTGTCCGATTGCTTGGGGATCATGAGTGAATGGCCCTTCAAATCCAGCCACAAATTCTCAGTTGAATTGAAGTCTAGACTCTGACTTAGCCACTCCAGGACATTAACTTTGTTGTTTTTAAGTCATTCCTGTATAGCTTTGGCTTTATGCTTGGGGTCATTGTCTTGCTGGAAAACAACTTTTCTCCCAAGTCGCAGCTCTCTTGCAGACTGCATCTGGTTTTCCTTCGGGATTTCCCTATATTTTGCTGCATTCAATCTACCCTCTATCTTCATAATCCTTCTAGGGCCTACTGCAGTGAAGCATCCCCACAGCATGATGCAGCCATCACCATGCTTCACGATAGGGATGGTGTGTTTTTGATGATGTATGGTATTTGGATTATGCCAAATATAGCATTTAGTCTGATGGACTAAAAGCTCAGTTTCGGTTTCGTCAGACCATAGAACATCCAAGCTGACTTCAGAGACTCCCAACTACCTTCTGGCAAACTTCAGCTGATACTTAATGTGAGTTTTTTTTTCAACAGTAGCTTTCTCTTTGCTCTCTCCCTTAAAGCTGCGAATGGTGAAGCGCCCAGGCTCCAGTTGTTGTATGCACAGTCTCTCCCATCTCAACCACTGAAGTTTGTAACTCCTCCAGAGTTATCATAGGTCTCTTGGTGGCCTCCCTCACTAGTCTCCTTCTTGCACAGTCACTCAGTTTTTCAGGCTGGCCTGTTCTAGGCAGATTTATGGCTATGCCATGTTCTTTCCATTTCCTGATGATTGAGTTAACTGTACTCCAAGGGATATTCAGTGACTTGGAAATTTTCTTGTATCCATCTCCTGACTTGTGCTTTTCAATTCCCTTTTTGTAGAGTTGCTCGGAGTATTCCTTTGTTTTCATGGTGTAGTTTTTGCCAGGATAATGACTCACCAGCACTTGGACCTTCCAGATTGAGGTGTATTTTTACTACAGTCAATAGAATCACCTTGACTGTACATAGATCTCCATTTAATTAATTGTGTGATTTCTAAAACCAATTAGCTGCACCAGTGATAATTCGGTGTGTCATATTAAGGGGGGGGGTGAATACTTATGCAATTAATTATTTTGTATTTTATATTTGTAATTAATTTCGATTACTTTGTAGAGATCTGTTTTCACTTTGACACAATTTAACTGTTGATCAGTATCAAAAAAGCCAAATTAAATCCACTGTGATTCAATGTTGTAAAACAGTAAAACCTGAAAACTTCCAAGCTTGTCTATATACACATATATGTCTGTGCACTGTACTGTAAATAAAGACAATTTGCCAGAAAGAAAAGGATTTGTGGTTGCAAAATTAGTGATCCATGTTCTGATTCTTCTTGTGGCCACAATGACATGATGAAAAACTGAGAAACTCCACACATGATATTAATTTCTCATGATCTTACAAGTCATATTAAGCTGAGGTATGAGCCAAACTGTTTTCTTTTAGACATACACAGACACAAGTCACAACACTACATACAGTACTGCGCAAAAGTCTTAGGCACTCGTAAAAAAGAATCTGTAAAGCAAAGATGCTTTCAAAAATAGTAAGAAATTTCTAAATATCAAAATTACGTACAAAGAGCAGTAAACAGTAAAAGAAAAACTAAGTCAAATCAATATTTGGTGTGACCACCTTTTGCCTTCAAATTTGCATCCATTCTCTTAGGTACATTGTCGTGCAGTTTTGTAAGAAAATTGGATGGAAGGCTGTGCCAAGCATCTTGGAAACTTGCCACAGTTCTTCTGCAAACTGGCTGTCTTGCTTGCTTCTGTCTCTCCAGGTAGCCCCAGACAACCTCGATGATGTTGAGATCATGCCTCCACGGGCCATACCATCGGAAACCATATAAAAAATCTGGGGTACCTTTGATACTTGCACAGTGCTGCATATGCACGAGATCACTTTACACAGAATGAACACAGCACACAAACACGCATACACATACACTACATATGAACTTCATGCACTGCAAATGCAGCACGTATAAACTGTATAGAGTATATTGTTATTCCACACCCACCTATATCCCACCTCTTCTTTACCCTTTGCCCCAACCACCACCACTCATCCCAGTATTTAACTTTTAAAGTCCTATCCTTCTCAAAATGAGGTCAGGTTCCCAAGGTGGGAAACTGAAAATACAGTGCTTGGATTTTCTACATTCAGACTAAAAAATAAGAAATAGAACAATTGACCCCTGCATGGGGGAGAGAGAGAGAGAGAGAGAGAGAGAGAGAGAGAGAGAGAGAGAGTGTGTGTGTGTGTGTGTGTGTGTGTGTGTATGTGTTGGGGGTGGGGGGACTTCCTGTAGGATGTAGAATCACATTGGGGAACAACTTTCCCCTCTAGGCAGAGGGGACAAGGAGGCATAAACTAGTTGATCAGAGGATATGAGGAATGTGCTATTGTTGTGATTGCTCATTGATTATTATATCTCCTCGTCTCTGCTCAATAGTGGGCACACTCATTCCATCCTATGCACTGCATCCTTGTAATGGTGGAACTACCTCCTACTTGGAAATACGAAGTGAAAATGATGAAAATAATCACTAGTTCAGTCTGGAGCGGGGGTTCCCAACCTGCGGTCCACGGATCCCTTGCTTAATGGTATTGGTCCATGGCATAAAAAAGGTTGGGAACTCCTGATCTATAGGGAGAGAGAAAATTCATGTTTTGCCTTTTGCCTTGGTGACTTTTGTCTGAACTGCGATGTTTTTACTTACAAAGAAGGTGGGTTGGCAGAAAAAGTAAAGCGAAGGTTTCTATTGGAATTGAAAAGGAAAAGAAAACAGATGTCTTTTTTATTACAGAGAAAGGGTTGTGAAGGCTTTTTAATAGTAGCTAATCAGTCAGGAGATACAAATCAAAGAGAAGTGCAGAAATAAAGCAAGTTGGAACAGTGAGACACAGAACGCAGTGGTTGGTGGAAAGGTGATGTAAGGCAGGGTGCCGGGCGCACTTGTAGATAGAATTAGACTGAGTTATATCAGAACAGACCAGGGTGAATGAGCAGAAAGCAGCAGATGCTAGAAATGTGAAACTACAAGAGTGAGAATGCTGGAAAATCATCAGGACAGACAGCATCCACGGAGAGAGAAACAGAACAGAGCCATTGATCTAGTTCAGTGACTCACAACCATGAAAAGGCATGGGCCTGAAATGACAACCATGAATCCTGCCTAATGTTGCTGCCTAACTCTCCAAACTCCTCGAGTATTCCCTGCATTTACAATTTCTGACATAGACTGCACCCATTGGCAAGACACTGCAACGTATAACACTATAATAAAGTACACAGGTCAACTCAAACATTGATACAGCCAATGAGGAGATGAGGACCAAATTCTGATCCTAAACAACACACAGAAAATGCTGGAGGAACTCAACAGGTCAGGCAACATCTATGGAGATGAATAGACAGTCGAAATTTCGGGCTGAGGCCCTTCTTCAGGACTGAGAAGGAAGGGGGAAGATGCCAGAATAAAAAAGGTGGGGAGACTGCAGTTGTTTGTCAACAAATACACTCAAAAACTTCTACAGCTGTACCGTGGACAGCATTCTGACAGGCTGCATCACTGTCTGGTATGGAGGGGCTACTGCACAGGATCGAAAGAAGCTGCAGAAAGTTGTAAATATAGTCAGTTCCATCTTGGGCACCAGCCTACAAAGTACCCAGGACATCTTTAGGGAGCGGTGTCTCAGAAAGGCAGTGTCCATTATTAAGGACCTCCAGCACCCAGGGCATGCCCTTTTCTCACTGTTACCATCAGGTAGGAGATACAGAAGCCTGAAGGCACACACTCAGCGATTCAGGAACAGCTGCTTCCCCTCTGCCATCCAATTCCTAAATGGACATTGAAGCTTTGGACACTATCTCACTTTTTTAATATACAGTATTTCTGTTTTTGCACCTTTTAAAACATCTATTTAATATACAAAATTGATTTACTTGTTTATTTATTATTATGTTTTATTTTATTTATTATTTTTTCTCTCTCTCTCTCTCTCTCTGCTAGATTATGTATTGCGTTGAACTGCTGCTGCTAAGGTAACAAATTTCATGTCTCATGCCGGTGATAATAAACCTGATTATGATTCTGTTTCTGAATACACACACCACTTGTTTCCTCTCCCCATTTTTTTCTATGCTTTAACCAGTGCTCAATTCATGGTATTTCACCTATTCTAGAAATTCTAATTCTGTTCAACAAACTTGTGCGCCATCTAATTGAACACCTGAAAATTCAAACCCATGACATCTATAGATTTTCCCCTCTCCACACTCTCTTACATATGGAGACATGTAAAAGATTTGCATTATGGAAGAAAATAAACATTCCCTGTAATAAAGCTTTGTTAACTCCGTGTGATTATGATAAGAGGTTTGATGCTTCTTTTCTGGTTCATCAATGAAAAATAAATTCTCTAAACTTTGCAAGAAAATTCCTGCAGAGAATAAGTAGCTGGCTCAGTTCTGTGTCTGTGTGACAGGTTTACAAACAGGACTTGGAAATGGAGAAATTAACACCTCCCAAACACCCATCTAACATACTCCTCATCACTTTGGAACATGTGATCTTCAGTGTTTCTTTGCAATTTATAAAGAAATTCAACCTACACTAGTTCTACTGAGTTTAGACACAAGATGTTATCATTTTACCAAAGTCAATCTCTCCTGATGCTACTTATCTTTATAGTAAACCAGTTCAGCACTTGTCACTCATAAATTTTACTAGATTATACTCTTGTTTCTACCACTACTCTTCTTGGCCAGTAGCAGAAACATTGACTACGTTTGTGGTTAAGCTTTTGGCATTAAAGATATTACCCATGATGCAGGAACCCTAGAGTGATGTTGTTAACCCTTGATTTTATTATCTAAGTGATTTGCACTAGTGAGTCAAAGTTTACCACAACTTCAATCTCACATACCCAGTCAAGCTTCAGACTACCTTATTTCAAATTCATGAAAGTTTGACCAAGGTTTGAACAATCCATATCAATCACTGGTCAGTAAGCGAAATTTAAATAAAATAGTTTGTCATGAGCAAATTTAAGCAGAAAAGAAGTTCAGACCTGTATAAGAAACTGTTTTCAAGAGTTGTGTGTGCCTTGGTCACATTAAGACTTCGTGGCAAATATCAAAATAACACACACAAAATGCTAGAGGAACCAGGCGGGCCAGGCAACATCTATGGAAAAGAGTACAGAACAGTAATTTAACAATTTGTAAGCAACAGACACATCAGTAACTTCATATGTCTGTATGAGTCCCATCAGTTTCCTCAAGGAGAATGGGCGAGAAATTGGAAAAAATCCCAGGAAGCTGGCATGGCTGAGCTCATCTGGTTTTGGAAAGCATTGTAAGGCATCATAAGACAGAGTACTAAGTCTCTACTTGCAATAATACGGTTCATAGGAGTTTCAAACAGGGGAGTTCACTCTACTTTACACTAACAACAAAGCTCTTCCTCCAGGTAGTGCTACCAACGATATGAACATTTCCTTATATCTGTGGATCCTATAATGTAATTCCATAACAACGATCTGCTGGATGTTCACATTTTGGGCAATCCCACTGTAAGACTTGCTAATACCTGAGGTTATTATGGAAACCTCCAACAAAGCTTCTGCAGGGACATTATATCTTATAATTTTCATATTTTCTCATGACCGAGAAAGACCATCGATCAATCCCATTCCCCTTCTCTGCAACCTATTCTTTCCAACATGCTCATTATTTCTGATCCCACTCTGCCCTACAATTCTCCTACCACGTACAGTGTCTATAAAAAGTATTCACCCCCACCCTGGAAGTTGTCATGTTTTATTGTTTACAATATTGTTACAATCACAATGGATTTAATTTGTGTTTTTTGACACTGACCAACAGAATAAAACTCTTTCATGTCACAGTGAAAACAGATCTCTACAAAGTGATCTAAATTAATTATAAATAGAAAACACAAAATTTAAACATTTCATAAGTACTCATCCCCTTTTAATACCAATTCATCACTGGTGCAGCTAATTGGTTTTAGAAGTCACATAATTAGTTAAATGGCTATCTGTTTTTGGAGACCTGTGTGCGGTCAAAGTGTTTCAACTGATTGTCGTAAAAATACACCTGTATCTGGAAGGTCCAACTGCTGGGGAGTCAGTATCCTGGCAAAGTACACCATGAAGACAGAAGAACAGCCTAGCAACTCCACAAAAAGGTTATTGAAAAGAACAAGTCAGGAGATGGATACAAGAAAATTTCCAAGTCACTGTATATCCCTTGGAGTACAGTTAAATCAATCATCAAGAAATGGAGAGAATATTAGACAGATGTAAATTTGCCTAGTGTAGATCATCGTCAAAAACTGAGTGACCATGCAAGAAGGGGACTAGTGAGGGAGGCCACCAAGAGACCTGTGACAACTCTGGATCATGCTGTGGGGATGCTTCACTGCAGCAGGCCCTGGAAGGCTTGTGAAGCTAGAGGGTAAAATGAATGCAGCAAAATACAGGGAAATCCTGGAGGAAAACCTAGTGCAGTCTGCAAGAGAACTGCGACTTGGGAGAAAAGTTGTTTTCCAGCAAGACAACACAAAGCCAAAGCTACACAAGAGTGGCTTAAAACAACAAGGTTAAGCCCTGGAGTGGCCAAGTCAGAGTCCAGACCTCAATCCAAATGAGAATTTGTGGTTGGACTTTAAAAGGGATGTTCACTCACAATCCCCAAGCAATCTCACAGAGCTTGAGCAGTTTTTTAAAGAAGAATGGGGAAAAATTGTAGTGTCCAGATGTGCAAAGCTGATAGAGACCTATCCATACAGGTTCGAGGCTGCAATTTCTGCCAAAGATGCATCTACTAAATACTGACTTGAAGGGGGTGAATACTTATGCAATCAATTATTGTGTTTTATATATGTAATTCAAACAACATTACTTTGTGGAGATCTGTTTTCACTTTGACACAAAATAATCTTTTTCTGTTGCTCAGTATCAAAAAATCCAAACTAAATCCACTGCGATTCAGTGTTGTAAAACAATAAAACATGAAAACCTCCAAGGAGGGTGAATACTTTTTATAGGCAATGTACATTAAGAAGCACTTTACAGTCGCCAGTCAACCTATCAGCGTGCATTTCAGATATGGTTTGAAAACCAAGTACCTGGAAGAAGCCTACCCAGTCACAGGGAGAATGTGTAAACCCAGACAAAGAGTAGCAAACATGTGAAAATCTGCAGATACTGGAAATCCAAAGTGACACCCACAAAATGTTGGAGGAAATCAGCAGGCCAGGAGGAAGGTGATAGGCAGCTCCCTCACTTCCCCTATCCCTATGTCACTCTGCCCCCTCCCTCAGTTGTCTATCACCTCCCTCATGGTTCCTTCTACCACCCATCGTGTTTTCCCCTATTCCTTCTTCACCTTTCCTGCCTATCACCTCCCTGCTTCCCCTCCCCCACCCCTTTATCTTTCCCCTTACTGGTTTTTCACCTGGAACCTACCAGCCTTCTCCTTCCCACCCTCCCCCCACCTTCTTCATAGGACCTCTGCCCCTTCCCTATACAGTCCTGACGAAGGGTTCAGGCCCGAAACATTGACTGATCATTTCCACGGATGCTGCCCGACCTGCTAAGTTCCTCCAGCATGTTGTGAGTGTTACCTGTGGTAGTATGCTTTTTGACCTGCTGAGCTCCTCCAGCATTTTGTGTGTGTTGCAAAGAGTAGCAAATGTTGGAATCTGGAGCTATATCACTGGAGCTATGCAACAGCATACCAAATCTTTTCAAACTCTCAATGATGTAGAGCCATTGGCATGTCTCCATCAATGTGTCGGGGCTGTTTGTGTGTGCTCCTGTATGTGACTGTGTGTATTTATGAGTTTGTGAGGGCCAGGTGGTCTGAAGCCTTTTCTTTGGCTGAGGACATAGGAACCAATTATTTCATCTCGACTTCAGTTTGCATGGAGGTGAACAGCATAAGAATATACTGTCTCAGGATAGTACCCTGGAGTGTAATACTCACTGAGGTAATGCTGTTGTTGTTGTTGTTGTTGTTGTTCGTCCTTCGTAGTCGAAGATGACCATGGCTTCAAAGTAAAGTGGGAGATTGGTGGCTGTGGGTCCGGAGGTGACTGATGAGGCCAATCCGCACCCTCAAGGCTCGCCCACATGTGGGACTCAAGTGGGTGGGTGCTGTCGTGGCAGTGGATGCTGCTCGGGCCTTGCGCACAGCACGCTTTCGTTGCCCCTCGATGATGTGCCTGACTTCAGCTGCACAGGCTCCTGTGGTGATCTTGCTGCGCCAAGCTGGACGGTCGAGGGCAAGCATCTCCCACGTGTTCATGTCGACACCCAGGCCTTTGAGGGATGCTTTAAGGCAGTCTTTGTAACGTTTCTTCTGCCCCCCGACTGAGCGCTTGCCCTGACACAGTTCTCCGTACAGCAGCTGCTTAGGCAATCAGCTGTCTGGCATTCTGACCACATGTCCAGCCCACCTGGCTTGGGCTTTCAGCAGGAGGGTGTAGACACTGCAGAGCCCAGCTCGTTCCAGGATTTCCGTGTCGGGGACTTTGTCCTGCCACCTGATGTGGAGGAGTCTGCGGAGACAGCTCAGGTGAAAGTGGTTGAGCTGTTTGGCGTGTCTGCTGTAGACAGTCCAGGTCTCGCTGGCGTAAAGGAGGGTGGTAAGGACCACTGCACAGTAGACCTTCAGCTTGGTGGTAAGGCTGAGTCCTCTCCGCTCCCAGACGTTCTCAAGGAGTCTCCCAAATGCGGCGCTGGCTTTAGCAATCCTGTTGTTGACCTCAGCGTCTATATTCACTGCACGAGAGAGTCTGCTGCCCAGGTAGGTGAAGTTGTCGACTGCCTGGAGGTTCTGGCCCTTCACCGTGATGCTGGGCTCCTGGTATGGCTTTCCTGGGGCAGGCTGGTACATAACTTCGGTCTTTTTGGTGCTGATAGTGAGACCGAAGTTGTCGCAGGCTTGTGAGAAGCAGTCCATTTCACGCTGCATCTCCTGCTCTGTGCTGGCTTTGAGTGCACAGTCATCAGCAAACAAGAAGTCTCTGATGACAGTCTCTCGCACCTTTGTAACTGCCTGCAGGCGCCTAAGGTTGAACAACCTGCCGTCAGTCCTGTATCTGACGTGGATTCCTTCTTCGTAGTTACGGAAGGCATCTGTCAGCATGGCAGAGAATACCATACTGAACAGAGTCGGGGCAAGAACGCAGCCTTGTTTGACGCCATTTGTCACTGGGAAGACCTCTGACTCGTCGCCGTCATCCAGAACTTTCACCATCATACCGTCGTGGAACTGCCGGACGATTGTGATGAACTTGCTGGGGCAGCCAAACTTCTCCATGATCTTCCACAAGCCTTCTCTGCTGACCGTATCAAAAGCCTTGGTTAGATCAACAAAGGTCAGGAAGAGGTCGCTGTGTTGCTCCTGGCATTTTTCCTGGAGTTGGCGTGCAGCAAAAATCATGTCCGCGGTCCCACGTTCAGCACGGAAGCCGCACTGGCTTTCTGGGAGCAGACCTTGCTCAAGATGTTGGAGAAGGCGGTTGAGCAGGACACGGGCCAGAATCTTCCCCACAATGGACAAGAGGGAGATGCCTCGGTGGTTGTCGCAAGACTGGCGGTTGCCTTTCCTCTTGTAGATGTGGACTATGCTGGCATCTTTCAGCTGTTGTGGGACCTGTCCCTTTTTCCACATGGACTGGAAGAGTACAGTCAGCTTTTGCATCATGACAGGGCCTCCTGCTTTGTATACCTCAGCAGGGATTGCATCGGGAAATGGTGCTTTGCCACAGGAGAGTTGCTTCACTGCCTTCCTGAATTCATCTGCTGTGGGGAGGGTGTCGAGGTTCTTGTTGATCTCTACCTGGGGCAGGCGGGCAATGGCCTCGTCGTTGATTAAGGGTGGTTAAGGACGTTGTTAAAGTGCTCAGCCCACCGATCCAGAATCTGCTTCTTCTCTAACAGCAGCTGCGTCTCATCTGCGTTGAGGAGGGGTGAGGAGCCGGAGGACTGGGGTCCGTATACAGCCTTAAGCGCATCGTAGAAGCGCTTTATGTCGTGGCTGACTGCATAGCCCTGGATTTGATCGGCCTTCTTGCTGAACCAGCTGTCCTGCATCTCGCGAAGTTTTTTCTGCACCTTTCTCCTTGCGTTGGTAAAGGCATCTTTCTTGGCTAGCAATGTGGGGTCATTCTGATGCGCTCTGTAATGCTGATGTTTCTCTGTTAGTAGTGCCTGTATTTCTTCAACATTCTTATCGAACCAGTCTTGGTTTCTTTGGGTTGCTGGTCCGAGATGTTCGAGGGCGGTAGTGTAGACAGCGTCTCTGAAGGCCGTCCACTGTTCTTCAATGCTGGTCCCGTCTTCCTGTGGTGTGTCTGGCAGTCTGCCTTCAAGGTCATCGACGAATTCTTCTGCAACCCAGCTGCTTCTCAGCTTGGAGACATTCAGCCTCTTTGCAGTCTTCTGCCCTTGGGGTCTTCTCATGGGCAGAATGCAAAGCCTGAACTTGGACACAATGAGGCGGTGGTCGGTCCAGCAGTCGGCACCACACATGGCTCTCGTCACTCTGACATCCATCCTGTCCCTCTTCCTGGTGATGATGTAGTCAATCAGATGTCAGTGCTTCGAGCGTGGGTGCATCCATGACGTCTTCTTATGGGTGGGTAAGCGGAACAGGGTGTTGGTGATGACAAGGTCGTGTGTGGCACATGTCTTGAGGAGCAGAAGGCCGTTGCTGTTACACTTGCCAGTGCCGTGTCTTCCAATGATCCCTTCCCAGGTTTGGTAGTCTGTCCCTACTCTGGCATTGAAGTCCCTGAGAACCATGAGCTTCTCTGACTGTGGGATTGCTGAGATGAGGGTGTCGAGTTCTTCATAGAACTTGTCTTTAATGTCATCTGGGTTGGTCATGGTGGGAGCGTAGGCACTAATCAGTGTAGCACTCTTCTTGTTTGCAAGTGGAAGCTGAAGTGTCATCAGGCGGTCGTTGATGCTCTCTGGGTGCTTGGTCAGTTTACGGGCGAGGTTAGAATTGATGGCAAATCCCACGCCTGCTTCTCGTCGTTCAGCGCTGCTGTGACCGCTCCAGAAGAACGTGTATCCACCACTACGTTCTGTCAGCTGACCCTTGTCTGCTAGGCGAGTTTCGCTGAGAGCTGCTATGTCCACGTTGTAGCGAGCTAGCTCTTTTACAACCAGTGCAGTTCTTCTCTCTGGTCTGTCTGCCTTGATGTTATCTCGCAGAGCTCTCACGTTCCATGTGCCAAGGTTGAGCACCATCACTTTCTTCCATGTTGGGTTTGAAGTTATGACTTGCGCTTGACTTGGATTAAAGTGAGGGAGAGTTGCGCAGGTCGTCAGCCTCTCTCTCTCGTCCCGGCTTATCTGGACCCAGTGGCAAGACATAGTCGATCCAGCTGGAGATAGGTCAGGATGCAGTGGATGGCCAGCAGTGTTCTGTGTGTCTCACTGTGCCCTCTTAGCGCTCCACGACGCATTGCTGAGAATCGCCTTTCTGCCCGTTGAACCAGTGATGGTTTCTTCCGCCAGTCCGCCAAATCCAGGCTTCACACGCTAGGTAGACAAGCCCTGAGTGTTGTGGGTCTACGGCAGTTCTTGCGGCGTGCTCGCAAGCCTCCCTACCCATTGTCAGGCATCCTCATCCACCTTTGCAGCCGTTGGGAGATGTCTCCTCTTCTGCCTGCTCTGCCGTAGGAATGATCACCTAGTGGTGTGGTAATGACACCACCCCCTCACTTGTTTTCACGCGCTAGCTGCTCCACCTTGGCCGGGTCCTGCAGCTGCTCCCGACCGTACCAGGTGGCGGGGGCGGGCGGTGGCGGTTGCGACGAGTGGCAGGCCAGCTCCATGCCTCGTGCCTCGCCCCCTCCGCCCGCCGCTGCCTCGCCTTTATTACTGAGGTAATAAAGACTTTGGCTCAGCATGTGGTTTTTAATTTCCCTTTTTGCATGTCTCCATAGTCATTGCTGTTTGATCTGGAAGATTACAGTTCAGCTTATTTACTTTCATCTTCTAATGTCTTTGACATGAGGAGAAAGCATTATGCTGAATCCATATAAGGACAAAACCACAATTGTGCAAATAGGAAAGGTGAAGGTACAAATTAGTTGCATGCCATTTTACACTTGAGGTGCTTCCATGCTGAAGCATGTCAAAGCCACTGGTGATTCAAGAACCAAACCAGGCAAGCAACATCTGCTGGATCATGTTCAGATTAAATGAAAAGAATGTTACTCTTGGTGAAAGAATTTCTTTATCATGAATAGTACATTACAGAAACTGTCCAGTTGGATCAATAGGTGTTAATCAATCCTCTGCCTGCCTTACTTTAAATTCCACTTTCAACATAATATTTTATTCCATTTTGGTTATTGTTCTGACCTACCTTCCCTTTGCCTATGTCTCATCCATTCTGCATTAGATGTCTGAGTTCATAACAACGTAGTATTCAAATTATAATTCACACCTTCAAAGCAGACCATCTATATTAGAGGTGCATACAGTTTGCAAGCATGCAGTCAATGAAGGGTTATGAGTTATCGATATAAAGCAAACTGGAATATTCTGCTTGAGAACATTTTGGAACTAAAAAATGGTGTCTGGTAATCAAAAACTTGGACACAATGAGGCGGTGGTCGGTCCAGCAGTCGGCACCACACATGGCTCTCGTCACTCTGACATCCATCCTGTCCCTCTTCCTGGTGATGATGTAGTCAATCAGATGTCAGTGCTTCGAGCGTGGGTGCATCCATGACGTCTTCTTATGGGTGGGTAAGCGGAACAGGGTGTTGGTGATGACAAGGTCGTGTGTGGCACATGTCTTGAGGAGCAGAAGGCCGTTGCTGTTACACTTGCCAGTGCCGTGTCTTCCAATGATCCCTTCCCAGGTTTGGTAGTCTGTCCCTACTCTGGCATTGAAGTCCCTGAGAACCATGAGCTTCTCTGACTGTGGGATTGCTGAGATGAGGGTGTCGAGTTCTTCATAGAACTTGTCTTTAATGTCATCTGGGTTGGTCATGGTGGGAGCGTAGGCACTAATCAGTGTAGCACTCTTCTTGTTTGCAAGTGGAAGCTGAAGTGTCATCAGGCGGTCGTTGATGCTCTCTGGGTGCTTGGTCAGTTTACGGGCGAGGTTAGAATTGATGGCAAATCCCACGCCTGCTTCTCGTCGTTCAGCGCTGCTGTGACCGCTCCAGAAGAACGTGTATCCACCACTACGTTCTGTCAGCTGACCCTTGTCTGCTAGGCGAGTTTCGCTGAGAGCTGCTATGTCCACGTTGTAGCGAGCTAGCTCTTTTACAACCAGTGCAGTTCTTCTCTCTGGTCTGTCTGCCTTGATGTTATCTCGCAGAGCTCTCACGTTCCATGTGCCAAGGTTGAGCACCATCACTTTCTTCCATGTTGGGTTTGAAGTTATGACTTGCGCTTGACTTGGATTAAAGTGAGGGAGAGTTGCGCAGGTCGTCAGCCTCTCTCTCTCGTCCCGGCTTATCTGGACCCAGTGGCAAGACATAGTCGATCCAGCTGGAGATAGGTCAGGATGCAGTGGATGGCCAGCAGTGTTCTGTGTGTCTCACTGTGCCCTCTTAGCGCTCCACGACGCATTGCTGAGAATCGCCTTTCTGCCCGTTGAACCAGTGATGGTTTCTTCCGCCAGTCCGCCAAATCCAGGCTTCACACGCTAGGTAGACAAGCCCTGAGTGTTGTGGGTCTACGGCAGTTCTTGCGGCGTGCTCGCAAGCCTCCCTACCCATTGTCAGGCATCCTCATCCACCTTTGCAGCCGTTGGGAGATGTCTCCTCTTCTGCCTGCTCTGCCGTAGGAATGATCACCTAGTGGTGTGGTAATGACACCACCCCCTCACTTGTTTTCACGCGCTAGCTGCTCCACCTTGGCCGGGTCCTGCAGCTGCTCCCGACCGTACCAGGTGGCGGGGGCGGGCGGTGGCGGTTGCGACGAGTGGCAGGCCAGCTCCATGCCTCGTGCCTCGCCCCCTCCGCCCGCCGCTGCCTCGCCTTTATTACTGAGGTAATAAAGACTTTGGCTCAGCATGTGGTTTTTAATTTCCCTTTTTGCATGTCTCCATAGTCATTGCTGTTTGATCTGGAAGATTACAGTTCAGCTTATTTACTTTCATCTTCTAATGTCTTTGACATGAGGAGAAAGCATTATGCTGAATCCATATAAGGACAAAACCACAATTGTGCAAATAGGAAAGGTGAAGGTACAAATTAGTTGCATGCCATTTTACACTTGAGGTGCTTCCATGCTGAAGCATGTCAAAGCCACTGGTGATTCAAGAACCAAACCAGGCAAGCAACATCTGCTGGATCATGTTCAGATTAAATGAAAAGAATGTTACTCTTGGTGAAAGAATTTCTTTATCATGAATAGTACATTACAGAAACTGTCCAGTTGGATCAATAGGTGTTAATCAATCCTCTGCCTGCCTTACTTTAAATTCCACTTTCAACATAATATTTTATTCCATTTTGGTTATTGTTCTGACCTACCTTCCCTTTGCCTATGTCTCATCCATTCTGCATTAGATGTCTGAGTTCATAACAACGTAGTATTCAAATTATAATTCACACCTTCAAAGCAGACCATCTATATTAGAGGTGCATACAGTTTGCAAGCATGCAGTCAATGAAGGGTTATGAGTTATCGATATAAAGCAAACTGGAATATTCTGCTTGAGAACATTTTGGAACTAAAAAATGGTGTCTGGTAATCAAAAAGCAAAGGCAAGATGAGTCCAAAAGATAAATTATTTCCGAAGTAGTTTGATTTGTTGAAAGCAAAACTATTTTGAAACAAAGCCCAACTTTGATTAATATAGCCCATGAAAGAAAATATGCAACTACATAGAATGGTACTTGTGTTTTATATAATTGTTTTCCTCCGTAAAATAGTATTAATACAGTTGACCATGGATTTTCCAGAAGCTGATGGTTTGGCTCCTCTTTTAATTCGGATGAAATTACATGATGTAGTTTACTGGGCAGCTACCAGATGGCACTGTGTGTAGCACACATGGAGCCATCTCTGGTGAGACTCATTTTGATAAAAGCACGCTATTTTTATTATTTAGATTGCACTTGGTGGTAGTCCCAAAATCTTGTGCTTTTTCTTGCTTATTTTATGTAAATTTAATCTTAGCTATGGCTTCTAAGATAAGTGCAAGTACCAGTGGTGTTGTCAAATGTAAACAACTGTCCAAATCGATTCAGGGGAAGGATGAAATGTTGAAAAAAATGGGACCAAGGTGTTCTTGAGCATAAGCTATGTGACTTATATGGCATTGGTTCATCAACTATGCATGATATAAAGCACCAAAGAGAAAAAAAAATTGCAATTCTACGCAAACAAAAAAGCACTGAACATTAGAAAAACTATGAAAGTTGGTAAGAGCACTGAGCATGGTCGAGTGATGATTGAATATTTTCGCCAGTGTCGGAGTGATGGAGTCGATCTCTCGGGCAGTATGATAATGAGCCAAGCTAAGTTGTTCCACAAAGAGCTTAAATTAGGATATGTGTGCGAATATAGTGAAGGATGGCTTCAAAAGTTTAAGAAACGCATGGAATTTCCATGCATGAAGTGTGTGGAGAAAAACGGTCTGCAAATCATGGAGGAGCAACTAAGTATGTTGATGAATTTGTGAAGCTCATAGCTGACAAAAGCCTCAGTCCTGAGCAGGTGTATAATGCAGATGAAACTACATTGTAGTGTCAATGCATATCTAGGAAAACGTTAGCAACAGAAGATGAAGAAGATCCTGCAGGATTCAAACAATTTAAGGACAGAGTTACCATTTTAAGGTGCTCCAACACAGCAGGAACTCACAGATGTAAACCACTGGTGATCCGAAAAAGTAAATACCCTAGGGCCTTGATAGGTGATAAAAATTTACCCAGTAATATACAGTGCAAATAAAATGGTTAGATTACTACTGATATTATATTAGAGTGGTTTGAAAAATATTTTGTGTCAAAAGCCAGAGCACATTGCACAATTGTAGGGCTACCCGAAGGTTGTAAAATTCTTCTTACTTTAGATAATTCACCCCAAAGCTGAACTCCTGTTTAAAAATAATGGCTTTACAGTGTATTTACCACCAAACTGTACATTGCTTATCCAACCCCAAGACCAAGGAATCCTGCACACTCTAAAGGCCAAGTATATCTCACTTTTCATGAAACGTCTGTTAGGTGAGGTGAATGCTGGCAATTCTGTACAGATATTTATTAAAGAATTTAACATGAAGGACGTTCTTTGGTTCATTGCTCAAGGGTGGGAGAAGGTAGAACATTCAACACTAAAGAATAAGTTGTGACCTTCCTTGATGTTTGATCATGCACCCGAAGGTAAGCTTGTCGATGATCTTACAGGTTTTTGTGCATCAAAGGGGAAAGTAGCTGTTCATGATTTGCTTGTGTATGCAAAAAGTCTTACAGGACCTGCTTTCAAAGATATAGCAAGTAGTGTTAATGAAGACAATCTACTTGCGTGGATGATTGTCGACAACGAAGCACTTGTTGTGCATCACCATATAGAAATTTTAGACAGTGTTCTGAATGCTGATAAAGACACTGCAAGTGATGAAGATGGCAGCAATGATGATGAAGCTGAAAGACCCACCATCAACAAGTTAATTGAGTTGTTAGGTGGTTTAATCAAAGGGTTAGAGAAACGTATCTTCATGATGGAACAAGAACTAATGAATTTTTATTTGATACAAGAAAAACTTTACAGGGAGAGATTAAAATACATGACACAACTTCGCCTGGATGAAATGTTTAAAAACATAACCAAAAAGGAACATTCTTTGTAAACACAGTAATTAATAAGTTTGCATTTAATTTTTCTTTAAGTAATAATCATTCTTAAGCTTCTACTATCCACTTTTGCCATTATCATTGCGTGACCTCTTTTAATTTAGCAAAAACGTTAATCCAGCAAGGCTCCAGAACCAAGGCCAGAAAATCAGTGGTCAACCTGTGTTATGATTTTATACATTTTTGTAATTAAGATGTAGGGACGGCTGGTGGCACAGTGGCATCAGCGCCGGACTTCGGAGCGCAGGTTCCTGAGTTCAAACCCAGTCGCCACCGCCCCCCCCGCCTCCCCCCAGGCACCCTTTCCGTCCGTGCCAGGTTGAGCATCGAGCTAGACACTCAGCCTCGTAAAAAAAAAGGGTCAAGTCAGGAACATTCATACTGTGACCCGGTTAATCCGAAAGGAGACCAACCCTGACATTACACGCCAGACAAGAATGGCTAACTGTCTGGTGTGACAAGCTATTAGTGAATGAATGAATGAATTAAGATGTATGGTGGTGATTACTAGTTATCATGGCTAAACCAGACATGGCAAAATCAAGTCTCATTCCTGTTCCTGATTTCCTAATGCTTCATGATTTGACTCTGTATTTATACCATGCCAAGCAATGCATAAAGAATATATTCACTTAATCATGAAATAAAAACAGAAGATTCTGGAAACAATCAGCGGTCAAGCCGTGGAGTAGTAGAACAAAATTCAGATTTTAGGTCAATGACCTTCTGTCAGATTATTTGGATGTCTGTTCCAATTTCTGCAAAACATTTTCTTGACATTAAAGAAGGAAGCTTTCAACAATTGAACAGGTCTCCAGCAATCAATGATGTTGGCAAGAACATAAACTCATTGTATAGAATATTTCTAATTTTCCTAGTTGTTACGTTTGGAAATTATTTTCTCAACCTGTTGTACAACCATAACTTCGATCAGAGAGACAAAAAAAGTAATATGCATTGCACTTCTGAATGAAGGAACAAAGTTTTGAAGTGTAGAACGTATGGTTGTACTTTCCTGGATGAACATTTTAGTGAGAGTATTTAGTGGGATTATGATTTTATCACTGACTGAATCTTGCAATAATCTTGTAATGTTAAATCTGTCTGGAAATAATTATGTCATTTCTGATGGAGTGGCTTTGAAAATATGAGAATTAGAGACAACCACTGAAGCATCACAGCCGAGTAGTGGGAGCCGGGAAACATAATTAGGTAATCATGCAGCTAAGGGTAAAAATCAGCCAGTTGTTAATTCTAGCAAAGAAAGTTAGCAAATATTTTCACTATAAAATTACAAGCAGCATCAATTCCACATGTGATATCCGTCCCAACCACATAAGTGTTTACTGTTGGCAAGACTAAATTTCAAATGTTTGTGAATATAAATAACATTTTGTCAGGTTTTATCCTACAACTCAAATTGTTTGGATTGTGTGGAAAAGTGTTGAAGTTTCCCTCGGAAACTGTCAACCAATTCAGGATTTCCACAGTAATCACAGTAGGTGGGGTTGATGTTTCACAGTTGTATCTCCAGATACTGGATATCGGTTTGGAATCATGTTGGGCCTGTTACAAAGAGTTCTCCTTTAATGTTTTCATTGGAGGGGAAAAGGCTGTGAGCCATAAAGTTAAACATATCCTATATTAAAAAAGTTATGTACTTAAAACTTTCACTGAACCATCTCATTTGCACAGAACTTTTCACGCCACCAGGATTTCTGACTCTGTTTCCTGCACCTGTACACACCATTATCTACAGTGAATTAGCTCTCCTTTTAATGAAAGAGGCAAGAAAACATGATTGTCAGGTCATGTACAGCAGCCACATGAAAATAACTCTCAGGGGATAGAACAACTAATTCTGGCATTTAACTGACAACCTACTAGGGAGGCAACCCATGGAAAAAGATCACACTGGGTCGATAGGTCCTATTGACAGTGTTCACTATAATACCCTAACAACACATTTGTGGAGAACTGGATGATCATGCCAAAATATTGTTCAGGCTGAGTCAAGGATATTTACTAATGCATAAGTATGGATGACAAGATGCACTTAAGCTTTGAATACTTGTCAGGGTTAAGCAGGTGTTATATTAGTAAGAAAACTGTCCACAGTCAGCAAGAAAGTCAAATGACTGCTCAGTGAAGAGCCTATAGCGGCACATGTACGCTATGAAATTATCCTGAGTGTAATTACTCTCAAGCTGTCCTGTGGAAAACATGCCTGACAGTCAGTCTATCTGATGCTATGCAAAGTTTGTGCTAATGTAAGTTGTCATCTTGATAGACATTCCTTTACTGAGTTTTGAAAGAATTTGTATGACGTGAACGCGAGTGATAGCAGGAATCAGATACTGTCATTTGTACCTACTCTGCCACTCAATGGGGCGCTGGCTGATCTTTTACCTCAATACCAATTGATTTCCTTATATCTAAAAATCAACTGAAGATTTATTTATTTATATTAGAAGCTCGTTCTACCTTCTTGCTCTTACATGGCACTTTCAGTTTAACCATGCCTCTTTAAAACACTTCTCAATCCTGCTGAAGGGAACTTATTCTTAATTAGTGCTATGAAACAGTTTGAGGTGTCTTCTTACACATGCAAAGAACAAAGCAGAAACTTTGTTTCTATTTCTTTACAAGAAAAATAATGTGTTTTCCATTCACAGATGGCTAAAGAAAATGACCCTCTCCTTGTCCCTCTGTACTGCAGAATTTTCATGTTTTGTGAATAACAACCCCACAACACACCGTCACAATAAACAGCTCATAAACAACTTAGTTAATTAGAAGTGTCTTACCATAGAAGTTTTGGTTACCATGGTGCTAAACTTAGTGATTGTTCAAACAAAGTGCCAGAAAGGAATTAAACGGGGAGAGGAAGAAATACTGAAGCTCGGATTTCACCTGTATTGTTTTGCACGTCCACACAGTCGCCACTGGATTAGGTAACCCTTGTACCTAATGAAGTTTCCACAGAGTGCATGTTTGTGGTCTTCTGCTGCTGTAGCCCATCCACTTCAAGGTTCAGCATGTGCATTCAGAGGTGCTCTTCTGCACACCACCGTGGTAAAGCCTGGTTATCTGAGTTACTGTCATCTTCCTGTCAGTTTGAAGCAGTCCCACCATTCTCTTCTGACCTCTCCCAATAACAGGGTGTTTTCGCACACAGAACTGCTGCTCACTTGATTTTTTTTTTGCATAATTCTCTGTAAGCTCTCAAGACTGTCGTGCATGAAAATCCCAGGAGATCAGCATTTTCTGAGCTACTCAAACCACCCCATCTGGCACCTACAATCATTCCACGGTCAAAATCACCTATAAATTTCCAGAATTGCAGGAATGGAAATTTCTTCTCAATTCTGATGTTTGATCTGAACAATAACTGAACCTCTTGACCATGTCTACATGCTTTTATTCACTAGTTTGTCCTCACATGATTTGTTATTAAATATTTGTATTCACGAGCAGGTGTACAGGTGTACCTTATAAAGTGGCCACTGACGGTCTATGTTACTAAAAGAATTCTCAAACTCCATTTCGGGTCAATGTTTTTGCTTTGATGCAATATCTCATTTCTGTTAATTTTACACAGGTTAAACAGCGTTCAATAAGGAAGTTTTTGGACTTCATGTCAAAAGAAACACTTGTAAGTTATTTTAACGCAAACAACAGGAATTCTGCAGATGCTGGAAATTCAAGCAACACACATCAAAGTTGCTGGTGAACGCAGCAGGCCAGGCAGCATCTATAGGAAGAGGCGCAGTCGACGTTTCAGGCCGAAGGGTCTCGGCCTGAAACGTCAACTGCGCCTCTTCCTATAGATGCTGCCTGGCCTGCTGCGTTCACCAGCAACTTTGATGTGTGTTACTTGTAAGTTATTATTCTGTTTGGATAGGTAGGTCTTCGTTTCTATTTTGTGAGTGCCACACGCTTATGTGCACCAGCCTTTAGTGCCGCCAGGGGCATTATTATGCTGGTGGAACAAACTGGGATTGGTCCCAAATTTTACCTTCGATGACCAATTGAGCTGGCCATCCCTTACATTAAAACAGGGGTGTCAAACTACCAACCCGCAAAGGGGTCCAATCCGGCCCGCGGGATGATTTGGGGGAAAAAAGTATATTCACGACCATTTATTATGTATCTCTACAGCAGCTGCTCTCTCTGCCCCCGCTGTCTGTGCTGCCTGCTGCACTGGCAGCTTGCTGTGTGTACTTAGACAACGATAGGCGGCAGTTACCCACCCGCTGTGCATAAGCACCTATCACCCTGCACTGAAGACCACTAGGGCCCCACTTACATCGTCAGACACAGTATAAACACACAGAGTACTCAGGTAAGTAACACCTGTAGCAAGGCTGAGACTGTTGGCTTCTGTGGTTCAAAATACTTTCCAAGAAAAGAAAAGTTGACATCGAAGGTTGGATATGCAACGATAATTGGAAGGATCATTTTTTCTTCTGTGAGGTCAACGGCAAACCTGTGTGTCTGATATGCTCGTAACAAGTGGCTGTGGCAAATGCGTACAATATCAAATGGCACTATGACACGTCACACGGAGAAAAATATGACAAGTATGCAGGACGTCTCAGAACACAAAGGGTAAACGAGCTTGAAGCAGCTCTGAAAAAGCAGCAGTGTTCACCAAAAGTCAAGAAACTCATGATGGAGCTGTCAAGGCCAGCTATATTATTGCCAACAAAATAACTGCTGCGTTGAAGCCATACTCAGAGGGGGAATTCATTAAAGCATGCATGCTGACGGCGGCAGAGCTGGGGTGCCCTGAGAAGAGACAGGCTTTCTGCAATATCAGCTTGTCAAGAAATACTGTGGCAGAGAGAATCAGGGACCTTGCAGGAGATTTGAACAGTCATCTAAAAGACAAAGTGAAGTCACTTATTGCCTTCTCTATTGCAATTGATGAAAGCACCGCCGTGACTGATGTAGCTCAATTGGGAATATTTATTCGTGATGTTGATGCATCTTTGACCGTCACCGAAGAGTTTGTGGAGATGGTGCCCATGACAAACACCACAACGGCAAACGACATTTTCTCCAGCCTCGTCGAGGCCTTGGACAGACTGGAGGTTAACTGGAGTCTCGCTGTCAGCGTGACAACAGATGGCGCACTGTCCATGGTCGGGAAAAAGACAGGTGTTGTTGCGAAACTCAGAGAGAAAGTTCAGAGAGAGAATCCAGAGCAGGAATTCTGGAATTTTCATTGTATTGTACACCAAGAGGCGTTATATAGCAGGAGCCTGTAAATAGACAATATTATGGATGTAGTAATCAAAACGGTTAATTTTATTAGAGCCAAGTGACTCAACCATTGGCAATTTGACACTCTTTTGTCCGAAAGTAATATTGGACACGGCCTACCCTACCACACTGAAGTCCACTGGTTGAGTGGAGGGGTTGTGCTCAAACATTTTTTTCAATTACGTGCGGAAATTGGACTATTTATGAATGAGAAGGCGAAGCTAGTGGCAGAGATGGATGACCCAGACTGGCTTCATGATCTTGCATTTTTTGTGGATATAACAGAGCACTTAAATGTGCTTAATGTTAACATTCAAGGCCACAACAAACTTGTTATGGAATACTATGACAGCATTCGTGCCTTTCAAATTAAATTAGGCCTGTGGGAGATGCAACTATCCCGGAGCAACCGAGCTCGTTTCCCCTCTTTGCAGTCTGTGCGTGTCGCTCATGGGAATAATGACAACATGGACGGGGACAAGGACAAAATATCACGGCTGAAAAGTGAGTTTCAGAATTGTTTCCATGTCTTCACTCAGCTCGAGAAGGAAATCTCACTATTTTGCTCGCCGTTTGCCGTCAACACAGCATCAGATGTGCCGGAGGAACTCCAAATGGAATTAATTGAAATTCAGTGTAACTTTGGTCAGCTGGTGGTGCAGTGAGATCAGCGCCGGGCTCAAGAATGGAGGTTCCCGAGTTCGATCCAGTGACAGACCGCCCCCGTGCACGCTCACCATCTGCACCGGGTTGATGTCGAGCTCGCAACTCGGCCTCGTAAAATAATACTGTGAAATGTCTGTGCGAAGAGTGGTGCCCCACACAGCCCTTCGAACTGCGCCTTGTAAGGCATGAAAATGCCCGACACTGGCCTCTCAGGTCTGAGTCGACATCATCATCATCATCATCATTGTAACTTGGCTTTGAAATATAAATTTGAGACCGTGAGTCTGGACTCATTCTATCAATACCTGGGACCGATGCACCCCAAGATGACAGACTTTGCCTCAAAGATCCTTTGCATGTTTGGGACAACATATCTCTGTGAGCAGGAGTTCTCCATAATGAAAATTAACAAATCCAAACTGCGCTCACAGCTGACACACAGACATCTAAATGACATTATGAAAATCACAACTGCCCAGAAACTGGTCCCTGATGTTGACAGGCACCTGATGTTAAAGTCAAGAGATGTCAGGTGTCTGGAAGCAGCAAGTGAAAAATGAGTGACACTGTTCGATGTACTGCGACATGTAAGCAAAATGCATTATGAAATATTGAGTGTCATAATATTGTGATTCATTCATTTTCTGACTATTTTATTATTGTAAACGTGATCACTTTAATAAAAATTAGAGGCTAACTGTGTTCATTGTCTGAGTTTGATTGCTGGAAGCAGGCTAATAAAAATTAGGTGCAGTTGTATAGCCTACATTTACAATTTTTTTCATTAGCTCTACATTTGTGTCTGTTAATGTTCGATTTCAAATGGTTTATTAATGGAAAGGGTGTGGCTCCCAAAACAATCTTAGCCAAAGTAGCATTGTTTTTTCTCTCTCTCATCACAACTTTCTTGTAGCCTGCGACTGTAAGTTAATACCAATCATAAAAATAATGCTTGCTTGGCAATCTTCTTCATAAGAAACAAAATTCGTAAAGTGGAACACTTTGTAGTTATAGCAGAGACTGAGACACATGAGAGCAGGTTGAAAAAACGAAGGCAATGAAAGCTGTGGGAGCACGCGCGCGTGCACAACTGATCCGTCCCGCATGAAGTCGCATTTTGCCCAACCCGGCCCGTGACCTAAAATGAGTTTGACAACCCTGCATTAAAACTTGGTGATAACCTTTCTATTGCCTTTTGGAGTAAATCTAACAGTATTCAGAAATTAGATTAAAGCAGCACTCCACAGAGGATAGGCATGAGCTAGATAAACAATTATTTGCCTCCCCAGCCAATTAGAATCCTCACTGAGTAGCACATTGATTAATATGTGAGGGCCAATCTGAATATTTAATTCAATGACAAAGTATGTGATGGAAGAGGGAAAGAAAAAAGAAGGAAGGAAGAGATGGAGGAATGAAGGAGGGATAGAGGGAAGAAAGAATAAAAACATTATTTTCTAATCTTAAATATATTTAACAATATTTACAATTTAGCTTGAATTAACTTAGCATTCAATGCTAGTGAAATTGTGTGGCATCTATTTATACTTATCAAGTCCTAATATGTTTGCAAGACTAGAATGAACAAGCCCTAAATTTTCTGCTGTGCTTAGCATGCATTAATAGCACAAATATCCCAACTTCACGCCCTTCTAAACACTTCAGTGCAGAATCTCCTGGAGAGTTATTCTTATAGCAAACCATCTGGAGGAGCAAGTCAGTTTAGATAGAAACTTGCTGACTCCTGTGTTTAATTGCACAGTGTAAACACCAAGCAGGTCTCATTGAGAACATTGTTGTTATTTTATCTGAAATTAACATAGAACTGTATTATAGAAGATGGCAGAGCAGTCTATTTTGCCATTGTTTTGTTGGTGACATTTTGGTTATGATTTATAGTTGTTTCTTGTCCAACTAGTTCCATATAATTTTATTTGTTTGCTTATTGAGATACAGCACAGAATAGGACCTTCCAGCTCTTTGAGCCAAGATGCCCAGCTAAATCCCAAACTAAATCACGGGACAATTCACAACGACCACTTAACCGACCAACCCGTATGTCTTGCAACAAGTATACCCCTTTGGGGGAGGCGGTGGTGGGGGGGCGGAAATCATCTATCAGGACACAGCAGTTGTCTCAAGGTAAGCTCTCAGTGTTGGAACCCAAGTGCAGAGGAAAGACAGACTCCACTGCAGAGGCTGCAACCAGAGTTTATTCATAAAAATTCAATGTCATTGGCGGATGACACCACAAAACCTAATATTCTCAAAACCAGGACCCCATGATAAGCATAATTGTTAAATAATACAACAGGGAATCCCTGAGCCTGTCGAAATAAACTTACAAACGTAAATAGAAAGCATCAGGATTGCAAAGAGTGATGTGGATGTGAGTGATGTGAATCCTGCTGAGGGGTTTCAGCCCAAAACCTCGACTGTTCTCTTTTCCTAGATGTTGCCTGGCCTGCACTTTGTGTGTGTTACAAAGAGAGAGTCACTCAAGAAAAACACAAGGAACTCTAAACGATTAATGATGAGATACGATGGTGCTCAAAAGCGACTCCTTCAAGATCATCTGCAGAAACAGCTTGATTTCTACCTTGGTGTCTCTCGTTTTCCTTTTCAGGGTAGATAGGATTCTGTTGAACACCCTGACCTGCAGTTACACTCAGACTTCAGTTCTTTGTGGAGGTGGGACCTGCTCCCAGGGGCTCATGACCACAGTTTTTTGAAATCCCAAGGACACGGGATGATGATGAGTGTGCCCTGGGGGCTCTGAGGTCTTGCGGCTCTGTAGGCAGGCTGATTCTATGATGGTGCTGTCTACTGAAGTGTCATGGGAGAAAATGGGACATCGGTAACAGTGGATCAGCTGTTGGGGCTCTGTACTTGCCAAATTGCTCTCTCTCTTTCCCTCCCCCCTTCTCTCCTTCTCTCCCTCCCTCCCTCCCTGTCCCCCTCTCCCCTCTCCCCCTCGCCCTCTCCCTCTCCTTCCTCTCTCTCTACCTGACAGACTTTATCATCGCAAATCTGTGAATTGTTTTTGTTATGTCTCCCCTCTTGCTGTGAAAGGGGGGGGGTCACCTCTTTTTCTCTTCATTAGAGAGAGAGAGAGAGAGAGAGAGAGAGAGAGAGCCTGTGGTACGTCGAATAGACGGGTGAACGATTAGGTTATGTTATACTGCAGATCATGCTTTTTTCTGGGGCTTTGCTATTGTATGCATGGCAGGTGGAAGGTGCTGATGTTTTTTTTTCAGAAGAGGGTGGGGCAGGGGAGGGTTGTTGATGTTGCTTGTGTATAGGGGGCTTTGGGGTTCTAGCATTTTAACTGTCACTCGTTCTTTGGGGCACTCTTCTGCTTTAGTGGATGTCTGTGAAGAACAAAAATTTAGGATGTACACTGCATACATTTCTCTGACATTAAATGGAACTATTAAACTATTGAACTAAATAACAATTAACCAATTTAGCTACTCTTAAAACCATTGGAGCCCAACACTCTCTGTCTCCCTGCACAGGCCAGAAGAGCCCATCACAGCAGTAGCAGCCAGGTTGGTAGAACGGTGGCTAGCTCTGAGGCTCACCAGAAAAGGGTAAAGGCAGGCTGAGCAGAAGTGATAGGAGACTCGATAATTAGGGGGCAGACATAAGATTCTGTGGCTCCGAATGAGACACCAGGATGGTGTGTTGCCTCCCAGGTGCTAGGGTCCAGGATGTTTCAGAGTGGCTACGGAAGATTCTCAAGAGAGAGGGAGAGCGCCTGAGGTCACGGTGCACAATTGGCACCAATGAGGTTGGTAGAAATGGGGAAGAGGTCCTGTGCAGTGAGTATCGGGAGTTAGGGAAGAAGCTGAAGAGCAGGACCTCCAAGAATAGTAATCTCCCAGTACTACATGCTAGTCGGGGCAGGAATAGAATGATATCACAGAGGAATGAATGGCTGAAGAAATGGTGCTGGCAGCAGGGTTTCAGATTTATGCATCATTGGGACCACTTCTGGGGAAAGTATGACGGACAAAAAAATCATGTTACACCTGAACCCAACGATAGGGGCTAATATCCTTGTGGGCAGGTTCGCTAGATCTGCTGGGGAAGGTGTAATCCACCTTTGTAAGTTGGCAGGGGGATGGGAACTAAAGTCATAGTGCTGAGGATGGAGCAGATGGTATACAAATGGATGCAGTGTGTAGAGAAACTGTGGGGGAGGACTGGCAGATGATAAGGCAAAATTGCAGTTAGTGGGATGAGGTGAAGTGTACCATGGGAGCAGAATTAAAAGAGTGATGAATACAGGACTGAAGGTGTTATATTTTAATGAATGTAGTATATGGATAAGGTAGATGATCTTGTAGTGCAGTTAGAGATTGGCAGGTATGACTTAGTGGGCAGCACTGAGATGTGGCTGAGAGAAGATCATAGTTGGGAGCTGAACATCTCAGGCTTCATCTTTTGTCAAAATGACAGGCAGGTAGGCAGAGGGGCTAGGGTGGCTCTGTTGGTAAGAAATGAAAGCAAATCCTTAGAAAGCCATGACATGGATCAGAACTTACAGAATCCTTGTAAGAATCCTTGTAATATAAGAAGCTGCAAAGTTAAAAAGACCCTGATGGGAGTTATATAAAGCACCCTGAACAGTAGCCAGGATTTGGGATACAAATTTCAACAGCAAATAGAAAAGGCATGTGAAAAGGGCAATGTTGTGATAATTATGGAGGATTTCAATATGCAGGTAGATTTGCAAAATCAGGTTGGTGCTGGATCCCAAGAGAGGGAATTTGTAGAATTCCTATGAGATGGCTTTTTAGAATAACAAATGGTTGAGGTTAGTGGGGAAAGGCAATTCTGGATTGGGCGTTGAGTGTTGAACCAGATTTGATTAGGAAGCTTAAGGTAAAGGAACCCTTAGAAAGCAATAATCATAATACAATAGAAATCATTTCTAATGTGGAGTCTTCTTTACCTTCCGTACTTTCTTTACACTCCTGCTTTCGTCAGTTTTCAGGATATAAACTTAACTTTCATAAGATTGAACTTTTTCCTTTGAATAATTTGGTATTAGTTAATACTAACCTTCCTTTTAAAATTGTAAGAAATCAATTTACTTATTTGGGTGTAACAATTGCTAGGAATTATAAATTCCCTTTTAAAGAATTATTTTTTTACACTTCTGAATTATGTTAAGAAGATACTATCAAATTGGTCACCCCTCTCTTTATCGTTGATTGGCCGAATTAATTCTATTAAAATGAATATTTTGCCTAAATTTTTATATTTATTTCAGGCCGTACCTGTTTTTATTCCTAAATCCTTTTTTGATTCTCTGGATTCTATTATATCTTATATATGAAAAATAAAATTTCTCGATTAAATAAAGTTAATCTTCAAAAAGCTAAAAAGAATGGAGGTTTAGCCTTACCCAATTTCAGGTTTTATTACTGGGCAGTCAATATACAGAATCTTACGTTTTGGTTATATTATATTAATCTAGAGGACTGTCCGGTCTGGGTTTCTTTAGGAGCTAATTCTGTTAATAAATTTGCTATCATTTCTCTTCTCGGATCCTCAGTTCCTTTATCTTTAAGTAATTTAACTGATAATTTTGTAGTTAAACACAATTTGAGGATTTGGGTACAATTTAGAAAATATTTTGGTTTATTGAGTTTTTCACTTTCAAGTCCCATTTTTTCTAACTATTTTTTTAAACCTTCTATGACTGATGTAGTTTTTAAAGAGTGGAATGATCGGGTATTAAATGTTTTCAGGATTTGTTTGTCGGAGGTAGTCTCTCTTCATTTGAACAACTGTCAGCTAAGTATAGTCTACCCAAAACCCACTTTTTTCGATATTTACAAATTAGAGATTTTTTGCTTTTTCAAGTACATACATTTCCTAAAAGTCCAGATAATAATTTACATGATACAGTTTTTAATTTGAAACCTTTCCATAATGGATCTATATCTAATATTTATGGTATGTTGTTGAGAATGAGAAATATTCCTTTAGACAAAACTAAAAATCTCTGGGAACAAGATTTACTGATTCCAATTTCTGAAGATTCTTGGAATGAAATTTTAAAATTGGTTAATACCTCATCATTATGTGCTCATCATTCCCTTCTACAATTTAAAGTGGTTCCATAGGACCCACATGACTAAAGATAAGCTGTCTCATTTTTATTCGGATATATCTCCCTATTATGATGGATGTAACAATGGAGAAACTTCACCAATTCATATGTTTTGGACTTGTCCAAGTCTTGAAAAATATTGGAAGGAAGTATTCCAAACTTTTTTGGTGCTTTTTAAAGTACATTTTAAACGTAATCCTTTGACTGCCTTATTTGGTATTGTTGGAGGAAATTATGTTATTTTGGAGACATGATTTGCATATTTTGTACTCTGTATTCTTTTTTGTAAGAAATCAATAAAAATATTGAAAAATAAAGAAATAAAAGGAAATCACCCTGTAGAGAGGGACAAGATCAACTTAGATGTATCAGTATTACAGTCGGGTAAAGGGAATTACAGAGCCATGAAAGAGGAGCTGGCCAGAGTTGATTGGAGGGAGACACCAGAAGAGATGCCGGCAGAACAGCAATGGTTGAACTTTCCGGAAGCAATTCTGAAGCCGCAGAATCGATACATCCCAAAGATGAAGAGAAGAAGATTATAGCTGAGAACTTAATGTCTAAGTATACACATTGCATCAAAAGGACAGGCAAGGAGGCAGAGGGGGTGGCATTGCTCTGCTTGTAAAAAAATTGAAATCAAATCATTAGAAAAAGGTGACATCAAATCAGAAATTATTGAATCATTATGGATAGAGCTAAGGAACTGCAACAGTAAAAAGGCCCTGAGGAGACTTATATACCGACCCACAAACAGTAGTAATGATGTGGTCTACAAATTACAACAGAAGATAGAAAATGCCAAAAGGGCAATGTTACAATAGTCATGGGGATTTCAATATGCAGAAAAATTGGGAAAATTAGGTTGGTGCTGGATTTCAAGAGGGAGAAATTCCAGAATGCCTCTGAGATGGCTTTTTAGAGTAGCTCATGGTTGAAGCCACAAGAAGATCATCTATTCTGGATTGTGTGTTCTGCAACAAACCAGAACTGATTAGAGAACTTAAGGTAAAAGAACCCTTAAAGCAAATGATCATAATGTGATCAAATTCACACTGAAATTTGAGAAGGAGAAGTGAAAGTTAGATGTATCCATATAACAGTGGAGTAAAGGGAATGACAGCAGCAGGAGAGAGGTGTTAGCCAAAACTGAATGGAAAAGAACACTGGCAGGGATGATGGTAGAGTAGCAACAACTGGATTTTCTGGAAGCAGTTCAGAAGGCACAGAATATATACATCCCAAAGAAGAAGAAGAAGTATTCTAAAGGCAAGATGATACAACCATAACTAAGAGAAGTCAAAGCCAAACAGAGGGCTTATAACACAGCAAAAATTAGAGGAAAGTTAGAGGATTGGGACGCTTTCAAAAACCAACAGAAGGCAACAAAAAAGTCATTAAGAAGGTAAAGATGGAATACGAAAGTAAACTAGCTAGTAATATCAAAGAGGATATCACAAGTTTCTTCAGATACATAATGTGTATAAGAGAGGCGAGAATGGATATCAGACCATTGGAATACGTTGCTGGAGAAGTAGTAATGGGGGACAAGGGAATGATGGATGAACTCAATAAGTATTTTGCATTAGCTGTCACTGTGGAAGATGCTAGCAGTATGGTGGAAGTTCCAGGTATCAGGGGTCATGATGTGTGTGACGTTATCATCACAAGAGAGAAGGCTCTTGGGAAACTAAAAGGTCTGAAGATAAATAAGTCCCTGGACCTAGTGGTATACACCACAGGGTTCTGAAAGAGGTGGCTGAAGAGATTGTGGAGGCATTAGTAATGATCTTGCAAGAAACAATAGATTCTGGAGTGGTTCCGGAAGACTGGAAAATTGCATATGTCACTCCACTCTTGAAGAGGAGAGAGAGGCAGAAGAAAGGAAACTATAGTCCAGTTAATCTGACCTCAGTGTTTGAGAAGATGTTGGATTCGATTGTTAAGGAGGAGGTCTCAGAGTACTCAAGGCACATGATAAAACAGATTGTAATCAACATGGTTACCTCAATGGAAACTCTTGCCTGACAAATCTGTTGGAATTCTTTAAAGAAATAAAAAGCAGGATAGACCAAGGAGAATTGGTTGATGTTGTGTACTTGGATTTTCAGAAGTCCTTTGACAAGGCGTCACACATGAGGCTGCTTAACAATCTACAACCCATGGTATAGGAAAGATTCTAACACAGATAAAGCAGTGGCTGATTGGCAGGAGGCAAAGAGTGGAAATAAGGGAACCTTTTCTGGTTGATGGCTGATGACTAGAGGAGTTCCACAGGCGTCTGTGCTGGGACCAATGCTTTTAACATTCTATGTCAATGATTTGGATGATGGAATTGATGACTTTATTTGCATCAGCATTCTCTGTGGAAGACGTTAGGAGTATGTCAGAAATTCAAGAGCTCAGGTGGCAGAAGTGAGTGTAGTTGCTTTTACTAAGGACAAGGTTCTTGGGAAGCTGAAAGGTCTGAAGGTAGATAAGTCATCTGGGCAAGATGAAATATACCACAGAGTTCTGAAAGAGGCAGTTAAGCAATTGTGGAGGCATTAATAATGATCTTTCAAGAATCACTAGATTCTGGAATGGTTCCTGATGATTGGAAATTGGAAATACCACTTCATTCTTTAAGAAGGGAGTGAGACAGAAGAAAGGACATTATAGGCCAGTTCGCTGGACGTCAGTGGTTGCAAAGCTGTTGGAATACATTATTAAGGATGAGGTTTCTGGGTACTTGAAGGCACACGATAAAGCAGGCCAAGGTCAGCATGGTTTCCTTAATAGGAAATCTTGCCTGATAAATCTGTTAGAATTCTTTGTGGACAGGCAAGGTAGACAAAAGAGGTGTTGTTTACTTGGTTTTTCAGAAGGTTCAAATTTCAAAGTAAATTCATTATCAAAGTACATATCTGTCACCATATACAACCCTGAGATGTGTTTTCTTGCAAGCATAGACAGTAATTCCAAGCACCCAACAGCTCAAACAATTAATGTGCAAAAGACAACAAATTGTGCAAGTACAAAGGAAAGATAATAATAATAAAAACAAGCAATAAATATTGAGAACATGAGATGAAGAGTCCTTGAAAGTGAATCCATAGGTTGTGGGAGTAGTTCAATGATGAAACGAGTGAAGTTATTGCTGCTGGTTCAAGAGCCTGCTGGTTGATGGGTAATAACTTTTCCTGAACCTGGTGGTGTGAATCCTGAGGATCCTGTACCTTCATCCTGATGGCAGCAGTGAGAAGAGAGCATGGTCTGGTTGGTGAGGATTCTTGATGATGTTTCCTGCTTTCCTGCAACAGCACTTTGTGTAGATGTACTTAGTGGTGGGAGGGCCTTATGCGTGATATACTGGGCTATATCCACTGCTTTTTGTAAGTTCTTCCATACATAGGCATTGATGTTTCCATATCAGGCCAGGATACAACCAGGCAATATACTCTATACCCCACATCTGTAAAAGTTCATCAAAATTTTAGATGTCATACTGAATCCTTGTAAACTCATATGGAGGTAGAGATACTCCTGTGCTTTCTTCATAATTGTATTTAGATTAGATTAGATTAGATTAGATTATGAGGACACGCAGTCCTCTTTTATTGTCATTTAGTAATGCATGCATTAAGAAATGATACAATTTATTCCTCCAGAATGATATCACAGAAACACAAGACAAACCAAGACTAAAAAAACTAACAAAAAATACATAATTATAACATATAGTTACAACAGTGCAAAGCAATACTGTAATTTGATGAAGAACAGACCATGGGCAAGTAAAAAAAAGTCTCAAAGCCTCTCGAAAGTCCCATCATCTCACGCAGACGGTTGAAGGGAGAAAATCCCTTCCATGAGCTTCCAGCGCCGCAAACTTGCCAATGCAGCATCCTGGAAGCACCTCGACCACAGTCCGACTCCGAGTCTGTCCAAAAACTTCGAGCCTCCGACCAGCCCTCCGACACCGAGCACTGAGCACCATCTCTGCCGAGCGCTTCGACCCCGGCCCCGGCAACAGGCAATAGGCAAAGCCGAGGATTTGAGGCCTTCCCCTCCGGAGAATCTGGATCACACAGTAGCAGCGTCAGCGAAGCGGACATTTCAGAAGTTTCTCCAGATGTTCCTCCGTGCTTCTTCACATCTGTCTCCATCATATCAGGATTGTGCACGGCAAACAACAGGAATTCTGCAGATGCTGGAAATTCAAGCAACACACATCAAAGTTGCTGGTGAACGCCTGGCCTGCTGTGCTCACCAGCAATTTTGATGTGTGTTGCTTGTGCACGGCATCCTACTTCACAAATACAATATCATTCAGAGCGGCTGCGCGCGCTGCATCGTGCCGCCATCTTCTCCTCCCCTCCTTTTAAACTGGGGGTCCAGGACAGATAACACAGAGGAATTTAAAGTTGCTGACCTCTGGTTTCATGATGGGGACTGGCTCATGGACCTTCAGTTTCCTCCTCCCGAAGTCAATAATCAGCTCCTTGGTCTTGCTGACATTGAGTGAGAGGTTGTAGCTGTGGCACCACTCAGCCAGGTTTTCATTCTACCTCCTATATCCTGTTTCGTCACCACCTTTGATTCAGCCAACACAGTGGTTTCGTCAGCAAACTTAAATATGGCATTGGAGGCATCACAGTCATAAGCATAAAGTGAATTGCAGGGGCTAAACACACAGACTTGTGGTGCAGCTGGGCTGATGGATATTGTGGAGGAGATGTTACCAGTTCCAACTGACTGCGTTGCGCAAATGAGAAAAACAAGAATCCAGTTGCACATTGAGATATTGAGACCAAGGTCATAAAACTCTTCCTTCAGATAGTCCTGACGAAGGGTCTCGGCCTGAAACGTCGACTGCGCCTCTTCCTATAGATGCTGCCTGGCCTGCTGCGTTCACCAGCAACTTTGATGTATGTTGCTTGAATTTCCAGCATCTGCAGAATTCCTGTTGTTTGGTCATAAAACTTATTGATTAGTTTTGAGGGGATGAGAGTATTGAATGCTAAGCCCTAGTCATTAGAGAACATCCTGGTGTATGCACCTTTGCTATCCAGATGTTTCAGGGTTGAGTGAAGAGTCGATGAAATGGCATCTGCTGTGAATTTGTTGCTGCAGTAGGCAAATCGGATAGCAGGAATCGATATGTTTTATCATCTACCTCTCAAAACACTGTAGATGTAAGTACCACTGGCTGATAGTCACTGAGGCAGGCTACCACCTTCTTCTCAGGCACTGGTCTAATTGAAGCCTGCTTGAAGCAGGTGGGTACCTCCAACAGCCAAAGTGAGAAGTTAAAGATATCGGTGAACACTCCAGCTAGTTAATCAGCACAGGTCTTTAGCACTCGGCCAGCTACCCAGACAGGGGTTGTGGGTGCTGCACATGAGATAGCAAGATAAGAGCCTGTGGTAGTACAGGAATGATACAAGCGTGGAGAGAAGATTGGCTGATTGGCAGAATGCAAAGAGTCGGACTAAAAGGGGCCTATTCTGGTTGGGAGTCGGAGATCACTGGTGTTTGACAAGGGTTGGGACCACTTCCTTTCTCATTATATGTCAACCATTTGGATGACGGCTTTGTGGCCAAGTTTGTGGATGATAAAAAAGATAGGCTCTTGGACAGATTTGGAGAACGGGCAATGGCAGATGGAATACAGTGTAGGGAAGTGTACGGTCATGCATTTTGGCAGAAGGAATAAAATTGTAGGCTATTTTCTATACGCGGAGAAAATTCAAAAATCAGAAGTACAAAGAGTCTAAGGATTCCCTGAGGGTTTACTTGTTGGTTGATTCAATGGTAAGGGAGGCAAATTCAATGTTGGCATTCACTTCAAGAGGACTAGAATATAAGAGCAGGGGTGTAATGCTGAGACTTTATAAGCATTGTTCAGGCCACATCTAGAGTATTGTGAGCAGTTTTGGGCCCATTATCTAAGAGAAGATATGCTCATATTGGAGAGGGTCCAGAGGAATTTCACAAGACTGATCCTGGGAATGAAAAGGTCAGTATTCAGTATGAGGAATGTTTGATGGCTCTGGGCCTGTACTCATTGGGGTTTAGCAGAATGAAGAAGAGATCTCATTGAAACCTATCAACTATCGAAAGTCCTCCACTGAATGGATATGGAGAGGATGTTTTCTCTGGTGGAGGAGTGTAGGAGCAGAGTGCACAGCCTCAGAATAGTAGAACGCCCATTTAGAACAGAGATGAGAAGGGATTTCTTTAGCCAGAGGGTGATGAGTCTGTGGAAATCATTGCCATGATCGGCTTTAGAGACCAAGTCATTGAGTGTATTTAAAATGGAGGTAGATAGGTTCTTGGTTACTCGAAGATTATGGGGAGAAGGTAGGAGAATGGGATAGTGAGGAATAATAAGTCAGCCATGATGGCATGTTGGAACAGACTCAATGGGCTGAGTGGCCCATTCTGCCCCTGTGTCTTACGAACTTATTTCCTTGCAAATTTTGACTCATAATATAGACATGATATTTTACTATTCTCACAAGCTGTGTAAATTCTTCAAGATTCAAGATTGTTTATTGTAATTTCCTGTATACAAGTGTCAAGGAGAATGAATTAATTGTTACCGCAGCACAAAAGAAACCAATAAGATAAAAAACAGAATAATAAAAAAATTGAGAGACATGTCTTAAAGTGCTGAAAGCAGTTAATAACATATGGGTTTAGCTGCATGTGATGACTAGAAAATTCCATTTTAATGGTTCTGAAGTTGGCCTTCAGGTGCATTATCATTTGTGAGAATCATGAAACCACTTGTCCCAAGAATTTGGTTTTACCCTGTGGGAAATTGTTTAGCTCAATCCAGCAATCTGCTCTCTTACCAGCAAATGAACATACATGTTTTATCCTCCTCCTTCCATCCTTTGAATCATTTATGTACCTGACTAAGGTATGACTATCATTTCATACTAAATCGAACAAGTGGACTGTTCCTATCCGACAATAATGCACATCAATAGAACTATGTTTATAGTGGATAAAACCAAATAAATATTTAAATGTAACTTTTTTCTCGTATCTACACTTAAGCTTAATCTTAACAGCAGGATATGTGTTCTTACTGCCGACAGGTAGAAGATGCTGACGGTGTGTTTAATAAATCACTTTGTGCCGAAGCCTGCAATTCTAATTATCATCATTAGATGGAGCAAAGAAACCATGGTAGGATTTGTTCTCCCAGACTGATGAATTTGTGGCCTTAATTCTTTCGTTTGATTTTATTTATACTGAAGAGGCTTCACAAAGAATATAATGTGCTAATTATCCAACATATGCGACTGGAGTTCAGGAAGACTATCAGGGAGAATGTTTACAAAAACAGGTAAACATTTGGAAATCTTTGAAAGGCAATTAAAAGACTTCAAGGAAAATTTATTCCATTGAAAGCCAAAACAAGCAAATTAACTATAGGGCAGTGAATTCTCTCTTTCCCTCTACTTTCCATCAAGCAGAAGATACAGAAGCTAGAGAATAGATATTATCAAGTTCAAGGACAACTTTTTCCTGCTGTTATAAAACTTTTGAAAGGACTTCTTATATGATAAAGAACTCATGATCTCTCAATCTTGTCATGTCTTTGCATTTAATTTGTCTACCAGCATTGCACTTTCTTTGTAACTCTAACACTACGTTCTGTATTAATCACGTTCTGTTATTGTTTCCATTTTGTACTACCTCAATGTACTTAGGTACAGCGCAATCTGTCGGGACAGCATACAAACAATGCTTTCTATTGTATCTTGGTGTAACGATGGCAAACCAATAATAATCCAGTGAATGATGAAAGAGAAATAGAACCCTGGAAGAAGACATACAGAAAATATTTAGTAATTTTCCCTCTCCTTTGACAAGAGAGGGAAAAAAAAGCTCAAATCAATGGTTGGGGGGTGGGAATCAAATTAAAGAGGCTAGGCGTCAGGAGGTTAGTTCACAACAGGGGGATGGGAACCAGTGCAGAGAGACAGAGGGGTGTAAAGTGAGGGTAGAAGCAAAAAGTACTAAGGAGAAAAGTAAAAGTGGCAGGCCGACAAATCCAGGGCAAGCATTAAAAAGGGCCACTTTCAAACATAATTGTATAAGGGCTAAGAGAGTTGTAAAAGAACGCCTGAAGGCTTTGTGTGTCAATGCAAGGAGCATTTGTAATAAGGAGGTTGAATTGAAAGTGCAGATTGTTATTAATGATTATGATATAATTGGGATCACAGAGACATGGCTCCAGGGTGACCAAGGATGGGAGCTCAACGTTCAGGGATATTCAATATTCAGGAGGGATAGACATGAAGGAAGGGGAGGTGGGGTGGCGTTGCTGGTTAAAGAAGAGATTAACGCAATAGAAAGGAAGGACATAAACCGGGAAGATGTGGAATCAATATGGGTAGAGCTGCGTAACACTAAGGGGCAGAAGACGCTGGTGGGAGTTGTGTACAGGCCACCTAACAGTAGTAGTGAGGTCGGAGATGGTATTAAACAGGAAATTAGAAATGTGTGCAATAAAGGAACAGCAGTTATAATGGGTGACTTCAATCTACATGTAGATTGGGTGAACCAAATTGGTAAAGGTGCTGAGGAAGAGGATTTCTTGGAATGTATGTGGGATGGTTTTTTGAACCAACATGTCGAGGAACCAACTAGAGAGCAGGCTATTCTGGACTGGGTTTTGAGCAATGAGGAAGGGTTAATTAGCAATCTTGTCGTGAGAGGCCCCTTGGGTAAGAGTGACCATAATATGGTGGAATTCTTCATTAAGATGGAGAGTGACATAGTTAATTCAGAAACAAAGGTTCTGAACTTAAAGAGGGGTAACTTTGAAGGTATGAGACGTGAATTAGCTAAGATAGACTGGCAAATGACACTTAAAGGATTGACGGTGGATATGCAATGGCAAGCATTTAAAGGTTGCATGGATGAACTACAACAATTGTTCATCCCAGTTTGGCAAAAGAATAAATCAAGGAAGGTAGTGCACCCGTGGCTGACAAGAGAAATTAGGGATAGTATCAATTCCAAAGAAGAAGCATACAAATTAGCCAGAGAAAGTGGCTCACCTGAGGACTGGGAGGAATTCAGAGTTCAGCAGAGGAGGACAAAGGGCTTAATTAGGAAGGCGAAAAAAGATTATGAGAGAAAACTAGCAGGGAACATAAAAACTGACTGTAAAAGCTTTTATAGATATGTAAAAAGGAAAAGACTGGTAAAGACAAATGTAGGTCCCCTGCAGACAGAAACAGGTGAATTGATTATGGGGAGCAAGGACATGGCAGACCAATTGAATAATTACTTTGGTTCTGTCTTCACTAAGGAGGACATAAATAATCTTCCAGAAATAGTAGGGGACAGTGGGTCCAGTGAGATGGAGGAACTGAGCGAAATACATGTTAGTAGGGAAGTGGTGTTAGGTAAATTGAAGGGATTGAAGGCAGATAAATCCCCAGGGCCAGATGGTCTGCATCCTAGAGTGCTTAAGGAAGTAGCCCAAGAAATAGTGGATGCATTAGTGATAATTTTTCAAAACTCGTTAGATTCTGGACTAGTTCCTGAGGATTGGAGGGTGGCTAATGTAACCCCGCTTTTTAAAAAAGGAGGGAGAGAGAAACCGGGGAATTATAGACCGGTTAGCCTAACGTCGGTGGTGGGGAAACTGCTGGAGTCAGTTATCAAAGATGTGATAACAGCACATTTGGAAAGCGGTGAAATCATCGGACAAAGTCAGCATGGATTTGTGAAAGGAAAATCATGTCTGTCGAATCTCATAGAATTTTTTGAGGATGTAACTAGTAGAGTGGACAGGGGAGAACCAGTGGATGTGGTATATTTGGATTTTCAAAAGGCTTTTGACAAGGTCCCACACAGGAGATTAGTGTGCAAACTTAAAACACACGGTATTGGGGGTAAGGTATTGATGTGGATGGAGAATTGGTTAGCAGACAGGAAGCAAAGAGTGGGAATAAACGGGACCTTTTCAGAATGGCAGGCGGTGACTAGTGGGGTACCGCAAGGCTCAGTGCTGGGACCCCAGTTGTTTACAATATATATTAATGACTTGGATGAGGGAATTAAGTGCAGCATCTCCAAGTTTGCAGATGACACGAAGCTGGGTGGCAGTGTTAGCTGTGAGGAAGATGCTAAGTGGATGCAGAGTGACTTGGATAGGTTGGGTGAGTGGGCAAATTCATGGCAGATGCAATTTAATGTGGATAAATGTGAAGTTATCCACTTTGGTGGCAAAAATAGGAAAACAGATTATTATCTGAATGGTGGCCGATTAGGAAAAGGGGAGGTGCAACAAGACCTGGGTGTCATTATACACCAGTCATTGAAAGTGGGCATGCAGGTACAGCAGGCGGTGAAAAAGGCGAATGGTATGCTGGCATTTATAGCGAGAGGATTCGAGTACAGGAGCAGGGAGGTACTACTGCAGTTGTACAAGGCCTTGGTGAGACCACACCTGGAGTATTGTGTGCAGTTTTGGTCCCCTAATCTGAGGAAAGATATCCTTGCCATAGAGGGAGTACAAAGAAGGTTCACCAGATTGATTCCTGGGATGGCAGGACTTTCATATGAAGAAAGACTGGATGAACTGGGCTTGTACTCGTTGGAATTTAGAAGATTGAGGGGGGATCTGATTGAAACGTATAAAATCCTAAAGGGATTGGACAGGCTAGATGCAGGAAGATTGTTCCCGATGTTGGGGAAGTCCAGAACAAGGGGTCACAGTTTGAGGATAAAGGGGAAGCCTTTTAGGACCGAGATTAGGAAAAAACTTCTTCACACAGAGAGTGGTGAATCTGTGGAATTCTTTGCCACAGGAAACAGTTGAGGCCAGTTCATTGGCTATATTTGAGCGAGTTAGATATGGCCCTTGTGGCTACGCGGATCAGGGGGTATGAAGGGAAGGCTGGGGCGGGGTTCTGAGTTGGATGATCAGCCATGATCATAATAAATGGCGGTGCAGGCTCGAAGGGACGAATGGCCTACTCTTGCACCTATTTTCTATGTTTCTATGTTTCTAATTAGGAGGCAGCACAAGAAACACAAGTAAGAGTCTGCCATTCAACATCTAATATCTGGTCCACCAGTCAGTACAATTATGAGTTTTTTCTTACCTCAGTGCCATATTTCAACACTAGCACCCCATCTGGTGATCCTGTTAATAAGTCGAAATCTATTGAAAGATAACTCCACCAGAACACAAGGAGAAATTAGCACCAAGAGGCATAAGAATGAATAAATCACTCTGTAGACTCATACATAACAACGGGAAAATCAAAGAAGATTAAACAAAATAAATTTGCAGGTACGATGGAGAATTGGCAGATATGTTGAATGAATGATTCAGGCTTTATGAAAGAAAGGTAATGAATCACACACCCGTGCAAATGAACTTCAAGAACTTCATTGGTTATGTTTGGATAGGAAGAGGTAAAGAAATCCTGCATAACACATAATGTAAAGAGGTCAAAATCCAAGTCTGAATTTAGATATGCACAAGGAATTTAATGAAGAGACAGCAGATGCACTAATTTATGTACAAAGAGTCTCTGTGGAGGATGAGGATAGCTCATCTTGTTATGGCAAGTAGAACAAAATCTGGAAACCTTAGTAACTACAGAAACCATTGTAACAACAGGGTTTCATTCTCCAGAGGCTGTCTGATCTACTGAGTGTTTCCATCATTTTCTGTTTCTATTCTTGGAAACTATTGACCATCTAACATAACTTCTGTGGTGAGAAAATATTAGAAAGTAAATTGATAAGAATGATGGAACTTAGAGACAGAACCTAGAGGTGGAACATTTATAAAAATAGCCAGATTACACCAAACTCCTTGAAGCAGCAATGAAAAATCCAGACAGGTGTACTGCTGTTGATTTTACAATAGGAAACTATATGGCACACCCATGACAAAGTCTGGCACAAGGGAACAAATGACTGAAAGGATAGTAAATAGCTTGAGAGAAAGGAGAATGTAGGCTGCAATGGTTATTGAGTTTAGATGGAGATTCAATAGATTCTTATCAGCCACTCTTATTGATGATTTGGACTCAGGAACAAGTAGCTATCAAAAGATGTTGAAGCTATTGTGGATAAGGGAGAACCAGCAGAAGTTGTTGGTGGAATATATGGAGGACAAAGAATGACAATATTTAGATGGAAAAAGCTTGCATGTGTTGAAATTAAGATAAATATGTGATGATATATTTGGTACTTTTTGTTTTCTGAATAAATATTGTTAGTAATATTATAGTGTTAGCTATCCCTTACAGTGAATCTATAACTATTAGATCATCTTGTGGCTAATGCAGATATTATCCATTAACAAGAGAACACGTCATTCCCAAGTCTGAACTCCCTGCACTCAAATCAAAAATGTGAAGTACAGTATTTTTTTTCATCCATACGGTTAAGATGAAAGGATAAATCATGATATTATTGTGACATTTTCCTACCTGAAGGAGTGTGAAGCTTTTATCTTTGATGATATGTGCTTTCTTCAAAACAGATGAATGTCAGCCCTATAAAAGTAATGACTGAACAAATAAATTCCAAAATATTGAAGGTGACAATTCAGGTATTTACTGAAGTATTTGAGATAAAAATATAAATGCAGAATATTGTTTAAATGCTACATTACAAAGGGATCTGAATGTCCTTGTAACTGAAGTTGGGTTATATTAGCATATGGATACCGTAAGTAATTAAAAGGAAAATAGAACATTGGACTTCAGTGGACGTGGGATGAAAGCAAAAGTAGGGAATTCTTGCCACATATGTATTGGGCATTGGTGAAACCATAGCTAGACCATATTTTGGTTTCAATCAATTTGTTCTTGTGCAATTTAAGAATTTTTTGGCTTGATTGTTTGAATGACAATTTAAAAAAAATTCTAATAATGATTAGAATGAATTTTAAATGTACTTTTATTTAATTGTATGCACTTTTGAGGAAGGAGTAGAATGTAGACATTTCTCAGAAGACTTTCAAATAAAAAATAATTATTATTTTTCACTACTGTACTCACCATGGGTCAATGCAAGGTTTGTAACACAATAATAACATGTGAAAATCTGCATATTTCACATTATCAGTTTAAAATTTAGCTATAATATTGCCTTTTGTGTCTTTGAGTTCCTTCATTAGCCTTCAAAACTCTGGCCTTGAAATAGATAGTTGTTGCAGTCTGAGCATATGCAGTGTATAAAATATTGTAGGAGTCAGTTTCAGGTGTATTTCTGTTCAAGCTGAAAGAAGACCTGTTTTCAAAAACTTCATAAAATTCAAAGCGTAAGTTTGAATTTTTAAAAGCAGGTAAAATTTAAGATTTCAATTCCAAATTGCTTTCATTTATTTAAGAACAAATAGATAAAAGAGAATGACAGAGACAGAAATTTAGAAATACACCATTCCAAGCTATCCCCTTATGATATGCACACTTCAGAACATTTTTCAGTACGAAAGCCATATTCTGTCCTTGTTCTGTACTCCTGTTGTTTACTTCAACCTCAATAAATTTAACAGGTATTTGTGAGTAGGCATTACTTATATCTGACTTGAACATTGCAATATTTGCTTTCATTGTCCTTGCAAAGTTAGAATAATTTTTGTTCATGTGTTCATTCAAATTTAGACCACAGAAGGAATTGATTTGGCCTTTACATTATATAGCAGCAACTAAAGCATGTTTGATTATCTAACTGATGTTATCTAACGGAAGTGGATGTCCTTTCTCCAACTATGGTTTATTCCTGAAGTTCTCCTGAAATGCCATCTTCCAGATTTTTAATAAAGAAACTACACTGATCCTGATGGAGACCTTTTCAGGCCTATTGTTTATTCCACTGAGCTTTGCCTTATAAAATTGCCTAATATGTAACACATTGTCGAAAGTTTTCTGAATGGCCAAATATATAATGTTGGATAGCTAAACTTCATCCAGCAATCCAGAAACTTTCTTAAAAAGATTAGACTCTGTTGTTAAAGATTGTCTTTCTCTCCCAGAAGCCACATCGAAAGTCTTTAATAATCACTTCTGTTGAACTGACCATAAATCCTTCTTGAATGAACTCTTCCAGAAACTTGCCTTTAGTCCTATAATAGACCTATAATTTCCCATTTCTGACTCGTTCTCCTCTTTGAATACTTCTACCAGATGAGTGCCTCTTAGGATATATTAAAAACTTATCTTGATTCTGAACAAGAAAATGTAAATATATAGTCATCAAACAGAGAAGGACTATCTACTAGGAAATCAGCACACTGATAACTAAGCAACTTTTTGGCCGACCTTCAAATGATTTTGAACATTTGGATGAAATGTGGGCATTTTGCAGATGGTGATGTGAGCAGATTTTTAGAGAATAGAAACTTCCACATTCTTTGAAACCTTTCATAAAAAAAACTCCTGCTAGGATTTCTAACAGTTCAAGCAACCCGATCTTTGCATTTATGCCCTAATGTAGCTGGAAAAAAAAGCCCTTTCACTTGATACCACTCTTGTTTCTTCCTTTAACGCTTCAGCTGAATTTTAATTGCTCATAGCCGAGTTTGTTCACTTCACTAGTTCTCCTGGGAAGCATTTATTTTAATTTGTAAGAGTTGACCTTGTTCTTGACTGGTTAGCTGCATGCCATTGTGACCTTCTTTGAATCCAGAGGGACACATGGCCTAAAACAAAAGCAAACTTTTTAGCAAGTTTAAACTTGAGAGTTTACTGCAGGAAGAGCTATTAAACTGAAATTTTAAAAATATGTAGCAAGGAATCAGCTTCTACAGAGAGAAAACAGATAAATGATTCAACATCATTAGTTGTTTTACTTCTGTTGAAGAGGTATGTATATTTTATATATTAGCTTGAACCTTGGATTCATAGGGAGTTTCTGCATGGAAAAGGCCCTTCAGCCCATTGCGTCTATACTGACTATTACCACACTAATCTTTTACTGATCATATTTTATTCCCCCAATTCCCATCAATTCCCTCCATATTTGACCATTTATATACACTTCAGGAGCTATCTACAGCAGCTAATTAATCTACTAATCTGCATGTCAGAATCAGAATCGGGTTTATTATCACTGACCTATGTCATGAAATTTGAAGTTTTGTGACAGCAGTACAGTGCATGAATAATAAGAATATATATAATATATAGAATAGATAATGGGTAGACATGGCACAGTTATATTTTCAGAAGGCATTAATTAGAGGCTTGGTCGAAAAAGTTAAAGTACAGAGAGTTGGGGGTTGAAACAAGGGGTTAGATCTTTTCTTCAGCTGTCAGTGATAGGGCAAACCTCTCAGCCCTCTTGTCCTGTTGAATCTCTTTTTGTCTGCTATCAATGCCAGAATGTCCTTTACAAAATTACATACTGGCGGTTAATCCTAGAGGATTTGAGTACAGGAGTAAGGAGCCCTTCCTGCAATTACACAGAGCCTATTGTATACAGCAATAATCTCCTTACTTTAAAAAATAATATTTTTGCCTGTTGAGGGCATTCAGCAAAGACTTACTATTCTGGCTCTTGGGATGGGATTCACAGAGTGGATAGTTAACCATGACCAAGATCCAGATCAAGCAACACTCTTACTGAGAGGCACACATCAGTCTGTTATTCTTCTTTTTAACACCTTTCAAACACATTACAAAATACTTCTCTTGTTATTTAAACACAATTAACTCTATAACTGTCACTAATCTATCAGTAGTTCAAATGTAGGTGAATCCTGGAAGTAATTCTTAGCCATAAACAACCATTATTAAGCCAACAATTAAGGAATGTTGTTAGCTTGTGTGCTTTGTGTGTCTTTGACTTTGTTGATGAGAATGCAGGACTGTGTATGTAACTGCATGAAGAAAATTCAAACAGCATTTTATTTAAAACATGGTAATTCTGATAAAAATGTGTTTGTTCATGATCTCTCATGAATAAACGTAGCCTCAGAAGAAGCTACTTCTTTGCTGTAGGTATTTGGAGAATAAATTCCTGAAGTTGAAACCCCCTCTGTTGGTCAGTGTTGATGCTGGATGTTGCGTTCCAGCTGTCTGTGTGATATGCAAGACAAGGCAGAGTGACATTGAGAGCAGGCTGTTGAGTTGCTGAAGAAGGTACAGGGTCTTCAGTAAGTGAATAGATGGGGCTGGTTTGATCAATTCCTATTTCTGAACCTTGTTCTCTGAGTTCTGTGATTACTCATGTGATTACTCATTTTGAAAATTTATTTGAATATTTATCCTGAGGTTCATTGTTATCTATTTAATTCTTCTTTGATGACTGCATATATAGAGATAAAGAAAATTTGACAACAGGGTGAGGTTTGAAGGGAGGATGTGATGTGAGAAAAGAGAAGCAGAAGACAAATAGTGAGGACTGATTCTAACCAAGAGTTGTTATAGTTTGAATTACTGGGTAACTCTATTAAAATGGTGAAGGCTGACTGAAGTTAATTAAGAATATATTGAGAGATACAGTAGGTTGGTGTTGCCAAAGAGAGACTCCTAGAATACACATGATGGCTTGTGGTATATCCATCAAACACTCTAAACCCCTTGACTTCCCATGATAGCTACCCATTCAAGGGTTGTAGATGCAACGCTTTCCCTCATTCTAAATCCCTTCCCACAATCACACCCAATTTACTTTGCATAGATGCGCCTGTATAACTTACAGAACACTGAGTTGCAATAATGGTGCTACACACACACACACACACACACACACACACACACACACACACCCTCCCATTCTTATATTGAAAATTCTGGAATTGTCACTCGGTAAGGTTGGAGGAAAGATTTTGTCTTTCTGACTTGTGGAAGGTGTGGTAAGCTGCAGAATGCAGAGATGAAGTAGTTCCATCTAAATCTTTCAAATGGTGCTGAGATGGTGTCAAATAATTCACCATGAAATATGACATGCTGGAACTTATCCCTTGTATATTGAAGTGCAAATAAATTCCCATTCAAATATTCAGCCAGAACATCACGCTTGGTTTGAAATGAGTCATAACTACATCTGAGAGACATTATGTCAAGTGCTAAAGTTGACGTTCTGTGATTGACATTATGAAAATGACGCAATCAGATGGAACATGCCAGTTGCTTGATCTTTGCCATGAAAAAATACTTTGATTTGTTTCCAGCAAATGTTCTTTACAGCCAGAAGATGCAATTTTGTAGTTAATATATTGGAGTCAATTTGAAAGTTGTCATACTAACTAAATTCCTCTCTGCAGAATAATGGAACTGTTCCATCATGGAAAATTCGACCTGTCTGTTTGTCTTTATGTAATCCAGTCTATCTCACTCATCGGTGTCCCTGTCCCCTTTGTGACACATTAGGAATTTATTAGTAGGCTACCTATAGCAAGTATTGATATACTCTTCATCTTCATAATATCCTCAGTGACTGCATCCATTGAATACATCATGCTAATCTCCAACTAGAGTAAGTCTATGTCAGATTGTTATTATCTGTGCCTTAATGCTACTCATCTCACTGTTCTCAGAGATTGCTTTAATACCATACTATATCCTAAGAGTTTCAGTTCTGTCTTGTTGATCTTAAACTGTGGAATGTTTGAGTATTGAATTCCTTCACCATCTGAATCATCAAACACATTGAGTCCTAGCAAACAGCAGGAATGAAAGCCCAGTGAATCTTTTCAGCTCATCCCTCTTGTGCTCTTTAGGGATTTATCCACTATTGCTGAGAAATATCTCAGCATGGTCTTCAGCATGCTTCACTTGGAGGTGCAATTTGTTGGTCAACATTTGTATTCTCATCTGAAACCATAAAACATGAAAGAGCTTCAGCTGAGAGAGAGTAAAATTATCATGTGGGAAGCTGCAAGAAGTACATGCTTGTAATTCGATGCACTATTTGTAAATTAGCAAACTGAACTTCTGAATTTTAAGCACTATTCTTATCTGAACCTGCTGAACAATGCTTTGAGATGTCAAACGAAGAAACCTTAAAGCAAGCATTAAAATTGATTAGTTATGATTTCCCTTGAAATGTTAGGTAGACTGTTTATTTTTTGTTGTCATTAGTAACATAATCTGGTGCAGATCTATGTTATTGTCTGATAAAGCAAGATTTAGCTTGCCTTCAATCTACATTCACTTGACGTGGGACTGCTGGAGAGCTTTTAACACAATGCAAATTTGTTACAGAATAAGTAGCTTATACATCCCCACAAAAAAATTTACCTTTCAGTGCAGTTGGCAAGAATTCAGGACATGTCATGAGGAGTGTACTCCACTTAAAAAACACACACAACCAGTTTGTAATCTAAAGGCTATTGTACCAGTCGAGCCAAAGCTGAAGTCCAGTTAAAATAACAACATCAACTCGTCAGCTCTAACCATTTGACATCTCACAGCATAGCTCAGCACGTTCTGCTGAGAATTGTGTGTAGAATTCAGTGGCTCAATTTGATAATTTACAAATAGTTCAACTTTGAATTGGAAGCCTTAATATGTTTGTTCAACTGATGAATGGACTATTACATGAACAATTGAAGCCTGTTATAGTTTATTTAATATTTCAGTAATATTCAAGTAATATTTTAAATATGTTGTTTGACTAAGCATTCTTTTTCACATAATTAATTGCAGGTTATCTGTAAAAGTATGAGAATGGCATATGTTATTACGTTACAACATCATAAATGAGCGCCTCACTGGAAAAAGGAAAGAAAAACTAAGTAGGCAAATATCCCTTCTCCTGAGCTTTCCTTTCAATTAGTTTCTGGAGTTACAAAACATAACAGTCATCACAAGGAAGCTTTAAAATGAACCCAGGCTGAGTAAATACATGTGGAACTGCAGCAAATTTTACTTCTGAAGGGGTGAGAGACATCTGAGTTGAAAAAAAGAGGCAGAAAACAGATAAAATTAACAACTAATGACTACAACCATACAATCATAAACACTGAGTCCCAGGAGATAATAATCATACATTTGAAGAAAAGCAGAAATGGCTGGCTACACTGGAAAGATAGATGTGTGTGATTGCACAACAGATATTCGCATGATGTATACTGAATGAATTGACCAGTATTTTGAAGCAAATGAAATAGCTGATGGAAAACAAGTGTTAAAGTTGCTGAGTGCAATGAGTGGAAGAGGATGCAGTTTGCTCAGAAGTTTAGCTATACTAACCAAATTGGCCGAAATAAGCTTTGTTGATATCATGAACATAATGCAAAAACATTTAGAACAAAAGCTATTGTTGATTGCAGAATACTTTAGTTTTCATAAGTGGAATTTAAAGGAAGGGGTGCCCAAGTTAGCTTACATAGAAACATAGAAACATAGAAAATAGGTGCAGGAGTAGGCCATTCGGCCCTTCGAGCCTGCACCGCCATTTATTATGATCATGGCTGATCATCCAACTCAGAACCCAGCCTTCCCTCCATACCCCGTGACCCCTGTAGCCACAAGGGCCATATCTAACTTCCTTTTAAACATAGCTAATGAACTGGCCTCAACAGTTTGCTGTGGCAGAGAATTCCACAGATTCACCACTCTCTGTGTGAAGAAGTTTTTCCTAACCTCGGTCCTAAAAGGCTTCCCCTCTATCCTCAAACTGTGACCCCTCGTTCTAGACCTCCCCAACATCGGGAACAATCTTCCCGCATCTAGCCTGTCCAATCCCTTTAGGATCTTATACGTTTCAATCAGATCCCCCCTCAATCTTCTAAATTCCAACGAGTACAAGCCCAGTTCATCCAGTCTTTCTTCATATGAAAGACCTGCCATCCCAGGAATCAATCTGGTGAACCTTCTTTGTACTCCCTCTATGGCAAGGATGTCTTTCCTCAGATTAGGGGACCAAAACTGCACACAATACTCCAGGTGTGGTCTCACCAAGGCCTTGTACAACTGCAGTAGTACCTCCCTGCTCCTGTACTCGAATCCTCTCGCTATAAATGCCAGCATACCGTTCGCCTTTTTCACCGCCTGCTGTACCTGCATGCCCACTTTCAATGACTGGTGTATAATGACACCCAGGTCTCGTTGCACCTCCCCTGTTCCTAATCGGCCACCATTCAGATAATAATCTGTTTTCCTATTTTTGCCACCAAAGTGGATAACTTCACATTTATCCACATTAAATTGCATCTGCCATGAGTTTGCCCACTCACCCAACCTATCCAAGTCACCCTGCATCCTCTTAGCATCCTCCTCACTGCTAACACTGCCACCCAGCTTCGTGTCATCCGCAAACTTGGAGATGCTGCATTTAATTCCCTCATCCAAGTCATTAATATATATTGTAAACAACTGGGGTCCCAGCACTGAGCCTTGCGGTACCCCACTAGTCACCGCCTGCCATTCTGAAAAGGTCCCGTTTATTCCCACTCTTTGCTTCCTGTCTGCTAACCAATTCTCCACCCACACCAATACCTTACCCCCAATACCATGTGCTTTAAGTTTGCACACTAATCTCCTGTGTGGGACCTTGTCAAAAGCCTTTTGAAAATCCAAATATACCACATCCACTGGTTCTCCCCTATCCACTCTACTAGTTACATCCTCAAAAAATTCTATGAGATTCGTCAGACATGATTTTCCTTCCACAAATCCATGCTGACTTTGTCCGATCATTTCACCGCTTTCCAAATGTGCTGTTATCACATCCTTGATAACTGACTCCAGCAGTTTCCCCACCACCGACGTTAGGCTAACCGGCCTATAATTCCCCGGTTTCTCTCTCCCTCCTTTTTTAAAAAGTGGGGTTACATTAGCCACCCTCCAATCCTCAGGAACTAGTCCAGAATCTAACGAGTTTTGAAAAATTATCACCTAATGCATCCACTATTTCTTGGGCCACTTCCTTAAGCACTCTGGGATGCAGACCATCTGGCCCTGGGGATTTATCTGCCTTCAATCCCTTCAATTTACCTAACACCACTTCCCTACTAACATGTATTTCGCTCAGTTCCTCCATCTCACTGGACCCTCTGTCCCTTACTATTTCTGGAAGATTATTTATGTCCTCCTTAGTGAAGACAGAACCAAAGTAATTATTCAATTGGTCTGCCATGTCCTTGCTCCCCATAATCAATTCACCTGTTTCTGTTTGCAGGGGACCTACATTTGTCTTTATCAGTCTTTTCCTTTTTACATATCTATAAAAGCTTTTACAGTCCGTTTTTATGTTCTCTGCCAGTTTTCTCTCATAATCTTTTTTCCCCTTCCTAATTAAGCCCTTTGTCCTCCTCTGCTGAACTCTGAATTTCTCCCAGTCCTCAGGTGAGCCACTTTCTCTGGCTAATTTGTATGCTACTTCTTTGGAATTGATACTATCCCTAATTTCTCTTGTCAGCCACGGGTGCACTACCTTCCTTGATTTATTCTTTTGCCAAACTGGGATGAACAATTGTTGTAGTTCATCCATGCAACCTTTAAATGCCTGCCATTGCATATCCACCGTCAATCCTTGAAGTGTCATTTGCCAGTCTATCTTAGCTAATTCATGTCTCATACCTTCAAAGTTACCCCTCTTTAAGTTCAGAACCTTTGTTTCTGAATTAACTACGTCACTCTCCATGTTAATGAAGAATTCCACCATATTATGGTCACTCTTACCCAAGGGGCCTCTCACGACAAGATCGCTAATTAACCCTTCCTCATTGCTCAAAACCCAGTCCAGAATAGCCTGCTCTCTAGTCGGTTCCTCGACATGTTGGTTCAAAAAACCATCCCGCATACATTCCAAGAAATCCTCTTCCTCAGCACCTTTACCAATTTGGTTCACCCAGTCTACATGTAGATTGAAGTCACCCACGTGGCTGAATTGAAAAAAATGTCTGAGCATTGTCAGTTCAGAGATGGGCTTAATGATGCACTGAGAGAGCATCTGTTTTGTGGGATCTTACTATCACAATTACGGATTCGGCAGTGCAACTCTGTTGCGGCAATTGTGCTTGTGAATTTGCACGTGTCAGCTAATTATTATTTAATTGTGATAGTATTTAACTTCATACTTGTCGTTGTAGTACTTGTCGATACTTGGACAGAACATAGCAGTGCTTTGCTACTGTTTTGCATTTGGCCTTCCCTGAGATATTGGACTTTCAAGTCAACAGACTCTGAAGACTAGCAGTTTAGATGTTTAGATGTTCTTTTCAGCCACAGTGTAGGCTTTGTTTTCCTTTTGAGAGTTTTAGTTAACGGCCCTGTTTGGCCTAGTGTTTATTGTTTTATTTTCCCTTTAACACTGTTTGTATTAAAGTCTGTAAACTATCGACCTGCTTCAGTGCCTCTCACTCCCCACTTAGGCCATATCCAAACCTGGTAACACTTATAAGAGAGCATTCAAAAAGTTTCCTGATTGAAGCACATCTCACATTTAAAAGAGCAATTGAAGTCGCTGCATCAATGGAAACAGCAGCCAGAGACACTGAGTTGCAATCAAGAATGAAAGGGAGCATGATCAAAATTGCAATATTTAAACAGAAACCTGCCTGGCCAAACATATTGTGTATCATTGTAGTAGGGGCTCAATGCAGAAATCCAGACCAATGCAGAAAATGCAACAAAGTAGGACACACACAAAGAGCATGTCAGGCAGACAAAAATACATTGACTGCTTGAGGAACAGATAAATATAAAAAATCAAGTTATAGTTTCAGAAAGAACACTAACCTGCATGCTGTTGTTGAAAAATCTGAAAATGATGAGTGGTACAGGACTGCGTAGTCTTGAGATTTACAATGTGTAAGCTAACAAGAGATAAACAATATGGCTTACACCAGAGGTGAACGGCAAATGAATTAAAAAGGAATTAGATACTGGTTACACTGTTTCAATCATACCACAAAATGAGTTTGAATGGCATTTCAAAGATACTGAAATTAAGTCTGCAGATAACCAACTAAGAACTTGTACTGGTGAAAAGATAACTCCCGTAGGAATGAGATTTGTAACAGTGAAATACTACAACTAAGAAGCCACCTTGCCTTATATGTGGTAAAAACAGCAGGGCCAGCATTGCGGAGATTTGATTGGCCAAGACAATTACAACTTGATTGAAGATCCAACTACCATTTGCATGCCACATCCCCTGCAATAGCGTCAACTGAAAGTGAATTAAGAAAGGTATTGGATGATACCACAGTAGTGTTCAAGGATGACACTGGAAAACTCAAATATATCAAGGGTAAACGAGTGTTAAGTGAAAATGCCACACTCAAGTTTTAAAAAGCCTGTCTGAGTCCAGTGCACTAGTTTACATGGTGGCTGAAGGAATTCTTTCCAAGACTGACTGGAGCCCATGGGCAATACTGGTGGTCCCAGTAGCAAAGAAGAATGGGTCTGTCAGGATCTGTGGTGACGTTAAGGTCAGCATCAACCCAGTAATGAAAGTAGATCAGTATCCTCTGCCCAGGATAGAGGATATGTTTGCAAAACTTTTTGGAAGAGAATACTTCGTCAAAGTGGACTTAACCGAGACCTACCTACAGATGGAGATGGAAGAAGACTCCAAATTGCATCTCAGCATAAACACTCACAAGAGACTACACCTGAATAGTCGGTTTATTTTTGGAGCTGCATCTGCACTTGCAATCTGGCAGAAAGCCATGGATCGGGTGTTACAAGGCTGTCCAGGTACTCAATGTTACCTGGATGACAGCATTGTTACCAGTGAAGATGTCAAGAAACATCTCCAAAATCTCAAAAAAGATTAGAAAATTCTGGGCTCAGAGCATGAAGCAACAAATGTGAATTCCTTATACCAAGCATCACTAACAGTGGCCACGCTAGTGATGCACAGGCATTGTACAAGTGTGCTGAGAAGATTCATGCAGCTGTGGATGCCCTAAAGCCAAAGGATGTGTCACAGTTGTGATCCCTTTTTTGGATTTATCAATTCCTACCAAACCTGGCTATTGTGCTCCATCCCTTGAATTCATTACCACAGTTTGGGAAAAAATGGCAATAGACAAAGCAGTAGGAGGTGGTTTTCTAAAAGGCAAAGGAAATGGTGCCATCAGACACTTTACTCACACATTATGATCCACACCTTCCTGTGAAGCTTGCCTGTGACACCTTGCCTTATGGTATAGGTGCAGACATGTCACATGTTATGAGTCATGGAAGTGAACGCCCCATACCCTTTGCATCACGTTCCCCTACCAGAGAAAAAATATGCACAGATTGCCAGAGGGACCTTGCGTCCGGTTTGGGATATAAAACGTTTCAACCAATAATTGTATGGGAGAGAGCTTAGCCTCATTACTGATCTTCAACCGCTAGTGTCCATCTTCTACCCATGTAAGGGTGTTCCACTGACAGCAGCGCATGGATTTAGAGATGGGCTCCATTTCTTGGGCGGCACAACTACAAGATGGAATTCAAGAGGATGACAAATCAGGGAAATGCTGATAGATTGTCCTGTTTACCCTTGGAAAAGGAAATACCTGAAAAATATACAAAAGAGGACACTCCTCTTGACGTATTCTCCCAAATGCAAATCAAAAGTCTCCCTATTATGGCAGAGGTAATCCCAAGGGACACCAGAGGAGTCCCCAAACTGTCTCAGGTCTACATGGCAATACAAAATGACTGGAATGTGCAACAGATAATCCAGTTCTCCGGTTTTTACCAGTGCCGGGATGAACTTGCCCTAGATGGGGGTTTGCCCTATGCGGAGATTCATAGTTGTTGTACTAGCCAAACTGAGAGCTAAAGTATCGGAGGAGGTACTGCATATGCCAGTCGTCTAGGCGTGATCAAAATGTAAGTGTTGGCTTGAAGTTTCGTCTGGTGACCTGGGATAGGTCAGCAGATTGATCAGCTTGCTATTCACTATTCAGGATGCCAACACATCCAGAAGGTGCAAAGAGCAGGGCCTCTCCAGCCCTGGGAATGGCCTGCATTACTCTAGCAGAGGATTCTTGTGGATTTTGATGGACTATTCATGGGCACAAATTTCTTGGTAGTAGTGGATGTGGGTGTAGCTACAAAGTGGCCCGAAGTGTTCCCAATAGCCTCCACCACAGTCTTGCACACTGTTGATGTGTTGAGAAGCCTCTTCTTAAGGACTGGTGTTCCATAGTAGTAGTAGTAGTAGTCATACTTTATTGATCCTGAGGGAAATTGGGTTTTGTTACAGTTGCACCAACCAAGAATAGAGTATAAATATAGCAATATAAAACCATAAATAATTAAATAATAATATGTAAATTATGCCAGATGGAAATAAGTCCAGGACTAGCCTATTGGCTCAGCGTGTCTGACCCTCCAAGGGAGGAGTTGTAAAGTTTGATGGTCACAGGCAGGAATGACTTCCTATGACGCTCAGCGTTGCATCTCAATGGAATGAGTCTCTGGCTGAATGTACTCCTGTGCCCAACCAGTACATTATGTAATGGATGGGAGACATTGTCCAAGATGGCATGCAACTTGGACAGCATCCTCTTTTCAGACACCACTGTCAGAGAGTCCAGTTCCATCCCCACAACATCACTGGCCTTACGAATGAGTTTGTTGATTCTGTTGGTGTCTGCTACCCTCAGCCTGCTACCTCAGCACACAATAGCAAACATGATAGCACTGGCCACCACAGACTCGTAGAACATCCTCAGCATCATCCGGCAGATGTTAAAGGACCTCAGTCTCCTCAGGAAATAGAGAGGGCTCTGACCCTTCTTGTAGACAACCTCAGTGTTCTTTGACCAGTCCAGTTTATTGTCAATTCGTATCCCCAGGTATTTGTAATCCTCCACCCTGTCCACACTGCCCCCCTGGATGGAAACAGGGGTCACCGGTACCTTAGCTCTCCTCAGGTCTACCACCAGCTCCTTAGTCTTTTTCACCTTAAGCTGCAGATAATTCTGCTCACACCATGTGACGAAGTTTCCTACCGTAGCACTGTACTCAGCCTCATCTCCCTTGCTGATGCATCCAAATATGGCAGAGTCATCAGAAAACTTCTGAAGATGGCAAGACTCTGTGCAGTAGTTGAAGAACACTTTGTCAGTGACAACGGACCACAGTTTGTTCTGGAACAGTTTCAGTCATTCCTGGAACCGAATGGAATAAGACATATTACACATGCACCGCATCACCCAGCTACAAATGGCTTGGAAGAAAGGTTTGTCCAGAGTTTGCAATGTCAGCAGAACACACTACACTAAATCAGAAGATCACCAATTTCCTCCTTGTAGCACACTCCACAGCCGACAACTCACCAGGTATGCTGTTCTGGGTCATCCATGTTTGTATCTCCTCAAACCCAATCTCTGCAATCCCAGTGTCAACTCCTACAACCAGCATGGAGGCCCAGAACCTGAGGTTGCTTCACGGACACAAATCTCATCTGCCAAGCAGAGTGACTTCTTTTGTCAAGAAAGACATTTTCAAACAAGAGTAAACAATCCTCCATTGTTGTAATTGTAAGTGTATTGTTTGTTTAAGCATCCTTTGTTGTTTACATAATTCATTATGGGTTTTGTGTACAAAATGCGCGAAAGGCACACATCATTGCATCAACATGTCATAGGTGAGTGCCTCACTAGAGACAAAGGGAAAAGAAGCTAAAACAACAGGAATTCTGCAGATGCTGGAAATTCAAGCAACACACATCAAAGTTGCTGGTGAACGCAGCAGGCCAGGTAGCATCTCAAGGAAGAGCAAACTAAATATGTGTCTTGCAAAAATGCCATCCCCTTCTCGCAATCTGGACTATTCCTCTTCTCACCCTGTCTCTTGCAAAAATGCCATCCCCTTCTCACTATTCCTCCGCAACTCATCTGCTCTCAGGATGAGGCTTTTCATTCCAGAACGAAGGAGATGTCCTCCTTTTTTAAAGAAAGGGGCTTCCCTTCTTCCACCATCAACTCTGCTCTCAAATGCATCTCCCCCATTTCATGCACATCTGCTCTCACTCCATCCTCCAGCCACCCCACTAGGAATAGGGTTCCCCTGGTCCTCACCTACCACCCCACCAGCCTCCGGGTCCAACATATTATTCTCCGTAACTTCCGCCACCTCCAACGGGATCCCACCATTAAGCACATCTTTCCCGCCCCCCCCCGCTTTCCCCAGGGATCGCTCCCTATGTGGCTCCCTTCTCCATTCGTTCCCCCCCATCCCTCTCCACCAATCTCCCTCCTGGCACTTATCCGTGTAAGCGGAACAAGTGCTACACATGCCCTTACACTTCCTCCTTCACACCATTCAGGGCCCCAGACAGTCCTTCCAGGTGAGGCAACACTTCACCTCTGAGTCAGCTGGGGTGATATACTGCGTCTGATGCTCCCAATGTGTCCTTCTATATATTGGCGAGACCCGACGCAGACTGGGAGATCGTTTCGCTGAACACCTACGCTGTGTCCGCCAGAGAAAGCAGGATCTCCCAGTGGTCACTCATTTTAATTCCACGTCCTATTCCCATTCTGATATGTCTATCCACGGCCTCCTCTACTGTAAAGATGAAGCCACACTCAGGTTGGAGGAACAACACCTTATATTCCATCTGAGTAGCCTCCAACCTGATGGCATGAACATCGACTTCTCAAACTTCCGCTAATGCCCCACCTCCCCCTCGTACCCCATCCGTTATTTATTTATATACACACATTCTTTTTCTCTCTCTCCTTTTTCTCCCTCTGTTCCCCTTACTATACCCCTTGCCCATCCTCTGGTTTCCTCCCCTCCCCCTTTTCTTTCTCCCTAGGCCTCCTGTCCCATGATCCTCTCATATCCCTTTTGCCAATTACCTGTCCAGCTCTTGGCTCCATCCCTCCCCCTCCTGTCTTCTCCTATCATTTTGGATCTCCCCCTCCCCCTCCTACTTTTAAATCTCTTACTAGCTCTTCTTTCAGTTAGTCCTGACAAAGGGTCTCGGCCCGAAATGTCGACTGTACCTCTTTCTAGAGATGCTGCCTGGCCTGCTGCGTTCACCAGCAACTTTTATGTGTGTTGCTTGAAATTCCAGCATCTGCAGATTTCCTCGTGTTTGCGAAAGAAACTAAATAGACCAGTTATGCTGGCTCCTGTGTTTTTCTTTCGGTTAGATTCTGGAGGTACAAAACATTACACCTACCTTTAGCTGAGGGGTCTCAAATTAGTTTTAACTTGAGACTTCCTCAGGGAAGTCTTCATGATCTCCTCTACAGACTAAACTACTGCCAAGACGACCTGGTAAAGTAATTTTTATTTTGATTGTTTATGGTGCTAAAGAGGAATAGGACACAACAAAACATGGGTCTCCCACATGTAGACACTATCTTCTAGTTAAAGTGCAAAGGATCTGGAGATAAGGTGAAAATTGTCTTTGGTTATGAACGCTCTCTAAATCAGATGGGATTTCATAAGACAATGGATTTTGGGCTCACCTATTGGTCATCCAGCTAATGCCTTCTTGTTGGCAAGTTCAAGGGTAGAAAAATATTCATTTCTTTTTCTTGTTAACCTTAGTTTCATGATTTTTTTTCCTCTATTGAAGTCAAATTCTCTCTGTTCCTATTGAATATATTACTGCCTTGGCCCTTAATCTGCCTCCAGTTTTAATTAAATTGAAAACCCTGCAGATGCAGCAAATCTGAAATAAAACAGGAAGGAAGCACTCAGAAGGCTGGACAGCATCTGTGAAAAGAGTAGCAGTTAATGTTTTAATTAAAGAACCTTCATCCAAATTGATTTTCTGATTTAGCTTCAATTCTTGTTTTTTTTTCTGGAATGAAGCATTTAAAGGCAGTATGAATGGACAGGCATCTCTCAGTATGTGGCTTGTAATAAATTTGTGGCAGGGTAGGGTATTAACATCACAGGAAGTGGAGCTGGGTCTGGCTTGCTGGAAACTGACTGTTCACATCCTTAACCAATGAAGTTGAAAAATCAATGAGAAATGGAAGTGGAATGTGTATAGGAAATGAAATGGATATTGAAGAGCCTTGGATAATGAATAATAAAGAATGAAGAAAGCAATCTTCATTGAAGGATCAAAAGTGGAGAAGGTGATCAATTTCAAATTCCTGGGTGTTAATATCTCTGAGGACCTAACCTGGACGAAACATATTGATGCAGCTATAAAGAAGTTAAGACATCAGCTATATTTCATTCAGAGCTTGAGATTTGGTTTGTCAACTAAAACACTCGAAAACTTCTACAGATGTACCATGAAGAGTATTCTGACTGGCTGTATCACTGTTTACTATTGGGGGGATGGGGGGCTACAGCATAAGATTGAAGTAATTTGCAAAAACTTGTAAAATTAGTCAGGTCCAACATGGATACTAGCCTCTGTAGTATCCAAGACACAGAAACATAGAAAACCTACAGCACAATACAGGCCCTTTGGCCCACAATGCTATGCCGGACATGTACTTATTTTAGAAATTACCTCGGTTACCCATAGCCCTCTATTTTTCTAAGCTCCATATACCTATAAAGAAGTCTCTTAAAAGACTCTATCGTATCTGCCTCCACCACCATCACCGGCAGTCTGTTCCATGCACTCACCACTCTTGTGTTAGCCATTTCAGCCCTGGGAAAAAGCCTCTGACTATCCACACGATCAATGCCTCTCATCATCTGATACATCTAAGGAGCGGTACCTTAAGAAGATGGCATCCATCATTAAGGACCCTCATCACCCACGACATGCCAACATCTCATTGCTACCATCGGGAAGGAGGTACAGACACCTGAAGACACATGCCCAGCGAATCAGGAACAGCTTCTTCCCCTCAGCCATCTGCTTTCTAAATGGACATTGAACCCACGAACACTACATCGCTACATTTTTATGATCCACTTATTTTAACTTATTTATTTAATAGACATATATATACCTATGGTAACTCAGATTTTTTCTCTATACTTATTTATCATATATTTCTTTGTACTGTTGCTGTAAAGTTAATGAATTTCACAACATATGCTGATGAAATTAAACCTGATTCTGATTTAGTTTCTGATTCTAGACAGAGAACAAATGAAAAGTTGTGAAAAATGTCCAGAAGAAAGTCAATACTTAGGATGCAACATCAATTCTTCTGTGACTTACTCTAATTGTTTTACAGAACCTCCCACATCTAAAAACAGTTTATCTAATTATTTATTTCTGCTTTGCTCAAACACTTGCATGTTTATATGTCTCTACTTTTCTTAGATGGCAGCAGTAACTGCTCCTTAAAGGTCTGCATTGTATAACGAGACTTTGGACAAACTTGAATTGTTTTCTCGAAAACTGGAGGCTGTTGGACAACTTGGGAGAAGTAATGTTAAATTATGAACGGCATAGATAGGGTAGGTAGTCAGGGTCTTCTTGCCAGGGTGGAATTGTCGGCTTCTACATCTTGGATCGAGGGCTTGTTGCCTGGGATTCTGCCAGTAAACCAATTGTGGGAAAAATAGTTACTCATGTTTTGAGAAGATCTGTATGGATGGCATGAGAAACAGTTTTTCATTGTATCTCAGCACATGTGCCAGTTTCCGGTTATCTTTCACACTGCACAGTGTCCTGAGCAAGGCAATGTTTCTCCAATGACTAAGAGAGCAGAGCTGCATCCAGCTTCAGACTAAAATTCATGCATCCTACTGTTAGCTCCCTGACCACAATGTGTGCTGCCTGTTGTCAGCTCTGTATTCCTGCAGAAAGGTGGTCCCCTCCTGGCTGGAGTGATCTGAGAGTGGATGAAGGCACAAAGACTAGATGCCATCTACCTATGTCTCAATCACCTGTGGAAATTTTCTCCAACTACTGCTCCACTGTATGAAATCTGGGGCCATTCGACGCTTTGCTCTGCAGAACCTCCACGTGGGAAAACACCCCTTTGGCTCTTCATAAACTCTACTGAAGTGTTATTATGTATTATTATTAGAGCTTAGCGAATGAAACACTTGTGCCCAACCTGGATGTTTAACCCTTGCAGAACGCAGTAGCTGAGTGTTTGTGGTATCAGGTGCAAAATTGTCTTTCACATCCTCAGAACATCCTCTCCTCCTACTCTATGGTGCAGTGGCTTTTCAAGAGGGGAGAGGTGGTAGGGGTGGGGATAGTGAGGAGACTGTCAGGGCCTGAGCTCTTGGTGTTTCTGATTCTCTGTAACGGTAAAGGGAAAAGATCATGGTAATAATGAATAATTGATGCTCCTGGATGGAGAATCCAGTAAAAAGGCAGATGCATATAGACACAGGTCTCAATGGTCACCTACTGCTTCTATTTTGCCTTTGTTCTGGGAGCTTGTCTGAAATCCCTGAGTAGGAGGGCATAATTCTAATGCTCCAACACACGCACTAGGATGTTGAAACATGTTGGTAAAGTGAGAGGACCACTCCCTCCCTTGTAGATCCTTTCTAGTAGCTGTTAGGTCAATGGAACAGTACATACAGTATACATTCCAGCAGAACGGGCTTCATGGTGGGAGGCTTTTAAGGAGCCCTACCTTCAATTAGCTTCAGTGTGGGGTGACAAGAACTTGTTATTTTACCTTTAAATGCAGTGACCCATGCATTAGCAGCTTAGAGGCAGCATTGTTTATTTAAAATGTGCTTAGACATTATTGCAAGGATTGTGATCACATACTGTATCCAACATGTGCCAACATAAATAAGCTTGAGCTAAACATACAATGATTGCTTAGCATTTCAACGTAGGAATGCTTCTGTTTTGTGAAGCTTTTCAACATAAAGTTACAAACGGGGGAAAAGCTGGAATGGAATACCACGTACACAAGGGGAGGGAGTAGAGGTTTATCTGGTGAGGAAAGCTGTGAAAACAGAAATATATATGGGATACAGGAGATCCTGCAGATGCTGAGAATCCAGAGTAACAAATGAACACATACAGACTAACACACGCAGGTCTGGCAGTATCTATGGAAAGGAATAAAGAGTCCACATTTCAGGTCAAGGCATTTCATCAGGGCCAGAAAGAAAGGGAGAAGAAGCTTGAATAAGAAGCTGGGTGGAGGGGAAGTGGTGGGGGTAAGGGAAGGCATACAAGCTAGAGGGTGATAGGTGAAGTTAGATGGCGAAGGTAGGTGGTGACGGAGGGAAGGTCAGAAGGAGAAAAAACAAAGGGCTGAAGAAGAAGGAATCTGATAGGATAGTGGACCATGGGAGAAAGGGAAGGAGGGGCACCAGAAGGTGATAGACGGGTAAGGAAAAGAGATGAGAGCAGAGCCAGAATGGGGAATGGAAGAAGAGGAAGAGGGAGGGGGAGAAACTACAGCAAGTTAGAGAAATCAATGTTCATGTTGTCACATTGGAGGCTACCCAGATGGAACATGAGGTGTTGCTCCTCCAACCTGAGAGTGGCCTCATCTTGATTGAATTCATTGAAAGAAGCAGATCTAATTACATGAAATTTAAAAATTAACTGAACAGACTGAGCAAAATTAGTTCTTAGATCAAAATGTTTTATATTATATTGAACATGAAATATTATGAGTCTTGACACCCCCACCAATCAGAATCTGTAATGAACTACACATACACTTAAAATACAGAAACGTATCTAAACAACAGACTCTGCTCTGAAATATTTCTGATCATTTTCATTAGAAGTAAATGATCTGTTGAAGGAGCTCAGTGAATCAATTAGCATCCCTAAATATCTGGATAGCAATGATGCATACATCAGGATGAATACATCAATGCCCTCAAATAGAAAATCCTACAAAAAGTTGTGGAAATGGCCCAGACCATCGCCAGTAAAGCCCTCCCCGTCACTGAGCACAGCTACACAGAGTGTTGTCATAACAATGCAGCATCCATCATCAGGGTCCCCACTATTTATGTCATGTTCTCTTCTCGCTGCTACCATCAGGGAGAAAGTACAGGAGTCTCAGGACTCACACCACCAGCTTCAGGAGTTATTATCCCTCAACTATCAGGCTCTTGAATCAGAGGGGATAATTTCAGTCAGCTTCACTTGCCCATCATTGAAATGTTCCCACAACCAATGGACTCACTTTCAAGAACACTTCATCTCACATTCTTGATATTTATTAATTCTTTCTTTTTTTTTCTTATGTATTTGCACAGTTTGTTGTCTTTTGCATATTGGTTGTCTACCCTGTTGGGTGTGGTCTTCCACTGATTTTATTGTGTGTCTTGGACTTTCAGAGTATACCTGCAAGAAAATAAATCTTAGGGCTTTATATGTAGTTTGATAATAAATTTACTTTGAACTCTGATATGCAGGGGGAAAGGAATAGTCTTTGTTTCTGCTTGAGACTCTGCTTCAAGACCTGGATGACCTGAAATGTCAAGGATTCCTTTTCCCTACAGAAGTTGCTGGACACACTGAGTTCCTCAAGCAGGTTGCTGATTGCTCCAGATTCTAGCATCCTTGATCTCTTGTGCCTCCTGGTCATTTTCATTATTCTTTTACATGGATTAATTCAGAGCTTGGAAATGCTTATCCTTAACTGTTCTGTAGAAGCAGATACATACACTTACCAATCCAATGCACTGGCCCCTTCTGCTGCTTAGTCATAGACAGATAGAATCGTAGAACTCCACATCACAGGAGCAGGCTGTTCTGCCCACCTAGTCCACGTCAAACAATTAATCTGCCTAGTCACACCGACGTACACCTGGACCATAGCCCTCCATACTCTCCCATCCATGTACCTCTCCAAACCTCTTAAGTGTTGAAATTGACTCTACATCCTTCACTTTGGCAGCTCGTTCCATACTCTCACCACCCTCTGAGTGAAGAAGTTCCCCCCCTTGTTCCCCTTAAACATTTCACCTTTCTCTCTTAACCCATGAACTCTAGTTGTAGTCCCACCCAATCTCAATGGAAAAAGCCTGTTTGCATTTACCATATCTTTTGTATTCCTCTATCAATCCCCTTAATATTCTATGTTCTAGGGAATAAAGACTTAACCTATTCAACCTTTCCCTATAACTCCTCAAGTTCTGGCAACATCCTTTAAATTTTCTTTGCACTTTATTTACATCTTTCCTGTAGGTAGATGACCAAAACTACACACAATATTCCAAATTAGGCCTCACCTAATTATATCCCAACTCCTGTACTCAATACAATGATTTATGAAGGCCAATGTGCCAAAAGCTTTCTTTATGACCCTATCTGCTTCCAACACCACTTTTAAGGAATTATGGATTTGTATTCCCAGGTACCCCTGTTCTGCCATACTCCTCAGTGCCCTACCACTCACCATCAAAGGCCAACACCTCACACTTGACCGTATTAAATTCTATCTGACATTTTTCAGCCCACTCTTCCACTGGTCCAAATCCTACTGCAAGCTTTGATAGCCTTCCTCTCTGTCCACTATACCCCCAATCTAGGTGTCATCTGCAAAGTTGTTGATCCAGTTTATCACTTCATCATCCAGATCATTGATACAGATGACAAACAACAATAGACCCTGCACCAATCCGTGTGGCAGGCTTCCTGTCACGACGTTTGGATGGCCCGAGTGCAGAGTGAGAGACACTGAAGTGGGTCGATATTTCACAGACTTTAATGTGAACAGAGTTAGAGGGAAAAGAAAACAATAACTGCTAGGCCAAGCAGGGCCGTTAACTAAAACTCTCAAATGGAAAAAGAAGCCAACACTGGCAGAAAGGAATAACTAAATATAAAATGAATGCCGCTAGTTTTCAGAGTCAATTGACTCAACAGTCCAATTTCTCAGGCAAGTCCAAATGCAAGCAGGCAGTGAAACTTTGCTGTGCTTTGCTCAAGTCTCGACAAGCACTACAGCGAAAAGGATGGAGTTAAATACCATCACAATGAAATAATAATTAGCTGACATGTGCATATTCACGAGCGCAATTGCCATATCCACTGCACTGCTGAATCCATGGTTGTGACACCTCCAGTCGGAGAGGAAACTACCTAATACCACTCTACCACTCTTTGGCATCTCCAGTGAAAACAATGCCAAATCTAATTTACTACCTCATCTTGAATGCCGAGCAATTGAACCTTCTTGACCAACCTCCCATGTGGGACCTTGTCAAAGGCCTTGCTAAAGTTCATGTTGACAGCATTCACTGCCTCATCTGGTAACTTCACTGAAAAATTGTCTAAGATTGGTTAGACACAATCTACCACACCCAAAGCCACAATGACTATCTCTAATCATTACCTGTCGATCTAAATACTTATAAATCTGGTCCTTTAGAATACGGTCCAATAACTTACCCATGACTGATGTTGGGCTCACCAGCCTATAAATTCCTGGTTTAATCTTAGTGCCTTTCTTAAATAATGAACAAGCCCTGGAGATTTATCCACCTTAATTAACCTCACAATAGCAAAAGCCTCCCCCTCTGTGATCTGTATTGGGGATATGACCTTGCTGCTGCTATAGACTCTGTTTGTCTCCCAAGTAAATGCAGATGCAAATTGAGCTGCTAGCTGTTCCCCTCCTGCAACCAAGTATTAGTAATGGCTACAATATCATAATTGCGTGTGCTGATCTATGTACCTTTCCTACAAACACTCCTTGCATTTAATATATGCATCTCAGAACATTAGTCTCACCATGCTTAATCTTTTGTTTCCTAACTTTGTATGTAGGCTTAAAAATACCTTTCTCCACAACCACTCTACTCTCTGTTCTGATGGTCTGGTTCCCACCCCCTGCAACTCTGGTTTAAACCCTTCCCTCCCCAGAGCAGCACTAGCAAACCTTCCTGCCAGTTATTAGTCTCCTTCCAGTTCATGTACAAACTGTCCCTTCTGTACAGCTTCCACCTTCCCTGGAAAGGAGCCCAATGATCCAAAATTCCTTCCTGCACCACCTCCTTAGCCATGTGTTAAACTGCATGATCATCCTATTTCTGGCCTCATTAGCATGTATCATGGGCAGCAATCCAGAGATAACAATGCTGGAGGTCCTCTCCCTTAACTTAGCACCTAAATCCTTGAACACATTATGTAGGATCTTATCACCTCCCTACCACTGTCATTGGTACCGACTTGAACCACGACCTCTGGCTGCTCATCTGTTCACTTAAGATTGTTGTGGACTCGATCAGAGATGTCCCTGACTCTGGCACCAAGAGGTAACTTAGCATCTAGGATTCTCATTCTCGTCCACAGATCCTCCTTTCTGTTCCTCAACCAATGAATCCCCTATCATTGCCTCATATCCCTCCTTCCCTTCTGAGCCACAGAGCCAGACTCTGTGCCAGAGACCTGAACACTGTGGCTTTCCTCAGCTAGGCCCACCCCTACCAACAGTATCCAAAGTTGTTGAGGAGAATGGGTATCAGGATATTCTGCACTGGCTGCCCATCCCATTCTTCCTCCTGACAGTCACACAGTTACATGTGCCCTGCACCTTGTGTGTAACTACCTCCCTGTGTGTCCTGTCTACCAACAACTCAGTCTCCTGAATAATCCGGAGTTCATCCAGTTCCAGCTCCAGCTCCTTAACATGGAGTGTTAGAAACTGCAACTGGATGTAGTTGTAGTTGTCAGAGACATTGGAGGTCTCCTTGCCTTCTGACATCCCACAAAAGGTGCATTCTCTATATCAGCATTTGGACACATATGGAGAGATTAAGGATAGTCAGCATGGTTTCATGTGCAGTAGGTCACGTCTAGCTAATCTTGCAGAGTTTTTCAAGGAAGTTACCAGGAAAGTGGATGAAGGCAAGGCAGTGGATGTTGTCTACATGGACTTTGGCAAGACACTTGACAAGGACCCGCATGGAAGGTTAGTCAAGAAGGTTCAGTCACTCGGCATTCAAATTGAGGCATTAAATTGGATTAGACATTGGCTTTGTAGGGGTAGCCAGAGTGTGGTAGTAGATGGTTGCCTCTTTGACTGGAGTCCTGTGACTAGTTGAGTGCTGCAGGAACTGGTGCTGGGTCCATTGTTGTTTGTCATCTATGTAAATGTTCTGATGTTAATGTGGTTAACTAGATTAGCAAATTTGCAGATGATACAAAGATTGTGAAGGAGGACGTGGGGATTTCAGGTTTTCAAGTTTTGTTTATTTTTCCTTTTTTATGTAGGGAGGAAGGGGTAATGCCTTTTCTTTCAACAATCCATGTTTTTTTTCTGTATTTCATGGCTATCCAGCGAAGACAAATATCAGACATGCATACTTTGACAATAAAATTAATCTTTTAAGCTTTGAGTTAAAAAACGCAGCAAGAAATAGTGGAGTAAAAAAGCTGCACAGCAAGTGCTTCTTCGGGAAGGGACAGAGATGGTCATGGTAAAAAAGGACAGAAAATGGTCAAATTCGTGGGTTTATGAGCACTGAGTACCAGGTGATAAAAATCATTTTTAAAAAGCAGAAATGGCTGGCTAGATTGTGAAGACAGATGCATTTGATTGTACAAGAGATAACTGGATGTTGTCTACTGAGCGAATTGAGCAGTATTTTGAAGCAAATGAATAAGCCAATGAAAAACAACTGCAGTTCTGCTGTGTGCATTGGGTATAAAGGCATGCAATTTGCTTTGAAATTTAACTGCTCCAACCAAAACAGCTGAAATGAGCTTTGCTGTTATCATGAATGAAATGCAAGAACATTTTGACTCAAAATATTTAGATTCATATGCCATCTTTAAGTTTGCTGATGATACAACCAATGCTGGCAGAATCTCGATAGTGACAAGAGTGTGTACAGGAGCAAGGTATACCAGGTAGTTAAGTGGTGTTGTTGAAAGACCACAAGAGTTGTTGAAAGACAGCAACAACCTTAAACTCAGTGTTTGTAAGACCAAAGAGCCGATTGTAGACTTCAGAAAGGGTAAGAGAAGGGAACACAAACCAATCCTCACAGAGTGAACAGAAGTGAAGAGAGTGAACAATTTCAAGTTTATGGGTGTCAATACGTCTAAGGACCTAACCTGATCACAACATATTGATGCAGCTATAAAGAAGGAAAGACAGTGGTTATATTTCATTCAGAGTTTGTGGGGATTTGGTTTGTCACCTAAAACATGTGAAAATCCCCAAAATTTACAAAAGCAGATACTCCTTTTGACGTATTCACCCTCATGTAAATTGAAATTCTCCCTATTACGGCAGAGATTATCCCAAGAGAACCCAGAATAGGCTCCATACTGTACCATGGCTCCATGGTAACCCAAAATGGATGGAATAAGCAGCAGGAATTTACTAGCGGAGGGATGAACTTGTTCTTGATGGAGGTTGCCTTATGTGGAGATTGAGAGTTGTTGTACAAACCAAGCTGAGTGCTAGAGTGTTGGAGGAGCTACATGCTGGTCATCTAGGCATAGTCAGAATGAAAGTGTTGGATTGAAGATTTGTATGGTGATCTGGGATAATTAGTAGATCGAGCAGTTTGCCATGCACTGTTTGGGACGCCAAGTCCAGAAGAAAGTTGTCCAGAGCTGTCAAATCCACTTCCTGCAGTCCCACAGTCAACTCCTACAACCTCCATGGAGGAGTTCCCAAAACTTGCGATTGTTTCACAGCCACAAAATGTATTATGTATTGATTTAGAGTTTATAGCTAAGCAGGGTGGTGTGTTGTATATTTAATATTTCAGTGATATTGAGTAATATTGTCAATATGTTGTTTGATTAAGCAGTCTTTATTGTTCACATAATTCATTACTTTTTATATGTAAAAATACTTGAATGGCAATAGTTATTATGCCACTACATTATAAATATGCAACTCACTTAAAATGAAAACAAAGCTTACATGATCTCTTGGGCTCCCATGTTTTTCTTTCAATTAGTTATATGTTTTTTTAGAGTTACATGCCACTGTCCTGCCTGGATCCCCACTGCTCTAAATATGCAATAAGAAAGAAAGAATAAATAATGAAAAAAACTTATGTATGGCCTATGCCTCTCCTCACCGAAGCCTCAATGAGCCATAGCCTCAACTCCCCACTCGAGTGCTGGCCCACTCACATAATGTCTGCTCTACTTAAACCTAACTCTTGGACCTTGCCTAGTGCCTAATTATGCGTAATCCTATATCTCCTCAGGGACAGTGGTATGCAAGATGTGCCGACTGCCCCACTCACTTCTTTCAATCTTTCTCCCTTTACATGATCCAAAATTTCCTCTGGAACTGTGGTGTGTAAAATGTGCCAACTACTCTCGCTTCCTTCATTTAAACTCTCTTTCCCACTATGCAATCCAATGTCTCCTCAGGAACTGTGGAGCACAGAAAGTTCTCAGGTGCTTTTTAACACATGGACATTCACAGGGGGACTATAGGCAGTTTTAGCTTCTAGCTTCCTGGGGATTTGGTTTGCTTCTTGTTTAGTGCATTCAGCAAGGCATGGTTAATTTTATCCTGCCGCCATATGGCTTGACTTAGCTCTGCCATTTGCTGGGAAATCCAGAGAGAACTAAGCTTCAGAGCTCTTCCTGCTTAGTGACAACCACGGCTAACAACATGAAAGATGAGAACATCTGATGTAAGTTTCCAATCTGTTTTCATTCAGCTGCTGAATTATTCAAAGAGTCATAACAGAAATAAACTCTATTCTACTGTATATCTCCTTATATATCTTACTCTATTCTTGCATATTGATTAATATCATTTGTTATAGAATTCCATTCATGAGATTATCTCTGCTTTCTGAGTGTGCATGAGTGTGTGTTAATTGTGCACAAGTGCACGTGTGTGTGTGCTATAATTGTCACTGTAACATTTTACACATTGTACGTAATTTGGATGGCCTTTCTAATTGAATTTTAAAAATGTTATTTAAACTGAAAATATTCTACAAACGCATTTAGTTTCCCAGCATTATGTGGTTAAAAAAAACATTCACCTTCCAGAGTACTTTAGTGTGCTACAGAAATAGTAGAATAACTTTTTTGCTGCAGGTGGAAAGAACTGAACGATCTGATAATTGTAAAATTTGTTGAAGAATAGCAAGTAACATGAGAGTAAGATTAATAAGAATGAACAATTGCAAGGGGTCAAAGTGCTAACCTCTCTCTAGCAAGTTGGAATGCATACATTAACACGGTGCAGACTTCCACAAGTGTTTAAAAATTATGGATCTGACAACCAAGGAAGTGCTGCATGCAATTGGATGTCAGTGTGTGTGCCTGAAATCCACTCTCTGTTAACAAGGCTAACACACAGAGGACTGGGGTGAATTATCACAGAGTTTTGATTTTCAATAATGTATCATGTGTCTTTGAATCTGGATCCTAATGTCCATAAATCTGTTGCTTAACCAATCCAGTTCCCCGGCATTGGTACCTTTAAATGTCTTTCAAACACAGATGTTGTGATACTGGGAATACCTTCGGTCAATATGCTGTAGGTGCTCTTAGAGAGCTCCAGGTAGCAGAGAGGTGTGCAGATTGGAGAAGGTTGTATTAGATATCGTTTTACTGATGGAAGGAGTTAGGAAAGATGGTGTCAGTGGTTTTTGCAGACCCAGGAGACCTTTTCCAATTCCTCCACGAAACGCCTTATTCTTTTTCTTTTATGTCTTTCTTTTCTTTTCAAGGTGGTTGGGGTTAGGTCAGAGCCCGTGATCCACAGTTCAAACTACCATTCTCCGCAAGGTGTGTCCTGGCACTTTGCTTTCTCCAGCAGCAGCCTGGATGATGAGTACTTTCGGGGAACAGCCCCATGGATGATCCGATTCCTCACCGATTTCACTGACTGAAGCATTGTGGGAGACTGAAACATTGTGACAGCAGGCAGGGTGTTCTGCTGTTGGAAGAAGGCCTCTATACTCGAGTGATCCATCTCTCTTTCTCTCTCTTGATGCAGGGTGAGAGTCTGTTGGTCCCCGAGTGGGGGTGGGGGGAGAGATGCAGGGGAAGGGGCCTGGAGGAGCAATGTGGAAGATTGTAACATTAGAACAGCGAGTTGCTGGTCTACTCTCTCATTGTTGCAGGAGAGTGACCGCTTTCTCCCTTGATGGAGAGAGAGAGCAAGGTGTCTTTGGAGAATTTTGCTATTGCTTGCATGGTGAGGTGGGGTTCTGAGCTTCTGCTGGCAAAAGTGGGAGCAGGGCAGGGTGAGGGTCGATGTTTCTCGTGTTGCCTGTGCGTGGGAGAGCTTTGGGGTTCTGATGTCTCTAAAATTGATTCTTTGGAGTTTCCTCTTTTGTGGATGTCTGTGAAGAGTAAGAATATCAGGTAGTACACTGTATACGTTCTCTGATATTAAATTGAACTATTTGAACTGAAAACATTAATGGAGTGAACATCTACCTGTGTAGTACCTGACAGCCCATGCATTCAGCTACAGCAATGTCAGTAAAGGGATCAAAAAGCAGTTAGGAGTTTCTTGTAGTCATTTTTGCAGTTTCACAAATGTTTGGCCTCTGTCTGTTGGTCCTCCTTCACAGTAGGTAGCGTGACTGAAAGATATCTAACATAAAAGTTAACGGGACAGTTACATACGTGGATAGAGCGTTGGCTGATTGGCAGGAAACAGAGAGTGGGAATAAAGGGATCCTATTCTGGTTGGCTGCTGGTTACCAGTGGTGTTCCACAGGGGTCCGTGCTGGGGCCGCTCCTTTTTACATTGTACATCAACGAATTGGATTATGGTATAGATAGCTTTGTGGATAAGTTTGCTGACGATACGAAGATAGGTGGAGGGGCCGGTAGTGCTGAGGAAACGGAGAGTCTGCAGAGAGACTTGGATAGATTTGAGGAATGGGCAAAGAAGTGGCAAATGAAATACAATGTTGGAAAGTGTATGGTTATGCACTTTGGCAGAAGAAATAAATGGGCAAACTATTATTTAAATGGGGAAAGAATTCAAAGGTCTGAAATGCAATGGGACTTGGGAGTCCTCGTACAGGATACCCTAAGGTTAACTTTCAGGTTGAGTCGGTAGTGAAGAAGGCGAATGCAATGTTGGCATTCATTTCTAGAGGAATAGAGTATAGGAGCAGGGATGTGATGTTGAGGCTCTATAAGGCACTGGTGAGACCTCACTTGGAGTACTGTGGGCAGTTTTGGTCTCCTTATTTAAGAAAGGATGTGCTGACGTTGGAGAGGGTACAGAAAAGACTCACTAGAATGATTCCGGGAATGAGAAGGTTAACATATGAGGAACGTTTGTCCGCTCTTCGACTGTATTCCTTGGAGTTTAGAAGAATGAGGGGATACCTCATAGAAACACTTCGAATGTTGAAAGACATGGACAGAGTGGATGTGGCAAATTTGTTTCCCATGATGGGGGAGTCTAGTACGAGAGGGCATGACTTAAGGATTGAAGGGCGCCCATTCAGAACAGAAATGCGAAGAAATTTTTTTAGTTAGAGGGTGGTGAATCTATGGAATTTGTTGCCATGGGCAGCAGTGGAGGCCAAGTCATTGGGTGTATTTAAGGCAGAGATTGATAGGTATCTGAGTAGCCAGGGCATCAAAGGTTATGGTGAGAAGGCAGGAGAGTGGGACTAAATGGGAGAATGGATCAGCTCATGATAAAATGGCGGAGTAGACTCGATGGGCCGAATGGCCGACTTCTGCTCCTTTGTCTTATGGTCTTATAACTTGTAATTCCCAGGCATGGATGCAGTTGTAGATATTCCCCTTGGAATACTGCACAAGTAGGAAAAGGAACTGCAGTTTCATGAGCAGTACTTGCTGCCAGGAGTGGGTGAAAAGAGGAAGCTGAGGAAAAAAGAGCCCAAATACTGCATTCTCCCAGGATATTCAGGAAGTGAGAAGTCGTGTATAAGGCATTTGCATTTCAGAAAAAATTTCTCACTTCAATCTTTTGCTTGTTATGGGTCTGTTGCAATCTTGGAGTCGGGCAAGGACTTCATAGACAAAGACTATAAGGTTTTATGGACATGGTGTCTTTCAAACTGGAACTGAGGACAATTATTACCTACAGTGAACACTGGAACACCTTTTTCCTTCCCTCTTGTAGGGTGCTGTCAGGTGAAAATTGCAGTGATTACTAAACTCCTGACAGCTTCTGACATTACTCTGTGGGTGATAAAAGCCATCCAGGCCCTACATGAGAATTGGACAACCAGTTGCTGTGTGATGATAGTGAATCATGTTTATGAATGTGTGATGTTCTGGAAGCTGTCACAATGCCTTCATTCTGTGGCAGGTTGCTGTGGTACCATACTCAATGGACGTGATGGCACTAAAATGCTCAGCAGCAAACAATAAAGGCCATACTAATCTACCAAATGTGACAGAGCAGGACAGGGCCATACAGTAAAAATGTTCCCATGCCATTGACAGGTTTGCTGAAACCCTGCAGAGATTGGGAGCCAAGCTTCACCACTGGCCTGCTGTTCCTTCCCATCACCATCAGAGGACAATCCTCAACTTTCAGCAGTAGTCCACCGCCTTAACTTCTCTCCATTCTATCAAGTTAATGTCTGCATTGTGGCAGTGCAAAGGTTCAAATTACTGCTGGGTCCACTGCAATGTGTTGTGTGGTATTTTGTGATGTTGTCAGGTTACCTGAAAAGCTATGGTATTGCTGGAACAAAATTCCCAGCTCACACTATGTTTCTGCCATAACTATTAAATTTCCATTGCCTAATGTTTACAAACTAATTTCAATGTATTCCAGGCTTTTCACATTCTCCAGGCTGCCAATAGAACATCACTGCCAACAAAGTAATTTGTCTGATGGTTACTGCAGTAATGAAGAGAAAGGTAACTTGTTCAGCCAAGTTCTACAAACAGTATTGAACTTAAGAGTCATAGATTCATACAGATTAGAAACAGACCCTTAGCTGCACCTGATCCATGCTGAGCAAGATGCATTCACTCTCTCCTGATTTACCCCAACCTATATCCCCTAGTGCTTGATTCCCTGACATAGGGGGAAAATGTGTGTGCATTCATCCTACCAATAGACTTCAGAATTTAATGCACCTCAATGAGATCATCCCTCATTCGCAGACACTCCAAAGAATAAGGTCTCAACCTGTTAATCTCTCTCCACAATTCAATCCTTGAATCCTGACAACATTCTCATAAATCTTTTCTACAAACTTTTCAACATAGTGGCAATTTTCCTACAGCAGACCAAAACTGACTGTGATATTCTAAGTGTGCCCTCACCACTGTCTTGTACAACTATGTATTATTAGTTGTGATTTTACTTTATTTACAAATATTTAGGAGGCAAATAAGAATAGAGAACATTTTCTTTTTACAGTTGCAATTGCAATTGGATCTTTTACATAGAAGGTACATTTCATTTACATTAAGTAACAACACCTTCAATTTTACAGTACTCCTAATTAGTATATAGAACATTACAGCACAGTTCAGGCCCTTTGGCCCACGATGCTGTGCCAACCTTTTCAACTACCGTTAGATCAATCTAATCCTTTTCTCCCACATGACCCTCTATTTTTCTTTCATCCACATGATTATCTATAAGTCTCTTTCTTAACTATCCTTAATGTATCTTCCTCGAACACCAACCACAACAGCACCCCCCCCCCACCGCATTGTGTTCCACAGACTCACCACTCTGCATAAAAATACTTACCTCTGACATTCCATAGAAACATAGAGACATAGAAATCTGCAGCACATTACAGGCCCTTCGGCACACATAAGACCATAAGATATAGGAGCAGAAGCAGGCCATTCAGCCCATCGAATCTGCTCCACCATTCAATCATGCACTGATCCAATTCTTCCAGTCATCCACACTCCCCTGTTTTCACCCCATACCCTTTGATACCCTGGCTAATCAAGAACCTGTCTAGCCTGGCCTTAAATACACCCAATGGCTTGGCCTCCATAGCCACTCATGGCAGCAAATTCCACAGACTTACCACCCTCTGACTAAAGTAATATCTAGGTGTTTCAGTTCTAAAAGGACATCCTTCAATCCTGAAGTCGTGCCCTCTTGTCCTAGAATCCCCTACAATGGGAAATAACTTTGCCACAATGTTGTACTAACCATGTAACCTACTCTAGAAACTACCTAGAATCTCCCTACCACATAGTCCTTTGTTTTTCTGTTTTCCTTCTACTTTCTTCAAATCACCTTGAAATTATACCCCCACATATTAGCCATTTCAACCCTGGGAAAAAGTCTCTGGCTGTCCATTCTACCCATGCCTCTTATTATCTTATATTCCTCTTTTCAAGTCACCTCTTGTCCTCCCGCACTCCAAAGAGAAAATCTCCAGTTCACACACCCTATCCTCATAAGACATGCTCTCTAACCCAGGCAGAATACTGGTAAATTTCCTCTACACCATCTCTAAGACTTCCACATCCTTGAGGTAACCAGAAATGAACATGATAATCCAAGTGAGGTCTAACCAGAGTTTTATAGAGCTGCAATAAATGTTTTTTCAAGTATGTTAAAAATAAAAGAGAAGTGATAGAGGATATAGGACCTTGAGAAAATGAATCAGGAGAAATAATAATGGGGGACAAGGAGATGGCTGATGAACTAAATGAGTATTTTGTATCAGTCTTCACTGTGGAAGACACTAGCAGTTTCCCTGATGTTGTAGTGTGTGAAGGAAGAAAAGTGGGTACAATTACTATTACAAGAGAGAAGATGCTCAAAAGCTGAAAAACCTAAAGGTATATAAGTCACCTGGACCAGATGAACTGCATCTAGGGTTCTGAAAGAGGTAGCGCTAGAGATTGTGGCGGCATTAGAAATGATCGTTCAAAAATCATTGGACTCTGGCGTGGTGTCAGAGGACTGGAAAATTGCAAATGTCACTCCACTCTTTCAGAAAGGAAGAAGGGAGCAGAAAGGAAATTATAGAACAGTTAGTCTGACCTCAGTGGTTGGGAAGATGTTAGAGTCAATTTAAGAATGAGGTGATGGAGTACTTGGTGACCCAGGACAAGATGGTACAAAGTCAGCATAGTTTCCTCAAGGGAAAACCCTGCCTGATGAACTTGTTGGAATTCCTTGAGGAGATTACAAGTAGGAGACATAAAGGGGTTGCAGTAGATGTTATATATTTGGACTTTCAGAAGGCCTTTGACAAGGTGCCACACGTGAGGCTGCTTACCAAGTTAAGAGCCCATGGTATTACAGGAATGTTACCAACATGGTTAGACCATTGGCTGATTGGCAGAAGGCAGCGAGTGGGAATAAAAGGATCCTTTTCTGGTTGGCTGCCATTAACTAGTGGTGTTCCACAGGGATCGGTGTTGGAACCACTTCTTTTTATGCTGATATAAATGATTTAGATGATGGAATAGATGGCTTTGTTGTCAAGTTTGCAGATGATACGAGGATTGGTGGAGGGGCAGTAGTGCTGAGGAAATAGGTAGGATGCAGAAGGACTTAAACAGATTAGGAGAATGGGCAAGAAAGTGGCAAATGAAGTACAATGTTGGAAAATGCACAGTCATGCACTTTCTTAGTAGAAATAAATGTGCAGACTATTTTCTAAACAGGGAGAAAACCCAAAAATCTGAGATGCAAAGGGACTTGGGAGTCCTTGTGCAGAACACCCTGAAGGTTAACTTGCAGGTTCAGTCAGTGGTAAGGAAGGCAAATGCCATGTTTGCATTCATTTCAAGAGGTCTGGAACAGAAGAGCAAGGATGTGATGCTGAGCCTTTATAAGGCACTGGTGAGGCCTCACCTTGAGTATTGTGAACAGTTTTGGGCCCCTCATCTAAGAAAATATGTGCTGACATTGGAGAGGGTACAGAGGAGGTTCACAAGGATGATTCCAGGAATGAAAGGGTTATCATTCGAGGAACATTTCATGGGTCTGGGTCTGTACTCGCTAGAATTCAGAAGGATGAGGCAGAATCTCATTGAAACCTTTCAACTGTTCAAAGGCCTAGACAGAGTACATGTGGAAAGGATTTTTCCCATGGTGGGAGAGTCTCGGACAAGAGGGAACAGCCTTAGGATAGAGGAGTGTTCTTTCAAAACAGAGATGCAGAGAAACTTCTTTAGCCAAAAGGTGGTAAATTTGTAGAATTTGTTGCCACATTCAGCTGCGGAGGCCAGGTCATTGGGTGTATTTATGGCAGAGATTGATAGAATCTTGATTGGACATGGCATCAAAGGTTATAGGGAGAAGGTTGGGAACTGGGGTTGAGGAGGAGAAAAAAAAGATTAGCCATGATTGAATGGGGAAGCAGACTCAATGGGCCAGATGGCCTAATTCTGCTCCTATATCTTATGGTCTTATATCTTATGGTCAATAAAATAAGTAGGGCAATGGAGTGCCATCCTAGAATCATGGCTCTGAGCCTATAATTTAATGGCAAGAATATTGATGTGAGGCTACGGGTCATGCATAAGGATGTGATGGTCCCAGCAATAATCAGTCTAAATGGACTGTTCAGAAATCTGATGGCAGAGGGATAGTAGCTGTTGCTAAAATATTGAGTGTGGATCTTCAGAATGCTGATAATAGTAATGTAAATGTGTTATGGTCCGGTCCATGAAGTCCGCATTCTGGTTCGTGGTCCGGTCCATCAATCCTTATTTCAGTTTTTCCTGTTTTCCCTTGCCCTCTGTGTGCCTTAATTGAGGCACATGATTCCCATTTTGGGCTGGCTACATAAACAGCTCCTGGGTTCAGCTTCAGTTACTGGACTGTTCCCTTCCCTTCACCTTCCTCCTGAAACCTCGCCTGCAACCTCTGCCTGAAGCCTTGGCCTGAAGACTTGCCTGCGTCCTCACCTGTGTCCTCGCCTGTAACGCCATCAGGTTCAACCGCCAGGGCAAGATTGGGGCCTTGCTGTGTCTCAATAAGGAACTGTTTTTCATTGTTGGGAACCATCTCTGTGTCCATGCCTTTGCTAGGTAGGTCCAACTGTTTGCCGCTACCTTGTGTTGGGAATCATCTCTTTGTGCCCTCGCCTCCGCTGGGTAGGTCCGGCCGTTTGCCACTACCTTGAGTGGAGATCTGTCTCTCAGTGTTCTGTTTATGAGTTCCAGCCCTACGTCCTGGTCCCTAGGAGGGGACCTGACTCCGTATAGAGCCCCGGCCCCAAGTCCTGTTCCCAAGGAGGGGTCCCGGCTCTGTTTTCCATGTTCCTGTTCTCTCACGACCAAGGCTCTGCGTTCCTGTTCTCTCACGACCAAGGCTCTGCGTCTCGGTTCTCTCACGACAAAGGCTCTGCAACCCTGTTCTCTCACGACCAAGGCTCTGCGTTCCTGTCTCCCTCAACCAAGGCTCTGCATTTCTGTCTCCCTTGACCAAATCAAGGCTTCGTGTTCTCATCCCGTCCATGTGCCTCGCCCAGCCCGGTGCTGGGGTTCCCTCGTCCTGTCCAGGAGTCTCATATCCAGTCCTGTTGCCATGTCTTGTCCTAACCTAGATCTGGGGTCCGAGCCCAAGTCAAGACCCAGGGTCCGGGTCCCTGTGCCTAGTACTTCATTGTCTGTGTCCTGCATTTGGGTCCACTCCCAGAGTCCCCATTATGACAAAATGTGTATGTCATGGTCTTTAATGATGGATTCTGCCTTCTTGAGGAACCACATCTTAAAGAGGTCCTTAATGGTGGGGAGAGTTGTTCCCTAGATAGAAATGTCTAAATCAATTCCAACTGTCTGCAGCATCTTACTATCTTAAGCAACTGAGTGTCCGTTCCAGTTGGAATGCAGCCTACAGTATATCTGTCAAAATTTGCAAGTGCCCATAGTGACATACCAAATCTCCTAAAAACTCTTGATGAAGTAGAGCTGCTGGCATGTCATGTTAGTGGCTGCATCAATCTATTGGGTCCAAGAGGGATCCTCAGATATGTTGATGCCTATGAACTGTTGCTGCTCACCCTTTCTACTGCCGCCTCTTCGATGAGACCTGGCGTGTGTTCACTCAGCTTCCCGTTCCTGAAATCCATAATCAATTCCTTGGTCCTGCTGACATTGGTGTGAGGTAGCTTTTGCAACACAACTTAGTCAGCTGATCTCTCTCACTCCTGTACACCTCCTCATCACTACTCGAGATGCTGCCAACTCATGATGTCATTGGCAAATTTATAATGGCGTTTGAGCTGTGCTCAGCCACATGATGGTATGAGTCTTGAGAGAAAGTAGACCAGTGGGCAAAGCGCACATCTCCATTACTGCGAAGAGGGGGGGAATTTGCAATGCAGCTAAAGGCTGTCACATAAGACCATAAAAATGCATTAGATGCATGAGGATAAATTACAACCTACATAGAAACAATGCAATTTACTTGCACTATGGTTCTGTACAGGCAACCAGGAACAAGGGAAGTCTCTGTTGCTTTCTAAACAGAGCTAAATTTGTTGGCAAATAACTATTCATGCATAGGCATGAAGGACTTTCTCATGCTGTGGAATCAGAAGTTCAGTCTGAGAGAATGTCCACAATAAGAGACAAGGTTTAACTCCAGATTGTGCAACACCCTTGCAGAGCTGTGGAGCTATTGAAGGCCAGCCTTGTGAGCCTGGATAGTGAACCCAGAGCAAAGATTTAAGTCGCCTTGTCCTTATTGTCCATCCCATTGGCTTCCGCATCCAATGGAGCATCCTTTGTACCTTTGCCATCTCCAATGGGATTCCACCATGGTCACATCTTCCCCTCTTTTCCTCTTTGGTATTTAAAGAGATGGCTTACTTCAGGACTTGCTTACCACCTCTACCAACCATTCTTCTTTGAATGACTGTCTCCTGTGGAATCACCTCTTCCTTTCCCTCATTCAGAGACCGAATCTGTCCATTCAGGTGAAACAGTGATTCCATGCAGTTCTCTCAGATTTGCAACTGCATTTGTTGCTGGTGGTGCAGCCCCTCTACACTCAGAATGTCAATCACAGATCGGGTGACTGTTTTGCAGATCATCTCTGTTCAATTACAAGAGCAACTCTGAGTTCTCTCTCTGCTGAAGTTTAATTTCCTATCTCATCTTCACAGTAACTTCTCTGTCTTCAGCGTCCTAGGTTACTCCAGTGATTCTCATGTGATCTCAAGGAACAGCACACTGGACATATGTATCCTTTGGGACTTAATATTAAACTTAATAATTTCAGCTCAATACACACAAAATGCTGAAAAAACTCAACAACAGGTCAGGTAGCATCAGTAGAAATGAATAAACAGTCGATGTCTTAAAGGCTCAAAGGTTCAAAGTAAATTTATTATCTAAGTATATATATCTCATCATATACAACCATAAGATGTATTTTCTTGTGGGCATAGCTAATAAATCCATAATAGAATAAAAACTATAATAGAATCTATGGAAGATTGCACTAAATTGGGCATTCAACTAGTGCGCAAAAGATAACAAACTGCTCACAAAAAGAAATAATTAATAACAATAGTAATAAATACATAAGCAATAAATGTTGAGTACATGAGATGAAGAGTCCCTGAAAGTGATTCCATTAGTTGTGGGAACATAATAATGATAGGGCAAGTGAAAAGTTGAGTGAAGTTATCTCCTTTGGTTCAAGAATCTGATGGTTGAAAGTTAATAACTGTTCCTGAACCTGGCTGCGTGACTTCTAAGGCTCCTGTACCTTCTTCCTGATGGTAGCAGTGAGAAAAGGACATGTCCTGGGTGGGAGGAGTCCCTGATGACGGATACTGCTTTCCTGTGTTAATGCTTTGTGTAAGTAGGCTCAATGATTGTAATACTGATGTGACTCGGACACCGCTGTAGATCGAATAACCACGTTTACTCAACAGACTTCCATTTTTACTTCTCTACGTCCTGACGTCATATGCACTCTGATGCTATGAATACTCACAACACTCACAATGCATTACATCCCCCTTCTTAAGATTATTTGTTTTTTTTACAGCACTGTGAATTACCAAAACAATACCTCTAGGTATGCCCTTCTTACAGTGCAACAACCATGACAGAAACTAAAAAAAACTTACCTTCTTGTACTGGATTCTGCATTGTATCCTACAATACTAACAGCAGTGTATTTTCTTTTACTAACATAAACTAATTAACCTTTTATTTCACACCTTGGAACTTATAACATGTGTGACTTTGCCTCAAACTGTGTGAGACTGTAAGTATGTCTAGTCTCTGTATCTAGCTAGAAGTCTGACTTGTCTCCCAGACCGTGTGTGATACAACTGTGACTATGCTTGTCCTTCATCCGTGTCAGTCTCTTGAGTGACCTCTGTGTCTTTGCGGTCTGCATCACTCTTGGTGCTGGTTGTTTCCATGTCTGTATCTGTGGAAATGTCCTGTGCATCTGTACATGGAAACTCCCTCTCTCCTGTCTTCAGCAGATGCTTCCTGTTCCTCCTGTAGACTCTTCCATCCGGCGTGCGAACTATGAAGGATCTTGGTTGCTGATGTCTGTTCACAACCACAGCTGGTTGCCAAGTGTCTCCTCTCTGTATTCTGACATTTTCACCTGTATGCAGATCTGGCAACTGCCTTGTATGTCTGTCATAGTCACTCTTTTGCGTTATTTGCTTGTACTTTTGCTTGTCATGTACTTGAGCGTTACCTTCAGGGGTCAGTAGAGTTGTGGATGTTGGCAGTTTGGACTTCAGACGACGTCCCATCAACAGCTGCGCAGGAGAGAACCCCACACCCTCAATCGGTGTTGCGGTATTCAAGCAGAGCAATGTAAGGGTCACCGTTGCTGCTATGTGCCTTCTTGAGCATGTTCTTGACAGTTTGTACAGTTCTCTCTGCTTGTCCATTAGACTGAGCGTGCCCTGGACTGGAAGTAACATGTTGAAATTCCCGGCTTTCTGAGAACCCTCTGAACTCACCACTGGCATATTGTGGACCATTGTCACTAACAGCAATATCTGGAATAACATGTCTTGCGAATGTTGACTTCATTGCGGTAATGACACCTCGACTGGACATGTCACTTAACTTGGTGATCTCCGGATATTTTGAATAGTAGTCCACACAAAGAAGATATTCTGCACCATTGTAGTGAAAGAGATCTGTGCCAATCTTTTTCCATGGTCTTCCTGGTAGTGGGTGGGAAAGCAGAGGCTCTCTTGGATTCAAGCAACACACATCAAAGTTGCTGGTGAACGCAGCAGGCCAGGCAGCATCTATAGGAAGAGGCGCAGTCGACGTTTCAGGCCGAGACCCTTCGTCGGCCTGAAACGTCGACTGTGCCTCTTCCTATAGATGCTGCCTGGCCTGCTGCGTTCACCAGCAACTTTGATGTGTGTTGCTTGAATTTCCAGCATCTGCAGAATTCCTGTTGCTCTCTTGGATTGCTGTTTTTGTTTTCATTACAGACAGCACACTGAGACACAATGTCTTCTATCTGTGTTGACGTGCCTGGCCAATAGAGAATGTCCCTTGCTCTTTCTTTACATTTCACTATCCCCAGGTGTGACTCATGAATTCTGTTGAGCATTTCCTGTCTCAGTTGGTTTGGTACGATGAGTTTTGCCATTTTGAACATTAGTCCTGATGCATAGCTGATTTCCTCTTTAAATGTCCAATATTTCTGCATTTCCTTTGGAACATCTTTTCTTTCTGTTGGCCATCCATTCATTGCAATGTCTCTTAGCATTTGCATTTCAGGATTATCCGCAGTTGCTTTCCTGAACATGTTCAACTTCTCCTCAGAAACGGGTAGCTGAGGTGTAACCCAGTTGACCTCCAGCTTTCTTCCTCGCAACTCTTCCTTTGGCTCTTTGAGGTAAGCATGGCTCAAAGCATCAGCGATGCACAGTTCTTTTCCTGCCTTATAGGTGACTGTGAGAGTGTACCTCTGTAGCCTGAGAATCATCCTTTGCAACCTCATAGGAGCTTGGTGGAGTGGCTTTTTGAAGATGCTCTCAAGTGGTTTGTGATCACTCTCAACCTGGATTTCTTTGCCATGTACATATTGGAGGAACTTCTCACACCCATAAACTATGGCGAGTAATTCCTTCTCGATTTGAGCATATCGGCATTGACAGTCCATAAGTGCTCATGATCCATACGCCACAAGCCTCCCATCCTGCAGTATAACAGCTCCTATTCCCTCCGAACTGGCATCCACAGACATCGTCACCGGTTTATTGACATCATAGAACTTGAGTGCTGGTGCATTGGGAACCAACTGCTTCAATGTGTCAGAACTTTTCTTCTGTTCGTCTTCCCAATGCCATTCAGTGCTGCTCTCTAGTAGCTTTCGGAGTGGAGCATTGACCTCTGATAAGTTGGGAATGAATTTGGCAAGATACTGTATCATACCCATGAACCTCAATAGTTCTTGCTTGTCTTTGGGTGGTGGTAGCTGTATCACAGCTCTGACTTTTTCATCATCTGGTTTTAGCCCATCAGCAATGAGTACATGACCTATGTATTTGATCTCTGTAGTTCTGATCTTACATTTTTGTTCAGTTTTAGCTTGTACTCACATGCTCTCTCCAGGAGCTTCCTCAGTCTCTGATCATTTTCCTCAAGTGGGTCACCCCATATCAGCAAATCATCAATGATGTTGACCACCCCGTCCAGGTCTTCAATCATTTGTGCCACGGATCTCTGGAATACCTCTGATGCAGAAGAAATCCCAAAGGGTAGACGCAGGAAACAATATCTCCCTATGATCGTGTTGAAAGTGCATCATTTGGAACTTTCTTCATCCAGCTTGATCTGCCAGAAATCTTGATTTGCGTCTAATACTGAAAAGTATTTTGCATTAGGCATGCGGGCAACCTCTTCAACTGTGAGCAGCGGATAGTGCTCTCTTTTGATGGCTTGGTTGAGATCTTGTGGATCCATGCAAATCCTCGTCTTTTTTTCTGTGATCACTGTCACCATACTATTCACCCAATTGGTCAGTTCTATTTGTCTTGGGTGTCTCCCATCTGTTCCATTCTGTGTAGCTCCTCCACTACTTGATCCCTGAGAGCTACTGGAATCTTTCTCAGGGCATGCACGACTGGTGCAATAGTTGGATCAATCTGGATATGGTGTTTCCCTTGTAAATATCCTAATCCAGAAAACAAGTCATCAAAGTCTTTGAGAATGTCATTTTCTTTTTCAACATCACAGATTCGCTTCACCAGGCCTAGCTTTGTGCATGTTGCTTTGCCCAGTATTGCTGGAACATGTTGCTGTACTATTTTAAACTCAGTCTTGTATTTTTGAGCTTTGTATACACAGGTGAGTGCTTTTTTTCCCAGTGGCGCCATCTTGTGGCCAAAATATGCAACAAGCTTGCAGGTGGATCTTGATGTCCAGTGAGTTGAATGTCCAGTGAGTTGAATGTTTCTGCTGACATTACATTGCACTTTACCCCAGTGTCAAGCTTACATGTCACATTCCTCCTGTTTATTATCAGATCTTGAGTCCAATCATCTTCATCCTCCATCTCTGCATTGTCAATATTCTTGGTGCATACCTCCTGTTCCACTTCAACTGTGCCAATGAACATGTCACTGTTGCCCTCACTCTGTTCCACAACATGCATTTTCCTTGTGTGCTCCTTCAATTTGCACATCTTTGCAAAGTGATTTCTTTTCTGGCATAACTTGCATGTCTGACCAAAGGCATTTTCTGTATCCATGTTTATAACCACATCTGTTGCAGTTAACTTCCTTTTGATCATCCTGTGGAGCTGGCTTTGTCCTACTCTTGTCAGTTTTCACAGTTTTTATTTTGTGCACTTCAATCTCTTCATTGAGCACTTTAACCTGACTTGACGTGATCTCGCTGGCATGGCAAACATCAATCGCCTTTTCTAATATAAGATCCACCTCTCTCAATAGCCTGCCTCTCACTTGATCATCTCATATGCCGCATGCAATCCTGTCACGTATTAAAGAGTCATGCAGTTGTCCAAACTCACAGTCTTATGCCTTGTTCTTCAAATCTGTTACATAGGCGCCTATGGTCTCTATTGGTCCTTGAGCCCTCGTGAAAACCTGTGTCGGATGTACATTAGGTTTTTTCTCGGTTTGCAGTAATCTTGAAACTTTTTCTTCAACACTTCAATTTTATCTTGCTCGTCATCTTGGAAGGCAAATGTGTTGCAAACCTTTATTGCCTGTTCCCCCCCCCCCCCCCAGCCACATGCAGAAACGTAGCATATTGCCCTTTCTCCATCTTTTCAGCTACGCCGTTAGCGGTGCAAAACAGCTTAAACTTCTGGAACCATACTTTCCAGTTCTCAGCAAGATTACCTTGTAGGCTTAAACCTGACGGTGGCTGTAACTGTGACATCTTTTACGTGTCTTCTCCCTTTTTTTCGCGATTTCTTCTAACACCATGTAATATTGATGTGACTCGGACGCCGCTGTAGATTGAACAACCGTGTTTATTCAACAGACTTCCATTTTTACTTCTCTACGTCCTGACGTCATATGCACTCTGACGCTAGAAATACTCACACAATACATTACAATGATGAGGGCTTTACCTGTGACGGACTGGGCTGTATCCATTACCTTTCATAGGATGTTTCATTCAAGGACATTGGTGCTCCCATACCAGGCTGTGATGCTGCCAGTCAATATACTCTCCACCACACATCTATAGAAGTTTGTTAAAGTTTTAGATGTCATGCCGAATCTTCATAAACTCCTAAGGAAGTAGAGGTGCTGTCATGCTTTCTTTGTAAAAAAGGTGAGAAGACAAATGGATTTGTGTTCTCACCTTTCCAGCTCTGACAAGGGTCACTTACAGAAAACGTCAACTCTGATTCTCTCTCTACATATGCTGCTTGACCTGCTGAGGGCTTGAAGAATATTTATTTTTATTTTGGATTTTCTCCATTAATTCTTTTTGTTATAAAACATGCAGAAATTTGGCATGATTTTCAATCTTTTTGTTGTTTTTCTATTAACACCTGTGGCTTTTGGAATATTGGGCAGACGGCCCTTTCCAAATTCCAGCTTTTCTCTGTAAGTTTGACTGACATGCTGGGTGGTGTCATTTTACCTCTGTGGAAGTAAGGATGTTGTCCCTCATTTAGACTTTCCCTTGTTGTTACTTGGTATCACTGTTCATTTTGCAACATCTTGGATAGAAATACTCGTGGCTTGAAGATTCACGATTCAAGTACATTTATTATCAGAGTATGTATAAATTATATCAACTTGAGATTTGTTTGCTCACAGGTAGCCGCAAAGCAAGAAACCTGAAAGATCCAATTCAAGAAAAAAAAGAATAAAAACAAAAATAAAAGACCAACACCTGATATCCAAGTGGAAGAAAAGAAAAAAAAAATGAACAACATTCTGAACCAAAATTGAGTCCTTAGATCCAACCCCTGAAGCAGCCCTGAGTAGGCCCAAAGCCTCGCTTAGCAGTTCATCATATTAGTGGGCACGGAGCACAGCAGCCAGGGCAGCCTTCATAGCCTCAGAACCATAGAGAGAGGAATGACCATCGCGGAAAACAAGCAAAATCAGCTCTCGCTCTGGATCCCAACACCCTATATTTTCAGCCTATCTGGGCTGGCATTTAAATTGACCAAACAGCAGAACAGCGAGAAGCTCCAGCACCCTGGAGAAAGGAGTGACGGTCGTGGAGAGTGAGTGACATCGGCTCTTGCCAGTGTTTAAATTAGGTCTGGCTGGTGTTTAAATAGTCTAAACAGCAAATTGTACCTTACACTCGGAGCCAGCTGCAGTGAAAGGATCTGGGCCTAGACCACACTGCCTAGCGACTCGCTCCAGGCCCAGATTTCACTGCCCAGCCTGAAGTCGCTCTCAAACTCTTCACATCAGCTCATCGTCCAGAGCGATCCAACCTCATACCCAGGCCAGTTGTATGGGCACCAAATCTCCTCTGACCAGGCCCCGACTTCTCTCAGTGCCCAGAGTGAACCAGTTCGCACCCGGGATAGCAGTACAGGCATCAGAACTCTACCTGCAACGATTCTGGAGCACACTATCCCGGCTCATCCCCCCTGCAACTCTCCTCACCATCGCTCTCCCCTTCATCGTATGTGGTGATAATTTAGCATGACTTACCTCAGAAAAGGTACAATTAGTGATGTTTTTAGTCAGATTTCTTAACTTTTTAACCACTACAAAACTATCGCATGAATTCGTTAGCGCCATCTTAACCAGAAAAGAGAGAGAGTGTTTATGCATTTGTGTTATCCTGGGCAGAGAGGTTAACAGGTGATACTATCAGTAACATTTGTGACCTTTCCCCACCCTCTAAACTATTCTGTTTTATGAGTTTATTTAAACTGTGACTTGGGAGCACATTGGTATGGGCCGAATACCCTTAACTCTATGTGCTTGAGAGTATATTTCTGACAGTTGATATCTTTCATTGACTGGCATTTAGAAACAGGGAAAGTTGAAGCAATTAGTAAGTTACAGGCACTTCCTGTCTCTTCCATTTATCATACGTAAAGCATTGGTGCACAGTGCCACCATCAATAAATTGCCTCCATCAGATCGCTTATCTGTTTATGCACTTGGTGAGGGTGCGATATACCAATGCTTACCTTACCCAGAGGGAATTAGTTTACCAACTGGAAGCCTAAATACATATGAATATGCTGCAAAAAAATTTATGTTCTCACAGATTGCTAACACTGGCAGGCAGGAGAAAAAACAAGTTTACTATCTGCAGCCTGATTGAGATATGAAAAGCGATGCACATGAAAATGATTACTTTCACCTCATGCCATGCTCTAAATTCTTATTTAGTCAGAATGTATTAAGTAAGTTCTATTCCAGACTGCAGCCGCTTTGAAAAAGTACGCTTTACTTGAAAATGAAATGCAGCTGGAGCACCAACCAATGTCGACACTGTGCTCAAACACTCTGCTTTCTTTTTGTTTCAGTTTGCACTTCATTCAGTCGGCATATGGGCTATTTCATTCCCTCAGTTTTATAGGAACTGCTGTTCTAGACTACAGCTCATTAAAAGTTGCAACTTGTTCAGCCTCTGGCAGTTAACATTTTATTTTGCCTTTGGCCTTTCAGACTGAGGTCTTGATCTCTGCTCAGCAGCAAGCTTAAAGTAAATATTCCCAATAATAAGAGTATATGATGTCGAACCATTCTGGCTCAGCTGAATTCTTTTACTCCAGTGGTTGTGGATTGAGATTGGAGCCCAGATATCTGGTCAATGCAAAGAGCACCTGTTCTGCTGGGTGAAGCAACTTTGAAATAACTGAGCCTCAGAATGCTCTTAGGTGTAGATAAGTAGGACACCGTCTGGGATAACAAAGAACTTATTCTGGTGTCTTGACCAAATATTCATCCCTCTGTCAATGCAAAGAATAAAAGGAGAAAAAGTCCTGGATCCACTCAGCAGGTTAGGCAGCATCCGTGGAGAGAGAATCGGGGTTAACGTTTCAGGTTGGTTACTCGATGTCTTGATGACTTTTCCCAAGAACAATCAATAAAAGAGATTTTCTTTGAAACTGGAACACATTGCATCACTTTTATTTACTTCCTCTTTATATTTAAGTAAAATAAAGATACGCAAAAGAAAATCAGGAACCCGTTGTGAGTTGCAGGAAGTTTGCAGTTTGCCCTCTTTATCCACTTTACATATGGGGGTCCCAAACGTGTCGTGATATTGAACACATAGCTAATCCCAATTCTATCTCGTGGATAGTGCAAGGCACTTGTATTGAATCTGGCTTACCTAAGGGTGACTTACCCAGGGATTTCCTATCAATAGAGTAGAGTCTGCACTGGGAATCCATCTGGCATAGCTTTCCTTCGATTCATGAACTTGCCCAGTTCTACTGACAGCACCACTTACTAATCCACTAGTATCACTCTTTGGATCTCCATTTCCCTTTCCCTCCCTGAATACAGACCTGACTCCTTTCCCCTCACCTTCCTCCTCTTACCCCCAACACTCAACCAGCCTGTAGTTCCTGCCACTTGCAAATGCCTATCAAAACTTCTTAACCACAGACCCTGACTTTCAAAAGTACTTTATTGTCCAATATGCAGTAAACATCAGGACATCCTGAGTTTGGGAACATTTACAGGATTACAAGTTTGAAGGAATTCAAATTATTTTTAAGCTTTATAATTGTGCTCTTGTTGCTTTTCTCTATTCTGGTGACTTAGCTTGTCAAGGTAGGATCTATCTTCTTGCTCCCTGCTTTCACTGTCCACAAGGTATGTAACATTTATTTCTGCACTTGCAGAGTGCATTTAAATTCACAACTTTCCATGCCTTTCTCTTGGGGATCTTGCACTGAAGTCAAATAGCCTCTGTGAATCTTTCTCTCAGTAACCCTTAAAAGCTCTGCTCTCTCCATAACCATGACTGTGTGGCAGAATTTTAGATGGAGATGAGAGGGTACACAGGAGTGAGATGTTTCAGTTAGTGGAGTGGTGTCACAGCAACAACCTGGCACTCAATGTCAGCAAGACTAATGAGCTGATTATGGACTTCAGAAAGGGTAAGATAAGGAACACAAACCAATCCTCATAGAGGGATCAGAAGTGGAGAGAGTGAATAATTTCAGGTTTCTTGATGTCAATATCTCTGAGTATCTAACCTGGTCTCAACATATTGATACAGCTATAAAGAAGGCAAAACCGTGGCTATATTTCATTAAGAGTTTGAGGAGTTTTGGTTTGTCACCTAAAACACTCGAAAAATTCTACATGGAGAGCATTCTGACAAGCTTCATCACCATCTGGTATCGGGGGTGGGGTGGCGGTGAGGGGGCTACTGCGCAGGATTGAAGTAAACCGCAGAGAGTGGTAAAATTAGTCAGCTCCATCATGGAAACTAACCTCCACAGTATCCAAGACATGTTTATGGAGCAGTACCTCAGAAAGGTGGCATCTATCATTAAGGACCTTATCACCTAGGACATGCCCTCTTCTCATTATTGTTACCATCAGGAAGGAGATACTGAAACCTGAAGGCATACACTCAACAAATCAGGAACAGCTCCTTTCCCTCTGCCACCTGATTTCTAAATGAATATTGAATCCATGATTCTACCTCACCTCTTTATTTTTATTTCTGTTTTTGGACTACTGACTTTAATTTAATTATTTAATATATATATATGTATACACATGGTATTTTGTTTTTTTTCCATTTTAGTTTTATCATGTATTGTTTTTGTATAGTTGCTGCAAAGTTAACAAATTTCATGACTTAAACTTAATTCTGATTCTGATACTGATTCCATAGGCTATGCTGTCTATCCCATTTACTCAGCTCTAACCGGCCTGATGTCGCTGCAGACGAACATTAACACTGTCCAATAATGTGAAGCACCTCCCATTGCGTCATGTGTTATATATGTCTGACCTTTCTCCACCTTCTCTTCCAGATTTAGCTGAATCAGCTCAGCCTCTGTGCATCAAAGTACATCGCTACACTGCTGTACCCTGTACTGGAATGTGCAGTCTATCTCCGACTCCAAAGCAAATCTGCAGGGTTTTTGTTCTGGAGTAGAACCTGGCTGACCTCACACGAATTGCTTCCCTGTTGTGTGCTGATCTCTATACATACTGATGGATTAGCTTTTCCATTTGAGGCTGGGTGGAAAGGATGCCCCTGTCCTCATTTGCTTCCCAAATTATTCACATGAAATGCTCAAAATTGCAGAGCATTATTCAATATAATCTCCCTGGGAAAACCAGGAGTGACTATGATGAGTTTTCACTAGTGCGTTCAGTGCTGATGCATCACTCCCACATTGCTTTACCTTCATCCTTTCTGAATTTGGAGAAGTCACTTTCAGTGGCTTGTTTTGCAGCCTTGGTAGATTATGCACTTCCTGCAAATGATTATACATAGTGGACCATGAGACAGAGTATCTTCCTACTGCTTTCACTCCATGTCCAAATATTCCTAACAATATTCCTCCATTATTCTGCTTGGTGTTTTCTGGGTATTTCCACATAGATTCTCATAATAGATTCTGATTTGATTATAATATCAAAGCCTGTGTCCAGATTAGTGTAGTGTCTCAAGGTTTGCTGACATTCTTGCCTTGTATTTGGATCGTTCTGCATCAACCTTTTCTTCTCCACCATTGTTACAGGAAAATTAAGCTCTGTTACCTAAAGAGTCAATATTACACTCTCTATGTCTGTATCAGTGTCTTAGTAAACTGTGGCGTTCAGCAGGGAAGTTTGATATTTCCTACGTTGTATTTCCTACGTCAACTCAGGAAGTACAATCTGCCTCAGGAGCTGCTGATTCAATTCTATTCAGGACTAATCCAGTCTGTTCTCTGTTCATCCATCACTGTCTGGTTTGGATCAGCTACCAAACAAGACAAGAATAGACTCCAAAGATCCGTCAGGGCTGCGGAAAGGATTATTGGTGTGAAGCTGCCCTCGATCCAGGACTTATACGCATCTAGAGTCAGGAAGCGAGCAAGCAGCATCATTGTAGACCCATCCCACCCTGGACATCACCTGTTCCAACTCCTTTCTTCTGGTAGGCGCTTTAGATCACTGTATGCCAGGACAAATAGGTACAAGAACAGTTTCTTTCCGTATGCCATCAGTCTTATGAACACTTGAATTTTAGTCTATTATAAACCAAGTCCACCTGTACATAGACAGATCTACTTCATTGTATATAGTTCACGATTATTTGCACTATTGTTTTGTTTGCTTTTTAATTCTGTACAGCGAGAGCTCAGGGAAACCGACATCAAATTCCCTGTATGTGTCCGCATACTTGGCGATAATAAAGGATTCTGATTCTGATTCTGATATTTAATATCAAAGTTGGCCCATCACGTCATTCTTGACTGGAATGGTTTGAATCTAAGAACATGTGCAGGGGTTATGTGTGAATGAACTGTCTCACAAGAAGAGAGGAAACTTGAAATGCCAAGTCTGACTTTCTTCCATTTTCTAGCCCTGATATTGCCCTTAACCTTTTCCTTCTGCAATGAATATATCATGTAGTGTCATCACCAGTGCTTCCACTTCAACTGGATTAGCGTTCCTCTAGCACGTTATTAGTTGCCGGCTGTTATGTACCCCGTAACCGGGTTACCAAACCAGCAGAAATGGAACGCTCGTTGGAGTCTGGATTACTAGGAACTAATAAAGTTTTATTAAAGAAATAAGTGTACAGTACACTAATCATAAGGATATGAATGTAACAGGTTGGCAATGATAATGCACACATATACACAGGACTAGGGTAATAGGAATCAACCAAGCTCTATCGCAGTCTAGGGGTAAAATGATCAGTCTTAAGTGAAGCAGAGTTCAGTTCAGCTTAGTGCAGTTTGCAGTAATCGCTGTTGACGTACCACTGGGGGGGGCCGAGGGAGAGAGAGAGAGAGAGAGAGAGAGAGAGAGAGAGAGAGAGAGAGAGAGAGACAGAGAAGCAATTTGGTTTCAGGCAGACCTTTTGGATGTCTTCGCAGTTGGTTTCGGGCAGACCCTTTGTTGTCTTCTATCCCGCTGTGGTCACGGACTGTGACCCCTCCATTCCAGATACAATCGTTCTTCCGCGGTGAAGCCGGCACCCAGGCAAGGGCGGACACTCACCCCAGGTTCCCACCAATCATACCTTTACATCCTGTGAGCCTCTGGTCGGTTCCCGCGAACCAGACCGCCAAACTCCCACCACTTGTGGGGGCACACTTCTCTTTCCAGGGTCTCGTGGTGTCGCGTGCCTTAGCAAACCTGCTCCTTTTATCCCCCTGCTGGGGTATCACCTGTCCATCAAACTTCAAACAGTTCAGGTTCAAAGCAACCGGTCTGTCAATAGCTGAATTGTGTTTCTTTCCCGTTAATCCCTCTCTTCTCTCTTATTAGCATTTTGAATGTTTCTGCATTGTCTTTCTGATCTCTCTCATTGCCATCATCCGTCCGGTACCTCTGCTAGGTGGTGATGACACTACATGATATATTCATTGCAGAAGGAAAAGGTTAAGGGCAATGTCAGGTCTAGAAAATGGAAGAAAGTCAGACTTGGCATTTCAAGTTTCCTCTCTTCTTGTTAGACAGTTCATTCACACATAACACCTGCACATGTTCTTAGAATCAAACCATCCCACTCAAGAATGACGTGATGGGCCAACTTTGATATTTGCACTATTGTTTTGTTTGCATTTTGATTCTGTACAGCGAGAGCTCAGGGAAACCGGCATCAAATTCCCTGTATGTGTCCACATACTTGGCGATAATAAAGGATTCTGATTCTGATATTCAATATCAAAGTTGGCCCATCACGTCATTCTTGAGTGGGATGGTTTGAATCTAAGAACATGTGCAAGTGTTATGTGTGAATGAACTGTCTAACTAGAAGAGAGGAAACTTGAAAAGCCAAGTCTGACTTTCTTCCATTTTCTAGCCGCGACATTGCCCTTAACCTTTTCTTTCTGCAGTGAATATATCATGTAGTGTCATCACCAATGCTTCCACTTCAATTGGATAAGCATTCCTCTAGCATGTTATTAGTTGCAGGCAAAGACAATGTATCTTTACTGTCTATTATAAGGATCTACTATGTGGCTCTACATCAAAAAACAGCAAGCAGAATAACAGAGGTATGCTGTTCAGAATATTTGGACGTAGTTAGTGTGAATGTAGTAGGATGATGGCTCAGCATGTACAATCGTTTGCATCATGTGCATACTCTGCCAAGGCTGCAAAATGAGGCACTTTATAACATCACTAGTGGGCTTTAGTATGCATGTGGCATTGTAATGGACCAAGGGAGATGCATTAGGAAGACTTCTCTTACAGGAGTTGTACACCTCTGTTCTTTTATCTGCATCCACATTTTGTACCTATTTAGCAGTTGATTGAGTGGTGTCAGTATCATTGTGAGGTCCTGCCAAACCCAAGGATACTATTGGACTAGTCCTTGGAAAGTTTGAAGTTCAGTGACAGTCTTCAGTTTCCTAGCTGTGACATTGTTCTTAATGTTTTCCTTTTGCACATGATCAAATCCATGAACTGGTAATGTTATGTTTATTTACGCACACTACAGTGTATGCAAGTTGAGCAGTAAGTGAATGAAGGATTGAGGATTAAAGCTAAGGTTAATTATAGTTACTAATAACAATCACAGTTTCTTAATCTATAAGTGATCATTGTGTGATGGAAATATCCATTTATAGAATGTGCAAATCAAGTTCAAGTTTATTGTCATTCAACTGTACACATGTATATCACCAAAAGAAACAAGGTTTAAATCAAGTTGCATAACACAGTACAATATCACTCACTCAACATATAAAGTAATACAGTGGATTCTGGCTAATTGGGACACAACAGGACCAGTACAATTTGGGCCAATTCAGTGGCTGCTCTAATTAGTTAACGTTTCATGGATATAGTTAAAAAGGTGTAAAAAAAAAGACAGAGTAACAAATTATGCATTTAAAAGAAATTAGAACCCTGCACTAATATAAAGCTGTGCATTAGTTCCTAACTGTTTTTGGCATCCAGTGTACGCACATCGCTGTGTAGTTTTGAATGCCTGTAAATGAACAAAATCAACACAGACACCTAGTGCAGATAATGGACTAGTGAGAGACAGACAAGAGGAACTCTATCCTTGTTAAGGTTGACGGGGAAATGAGGTGAGCATCACTGTCCAGGAAATGAAGGAGATGCAGTAAGGGCAGTATCAATGGTGGAGGAGGGGAAACCCCATTCTTTGAAGGTGGACAAGACTAACTCTATCCCTCTCAAGGCGGCAGGAAGATGGGACGAGTGGCGATGTCCAGGAAATGGAGGAAGTGCAGGTGAGAGCATGGAGAAGAGGAACTCAGTATTTTTCTTCAACTTGTATTTCTTGATGCATGCATAGATGATATGGCTTCACATTACGGAAAATTGTGACACAAACTGCCGTTCAGGAATGCAACTCCCTGTAACGTGGAGGTTGCCTGCACTCATAATTAAGGGGGAGTGACATAGACAGAAGAGCAGGAATTCCTTTCAGTTTATTATTTCTTATTTATTTTACTTTAATTTCTTCTACCTACTCCCCTAACACCACACTTTTTACTTAATCAACAGTTTGATCATCTCTTGAATTAATTTGAAAGGAAAGAATTTACTAGACTGTGGGGAAGGGTTGGGAAGTGACAATCACTAAATCGCACCAATGGGCCAAATGGTGTCTGTCCAGACTGTATCCATTCCATGATTCTATGAAACATAAAGTCTGCATTTTAGGTCACTCCTGTTGTCAGTAAATCATCAAGAGATGGCAAGAGCAAGACAGGCTTGCAATTCATTTAAACATAATCTCTTGTCTCCCCTTTTACTCGCTTTTCACCATCTGGATCAGAACTCCAACGTGCCCTCTATCTGTCAGCAAACAAAGAACTGAAGCAGACCCTTGCCATGTCACAGCCACTATGGTTTCATCATCAGAATAGTCTTTCACTAAGCTGTTTGGAACAGTTTTATTCCAGAAAGCTGTAATGTATTAAAAGATGTTCCTAGGATATTTCTGGGCATTTAGGTCAATGTTTAATCCAATGGCAACAAAGCTGATTTAAAACATGAAATGACAACACATCGTAAAACTATTCGGTAAAAGAGCCAAGTCGTTTCAGCCAAAATGCTTAATTTCTGGCAAAATGCTTAATTCAGAGCGTGTGTTTACATTTCTCCTCAAATCGAATAAAAAGCTTTAATGCTGGTGGTTAAAGCTTTTTTTTCTGAAGATGTGAATTGTTGCCCCTCTGCTATTAAGGTTATCCTGAAGTGGGAGGGTGAGGAGCCAGAGGTCGTGGTACATATAGGTACCAACGACATAGGTAGGAAAAGGGATGAGGTCCTGAAAGGAGAATATAGGGAGCTAGGAAGGGAGTTGAGAAAAAGGACCGCAAAGGTAGTAATCTCGGGATTACTGCCTGTGCCACGCGACAGTGAGAGTAGGAATGCGATGAGGTGGAGGATAAATGTGTGGCTGAGGGATTGGAGCAGGGGGCAGGGATTCAAGTTTTTGGATCATTGGGACCTCTTTTGGCGCAGGCATGACCTGTACAAAAAGGACGGGTTACACTTGAAACCTAGGGGGACCAATATCCTGGCAGGGAGATTAGCGAGGGCTACTGAGGTGACTTTAAACTAGAATGGTTGGGGGTTGGGAATCAAATTAAAGAGGCTAGGCGTGAGGAGGTTAGTTCACAACAGGGGGATGGGAACCAGTGCAGAGAGACAGAGGGGTGTAAAGTGAGGGTAGAAGCAAAAAGTACTAAAGAGAAAAGTAAAAGCGGCAGGCTGACAAATCCAGGGCAAGCATTAAAAAGGGCCACTTTTCAACATAATTGTATAAGGGCTAAGAGAGTTGTAAAAGAGCGCCTGAAGGCTTTGTGTGTCAATGCAAGAGCATTCGTAATAAGGTGGATGAATTGAAAGTGCAGATTGTTATTAATGATTATGATATAGTTGGGATCACAGAGACATGGCTCCAGGGTGACCAGGGATGGGAGCTCAACGTTCAGGGATATTCAATATTCAGGAGGGATAGACATGAAGGAAGGGGAGGTGGGGTGGCGTTGCTGGTTAAAGAAGAGATTAACGCAATAGAAAGGAAGGACATAAGCCGGGAAGATGTGGAATCGATATGGGTAGAGCTGCGTAACACTAAGGGGCAGAAGACGCTGGTGGGAGTTGTGTACAGGCCACCTAACAGTAGTAGTGAGGTCGGAGATGGTATTAAACAGGAAATTAGAAATGTGTGCAATGAAGGAACAGCAGTTATAATGGGTGACTTCAATCTACATGTAGATTGGGTGAACCAAATTGGTAGAGGTGCTGAGGAAGAGGATTTCTTGGAATGTATGCGGGATGGTTTTTTGAACCAACATGTCGAGGAACCAACTAGAGAGCAGGCTATTCTGGACTGGGTTTTGAACAATGAGGAAGGGTTAATTAGCAATCTTGTCGTGAGAGGCCCCTTGGGTAAGAGTGACCATAATATGGTGGAATTCTTCATTAAGATGGAGAGTGACATAGTTAATTCAGAAACAAAGGTTCTGAACTTAAAGAGGGGTAACTTTGAAGGTATGAGATGTGAATTAGCTAAGATAGACTGGCAAATGACACTTAAAGGATTGATGGTGGATATGCAATGGCAAGCATTTAAAGGTTGCATGGATGAACTACAACAATTGTTCATCCCAGTTTGGCAAAAGAATAAATCAAGGAAGGTAGTGCACCCGTGGCTGACAAGAGAAATTAGGGATAGTATCAATTCCAAAGAAGAAGCATACAAATTAGCCAGAGAAAGTGGCTCACCTGAGGACTGGGAGAAATTCAGAGTTCAGCAGAGGAGGACAAAGGGCTTAATTAGGAAGGGGACAAAAGATTATGAGAGGCAACTGGCAGGGAACATAAAAACTGACTGTAAAAGCTTTTATAGATATGTAAAAAGGAAAAGACTGGTAAAGACAAATGTAGGTCCCCTACAGACAGAAACAGGTGAATTGATTATGGGGAGCAAGGACATGGCAGACCAATTGAATAATTACTTTGGTTCTGTCTTCACTAAGAAGGACATAAATAATCTTCCAGAAATAGTAGGGGACAGAGAGTCCAGTGAGATGGAGGAACTGAGCGAAATACATGTTAGTAGGGAAGTGGTGTTAGGTAAATTGAAGGGATTGAAGGCAGATAAATCCCCAGGGCCAGATGGTCTGCATCCTAGAGTGCTTAAGGAAGTAGCCCAAGAAATAGTGGATGCATTAGTGATAATTTTTCAAAACTCGTTAGATTCTGGACTAGTTCCTGAGGATTGGAGGGTGGCTAATGTAACCCCACTTTTTAAAAAAGGAGGGAGAGTGAAACCGGGGAATTATAGACCGGTTAGCCTAACGTTGGTGGTGGGGAAACTGCTGGAGTCAGTTATCAAAGATGTGATAACAGCACATTTGGAAAGTGGTGAAATCATCGGACAAAGTCAGCATGGATTTGTGAAAGGAAAATCATGTCTGACGAATCTCATAGAATTTTTTGAGGATGTAACTAGTAGAGTGGACAGGGGAGAACCAGTGGATGTGGTATATTTGGATTTTCAAAAGGCTTTTGACAAGGTCCCACACAGGAGATTAGTGTGCAAACTTAAAGCACACGGTATTGGGGGTAAGGTATTGATGTGGATGGAGAATTGGTTAGCAGACAGGAAGCAAAGTGTGGGAATAAATGGGACCTTTTCAGAATGGCAGGCGGTGACTAGTGGGGTACCGCAAGGCTCAGTGCTGGGACCCCAGTTGTTTACAATATATATTAATGACTTGGATGAGGGAATTAAATGCAGCATCTCCAAGTTTGCGGATGACACGAAGCTGGGTGGCAGTGTTAGCTGTGAGGAGGATGCTAAGTGGATGCAGAGTGACTTGGATAGGTTGGGTGAGTGGGCAAATTCATGGCAGATGCAATTTAATGTGGATAAATGTGAAGTTATCCACTTTGGTGGCAAAAATAGGAAAACAGATTATTATCTGAATGGTGGCCGATTAGGAAAAGGGGAGGTGCAACGAGACCTGGGTGTCATTATACACCAGTCATTGAAAGTGGGCATGCAGGTACAGCAGGCGGTGAAAAAGGCGAATGGTATGCTGGCATTTATAGCGAGAGGATTCGAGTACAGGAGCAGGGAGGTACTACTGCAGTTGTACAAGGCCTTGGTGAGACCACACCTGGAGTATTGTGTGCAGTTTTGGTCCCCTAATCTGAGGAAAGACATCCTTGCCATAGAGGGAGTACAAAGAAGGTTCACCAGATTGATTCCTGGGATGGCAGGACTTTCATATGAAGAAAGACTGGATGAATTGGGCTTGTACTCGTTGGAATTTAGAAGATTGAGGGGGAATCTGATTGAAACGTATAAAATCCTAAAGGTATTGGACAGGCTAGATGCAGGAAGATTGTTCCCGATGTTGGGGAAGTCCAGAACAAGGGGTCACAGTTTGAGGATAAAGGGGAAGCCTTTTAGGACCGAGATTAGGAAAAACTTCTTCACACAGAGAGTGGTGAATCTGTGGAATTCTCTGCCACAGGAAACTGTTGAGGCCAGTTCATTGGCTATATTTAAGAGGGAGTTAGATATGGCCCTTGTGGCTACGGGGATCAGGGGGTATGGAGGGAAGGCTGGGGCGGGGTTCTGAGTTGTCAGCCATGATCATAATAAATGGCGGTGCAGGCTCGAAGGGCCGAATGGCCTACTCCTGCACCTATTTTCTATGTTTCTATGGTTATTCTGGAGCAAGTGCTTGTCAATCTGAATGTTAATCCCACATCTGGTAAAAACTTGACAGCAAACTATTTTGTTTGTTCAATGTTGACACCTAGTTCAAATATTAGTCAGACACCATAGATATCATTACATCATTCAATTGGCAAAGGTAATGGAGGAATATGTAATGCCTTTGGGAATTGTAAAAAGGAAGAAGTAATTTGAAGAGTGCAGAAATGAGAGATCAAAACGGAAAAGCGGTTATGTAGGGTGCAGAGAAAGGACCAGATGTGCTGTGGTCTCATTAACAGTTGAGCGTAGTCAATCTCTTTGCCAACATCTCTACAGATATGTTACCATATACTACATTGAGCTTCTTTTTTCTCAGGCAATTACATGAAAATAAGGAAATATAATAGAATTCATAGAAAATTGTCCAATAACAAAAAGACTTACAAACAACCCATGTGCAACATAAGACAAACTGTGCTAATAAAAATAATCATACTGAGAACATGAGTTGTAAAGAGCCCTTGAAAGTGAGTCAACAGGTCATAGAATCAGTTCAGAGTAGTGGTGATTGAAGTTATCCACACCAGTTCAGGAGCCCAATGGTTGTAGGGTAATAACTGTTTCTGAACCTGGTGGTGTGGGATCCAAGACTTCTGTACCTCCTGCTCGATGGTAGTAATGAGAAGGGGGTACAGCCTGCACGGTGGAGGGTCTTTGAAGATATATGCTGCTCTCTTGTGCTAATGCTCCTTGTAAATGTACTGAGTGGGGTGGAAGGCTTTCTTCTGATGGATTAGTCTGTATACACTACTTACTTTTTCTGTCGGCTTTTCCATTCCTGAGCTTTGACGTTTCAATACCAGGCCATGATGCAAGCAGTTAGGATTCTCGCCTCTGTATATCTGTAGAAGTTTGTCAAACTTTTTGATGACTTGCTGAAACTACACAAGCTTCTAAGAAAGTCGAGGTGAAGCAGTATTCTGTGAAACATAAAGTTTCCATTTTTAGACCACTCCTGTGGTCAGTAAGTTATTAAGAGGCCACCAGAGCAAAGCTCTCTGTTACTCCCTCTGCCTACTTAAATCAAGTTGAGAAGGGCAGTGAGAAATTCTATCACAGATTATGATATGTTTATGGACCATGAATGGGAGGATGCTGAGTGCGATTGGCACAGTTGTGTGATTGGCACAGTTCTGTGCTGTGCTGGGGACCATATCCCAGCACACTGGAGCTCAGTGGTGCAAAAGTTCATTGTGAAGTTGCTTGCAGCAAATTCTATTTTTAAAAGGAAGGTTGATGATGGAATAGGCTTTGCCCCAAAACTAGTCTCAACCAGATAAAATTAACCCTATTTAGCGTGCTGGAGAGCTGAGGTATCAGATTCCATCTTAACTGGTTTCTTCATAAACTTTTCATCATTGATGCTCATAATTTTCCCTGCTGACATCGTCTAGAACTCTGTATGGCTTTTCCTGTGACTATCTCCCCCTCCCCCAGTCATCTTCCCACCACCCCAAATCACCTGCTCAGATGACGACTGCAATCTCACCTCATGAAGTATTCTCGTCCTTTACCCGACACTCCCTCCCCTCAGTCTGTCAAAACTGTTCTACCCCACAGTAGTCCTTTCCAAAATTCCTTGCTGTATCTCTCACATTTCCTGTTATACGAGGAGACCATTCAACTTATCAGGTCATCAATGATTCTTAGGTCATTCCATTCAGTCTCATTCCTTCATCTGTTTCCCTCTATCTTATTCTCTCCTGCATCTCTCCCAATTCCTTGAGATTCTCTTGCCAACCATATAAAATGGGGCAATTTACAGCAGTAGTTAACTTGCCAGCACATCATTTGGCAGGTGAAAGGAAACGAGAGTTCACAGGGAGAGTGTGTGCAAACTCCACATAGACAGTACCAGGGGTCAGCACTGAATCCTGCTTTACTACTCTATCATCCACCTACCCACAATCTGATTTACAATACACTCCCCCTATGAGTTAGAACGTAGAATATTGAACAGTGCAGCACAAGAACAGCCCATGATGTACCAAACTAATTAAGCTGATGATCCCTAATTAAACTAATTCCTTTTCCTTGAATATGGTCCACATCCTTCCATTTTCTGAAGATTAATATGCCTATCTGAAAGCTTCTTAAACACCTTTACAATATCCATGCCATCACCTCTACCAAATACATTGGCACCTCTAGCAGCATATTCTAGATAACTACCACTCTCTATGTTAAAATAACAACTTGCCCCACACACCCCCTTTGAACTTTCCCCCTCTCATCTTATATGAATGGACTTCAGTACTAGACATTTTGAACCTGGGAAAAAAACAGTTGCCTCTTATAATTTTATAAACTTCAGTCAGATTTCCCCTCAACCCTAGTTTGTCTAAGCTCTCCTTATCGTACATACCCTCTGGTCCAGGAAGCATCCTGGTAAATCTCTTTTGCTCTCTCCATTGACTCTACATTTCTCCGTTAATGGTGGGGTGGTGAACAAAACTGATTTCTGTGCTTTTCAGTGGCAAGACCATGCTGATGGAAGGCAATAGACAATAGGTGCAGGAGTTGGCCATTCAGCCCTTCGAGCCAGCTCCACCGTTCACTGTGATCATGGCTGATCATCCACAATCAGTACCCTTTTCCTGCCTTCTCCCCATATTCCTTCACTCCGCTATCTTTAAGAGCTCTATCTAACTCATTTTTGAAAGAATCCAGAGAATTGGCCTCCACTGCCTTCTGAGGCACAACCCTCTGTATGAAAAGGTTTTTCCTCAACTGCTCTAAATTGTCTACCCCTTATTCTTAAACTGTGGCCTTTGGTTCTGGACTCCCTCAACATCAGGAACATGTTTCCTGCCTCTAGCGTGTCCAATCCCTTAATAACCTCATATATGTTTCAATCAGATCCCCTCTCATCCTTCTAAATTCCAGAGTATACAAGCCCAGTCGCTCCAATCTTTCAACATATGACAGTTCCGCCATCCCAGGAATTAACCTTGTGAACCTATGCTGCACTCCCTCAATAGCTACAACGTCCTTCCTCAAATTTGGAAACCAAAACTGTACACAATACTCCAGGTGTGGTCTCACCAGGGCCCTGTACAACTACAGAAGGACCTCTTTGCTCCTATACTCAACTCCCCTTGTTATGAAGGCCAGCTTTCTTCACTGCCTGCTGTACCTGCATGCTTACTTTCAGTAACTGATGAACAAGGACACCTAGATCTCATTGTACTTCCCCTTTTCCTAACTTGACTCCATTTAGATAGTAATCTGCCTTCCTGTTCTTGCCACCAAAGTGGGTAACCTCACATTTATCCACATTAAACTGCATCTGTCATGCGCCTGCCCACTCACCCAACCTGTCCAAGTCACCCTGCATTCTCATAACATCTTCCTCACATTTCACACTGCCACCCAGCTTTGTGTCATCTGCAAATTTGCTAATGTTACTTTTAATCCCGTCATCTAAATCATTAATGTATATTGTAAATAGCTGCGGTCCCAGCACCGAGCCTTGCGGTACCCCACTAGTCACTGCCTGCCATTCTGAAAAGGACCCATTAATCCCTACTCTTTGTTTCCTGTCTGCCAACCAGTTTTCTATCCATGTCAGCACCCTACCCCCAATACCATTTGCTCTAATTTTGCCCACTAGCCTCCTATGTGGGACCTTATCAAAGGCTTTCTGAAAGTCCAGGTACACTACGTCCACTGGCTTTCCCATGTCCATTTTCATAGTTACATTCTCAAAAAATGCCATCTGTCATGGGAATCTTGTTCTGCTCTGGTGCCAGGCTCTGGACTTCTCCTTTTACTGTAAATGACTCTTTTATTTGCCTATCCTGATGTTATATCCTGCCAAAAAACCTTTTAAACCAACAATATGAGGTCATTTCATAAGAATGTGCCCTTGGGTGGGGATAACTAGAAAAGGGCAGAAACTGAAGATGATGCTGTGAAACAGCTTGTGCAAGTTTCTGCATACAAGGCCATTTCCATCATACAGTATAACTGGCATGTAATAAAATATTAGAATTGTCAAGAGATACCATGTGTCATTGCTTTAATTTGTGCTTTTGATGAGATACGACAGGGGTCCCCAACCTTTTTTGCGCTGCGGACCGGTTTATTATTGACAATATTTTTACGGACCGGCTGACCCCGGGGGGGGGGGGAGGGGAGTAGGGTTGCCAACGGACAAGAATAGCAGTCAAATACGTTGTGTTTACCCCGAGAAAGACTACCATGACCATGAAGCCTTGCGCGGGCACCAGATCTCATGCGTGTACGTGCCAATTTTTTCTACAAATAGTTTTTGGCGATTCTGTTCGGGGGGGGGGGGTGGTGTTAATCACGACCGGAATATAAGAAATAAGTGGCTAATACACTCAATTTTGTTTCTAAAAGGGTTTATCTAACGAATTTAATATTAAACACACAGTGCATATTTTTCATGAATAAGTCAATTATAACTCACTTATAAGTCAATAGCATCATAACACTTTAAGTAGCTTTTGGATATTAAACACACAGCACATATTTTCCCTGTATGAACATAATAAAATCATTGCAACACACCAATATCGCTCGATCAGAGGGAGCCCTGGGCTTGTTTCCCTGCAACGAGACGGTCCCATCGAGGGGTGATGGGAGACAGCGATACTCGAAGGGGGTTCCTTATGTCCAGTCTATTCCGCAATTTAGTTTTCGTTGCATTCATTGCAGAAAACCCCGCTTCGCAGAGATATGTTGGGAATGGAGCAACGTTTTCAGTGCTTTTGTGGCTATCTCAGGATATTTAGCCTTGACTTTGATCCAGAATGTTGGCAGAGATGTTATGTCAAACATACTTTTCAGCCCACTGTCATTTGCAAGCTCGAGGAGTTGATCTCCTTCCCGCGCTGACATGGATGACGCGTGCGTAATGACCTTGCGTGCGTTCAATTTCAACAGTGGGCATGACAGGGAATGAGGAAAGGTGCAGCTGACTCATATAGTTTCATATCGCCAAATCATGTCGTTTCCTCACGGCCCGGTAGCACATGCTTTGCGGCCCGGTGGTTGGGGACCATTGAGTTACAAGGTCTAGGATAGAATGTTCCTTATGGATGCAGTTAACGTTTATCCCTCAGGTATCACCAAAAGCAGAGGATCACTTATAGGTAAAAATACTCAGTGCAGAGCCTTCCAGCTTCAAATGATCTCAGATAGCTTATTATCTGGATGCTGAAGATAGGTCTGAGTGTGTATGGTCTGCGAATGCATGGCCGTTTAGATAGTTGTACAATGCCTACCTTTTAAGATTCATGGTAACTTATTTATAGATTTATTCTCAGGATTTGGACATGATAGGCAAAGCAAGGTTCTTATTTCTATTTCTGTTGACCTTGAGAGTAAGACCTCTCATGGAATCATCTCAGCTGTTCCACTGCATCATCTCTAGTTTCTGCCCTTTTCTAGTTATCCCCACCCAAGGGCACGTTCTTATGAAATGACTTCATATTGTTGGTTTAAAAGGTTTTTTTGGCAGGATATAACATCAGGATAGGCAAATAAAAGAGTCATTTACAGTAAAAGGAGAAGTCCAGAGCCTGGACCAGAGCAGAACAAGATTCCGGTGACAGATGGTATTTCAGCACCAATTTGTTCAATGTAATTCTGAAATTCAGATTATATAAATACAGAAGTAAAGTGCTAATTCTCAAAGTGACCAGATAATAAAAGCCAGTCAGTCTTCCAAGAATTTGGTAAAATTCAAGACAACATGTGTCACACAAAAGTGAGTTTACAATCAAAAGTTTTCTTGAAACTTTAAGACTAATTTTATTGATGGCACATCACTAGAGCACTGTATCAGAGACACAGTCCATTTTCCAAGATGGAACAATGTATATGGCCAAATGCTGCAAGAAATTTGGAGACAAATTTCCCAGAATTGTGAAGGAACCAAGAGTCCAATGAAAGGATATTAGTGTTAGTTTAATAAATTAATGAATTTAAGATAAATTAATGGGATTGAAAGCTATGAAATCCAAAGAGCCTGCTAATCTGCATCCAGAATATCAAAATGGTAGTCTAGGTGTAGGAGCAAACTGAAAGGCCACACAAAGCTGGTGTCTGAAATAACAGCAAATCAATTAAACAGCTGATGTGTACCAGGAGGCCAGTCAAAACTATTTACCTGAATATGAATTTGGTACAGCTTTGGTACTCAGTAGACGAGATTACCAGTTAAACTAAACTTTGATAGCAGGATCTCACAGTGGGCACATATTTTAATTCCACATCCCATTCCCACTCTGATATGTCTATCCACGGCCTCCTCTACTGTAAAGGTGAAGCCACACTCAGGTTGGAGGAACAACACCTTATATTCCGTCTGGGTAGCCTCCAACCTGATGGCATGAACATTGACTGCTCTAACTTCCGCTAATGCCCCACCTCCCCCTCGTACCCCATCTGTTATTTATTTATATACACACATTCTTTTTCTCTCTCTCCTTTTTCTCCCTCTGTCCCTCTGACTATACCCCTTGCCCATCCTCTGGGTCTTCCCACCTCCCCCTTTTCCTTCTCCCTGGGCCTCCTGTCCCATGATCCTCTCATATACCTTTGCCTATCACCTGTCCAGCTCCTGTCTCCATCCCTCCCCCTCCTGTCTTCTCCTATCCTTTCGGATCTCCCCCTCTCCCTCCCACTTTCAAATCTCTTACTAGCTCTTCCTTCAGTTAGTCCTGACGAAGGATCTTGGCCTGCAACGTCGACTGTACCTCTTCCTTTAGATGCTGCCTGGCCTGCTGCGTTCACCAGCAACTTTGATAGCAGAATGGTGACTACAGGAAGACTTAATTAAGTAACAGACTAAGTCCTGATGACAGAATAAAATGACTATCCCCAGGTCTAACAGTAAATAGTGGAAGAAATGCTGGACTCGAGACTCTGCAGATGCTGTAAATCCAGCGTAACACACGCACAATACCGAAGGAACTCAGCAGATCAGGCAACATCTGCAGAGAAGAATAAACAATTGATGTTTCAGGCTCAGATCCTTCATCGGGTCCTGATGAAGGATCTTGGCCCAAAACGTCAACTGCTTATCCCTCTCCGCAGGAAATATTGGAGTCTGTTTTAAGTTTTGTGGTAACAAGACATTTAGCAAATATCAATAGGATTAGACAAAGACAACATTGATTTATGCAAGGCATTCCTGCTGGAGTACTTGAGGATGATTTTTAGAAGAACTTTGCTCCATCATGGGTACTAGTCTCTGAAATATCCAAGGGGCGATGCCTCAAAGAGGTGGCGTCAATCATTAAGGACCCCCACCACCCAGGACACACCTTCTTCTCACTGTTACCATCAGGAAGGATGTACAGAAGCCTGAAGACACACTCAGCAATTCAGGAACAGCTTCTTCCCCTCTACCATTTGATTTCGAAATGGACATTGAACTACCTCACTACTTTTTTTAATTTATGCTTTTGCACTACTTACTTAATTTAACTATTTGATATATATACTCACAGTAACTCAGAGTTTGTTTCCCTATGTTATCATGGAATGCTTTATACTGCTGCTGTAAAGTTAACAAATTTCATGACGCATGCCGGTGATATTAACCCTGATTCTGATTCTGATTCTGAAATGCTTAGGTCAGATGTTAGTGTGCACATTAAGGTTCATGGATCATGCTAATATACTATCATGAACAGAAAGCTGGTTTGCAGACAAGAAACAGAGGGTAGAAATAAATGAGCCTTTTTAGGGGGCGGTAGATGGTGACAAGTGAAGTCCGGTAGGGATCAATGCTTGGGTCCCAAGTATTTGCAATGATGGGAAGGGGGGAAATATATGCGATATTTCTAGGTTTGTTGGCAACATAAAACTAGTTGAGATGTGAACAGTATGCCAAGGAGCTTCAAGGCGTTTGAATAGACAAATATACTGTGTGGCCGGTGGATAAACATGAAGCACTCATTAATTATGAAACAAATGCACAGGTGCAGCAAGTAGCTAAGCAGGTAAATAGTACGCTCGCCTTTGCTGCAAGAAGACCTGAGGAGAAGAGTATGCATAATTTACTGCAACTTATAAAACAATCAATGACTAAAATAAAATTCCCAAGATATACATACAAAACTACTAGCTATTGAACAAAAGAACATCTATTGCTGCCATTTTGACACAGACGTTATCCATTTGGTTTAATGTGGTTAATACAGCTGCTAAAATAATATGTAAAGGAATGTCACAAAGACACATGCAAGTAATTAACCAGTAATACAATCAAGCATAATTTTACCGCTGAAGTTTTAAACATATAACAAAAAAACATATCTGTACTGAAGGTCATACTATATAATACTCTTAAAGTTAACTAATCCTCATGTATATGTTAAGTACTCTTTACAAATACTCAAATGTCTCCAAAGCATTTCAGATAGTGTAAGGCATGTTTTAAAAATAAGTTCATTCTTAGTTAAGCAAAAAAATCAAAAGTCTTCATCCAAGCTGGTTTCATCAGGTCTCATTTTTTTTGAATGATGGTATGTCGGGGAATGTTAGGTAAACATATATATTGGCAACTTAAATCCCACTCAAATTTGTTTGGCTAAATGTGAACAAATAAAAAGTAATTGTGAGGGATAAAGAAGCAGCAAGAAACAGCAAATGGGCATTTTTTTGTGGTTTAGTCCAAATTGAGCAACCACAGGTTATGAAAATAATGAAAGAATTTGAGCGAATAAGATTTATGAGTTTTATTCCTATCTTGTTTGTCTTCCAGTTGTGGAATTATGCATTAAATTGAATATTAGATGTCAGGAGTTCCTTTGAGAAGATTCAGCCAGATGAGCATGTCTTCTTTCTGCAGCCTAGGGCTAAAGTTATAAATTTCACTAAGTATTTGAAGATTTTATAGGTAATTATACCACACTTGTTCATGCTGACCAGGATGTGTATTGACACTAATCTCATTTGCCTACAGTGGCCCAGAAATCTTTAAACTTTCCTTATCTATGTACCTGTCCAGATGTTTTTTTTAAACATTGCAATTGTACTTGTATCTACCACCTCATTTGGTAGCTCATTCCCACCACACTAAAAAAAAACGTGCCCCTTAGATCCTCTAAATCTTTCCCCTCTCATTATTAACTAGAAAAGACTGTGACTATCTATCCTATCTAATTTTATAAGCTTCTTTTTGGTCGCTTTTTAAGTCTCTTTTCCTTCAGGGAAAACAGTTCCAGCCTATCCAATCATGCTTGATAACTCAAACCCTCTAGACTAGACAACGTTTCTGTGAATGTTATTTCACACCTTCTCTCACTTAATCACATCCTTCTCAAAATGTGATGAACAGAACTACACACAATACTTCAGGAGTGGACTAATCAATGATTTGTACAACTGTAACACGATATCCCACTCCTATGCTCAATGGCTTGGCCAGTGAAGCAAGCATATCATAAAGTCTCTTCTGTCCTCTGTCATCACTTTCAGGGAACTTATATCTCTAAACGTCTCTGTTCTACAACACTCCCCGGGGCCCCACTATTCACTGTGTATGGATGGTGGTCGAGGCAGATACAATAAAACTTGTAAAAGACGTTTAGGTGGGGACATGAATGTGTGGAAATTTACTGCCCTACCCTAATTCTCAGTGGGACTTTTGTCTTCCTCAACATTCCTAAATTCCTCATGTTTTGTCAACAAAATTCAAAGGTTCAAAGTTCAAAGGTTCATTTATTATCAAAGTATACAGCTCTGAAATTCTTCAATTCTCCGGGTAGCCATGAAACCAAGAAAGAAAAGAAAGGCAGCATGATTATCAACCCCAAAATCCCACTTCTCTACAAAAAAAATGAACAAAAGCAGAACAGGCACATCAACCTCTAAATCCCTCCTCCTGCACAAAAAAATGAACAAAATGGATCAGGCACATCGACTCCCACATCTAACACCGACCCCCACTGCATAAAAAAAAACGAATAAAACAGATCAGGCACATTGACCCACAAATCCCCCTCCCTGCACAAAAAAATTAGAAGAACGGGTAAAAAAAACATAGAATATAAAAACCACAAGACTGAAAGAAAGAGTCTATAGTTCAAAGTCCAAATCCAAAAAGCCAAAATGCTGAAAACACTGGGGAATACTCTCCGGGCCCAGTGGCAGATCTTTCCTTCCTCAGTACAGAGCGTTCAAAAAGACAGACAACCGGTACTCACCCCTCTGCACTTGCTTCGATGCTTTAATCTCCCTTGTCGCTTAGATTGGCTTGTGCCCTACCCTACGGCCTATCCACCACGAGGTTCCGGCACGCTGTCTCCACCTTTCAGAATCCTCTTGGAGACCGCAGGGCGCTGGAACACCCAAATGATCTTGAAATTTCCGCATTCTCCTTGATGTTTTGATTTCCCTCGCTGCTTTAATTGGTGAACAATGGAAGCTATAGTTGGCGAAATGGGATCAAATGTCAGCTCGTGCCATCCTGCACCCTTCTCATCACAAGGTTCGCTCGTGCTGCCTCTGCCTCCTGGAATCCTCTTGGAAACGGCAAAGCATCCAAACACTCTAATGATGTCCAAACAGCAAAACACAGGCTCCGACTGTTCCATAATCACATTCAAGATGGGAAACAAATATAAAGGATATAAAAGAGATCTAAAAGATGGTTTTGTGATCTATCCAGAAAATGTCAACCAAAGGAGAATTCCACACTGGCACCATCTTGACCAGAATTCAAACACAATTTGTCTGCAGTGAGATTTTCAAACTCTCTGCACTGAAAATTGTACTTATTTCCTCAATGAACAGCCGAGTTTCCCCTATTCCAGCTCAAGGAATCCACCTGTTTGGACAGCCAGTGGTCTGACTGTGCTATTTGCCCTCACTGAGATCTGTGATTTACTGATATGCTAACTCATAAGTACCTTTGTTTTGTCTGCAGAGGGTATGGTCAAAACCATTTTCAACTTCCTAACCTTAGGACCATTTGAGAATGTTACCTTTCATCTCAGCAACTTTTCACACTGTTGTATTAGGGAGCTCAGTTTACTCAAGGGGAGGAGACTTTGTCTACTTTTCCTTTAGTCCAGATAATCATGCAGAGTGGAGTCACAGCCATCTCTTTACAATACTGACTTCTGCAAAGACTGGATTCAAGCAAGATTCCTGATCTCTGATGACTCAGCGATAGTGGGGTGTATAAAGGGAGGACGAGTGGATGAATACAGGGCCTTGGTGGAGAACTTGGTCAAATGGTGCAAGCTGAATCATCTGCAGCTCAGCATCAGTAAGACAAAGGAGATGGTGATGGGCTTCAGGAAGACTAAGCCTGCACTGCTCCCTGTTACTCTTGATGGTGAGGACCTACAAATACCTGGACGTGCATCTGGATGATAGAGTTGTGTAGAATACCAATACAGAGGCTGTGTACAAGGGCCAGAGTCGCCTCTACTTCCTGAGGAGACTGAGGTCCTTGGGAGTATATGAGCCTCTTCCTTTACATGTTGTCACTAGTACAGTCTTCTATGTGGCGGTGTGCTGGGACAATAGCATCAACCTGGATGATGTCAACAGGCTCAATAAACTGATTAGAAAGGTTGGCTCTGTTACAGGAGTCAAACTGGACACACTGGAGGCTGTGGTAGAACAAAGGACCCTATGGAAAATCCTGGCAATTCCGGACAATGTTTCTCATCCTCTGCACGCCACCTTGGCTAAACAGAGGAGCATTTTTAGAAATAGTCTAAGACAACTGCACTGCTCCAAAGAGCGCTATAGGAGGTCATTCTTAGCCTGGACCATTAGGCTCTATAATGAGTCAACCTATAGCCGGGTAAGTGATAATCCCATCCTGTTAGACTGCTTGAGGTAACTTATTTTCTATTATTTCTTACTTCTCTTCTAATATTTGTATATCTGTGCACCTGTAATGCTATTGTGACACTATAATTTCCTTTGGGATCAATAAAGTATCTATCTATCTATCTATCTATCTATCTATCTATCTACCCACCTGCCAGACATGCCTGGCTGCAACCCAGGACACCATAAACAAAGCTCACACCTGCCACAGTCACTCTTTCTTCAGTTTTTCCAGGTCCATCTGACTCTTGGATATCACTCTCCTACTCTTCTTTTCCACTCAAGAGAAGTGTTGCTTATAATGTGCTATGTCCTTAGAGATGGTTTCAAAGATCGCACCTGCTAGGCTACATGCCGGGAACTGTGAGAACCTCGGTTAGATTTGATTAACTTTATTTAGCCTTGTTTGTGTCAAATCAAATCAGCGAGAATTTTGCTGGTCAGTCTGCAAGTGATGCCATGCTTCCAGCAGCAACACACTGACCCTAACCGTACATCTTTGGAATGTGGGAGGGAATCGGAGCACCCAGCAGAAACCCACATGGTCACGGAGTGAATGTACAAACTCCTTGTGGACAGTGGCGGGAAATGAAACCAGATTGGTGATCACTACTGCTATAACCGTGTTACGCTAGCTGTTATGGTACTGTGTCACCCTTACAACACTAAGACCTGCCCTTAATGTAATTAAATCTCCCAGAAATAGATGATCAGCATTGTGGCAGAGGCTAAAATGTAGAACAAAATTACTGAGCAGAAATGGAATCTAACCCACCTCCTTCTGTTTCTTTATAAACAGAGGCAGGGTGGAGGCTGGAAAGGCGTCTGCTCTTTGTGCGGTGGGTTGCCTCCTTTCATTTTTACAGTCATTCTACTTTTACTACACCTTGTTTGTGTTTTCCAGACTCCAAAGAACTCAGCAAGTGAAAGCAGGCAACAAAGCCTGAACCCACGAGCTAAAGAACTTCACAGGTTCACATGATGGCCGGAAGAAAGAGAAGTGCTTTCTTCGGCTCCATCTGACTACCTACCCTTCAACAGTGCTTGGCCCTTTCAGTCCATTACTCACCCCTGACCACCGGTACAAATTCTGAAAAAAAACTGCTCCTGGTGACCACAATTGACTATTGCCAGTTGCCCCGATGTTGACTGGCTGGCCTTAGCCACTGTTAACTACACCCAGTGATCAATAGAGCTCAGAGACATCATCAGGTCTCCTGACCACATATCAAGTGTCGACATTCCCACATTTTCAGGCTGCTGTTTCTGCAAGTGGTAAGACTGAAAATGTCACAGCAGTCTCAGTTATATGACTTGAAGTAAGGGTTGCGTATTTACTATTGTAAATATGTTGCTGAATAAGCATTCTTTGTTATTTAAATAATTCATTATTGGTTATATGTAAAAATGTGTGAGTGACAACATCATTGCGACACCGTGCCATCATAAGTGTGAACCTTCCAAAAGTAAAAACAAGGTAGAGATGTTTATCTCTAGCTCTGTGTTTTTCTTTTAACTGGTTTTATTTTTTGGGTTTCGCAACAGAACAGTGGTGATGAGTAAGATTCAAATCAAACTCGAGATTACTTCCTACCTGTTGAAGTCCAGCATGTTTTTCGTCGTAACAGGAGAGAGATAGTCGAGTTAAAAAAAAGCACAGCTCATCTATTCTTCATTCAGAAGTGCAACAAGACTTTTGAGTTAAAATACAGAAGGGTGTTCCATTAACAGCAGCAGCACAAATGCAGAGATGGGCTCTGTTTCTTGGAGGACGCGATTACAAGATCAAATTCAAAAGGGTGACTAATCATGGAAATTCTGGAGGAGTCTTCTGTTTACCTTTGGCAAAGGAAGTACTTGAAAAACTTTCAAAAGGGGATACTTCTCTTGACGTATTCTCCCTAATGCAAATTGAAAGTCTCCCTATCACAACATAGATGATCCAAAGGGTAAACAAAATAGACCCCACACTGTATCAGGTCTACACGGCAACCCAAAAGGCTGGAATATGCAGCATAAATTCCAGACCCCCCCATTTTCACCAGCACCAGGATGAACTTGCCCTTGGCAGAGGTTGCCTTATATGGGGATTGAGAGTTGTTGTACCATCCAAGTTGAGAGCTAAACTGTTGGAGAAGCTAGATGCCAGTCATCTAGGAGTAGTCAAAATGAAGGTGTTGGCTTGAAGCTTTGTCTGGTGGCCAGGGATAGATGAGCAGATGGAGCAGCTTGCCTTGCGCTGTTCTGGATGCCAATACGTCCCGAAGGAAAGTATCTGAATCTGTCAGAACCACTTTCTGCAGTCTCAGAGTCAACTCCTACAACCACTACAGAGGAGGCCTCAAAACTTGAGATCGTCTCACAGCTGCAAGTCTCTCCTGCCAGGAAGTACGTGATGCCACAAGAGTAAGAAATGCTCCACAGTGATTAAATCATTAGACCTGAATAGGACATCGCCTCCCTCTGGTGCTCCTCCCCCACCTTTTTTAATGCTTCCATGGCCTTCTGCCTCTTTCACAATCAACTTCCTAGCTGTTTACTTCATCCGTCTGCTCCAAGTTTCACCAATCGCCTGGTGTTTCTCTCTCCCCCTCCCCCACCTCTCAAATCTACTCCTCAGCTTTTTTTCTCCAGTCCTCCCAAAGAGTTTCGGCCTGAAATGTCGACTGTACTCTTTTCCTAGATGCTGCCTAGCCTGCTGAGTTCCTCCAGCACTTTGTGAGTATTACTCGGATTTCCAGCATCTGCAGATTTTCTCTTGTTTAAAATTTGCTAAGCTGTGGATGTCTATATAGCAGCTGTATTATATAGTATACTGTGTATATATCATGACTAGAGAGCAATATGTTACATATTTGAATTGAGGTGCATTCTGTATTGAATTGGAGTTTATCGCTAAGCAGGGAGGGGTATAGTATATTTAATGGTTCAGTAATATTTTAGGAATATTGTAAATATATTGTTTGATTAAGCATTCTTGGTTGTTTAAATAATTCATTATGGGTTATATGTAAAAGTACATGAATGATATACATCATTACTCCACAACGTCATAAGTACGCATTTTACTCAAGTAAAAACAAAGTAGATGTGTTTTCTATCTATTAGCTTTATGTTTTGGGTTACAATACATATACAACAGTAAGAACCCAGACTGATGTGTTTTGGAAAGGAGCAGCTGACAGGTCTGAGAGCCATAGGGGAGACCACTTGATAGACATTGGGAAACTAGCCAGTGTTGTCTCCATAAAAATGGAATTGACAGTCAGTGGAGTTGTCATTTTCTTGGTAAGAAAGTAGTACAACCATCTCACAAGTTTCTATCATGTTGATGTTGTTAATACATTTCCTGAGCTACTCGAGAGAGTTCACATAATACATTCTGAACATAGGTTTCCCATCTCTGGAACTGACTGCCTTGGAAACTTATACCAACTAAAAGCAACCTGTCCTACATTGAAATACCTTCCTTATTTAACTCCTTCTGTCTACTAAAATAACTCATACAATACTTCTAGGACATTTCTTTCGAATAATTAAGGCATCATCTAACAGGATGACTTTTGCAATATTATATGTAGCTGAATAGGTCGAAGAAAAGTGACTTCTTACTTGATGCTTTTTTTTTGTGAAAGGGGTGCCACAAATTCAGGGACGTCCAAGCCTATCCACTTTATTTTTTGAGTTCAAACAAATAAGTGGCAGATAAAATTCAATCCAGAAAAATAACACAATAAAGGAAAAAGTGCATTTTTCTTAAATATAGAAGCTTGAATATAGTATGCCCTTACTACCAATGAAATTTCGTTCATAATTTATTTGCCAAGTGGATCATTTTCAGCACAGTTACTAGCACTATACAGGGAGTTGGAGTAGTCCGAGCGGAAGGATATAAGGGCGTGGATGACTTTCTCAAGATCTTTGAAAGAGAGAAACTGCTTGTTTTTGGCAATAGTACGAAGCTGGAAAAAACTGGCTTCTACTACTATATTAAATTGCTTGTCAAACTTAAAGGTGGAATCAAATATCACACCAAGGGATTTAACGTGGGGTTTGACAAGGGTGGACAAGTTACCAAGTCTTGACTTTGAGATGGCTGGAAGTGAATGGAAAATCCAACTGCAGTCTAACCAATACCTCCTGTCAATTAACACACATCAAAGTTGCTGGTGAACTTCCTTCAGTTAGTCCTGACGAAGGGTCTTGGCCTGAAACGTCGACTGCACCCCTTCCTAGAGATGCTGCCTGGCTTGCTGCGTTCACCAGCAACTTTGATGTGTGTTGCTTGAATTTCCAGCATCTGCAGAATTCCTGTTGTTTGCATTTTAAAAAAAAAACCTCCTGTCAATTTCTTTTTTAACAAATCCAAGTACTAACCTTTACATTGTAATATTTACTGCACTGTCAGATTCAGTGTCTAAAATAACTTTTATAATCGAGGGTCAATTTCCAAATAAGGCACCAGCTGGATTGTGTCACTATCTAATGGTGCTTTTAAAGAGATCTTTTTGATTTCAACCTCAGATCTTGTCATACACTGATCAAAAAGCTGCCAATTCTTTGCTTTCTGCAGAACAAAAATTGGATGTGCTTCTTTAGGAACACATTTTAACCATTTTAAGAAGAACTTAACATATTGCAGGTCACCCATTTCCAGACCTACTTAAGATTGACTCAGGTTCCTCAGTTGCAATCAAAAAAGGCAAGCAGAAAAAATGTATGCTTTCGCCCCTTTCACACTCTCTGTGTTTAATTTGTACCTATTGTTTGTTCCCATTGATATCTAGGTAGCAGAGACATTGTGATTACTTGCAGTTGTTGAACTTTATATGTCCGAATTATCTATATACTGTTAGTCATAGTTTTCCCTATCACTGAAATATCACAAAGCACTTACATCCATAAGCCAGTGCTGGCGCGTGACCAAGTGGTTAAGGCATCGGTCTAGTGATCTGAAGGTCGCTAATTCAAGCCTCAGCTGAGGCAGTGTGTTGTGTCCTTGAGCAAGGCACTTAACCACACATTGTTCTGCAACAACACCTTTGCCAAGCTGTATCGGCCCTAGTGCCCTTCCCTTGGACAACATCGGTGGTGTGGAGAGGGCAGACTTGCAGAATGGGCAACTGCTGGTCTTCCATACAACCTTCCAAGGCACAAATCCATGGTCTTATGAGACTAACGGATGCCTATACTTGAATTCTTGTGCTTTAATTCAAATTCCAGTCTGAGGTTTTGAATGCGTCATGTCGACAGACATTCTCAAAGCAGCACTGAAGAATTTATGTACAGTTGAGAATTTAGATGAGAATTAAGAAAGAAATATTTAAGAAAAATTAGCTTAATTTGACAAATGTGCATCAAAACATACAATGAAATGTGTTGTTTGCATCAACAACCAACATAGTGCAAGCATTGTGCTGGGGGCAGCCCACAAATGTTACCATGCTTCAGGTACAAATGTAGCATGCCCAAGATCCTATATGCCACCTCAGCTTAAATATCTAATAAGTTAAGGATAAGTTGAAGACATTTCCACAAATCCTAGCCAACATTTCCCTTCAACTAGCATCTAAACAGATGATCTGTTTGCTTGTTTTAATGCTGTTTGTGGGACTTTGCTATGTGAAAATAGTGTACTTTACTGTACTTCAAAAGTAATTATCTAGCAATATGGCATTTTTGAAGATCTTGAGTCTTGAACCACTCTACATAAACACAAGCTGTTTCTCATCAGCTAATTATCTCTGAACACCATGATCAGCAATCTGATGTTCCAGGTTCCAGTATGGTCCTGTTTATATGTTCAAAGGGTTACATACCAATAGCTTTTGTCTAATTTTATAAGATTTTCTTTCTGTTTTTATATAAAGTATAAATCAGTGTAAAGGATAAAAAATAATAGTAATCTGAAGAAGAGAGATTTGTAATGATTTTCTTTACTAAACTTCCTTTGCCATGTTAAATGTATGGCAATTGCTTTTATTTTTGTTAAGGAATGATAACTAACTTTATTGGTATTCATTAAACAGGAATTTATTTTGTAGTTACATCCAAATGATATTACAGAGGATAATGGAACATTTGAGTAGATAAGGAATGAATGATCATAGCAAAGCTTTCTTATTTTGTGGAAAGTAGTGGAAAATTAGCTGTATAGCAATCTGGAGTTCAAGTTCAAGTTTAATTGTCATTCAACTATGCATGAATACCCGGGAACATAGCCAAACAAGACAGTGTTACTCTGGAATAAAGGTGCAAAGCACACTACCAACAGTCATTCACAGCACAAGGCACAGACAGCATGTTTAAGACAGCAGTAAAATGCAGGCATACACAAAAAATACATAGTCCCAATCCCTGAGTCCATGAATGCTGCAGCAGTCTACAGTCGAGCACAATATATGTTAACTTCTGCCGAGCGAATGCTGGAGAGTAACACTCCAGTTCGGATGGCGCGCCACTCTGACCCCGAAGCAGCTGCAAGCAAACAAGCCCAGTCCTTGAGACCTTGTAGCTCCCCCACCATTCACAATAAAACAGCGAATTGGACTTGCAACATTCTACATTACCCATGTCCTACCGGGTCTTGTCATCACAAGCAAATCAACCAAGACAATCAATTATGGCTGGACCGCACACCACTTTCACACACTGATGGCTCTTTCTTCCAGTTTCTCCACCAACAAGCAACTTACTAATGGGATAGACCTGCAGTACTTTAAGTTCTTAATGTCCTGCAGGGTCTTGCGATCAAAGCAAATATGTTTAAAAATGATAAATAATACCTTTGGTTGGCACTGCAGAAACTGCTGCATTGAAGCACAGCCCTATCTTACAGGAAGTCTCCTTAAAGTAATGGGAGAATGTCAACGGAATCGGTGCTAAGTTTGGAATCTTCATAAGCCCCAAGTTAATAAAGAATCAGTTATTAAGGTAGCATTTTTTATTGATGTAGAGGAAACTTATTATGGACACAAGGGTTGTTGCTTAACCTGGAAAAGATGGGAATAGGTGGTAGAATTTTCAATTTGATTAAAGATTTTTTATGTGATGGGAAAATACCAATTATGGTGGGAAGAACATTTGCTAAGAAGTATCAGATAGAGAATGGAACTTCTCAGGGGAGTGTCTGTAGCCCACTCCTTTTTAATATTATGATTAATGATATTTTCTTAAAATTTGTGCTTAGACGTTTCCAAATTGTTATATGCTGATGATGGTGCAGTTTGGAAGAAATGCAGGAATATAGATTATATAGTTAGAAAAATACTGACAGCTATTAATGAAGTAGAGAAATGGGGAAGTTGAGGAGGAGAAGATGGCGGTGCGACGCATCTTACGCGGCCGCTCCGGTGAATGATATCTACAATCTATCAAGTAGGGTGCCGTGCACAATTCTGATGTCGGTGCCTGGAGGTTTATGGCAGAGAGAGTTTCTCCCTTCTGCCGCCTGCTATTGGGGACTATCGGCAGTCGATCAGAACTTTGAGACTTTTTTTTAACCATTCCCATGGTCTGTTCTTTGTCAAATTACGGTATTGCTTTGCACTGCTGTAACTATATGTTATAATTATGTGGTCTTGTCAATGTTAGTCTTTGGTTTGTCCTTTTTTTGTGATATCACCCTGGAGGAACACTGTATCATTTCTTAATGGATGCATGCATTTCTAAATGACAATAAATGAGGACTGAGTGTCCTCATAATCTAATCTAATCTAAAAATTGGTGGGGATTAAATTTTTCTGTTGCAAAGACTCAAATTATGTTTTTTCTAAAAGGAACAGTAGGACCACAATGTATGGTAAATCTCTTAAATAAGGCTCAGTGGTAAAGATTCTTAATATGTGGATAGACACAATGCTGACATGGAACGTGCATGTGAATAAAATTCTGGAGAATTTTTGAGGGGGAAGTCCTTAATGTGCTCAGGTTCTTAGCTGGGTGTGATTGGGGTGAGTGTAGGAGGTCACTTAAAATGTACATTGCTTTAATCTATCTTTCATTATGGATGTGTTGCTTATGGATCAGCCTTAACAGCGGTCTTATAATCCATAGATAAAGTTTAAGTTCAAGCATTGAAACTACTTTGTATTGCTTGTAAAGCAGCCTCAATTCTGACATTACTGTTAGAAATGAGTGAAGGGCAGTACCTTTATGTCTACACAATTAGCAATCGTTTATTGGGTTAACATAAGAGGACATAAGGTTGGTCATCCAATTTGGCAACATTAGTAGAGTGTTGGGAGCACAGTGTTTGTAAGGTCTTCAGTTTTGGGTGGATGGGAAATAAATGGCACAAAATCTTGATTGTTTAATGTGGAATATAGTACTTTCTGTCATTCCTCCATGATTTTTCCCTTTGCCTGTGGTTGATTTGGGCCTTCAGGAGAAGTTCAAGATGATGAATGATTGTATATCAGTAGCACAGGAAGCTCAACAATGCTGCAAGGAAGATATATTGGCTTCTTTCGTATCTACACAGATGGTTCAAAAGATTTATTGACAGGTAGTTCAGATGTTTCTGTTTAAGTTCCAATGTTTCAGGCAACTATCAAGAAAAGATATCAGCGAAGTAGCAGTATTCAGGTCTGAAATGCTTGCTATCGCTTTAGCCTTGGAATGGGTCAAAGAAGTACACCCTGATTGTGTACTTTTGGGCTCTGATTCATTCTCAGTCTTGACATCTATTAAAACAAGGATCTCAAATTGTAAGTCAGACATCCTCCTTGAGGTTGGACGGCATCTGCTGAGGCTGCAGGATTTAGGCTTGTGTCTCTAGTTCTTATGGGCCTCTGCCCACGTTGGGGTTGAAGGAAACAAGGTGGCAGACATTTTAGCTAAGCAATCAGGGTTAAAACTGAGGATATAATTGTAGTGCCTTTCATAAAAGGGAGGTGAAAGCCATAATTAAAAAGTCTGTTTGATCACTGTGGCAATAATGTTGGGATAAGGAAAAGAAAGGATGGCATTTATATGAAATTCAGAGGATGGTAGGAACTCAGCTGGGAGGTGGCTATAACAGGAGACAAGAGGTTATATTTACACCTTTATGTATTGGACATACTAGGTTGAATAATTTCTCAAATTTCCAGTCATGTCTCCACCCCCCACCCCTCTCTTCACCATTTCCCGATCCCTTGTCCCTCTCTCATGTTATCTCCTTGCCTGCCCATTTCCTCCCTCTGGTGCTCCTCCCTCCTCCCCTTTCTGCCATGGCCTTCTGTCTCTTTCACCAATGAACTTGCTAGCTTCGTGCTTCATCCCTCCCCCTCCAGGTTTCACCAATCGACTGGCGTTTCTCTCTCCCCTCCCCTCACCTTTCAAATCTACTCCTCAGCTTTTTATCCCCAGCTTGCTAAAGGGTTTCAGCCCGAAATATCGACTGTACTCTTTTCCAAGGTGCTGCCTGGCCTACTGAGTTCCTCCAGCATTTTGCGTCTGTTGCTTGGATTTCCAGCATCTGTAGATTTTCTCTTATTTGAAGAATTCCTTCTCCAGAACTAATATGCATGATACAGGCATTTGTAGGGATTGCGCTTGTCAAGAAATAGTGCAGCAGATATTGTTTAAGTACCTTTCCTATGAGATGCAAATGAAACATCTAATTGCTATATTGAGATCTTTGGGACAAACACAGTTAAAATAGAAAGTTTGTTTGAATATTACTGCCATCGAAATATATATAAGTTCGTATTTGACTTGCTGAAAAGCATTAGAATTTTTGATATTTTTTGAGTTTTTTGAGGGGGATGGAATTTAGTGGGATTACTTCCAGCCACACTCCATTTCAGCAGGTGGCAGTAATGCACCTTACATTGGTCCGACAACTGCTATGGGAAGAAGAAGAACATTTGAGTAGTTATTCACTCAGGCTATGTGGACATTGGTGAAAGGCCAGCCTTTAACTGTTCCTGGACAGAGAAGAAATGTAAAAGATGGCCATATTCAAGAATTGGCTAGAACATCCAAGGACAGCAATTTCCTCCCTTGTGGTATTCTTCACATATTTCAATTGTTTTTCTTGTATAGAGAACAAATAAATATAAACAAATGGATTCATTTAATGAGTTAAATTACATTCCTTGCTCCAATGCCTCTGGAACAATGGTCGGAATCTGGTCCTGTGATGAAACCGCCGCTTCAGATTAGAATAACAATACAGCTGTACAGATGTTGGTGATTGTTGTGGGAAAAGGAATTGATGCACATATGAATTCATGAGCTGATTAAGGCTGAAGATAATGGATATTATTGAACAAACCCATGATTCACTATTTAGGAGTGAGGCGAATACATTTCAGTTAAATTATAAATGTTAGTATTATAATTGCAGGTATTAATAACTCACAAAAGTACTATCAATTTATTCAGCAGTGACACAAAATGTGATTTCCAGACTTTAGAAAATCGTTAAACATGTGAAAATCTGCAGATGCTGGAAATCCAAAGCAACACACACAAAATATTGGAGGAATTCAACAGGCCCTGCTGCATTTATGGAAAAGAGTAAACAAAGTTCAAAGTTCAAAGTAAAATTTATTATCAGAGTACATATTTATCACCACATACAACCCTGAGATTCTTTTTCTGCGGGCATACTTAGCAAGTCTATAGAACAATAACTGTAAATAAGGATCTGTAAACTATAAACATCTGGAACGGTAAACAAACTGTGCCAGTGCAGATAATAAATAAATAGCAATAATTAACAAGCATGAAGTAACAAGATAACAGAGTCCTTAAATGAGTGTAGTTATCCCTTTTTGTTCTAGAGGCTGATGGTTGAGGGGTAGTAACTGTTCTTGAACCTGGTGGTGCAGGTCCTGAGGCACCTGTACCTTCTACTTGGTGGCTGCAGCGAGAAAACATCATGGCCTGGGTGGTGAGGATCTTTGATGATGGATGCTGCTTTTCTACGGCCAATGTTTCATGTAGATGTACTCAATGGTTGGGAGGGTTTTGCCTCTGATGGACTGGGTCGAATGCACTACCTTTTGTAGGATTTTCTGCTCAAATGCATTAGTGTTCCCATGCCAGGCCGTAATGTAGTCAGTCAGCACACTTTCCACCACACATCTATAGAAGTTTGTCAGGGTTTTTTATGACATGCAAAATCTCCACAGACTCCTGGGGAAGTAGAGGCACTGTCATGCTTTCTTCACAATTATATTTATATGATGGGTCCAGGACAGGTCATCTGAGATTGTGTCACCCAGGAATTTAGTGTTACTGACCCTCTCCACCTCTGACCCTCCAATGAGTACTGGCTCATGGACCTCTGGCTTCCCTCCTCTGAAGTCTACAATCAGTTCCTTGGTCTTATTGACATTGAGTGAGAGGTTGTTGTTAATACACCACTCAGCCAAATTTTCAATCTTCCTCTTGTATGCTGATTCATCACCACCTTTGATACAGCCCACAACAGTGGTGTCAGCAGTAAATTTGTATATGGTGTTCGGGCTGTGCTTAGTCACACAGTCATAGGTGTAAAGTGAGTAGAACATGGGGCTAAGTACACATGGTGTTTGCCTATCCAAATTCACTGGGGTCTGCAAGTGAGGAATTTCAGGATTCAATTGTACAAGGGGGTATTGAGGTCTTGGAGTTTACTGGCTAGCTTTGAGGGATGATAGTGCTAGGTGCCGAGTGATAATTGATAAAGAGCATCCTGATGAATGCACCTTTGCTGTCCAGATGTTCCAGGGACGTGTGTAGAGCCAACAAGATAGTATCTGCTGTAGACCTGTTGTTTTGGTAGGTGAATTGGAGTGGATCCAAGTCGCCACTCAAATAGGAACCGATATGCTTCAACACCGGCCTCTCAAAACACTTCAGCACTGTGGATGTAAGTGGGTGATAGTCATTTAGGCAGGTTACCATGCTCTTCTTGGGCATCAGTGTTCTGGTGATTAAACCCAGCACAGAAGGCATTGAGCTCATCTGGAAGCAGAGCTCCTCTGTCCCCCTTGTCACAAGGTTTAACTTTGTAGGAGCTTATAGCATTCAGACCCTGCCACAGTTGTTGAGCATCCCCCATTGATTCATGGGAACACACTCATCCACAGCTGTTTTAGTAACGTCTGTAACGATCCTCAAGTGAGTCCTTGAACACAGCCCAGTCCAAAGACCCAAGGCAATCCTGTAACCGTTCCTCAGCCTCCTGTGTCCTCCTCTTAGTTGTCTTGATCTCTGGACCCTTGCTCTTTAGGCTCTCTCTGTTTGCAGGTAGCAGGAGTACAGACAAATGATCCGACTTGCCAAAATGTGGTCTCGGGAAGGAACGATAGACATTCCTTACCATAGTGTAGCAATGGTCTAGTGTGTTGGGACCTTTGGTGCAACGGGTCATGTGCTGGTGATAATTAGGCAGGGTTTTCTTCAAACAGGCCTGATTAAAGTCACCAACTATAATTCGAAAAGCGTCATAATGAGCTGTTTCTTTCTTACAGAAAACATTTGTGAAGTTTCGCAAGGAATTGGCCACTGGTCAGTACGTAAACTGTGGTCGAGATCATGAACAGGAACTTCCAAGACAAAGAGAGTGGTTTTCATTTAATCGTTATTTGTGCTAAGTCAGGGGAACAAGAAGTTGACATAACCTAAATGTCCGTGCATCGGTGAGAATTGACTAAAAAGCATCTGCCGCCAGAGTTCACGGTTTGACCCATTCTGAAAAGCGTGAAACTTTCCGGTCGTGTCATGCATTTGGTGTATCCACATTTAACCAAGTTTCAGTGTAACTAACAATTGAGATCTGCCTCTGATACAGCAGCCTTGCCCTAAGATTGTCAATCTTATTTTCAAATGACTGCACATTCGCCAACAAGATGGTAGGCAGAGAAGACCTCGTCCCTCTCTGCTTCAGCCTGGTTTGAATTTCACCTCTTCTGCCATGTTTTCGGCCATGGAGTTGACCCCTAAAGATGCCGCACTTAACTCCTCCACAGTTAACCATCGATCGTGAGATCTGAAGATCAACAATGTAATTTCGTAACGTGTTGTTAAAAGGAAATTGCAGCAAAAGTAATCCAAAAGGGATATATTTAAGAGGGAAACTGGTACAATTTCCTACAGCCCGCAGACAGTTGCCAATATACACTGACGCCCCCTTGATCACAGTCAATGTTTTGGGCCGAGATACTTCATCAGGACAGGGGTGGAAGGGGGAAGGTGTCAGACTAAGAAGGTAGGAGGAGGGGAGGAAGTAACATGAAGTGCCAGGTGATAGGTGAAACTGGGACAGGGGAAGGGATGGAGTAAAGAGCTGGGAAGTTGATTCATGAAAGAGATAAAGGGCTGGAGAAGCGGCAATCTGCTAGGAGAGGACCGAAGACCATGGAACAAAACACCAGCATTTTGTATTGCTTTAGTAAATTGTTGCTTTGTAATGACTATAAGACCATAGGACTTTGGACAGAATTAGTTTATTCGGCCCATTGAGTCTGCTCTGTCATTTCATAATGGCTGATTTGTTATCTCTCCCAACTCTTGCCTGTAACCTTTAACACCCTGATTAATCAAGAACCTATCAACCTTCTCTTTAAATGTATTCAATGACTGGGCCTCAACAGTCATATGTGGCAATTAATTCCAAGGTTCACTGCCCTCTGGTAAAGAAATTCCTCCTCACCTCTATTCTAAATTGATGTCCCTCTATTCTGAGGCTGTGCCCTCTGATCTTAGAGTCTCCACAATAGGAAACGTCCTTTCCACATCCCCTCTGTCTAGAGCCTTTCAATATTCAGTGAGATCCCTCCTCATTCTTCTATACTCCAGTGAGTACTGGCCCAGAGCCATCAAATTTTCCTCATATGTTAATCCATTAATTACTGGAAACATTCTCTGAACATCCTCCAATGCCAGCAATCCTTTAATAGATAAGGGGCCCAAAACTTCTCACAGTATTTCAAGTGCAGTCTGACAAATGCTTTATAAAATTTTATCTTTACATCCTTGCTTTTATATTCCAGCCCACTTGAAATGAATGCTAACATCGCATTTGCTTTCCTTATGACTAACTCAACCTGCAAGATATCCTTCAGGGAATCCTGCATGAGGACTCCCAAGTTCCTCTGCAGCTCTGATTCTGAATTTGCTCCTCATTTAGAAAATAGTCTACGGCTTTAATTCTTCTATCAAAGAGCATTACCGTACACTTTCCTCCACAAAACTGCATCTCACAATTTTTTCTCATTGTCCTAATCTGTCGAAGTTAGTCAGCAGACTTCTTGCTTCCTCAACACTACCTGCCCCTTCACCTATCTTAGTGTCATTATCAAACTTGGCCACAAAGCCATCAATTCTGCCATTCAAGTCATTGACATATAACATGAAAAGAAGTGGTCCCAACACCGATCCCTGCGGAATACAGCTAGCCACCAGCAGCCAACGATAAAAGGCCCCCTTTATTCGCACTCTTTGCCTCCTGCCAGTCAGCCAACCTTCTCTCCATGCTAGCATCTTTCCTGTAATACCATAGTCCCTTATCTTGTTTAGCAACCTCATGAGTGGCACTTTCTCAAAGGACTTCAAAAAATCCTAGTGAACAACATCCACTGACTCTCCTTTGTCTAGCCTACCTGTTATTTCCTCAATGAATTCCAACAGATTACAAAAACACTATAGTAATTTCTATATTGTTACGTCCCCGTAACTGGGTTGCCAAACCAGCAGAAATGGACCACTTAGTTGGAGTCTGGATTACTGGAACTAAGAAAGTTTTATTAAAGAAATAAGTAACACAGTACTCTAATAGTAAGGATATAAATGCAACAGGTTAGTAATGATAAAACACACATGTACACAGAACTAGGATAATAGGATCAATCAAGCTCTATCGCAGTCTAGGGGTAAAATGATCAGTCTCAAGTGACGCAGAGTTCAGTTCAGTTTAGTTCAGTTCGCAGTAATTGCTGTTGTGCTGTTGGGGAGAGAGAGCGAATGATGATATTCAAATCAGATTCAAACAGATGTTTGATATTCCTCGCAGTTAGCTTTCGGGCGAGCCCTTTGTAATGTCTTCTGAGGTCACTGACTGTGACCCCTCCATTCCGGATACGATCGTTCTTCTGCGGTGAACCCGGACCCAGGCAAGGGCGGACACACACACCAGATTCCCGCCGATCGTACCTTTTCACCCTGTGGTCTATGGTTAGTCCCACAACCAGACCTCCAAACTCCACCAACTTGTGGGGGCACACCACTTCCAGGGTCTCTTTATCTCCTGGTGTTGTGGTGTGTCCCTTGCCTTAGCGAACCTGTTCCTTTTATCCCCCTGCTGGGGTATCGCCTGTCCATCAAACTTCAAACAGTTCAGGTTCAAAGCAACCGGTCTGACAATACTCGGAACTGTGTCTCTTTTTTGTTAATCTCTCTCGTCTCTCATATTAGCATTTTGAATGTTTCCCCATTGTCTCTCTTGTCGGCATCAATCTTCTGATAACTTGGTCTTTTGTCACAATACCTAAGATGCTAATTTTTAAAAAACCTAAATATTATTTAAATTTTTTATCTACGCTAATATATTGCAGAAAGACTTCAGCCTCCAAAAATGAGTAGGAATAGAATATATACCACTGTTTCTTTGTGACCTCCATCCCATGCAGTGTATGTCTCCTATCACAAATAGATCAGAGGTATTTGTGTTATTATTATCCATCCATTATTTAGTTATGGAAATTGCTTGTTCAAATCAAATCAAGTTTAATTGTCATTCAAGCCATACATGGATATAGCCCAATGAGACAGTCTTCCTCTGAAAATATACACACCCATTCAAAATAATGAGCAAGGGAAAAAAAGAGCATAGTCAGGTAAGAAAACAATTTTTTAGACCAAGTTTCTAAGTGACAAGTCCTGCAAATTGAAAGTTCCTAGCAACCCAGCCTGTAATTCCACTGATCCACCACTGGAGGGCAGTGCTGACAGCAGAGGCCACCCCCAACTGAGCCCAGATGCCACGCTCCTAGTCCTAGCTGCAACCGAGGCAACATTCTGCCTTCTCGCCTGTCTCACCACCAAACAAGGAAAGCAATAGATGTCCAACAGGGTCTTACGATTGAAAAAAAACATTCAAGACAATCACTCATGGTTTCACTGCATGCTGCCTTCGCGTCAACTCGAAGGCACCAACTTCGGTGTCTCCAAGTAGCACACAGCAGCACAGTCTCTACCCAGGTTAGCTCTTCCAACCCCAGTCTAGCTCCTCCTTCAGTCCAACAGCCCAGCTCAAATCCCCTGGCCCGATGGCTCGATTCAACATCCTCAGCCTGACGGCCCAATTTGACATCCCAGACTGGCGGGCCAACTGACCTTCTCCGAATCATTGGCCGGCTACATTGAACAATGAGCTGCTCACCAATGCAATGGACCTGCTGTACAGGTTGTTAATGGAGTAGAGAACAGTCTTACTAAGTATAAAAACATACTTAACAAGCATAAAAGCACCTTTGGTTGGCCCTCGAGTGGCCACTGCATCTATATACCCTGCCATCTTACTGGACAATTGTCTTAAATGATTGTGTGCACCATAATAAATAATTGATGAATGCGATTAACTTTAACAGGTAGTTATGGTATAAGGTGGATGATATTCCATCGACCACCCATTGTGCACTTTCCTGGCTTTCCTTTCCATTGATCTTTAAAATTATAGTTGGTAAATCTTCTGAGCATTTCCAGACAGCTGGAAGCAAAGTTTGTTTCCAATGATTTACTTGCCTCATTTTGCCATTAGTTTTATTGTGCACAGAGCAGATAACAGAGAGGAAGTGTAATGAGAAAATGTCCAACAGCTTGGTACAGCAAAAATACACCTTTCTAAAAGAGCCAAGTCCATTCCTGGTAGAATTTACATGAAACAATGGATCAGCAAAATATTCTGTGATGAAGAATTGTCCTTTGTACTGTACCAAATTAATAAATCACTGCAGCCGTGTTTTGTTTGTACAGTTAGATTATCAAGGCTTTTTTTGCGTCAATATGATTTGAAATCAATCTTTTACATGGCTGTTAATGGTTACCATGAGATGAAAGAGAAAAATCACTCTAAAACTAGCTTCATTTTGGCACAGTGTAATACGTGTAATTGATGCCAACAATTATGAAAACATTTTAACCTAAAAATTCTTCATGGAATTAGAGTTTTTCTAGCATGGCCACTGTTAATTGTCCATCCTGACTACAATTGATGACTGAAACTAACCTCCCTGAAACGTAATAAAGTTTTGAGCAACTTATTGCTCCATTCTGAGGGTTATATTTATTGCTTCCAAATTTCATTCACTTTTCACACTTATATATTCCAGCTTTATGTCTTTGCTCACTTCCAGTAAGATAACAGCAGATTCAGACACAGCAACCGCTCAAGGGCCATCCAAAGGTGTTTTTTTGCCCCTCGTTTTAATGTCTTTTTTTATGATTGCAAGACAATGCTGGAAGCCAAGAACTTCGGGTCCTGCAGGTCTACCCAGCAGTGAGCTGCTCATTGGCGGAGGTGCTGGACTGGGGGTGCAGAACACCTTTCTGTCTGTTACAGGAAGGCATTGAAGGCATCGGAACTGGAGTGCAGTGTAACTGTGGGTGATTGTCTTGTGTGCTTCTCTTGCCATCTCAAGACCATAAAGTAAGATGCTGCAGGCCTATTTCCCTTGTTTGGATGCAAGACAGATAGCAGGGGAGGTGCGTGTCCTCAGATGTTGAGAAGGCCTGGTCTCAAGCCACGGGCTTGCCTGCTGGTCAGTCCAGAAGAGGAGACAAGAGGAGACATCATTTAATTTGAATTAATTTATATGGTTTCCTTCCAATTTTATGTTATATAAATGTGATTTGGCAGCTGTTGTTTTCTTTTTCTTCTTTTATATATATAAATGATTGTAAGATGTATTGCTCCAGGAGTTGGTTCCTAATGGTTTTTTTTCAGTTAGTTGGGGTTCTCTTTTTTCCTTCTTTTTCTTACATAAAATTTTTTTTTCATTAGCAGATATAAGTTTTTTTTTCAGCTTTATTAATTATATATATACTAATTTGTTGAACTTCTGTATTTTATAGCTGTAGAAGATTATATATCAATAAAATGATTTTAAAAATGTAAAATGAGGAGACACCAGAGGTGGTGTAGCATGGCTTCTGTGCTTGGTTGGAGGCTTGCCTCTCCCATCAGTGCTGCCTTCCAGTGTTCAATCTGTGTAATGACAGGCTGGATTGGGTGCGGATGTTTATCTGCGCACTGCTGAGAACTGTACCATCAATTTGCTGGACATGTTGCTCGGGGACTTGGGCTACATACATGTTTTTTTTGTGTGACTTTGTTTCTTTTTTGCTCATTATTTTGAATGTACTGTGTATGTTTTGCACCTTGGCTCCAGAGGAACGCTGTTTCATTTGGCTGTAGTCATGTATGGTTGAATGATAATTCATCTTGAATTTGGTTTGATTTGATTTGACTTTGATTTGACCTCACTCCCTTTTGTCTGTGCAGTATTTACAGTGTCGATCAGAGCCTTTCTGCCCAATCTGTGCTTCTGCTTTCCACACATCATGGAACGTGTGCAGCAAGTATCATGTTAAACGGTGCACACTGGTCATGATTTGACTTGAACATGCAGAAACACAGGAGTGATGAGCATCTGAGAATAATGTGGAGAACACAAAAAATGCACTCATTAGATCGTGTGTGGTAATAATTAACTGTTGATGTACTGTGTTGGTAGTGGAAACCAAAACCATCTTCAAGGCAAATGAAATCTGGATAGATGCTGAGGTACCAGAATTCATTGATGAATTCAACATAGAGAGCACACTGTCTAGTTGCATAATGGTTTGTTGTGGCAAAGACTCTGCACATGACTAAAAGAAACTGCAGCACATTGTGGAAAGCAGCTCCCCAGCCCCACACATGAAGCCTGTTTATATCTCCCACTGCCTATGTAAAGCCACCAGCATAACTGAAGACACCATTCACCCCTGAATTCTCTCTTCTCCCCTCTCCCATTGGGCAGAAAATACACCTGAAAGTATGTATCACCAGGTTCAAGAACAGCTTCTACTCTGCTGCTAAACAGTTCCCTAGTCCAGGGGCCCCTAACCTTTTTTGCACCGCAGACTGGTTTAGTATTGACAATATTCTTGCGGACCGGCCGACTGTGGGGGGGGGGGGTGTTCAAGTTTAACAGTGCGTGACAGGGAATGAGGAAAGATGCAGCTGATTGATATTGTTTCATATTACCAAATCATATCGTTTCTGCGCGGCCCGGTACCAGTCCGTGGCCCGGTGGTTGGGGACCACTGCTCTGGTGTGATAGGTTGGAGTTTTGACCTCACAATCTAGCTCATTATCATCTTGCATCCTATTACTGACTTGCACAGCAATTTCTCTGTAGCTATTACAATTTATTCTGCATTGTTACTGCTTTACAGTGTTCTACCTCAAAATACTGTTCAATGGCACATCATCCAACTATTTTAATAAATCCATCTATTAGTATTTTGCTGGCCAGGTACTCCGATCTGTGATTGATATCTGCAATACCCCAATCACAGTACTGACCAGGTATCTGAGCAAAGTGCCAAACTTGCTGATTTTTTTACACTCTAGTGTGCAGTGAGGTTGTCTTCATGGCAGGAAGACCTCCCACCCAACTGTCACTGAAGAGACACTACCCCCAAAACTCCTATCAGCCTTTGATAGCCAACATGATCTATCCCCAAATCTGATAACTGTGATTTACTACCTGTTTTAAATGCCTCTGATAATCAAAGGCATTTAAAACTACCAAAGTTAAATTTTAGGAAGTTGTTTAATTAAGGGATTTAAAACAAATTAAACCAGTATTGTCTAAATCATTCAAATTATTAAAAGCATACTAGTAAATGAAAAAATCAAAATGAAATGTAATGTCTCATAATCCATTCCCCATTCCCTCCATTGAAACCCGACACAAAATGTGGGACAACACACACACAATGCAAAAGGAACTCAGCATGCCTGGCAGCATCTGTGGAGGGGAATAAATGGCTGATGCTTTTGATTGAGACTGAGATCCTTCACAAGATCTGGGAAGTAATCTTCAATTGCCAGTAATTCTCATATTTTAGAGTGTGTCTATAGATGTCCCAGACTAAACATTTTAAATGGTTAAATGCCAGCAGCTCTTGCCAGAATTACTGGAAGAAACAAGTTAGATCCAGTATTATTTTTTGTGTTAGACTGTTTACTTTTGGATTTTGTCGGGCTCACTATTGTGTATTTAATATTTCAGTAATATTCTAATTATATTGTTTGGAACTGATTGTAGACACTAGGAGAGGGAAACCAGAGATCCATGAGCCAGTACTCAGTGGAGGATCAAAGGTGGTGAGGGTCAATAACATTAATTTCCGTGTGTCACTACCTCAGAGGACCTGTCCTGGACCTAACATTTAAAAGTAATTGCAAAGAAAACACAACAGCGCATCTACTTTCTCAGAAGTCTGTGGAGATTTGGCATGTCATCAAAACCTTGACAAACCTCTATACTGTAGATGTGTAGTAGGAAGTGTATTGATTGGTTGCATTATGGCCTAATGTGGGAACACCAATGCCCTTGAGTGGAAAATCCTACAAAATTCAGCCCAGTACATCATGGGTAAAGCCATCCCAACCACTGAGCACACCTACATTAAACACTGTTGTAAGAAAGCAGCATCCAACATCAAATATCCCTGCAACTCAGGCCTTGCTTTTGTCTTGTTGCTGCTGTTACGTAGAAGGTACAAGTGCCACATTCAAGAACAGTTACTACACCTCATCCATCAGGCTCTTGAACAAAAGAGGATAACTGCACTCATCTATTGAGATGATCTCAGTTTTAAGGACTCTTTATCTTGTTATTTCATGCTCTGATTATTTATTGCTGTTTATTTATATTTGCGTTTGCAGTTTGTTGTCTTCTATGCTCTTGCTCTTTCATTCTTCTTGTTTACAGTTACTATTCTATAGATTTGTGGAGTATGCCCGCAGATAAAATGAATCTCAGGGTTGCATTATGTACTTTGATAACAATTTTTATTTTACTTTGACTTTGATTAAGCAGTTTTGTTTGTTTAAATAATTCATTATGGGTTACATGCAAAAGTACGTGAATAGCATACATCGTATGTGCACTTTTTTTAGATTAGATTATGAGGACACGCAGTCCTCTTTTATTGTCATTAGTAATGCATGGATTAAGAAATGATACAATATTCCTCCGGTGTGATATCACAGAAACACAGGACAGACCAAGACTGAAAAACTAACAAAAACCACATAATTATAACATATAGTTACAACAGTGCAACAATACCATAACTTGATGAAGAACAGGCCATGGCACAGTAAAAAAATTCAAAGTCTCTCGGAAGTCCCACATCTCACGCAGATGGGAAAAGGAAGAGGACTCTCCCTGCCATGCCTGACCACAGTCCGACTCTGAGTCGTCCAAAAACTTCGATCTCTGATCAGCCCTCTGACACCGAGTACCGAGCACCATCTCTATCTGAATGCTTTGACCTCAGCCTTGGTCACCAGCAGCAGACAAAGCCAGGGGTTTTGGGGCCTTCCCTCCGGAGATTCACGACCACACAGTAGCAGCGGCAGTGAACCGGGTATTTCAGAAATTTCTCCAGATGTTCTTCTGCTTCTCACGTCCGTGTTAATCGAATCAGAATTGTGCACGGCATCCTACTTACAAATACGATATCATTTCACTGGAGAGGCAACGTGTGCTGTGTCGTGCTGCCCTCTTCTCCTCCCGCCTCCCTTCTTGCTTAAAGTAAAAATTAACTAAGACATGCAATCCAGACTCCCTTGTTTTTCTTTCAACTAGTTTTATGTTTTGGAATTACAAAATATAATAGTGATGTACAAATTTTAAACAAAACTGAGGCATTTATCTACCTGTAGAAGTGCAACAAGATATTTGAGTTAAAAAAAATTGCAATGAGATGTCTGAGTTTTTAAAAAAAGCACAGCGAGAAACAGTTCAGTAAAAAACAAACAGTGTTGCAGTGCTTCTTGGGGAAGGGTCAGAATTTTTAAAAAACCAGAAAAGGCAAATTAATGGTTTCATAAGCAATGTGTACTGAGAGATAATAATTTTTAAAAAACAGAAATGGGCACATTGGAAAGACAGATGCTTTCAATTGCACAAGAGATAACTGGATATTGTATGCTACGTGAATTGAACTGTACTTTGAAGTAAATGAAATAGCCAAAGAAAAGTGAGTGCCACTTTTGCTGAGTGCATTAGGTTTAAAGGCATACAGATTGCTTTGAAAATTAACTGGTCCAACCAAACCAGCTGAAATGAGCTTTACTGATATCATGAAAGTAGTGCATGTATATTTGGAGCTAAATCCATTGTTGATAGCAGAAAGCTATTGCTTTCATCAGTGGAATCCATTTCAGTGTACATAGATGAATTGAAGAAGTTTTCTGAGAATTGTCAGCTCAGTAATGGGCTTAACAATGCATTGAGAGATTATTTAGTTTGTGGAATCTCAAAGGAAAACATTCCAAAATGTATCCTTATAGAAGCACAAATTTCATTTAAAAAGCAGATGAAATAGCAGACAGAGACACTGTTGAGTTGCAGTCAGGAATGAAAGTGAACGTGAACAAAATTGCAATGTTTAAACAGAAGCTGAGCTGGCCAAACGAATTCTATTACTGTTGTAGCAGGGGCTCACATATACCAGACCAATGCAGGTTTAAAGATGAAACTTGCAGAAATTTCAACAAAAAAGAACATATCCCAAGAGCATGTCAGGCAACAAAATTAAATGGACTGTACAGGGAAGAGCAGAAGCTAAAAAGTCAAGTTAAAATTTCAAAAACAGCATTAATCTGCATGTTGTTGATGAAAAAACTGATAATGATGAGAATGATACAGGACTATGTAGCTTTAAGATTTAAAATATGAAAACTAACAACAGAAAAGCAATGTTGCTTACACCAGAAGTGAACGGCAAATTAATTTAAATGGAATTCAACACTGGCACCGATGTTTCAGTCATTCCACAAATGAGTTTGAACGGCACTTAAAAGATATTAAAATGAAGCATATGGATATCCAACTAAGAACTCGTGCTGGAGAAAAGATAACTCCTGTGGGAATGGAATTCGTAACAGTGAAATACAATAACCAATTAGTCACATTAGACTTGTATGTGGTAAAAATAGGAGAGCAAGGACTGTGGGAATCTAATTGGCTGAGACCACTAAAACTTGATTGGAGATCCATCCACTATTTATTTGCATGCTACATCCCCTGCAATGAAGTCAACTGGAAGCAAATTTAAAAAGTTACTAGGCTATGCCACAGTAGTTTTCAGGGATGGCACTGGAAAACTCAAACATATAGAGGGTACAATTGTGAAAATTAGTGTTTAATCAAAATGCCACACTCAAGTTTCTCAAAGCCCATCTGGTTCCTTACGTCATTTGCGATAAAGTAGACAGTGAGCTAGATCACATGGAGCTGAAAGAATCCTTTCCAAGGTTGAGTGGAGCTGGTGACCCGAGTAACCAAGAAGTCTGGGTCTCTCAGGATTTGTGGTGACTTTAATATCACCATCAATGCAGTATTGAAAGTAGATCAATACCCTCTGTCCAGGGTAGAGGATACCTTTGCAAACCTTTTTAGAGGAAAACACTTCATCAATGTGGACTTAGTTGAGTCCCTCCTACAGATGAAGATGGGAGAAGATTCCAAAGTGTTTCTCACCATAAACACACAGAAAAGGCTTTACCACTACAATAGGTTTATTTTTGGAGTAACATCTGCACCTGCGCTCTGGCAGGAAGCTATGAAGTAGATGCTGCAAGATTGCCAGGGACTCAGTGTTACCTAGCTGACATCATTATAACTGGCAAGGATGATGAGGAACATCTCCAAAATCTCAAGACTATGTTAAAAAGATTAGAAGATAATATGCTCAGAGCTCTACGCAGTAAATGTGAATTCTTTAAACCAAGTATCACTTACTGTGGTCACACCATGGACACACAAGCATTGCACAAGTGTTCTGAGAAAATGCAAGCAATGGTGGATGCCCCATGGCCAAAGGACATATCACAGTTGTGGTCTTTTTTTGGATTTGTCAATTACTAAAACAGTTTCCTGCCAAACCACACCTTACACTCATTACTACCTATTGGGAAGAATTGGAAATGGACAAAGCAGTATGGGGTGACTTTCAAAAAGTTAAAGAAAATAGTGAAATCAGACATTAAGATCCACATTGTATAACGAAGCTTGTCTGTGACACCTTGCCTTATGGTATAGGTGCAGACATGTTACATGTTTTGAGTCATGGAAGTGAATTACTCATACCCTTTGTATCGCATTCCTTTACAGCTTCAGAGAAAAATTATGCACATATTGTTGGAGAAGCCTTGAGAATGGTTTGGGATGTAAAAGATTTTCACCAATAATTGTATGGGAGAGAGTTAGCCCTCAATACTGATCATAAATCACTAGTGTCCATTTTCAATCTGCAGAAGGGTGTTCAACTACCCGCAGCAGCACAAATGCAGAGATGGGCTCTGTTTCTTCGAGCATGCAATTACAAGTTCGAATTCTAAAGGATGACTAATCACAGAAATGCTGATGATTGTCCTGTTTACCCCTGGAAAAGGAAGTACCTGAAAAATTTACAAAAGAGGACACTCCTTTTGACATATTCTCCCTAACGCAGATTGAAAATCTCTATATTATGGCAGAGATGATCCACAAGGAAACCAGAAAATACCCCACATCTGTTTCAGGTCAATATGGCCACCCAAAATGACTGGGATGTGCAATTTTTACCAATACTATGATGAACCTGCCCTTTGTTTTACATGGGAATTGAAAGTTGCACCATCCAGACTGAGAGGTAAAGCGCTGGAGGAGCTACCTGCCAGTCTTCTAGTCACGGTCAGAATGAAAGCATTGGCTTGAAGATCTGTATGGCGTCCTGGGATAGATCAGCAGTTCGAGCAGCTTTCTATGCACTCTTTGGGGTGCCAACAGGTCCAGAGCAGTCGGAACCCCTTTCTGCAGTCCCAGAGTCAACTCCTACAACCAATACAGTGGAGGGCCCAGAACTTGAGATTGTTTCACAGACATAAGTCCATCCTGCAAAGCAGAGTGACCTCACCCACCCCCCGCCCAACTTTGCAAAGAAAAATGTTATTGCGCATGAGTAAGAAAGTGATCACAGTGATTAAATCTTTCGCCTGGAATTTTCCATGCTGTGGACGTCTATATAGCAGTTGTGTTATGCCCTTTATACAGTATATGTATCTAAGTTGCAATGAATTCTATATTGAGTTGGAGTTTGTAGCTAAGCAGGGTGGACTGTGGTGTATTTAATATTTCAGTAATATTTGAGTGATATCTGGCATCGTAGTTAGCACAATTCTCTACAGTACAGGCAACCTGGATTCAATTCCTGCCACTGCCTGCAAGGAGTTTCTACGTTCTCCGCGTGACTATGTAAGTTTTCTCCCACGATCCAAAGATGTACCAGTTTGTGGGTTAACTGATCATTGTAAATTGTCCTGTGAGTAAGCTAGCATTAAATTGGGGAATTGCTGGGCTGTGTGGCTCGAAGGGCCGGAAAGCCCTACTCCGCACTGTATCTCAATTAATAATTAAACATATTGTCTGATTAATCATTCTTTCTTTCTCAATCCTTTCTATTAATTTAAAAAAAGTACATATATACGAACAAGAGGAGGATTATCTCAGATATCCATATCGATAACAATACATATAAAAGGTAAAATAAACATTATCAAGATCATACATAGTATTAATCTAATAGTATATAATAAAAATAAAATACTCCTCTTATCATTTCATAAAAAGAAAAAAAGAAAAAGAAACTTTTATGGTTTTATATATAGGGGAAAAAACACTATTCTCTATAAACAAAAAATAATAAAAAAAGAAAAAAAAATAAGAGAAAGAAAAAGAAAGGGGGACTGGGCAGCCTATATTGAGAGTAAAGTAAGAAAAAAGAAAGACTTTCTGATCAGATCCAAAGTTTCGAGAGAGTAACTGGAGGAGCAATAAATCAAACCATATGAAAGTATTGAATAAAAGGTCACCGAGTTTCTTCAAGTTTAAAGGATGTATCAAATGTCCGACTTCTTATTTTCTCTAAGCTTAGACAGGACACAATGGAGAAAAGCCAATAGAAAACAGTAGGTGGATTAGAGAAGTATTTTTCATTTGGTAAATACTTCATCTATTTGTACCATCATTCCTTGATACATTTCAAGGTAGTACACTGGGCACATATGTCGAAAGATAAATTAGCCAGTATTTTTCCTAATATTAATCCTACTTGTGACAGATGTAATATTGAGGTGGCTACTTTAACTCATGTGTTTTGGTCTTGTATCAAGATAGATAACTTTTGGAAAGATGTCTTTAAAACTTTATCAAAAGTTTTGACTTTGGACCCACAGCTGAATTTATTTAGAGCAATTTTTGGGATCATTCCACCGGAAGCAGGATATGTTCCTGTTTCCGCTCAACGGATGGTAGCATTTACAACTTTATTGGCTAGGAGAGCCATTTTGCTTAAATGATTAAGCATTCTTTGTCTAAATAATTTATTACAAGCTATATGTGAAAGTACGTGAATGTCATATGTTATCACGCTACCACATCATTACTGTGCGCCTCGTTAAAATGATGTTTATAAACATCTCTCAGGCTCCCCTTGTCTTTCTTTTAATAAGTTTTATGTCATACACGCATGTCTCGCTTAAAGTAGGAATGAACTAATTTCTGCATTCCAGTCTCTCTTGTTTTTCTTTTGATTAGTTTTATAGAGTCATAGAGAAGTACAGAACAGAAACAGACCCTTTGGCCCATTTAGTCTGTGCCAAACCATTTAACCTCCATATACCTACCATCTATGTACCTATCCAAACTATTCTTAAACCTTGAAATCAAGCTTGCATGCACCACCTGTGCTCACAATCTGATGACCCTCTGAGTGAAGAAGTTTCCCCGCATGTTCTCCTTGAACTTTTCACCTTTCTCCCTGAACCCATGATGTCTAGTTGTAGTCCCACCCAACCTCAGAGGAAAGAGTCTGCTTACATTTATCTCATCTTTAACCATCTTAATTTCATATTACTCTATCAAATCTTTTACGTTTCTATAGTCTCTGTGTCCATCTCCTGAGTAAATACAGATGTAAAAATTCCATTTAAGATCTCCCCTATCTCTTTGGCTCCATACATGGTTTACCATTCTGATCTTCCAGAGGACCAATCTTTTCCTTTGCAATCCTTTTGCTCTTAACATATCTGAAGAATCCCTTAGGACACTCCTTCACCTTCTCTGCTAGGGCAACCTCATGCCTTCTTTTAGACCTCCTGCTTATGTTCCTCCAGCATTTTGTGTGTTTCTCTAGTTTATTTTTGCTGGCATTTATATATAACTTACAGTTCCATGTGAAAGCTACTACTATGAGATTTGCAGATGAGGCCAAAAGTGACACATCAGCTAATAATGAAGGACAAATTTCTAAACTCCAGAGGGCTATTACAGCATTGGCCAGCTGGATGCCAAAGTAGCAAATAGAATTCTGCTTGAACATAATACATTGACAGTGGACAGAAAAGATGAGGGAGACACATTAAATGGTTAACACTAGGAAGTGTAGAAATTGTTTTTTGCAGCACATGCCCACAGATTCCAGAAGATAACAAAACAGGTATTTAAGAAATCAGACTGCATACTTGCCTTTATTAATTGAGGTGCAGAATATAAAAGGATGAAAGTACTGTGTAAAGCATTAATAAGGCCACAGGTTCCAGTTCTGATGATTGCATTGTAGGAAGCATGCAATAACATAGAGAGAGTATAGAAGAGACTCCTAAACATACTATAATTTACCAACAAGAGAAAATCGACAAATGTTGAAAATCAAAGTAATACACAAAAAGTGCTGGCAATGGTCCCCATCCCCTTTCACCATTCCTCATTCTCGTTTCTCTTTCTCACCTTATCACCTTACCTGCCTATCACCGCCCTCTGGTGCTGCTCCTCGTTCTCTTTCTTCCATGGCCTTCTGACCTCTCCTATCGGATTCCCCCTTCTCCAATCCTTTATCTCTTTTACCAACTGACTTCCCAGCTCTTTACTTCACCCCTCCTCCTCTCCCGGTTTCACCTATCACCTACTACCTGGTACTTCTTCCTCCCTCCCCCCTCCCCCACCACCAACTTTCTCATCTCTTTTCTCCAGTCCTGATGAAGGGTCTCGGCCTGGAACTTCGACTGTTTACTCTTTTCCATAGATGCTGCCCGGCCTGCTGAGTTCCTCCAGCATTTTGCGGATATTACTATAATTTACCAGAACTGATAGATGGAAACACAACCACATGCAGGTTTCTCTCCAAATTGCACAGCGTCCTGATAAGTAAATACATCAATGTCCTGTCACTATCATTGATTCAAATTTATCGAATCACAGAGTAATACTGCATCGAGACAGGCCTTTGGGCCAACCCATCCATGCAGACAATATTGTCTACCATGCTGGTCCCATTTGAACGTGTTTGGCCCATATCCGTCTAAAACCATCCTATCCATGTACTTAACCAGATGTCTTTTAAATCCTGGATCTCCATCCTCAATAGCACCATGGGAGGACAATCAATATATGGACTTGGCAGCTCACCATCACTGTCTCAAGGGTGATGATTACTGATGACACCTCAATATTAGATTAGATTAGATTATGAGGACACACAGTCCTCTTTTATTGTCATTTAGAAATGCATGCATTAAGAAATGATGCAATGTTCCTCCAGTATGATATCACAGAAACACAAGACAAACCAAGACTAAAAAAACTGACAAAAACCACATAATTATAACATATCCTGCACCTATTTTCTATGTTTCTATGTTTCTATATAGTTCCAACAATGCAGAGCAATACCGTAATTTGATAAAGAACAGAACATGGGCACGGTAAAAAAATGTCTCAAAGTCTCTCAAAAGTCCCATTATCTCACGCAGACAGTAGAAAGGAGAAACTCTCCCTGCCATGAACCTCCAGCGCCGCAAACTTGCCGATGCAGCACCCTGGAAGCACCCGCCCACAGCCGACTCTTGAGTCCATCCGAAAACTTCGAGCCTCCGACCAGCCCTCTGACACCGAGCACTGAGCACCATCTCTGCTGAGCGCTTCGACCCCAGCCCCGGCAACAGGCAATAGGCAAAGCCGAGGATTTGAGGCCTTCCCCTCCGGAGATTCTCGATCGCACCAAGAACAAGTAAATAAAAAGATATAAGGGAAGGTTGACTCACCTACATTTCCTATCAACAAAACAAATAAGGTGATGGAAAACTTAACTGGGATGTATAAATTTATCAGAGCCGTCAATAACTTGGGACCAGATATAGTGGATTACAGTTAATTAGGCTATCGGTTAATTGGGGCAACCGCTTATTTGGGATAACTCTTAAGGGACAAAACTTATCGGGAAAATAGATGGGATTCCCTTTGTTTATTTGTGACACTATGCTGCTTAGTTGGGATAGGAGACTGCTGACAAACAGTTTCAATCTAGCATCATTTGCATACAATTGTGTGGCTGCACCATGCTTAGTTTTAAAAGTAGCTTCAATTATGTGTGCTTTTTTTCGGAAAACAGTGATTTTTGTCACTGGTAGTGGGCAAGGAATAAGCAATAAGACAACTTGAAGCTCTTTTGTTCACTATGGTTTCAAACATTCGAGCTTGGAGATGCCAGAAATGGCCAGGAGAGAAAATGAAACAATATCACCACTTCAACAAGTAATGAACTATGAAGAACTTGAAGGTCTCAACAATCATCTTGAATGTTACAATGAAATGAAGATATGAAGGATACAACCATGGAAAGCATTGAATGAAGGCAGTCTAAGATCTGATCACAAACAAGAGAAGATATGCAGATGCTGGAAATCCAAGAAACACACACACTAAATGCTGGAGGGACTCAGTAGGCCTGGCAGCATCTACAGAAAAGAGCACAGTCAATGTTTCAGACCGAAACCCTTCAGCAGGACTGTACAGTTGACGTTTCAGACCAAAACCTTTCAGCAGGACTGTACAGTTGACGTTTCAGACCAAAACCTTTCAGCAGGACTGTACAGTCGACGTTTCAGGCTGAGACTTTTCAGCAGTCCTGTTGAAAGGATGTTGGCCCGAACTGTTGACTGTTCACTCTTTTCCATAGCTGCTGCTTGGCCTGCTGAGTTCCTCCAGCTTTTTGTGTGTGTTGCTGAGTCTATTATCTGCACTAGGTGTCTGTGCTGATTTTGTTCATTTACAATCAATCAAAAGAACGTGGCAGAGTATACTGGATGAATTCCTCTGCTGATAACTATTAAGAACTAATACACTGTTTTACAGTACTGTAGTAGTATTGGTAGTATTCAAGTTTGTTCTCTATTTCATTTAAATACATATTTTGTTTGTCTGTTAAACAGTAATTTATCTTTTTTTATATCTTTTGAAATATTTCCATGAAACTTTTACAAATTGGGTCTGCTGCTTAATTGGGACAAAATGTACTGGCCCTGATGTGTCCCAATTAACTGGAATCCACTGTATTCACAATAATGGGCAAGAGAGTCAGAGATGAACTGAGGAAATCTTCTTCTCCAAAGGAATAATGGGATCTGTATCTCATTCCCCGAAAGCTTAATGTAGAAACCATCAACAAAATTAAGAAATGCTTAGTTGCATGCTTGTTATCTTGTAATCTCAAGCAATGGTGCCAGAATTAGAAATTATAATAGTTCATCCCCCGGAGAAGGAAGGATTCAAAGGGGGAAAAGTGGCCACAGTGGTTGACAAAGGAAGTCAGAGATAGCATAGCATTAAAAAAGAAGTATAACAAAGCTAAGGTGAGTGGGAAGACGGATGATTGGGAAATTTTTAAGGAACAACAGAACTTAACTAAAATGGCTATACCGGGAGAAAAAATGAGGTATGAACGCAAGTTAGCTAGGAATATAAAGGAGGATAGCAAAAGTTTTTTTAGGTATGTGAAGAGAAGGAAGATAGTTAAGAACAATGTTGGGCCCTTGAAGAATGAATTGGGAGAAATTGTTATGGGAAACAGAGAAATGGCAGACGAATTTATTAAGTACTTTGGATCTGTCTTCACTAGGGAAGACACAAGCAATCTCCCAGATGTATGGATGAGCCAAGGACATAGGGTAACAGAGGAACTGAAACAGATTGACATTAGGAAGGAAACGGTGATCAGTAGACTGATGGGACTGAAGGCTAACAAATCCCCAGGTCCAGATGTTCTGCATCCTAGGGTACTAAAGGAGGTGGCTCTGGAAATTGCGGATGCATTGGTGATCATTTTCCAATGTTCCTTAGATTCAGGATCAGTTCCTGAGGATTGGCGAATGGCTAATGTTATCGCACTTTTTAAGAAAGGAGAGAGGGAGAAAACAGAGAACTATCGCCCTGTTAGCTTAACATCAGTAGTGGGGAAAGTGCTAGAGTCCATGATTAAAGATGAAATAGCGGCATACCTTGATAGCAGTGATAGCATTGGGCTGAGCCAGCATGGATTTACCAAGGGCAAATCATGCTTGACTAATCTATTGAAGTTTTTCGAGGATGTAACCAGGAAGAGGGACGCGGGAGATCCAGTGGATATGGTGTACCTTGACTTTCAGAAGGCATTTCATAAGGTACCACATAGGAGATTGGTGGGTAAAATCAGAGCTCATGGCATTGGGGGGAGGATATTGACATGGATAGAAAACTGATTGGCAGATAGAAAGCAAAGGGTAGCAGTGAATGGATGTTTCTCAGAATGGCAGGTGGTGACTAGTGGGGTGCCACAGGGCTCGGTATTGGGACCACAGCTGTTTACAATTTACGTCAATGATTTAGAGGAGGGCATTGTGAATAACATCAGCAAGTTTGCTGATGATACTAAGCTGGGTGGCAGTGTGACATGTGATGAGGATGTTAGGAGAGTTCAAGGTGACTTGGATAGGCTGGGTGAGTGGGCAGAAACTTGGCAGATGGCGTTTAATGTGAATAAGTGTGAGGTTATTCACTTTGGGAGCAAGAACAGGAAGGCAGATTATTATCTGAATGGTGTGGAGTTAGGTAAGGGAGAAATACAAAGAGATCTAGGAGTACTTGTTCATCAGTCTCTGAAGGTGAATGAGCAAGTGCAGCAGGCGGTGAAGAAGGCTAATGGAATGTTGGCCTTTATTACAAAGGGAATTGAGTACAAAAGCAAGGAAATACTTTTGCATTTCTACAGGGCCCTGGTGAGACCACACCCGGAGTATTGTGTGCAGTTTTGGTCTCCAGGGTTAAGGAAGGACATCCTGGCTGTGGAGGAGGTGCAGTGTAGGTTCACTAGGTTAATTCCTGGGATGTCCGGACTGTCTTACGCAGAGAGGTTAGAGAGACTGGGCTTGTACACGCTGGAATTAAGGAGATTGAGGGGGGATCTGATTGAGACATATAAGATTATTAAGGGATTGGACAAGATAGAGGCAGGAAATATGTTCCAGATGCTGGGAGAGTCCAGTACCAGAGGGCATGGTTTAAGACTAAGGGGTAGGTCATTTAGGACAGAGTTGAGGAGGAACTTCTTCTCCCAGAGATTTGTGGAGGCGTGGAACGCGCTGCCTCAGAAGGCAGTGGAGGCCAATTCTCTGGATGCTTTCAAGAAGGAGCTAGATAGGTATCTTACGGATAGGGGAATCAAGGGTTATGGGGACAAGGCAGGAACTGGGTATTGATAGTAGATGATCAGCCATGATCTCAGAATGGCGGTGCAGGCTCAAAGAGCCGAATGGTCTACTTCTGCACCTATTGTCTATTGAAGACACAAGAGATTGTAGAGATGCTGAAAATCCTGAGCAACACGCACACAAATTGCTGCAAGAACTCAGCTGGTCAGGCAGCATCTATGGAGGAAAATGAACAGTCAACATTTCAGACCAAAACTTTCCGCCGGGATCTTCATCAATTAGTTTGAATTGCTATTTATTAATGTGGCTATGATGGGTCACATCACCTCTTTCCAGCTGGAATGGAGCTAACCACATGGGTCAAATGGGAAACAACTCTTACTGCCTCCATCCAGATGGTTATCCCAACTTCAGTCATTGAACAGCAGTTTAAAGGTCCAACATATTATTCTCCGTAACTTCTACCACCTCCAACGGGATCCCACTACTAAGCACATCTTTCCCTCCCCCCCTGCCTTCCGCAGGGATCGCTCCCTATGCGACTCCCTTGTCCATTCGTCCCCCCCATCCCTCCCCACTGATCTCCCTCCTGGCACTTATTCTTGGAAGCGGAACAAGTGCTACACATGCCCTTACACTTCCTCCCTTACCACCATTCAGGGCCCCAGACAGTCCTTCCAGGTGAGGCGACACTTCACCTGTGAGTCGGCTGGGCTGATATACTGCGTCCGGTGCTCCTGATGTGGCCTTCTATATATTGGCGAGACCCGACGCAGACTGGGAGATCGTTTTGCTGAACACCTACGCTCTGTCCGCCAGAGAAAGCAGGACCTCTTAGTGGCCACACATTTCAATTCCACATCCCATTCCCATTCTAATATGTCTATCCACGGCCTCCTCTACTGTAAAGATGAAGCCACACTCAGGATGTAGGAACAACACCTTATATTCTGTCTGGGTAGCCTCCAACCTGATGGCATGAACATTGACTTCTCTAACTTCCACTAATGCCCCACCTCCCCCTCGTACCTCATCTGTTATTTATTTATATGCACACATTCTTTCTCTCTCTCTCCTTTTTCTCCCTCTGTCCCTCTGACTATACCCCTTGCCCATCCTCTGGGTTTTTCCGCCCCACCCCCTTTTCCTTCTCCCTGGGCCTCCTGTCCCATGATCCTCTCATATCCCTTTTGCCAATCACCTGTCCAGCTCTTGGCTCTATCCCTCCCCATCCAGTCTTCTCCTATCATTTTGGATCTCCCCCTTCCCCTCCCACTTTCAAATCTCTTACTAGCTCTTCTTTCAGTTAGTCCTGACGAAAGGTCTCGGCCCGAAACTCAACTGTACTGCTTCCTAGAGATGCTGCCTGGCCTGCTGCGTTCACCAGCAACTTTGATGTGTGTTGCTTGAATTTCCAGCATCTGCAGAATTCCTCGTGTTTGCGAGTTTAAAGATGATGCTTGCTTATGTCTGAGTTAGGAGGCTGATCCTTAAATCACATTAAACTTGTTCACTAAAGCATATGAGAGAATGAGCCCTGCCCTCTACCTCTATGAAATAGACGTCCCTTGCTAATATGGTGCCACCCTACAATACCAGCTCTGCAGCAAGAAGGTCCATGATTGGATCCTGGAGAATGTAGATTACTTTCACATCTCAGAAGCTCTCTTTCAGCAAAAGTGAAAGTTGCCATTGTTTTAAGTACCATCCAAGGAAAAAGATTATTTTAAAATTAAGTGCTCAATCTGAATGTAGAATCATAGAATTTTATCACAGCAGGTTTTTCTTTCTTTTTGACTTTGTCTTCTTTTCCTTTTTCTGTTTGAGATTAAGGATGACTTGCTTTTATATCTGAGAAGCACACTTGAAATCTGAATTTTCTGTTCTCTGTTGCCCAGGAAACCATGGACTTAGTTTTCAAATAACCTTTGAGTTTTATCCCTTGCCTTAACTGTATCAGTCTGAGGAGCTCATATTGTCTTCATCAGTTACCTCAGAACCACACATGTGGAGAGCAAAAAACGTCATTCTTGACCTTAAGGGACAGAAGGAGAAGAGGAAGAGGAAGAAGAAGCTCCTGTGGTAAACATCTATATTTCTATAACTCCATGTCCAGTAAGAATAACATTCTCAAGAAAAAAATATTGAAAATGCTTTAACCAGTTACAAAGGTTAAATCACCCAATGACAGGAGAATGGATTTTTAATATGGATATGCTGACTTTCATTAGTTGGACGCCTGCATTCAAGAACTACAAAATAATGTTGCAGCTCTATAAAGCTCCAGTTAGACCACACTTGGAGTATTGTGCTCGGTTCTCGTCACCTCATTACAGGAAGGATGTGGAAGCTTTAGAGAGCATGCAGAGATTTACCAGGTTGCTGTTTGGATTCAAGAGCATATTTTCTGAGAAACGATTGAGTATCTCATTGAGAATGAGGGCCCACTTGATAGATAAGAGTGATAAGAGGTAGAGAAAGAGTAGACAACCAACTCCTTTTCCCCAGGGTGTTAATGGCCAATACCAGAGGATATCTGCTTAAAGTGAGTGGAGGAAAATTTAGGGGAGATGTCAGAGGTAGTTTTTTTTACACAGAAACTGGTAGATGCCTGAGATGCAAGCAATGGTGGTGGTAGAGGCTGATACATTAGGGATATTTAAGAGGCTGTTAGATAGGAACATGGATGTAAGAAAAATGGAGTTACGGGCTGTGTGGGAGGGAAGGGTTAGAGTGATTGTGAAGTACTTTGATATAGGTTAGTACATTGTGAGCCAAAGGACCCTTATTGTGCTGCACTATTCTATGTTCTATGTGAATTAATTGAATGTTGTAGCCTTATCAAATGGTTCCTGTTTCTAAGTTCCTAAGGCAGTTACAGAACATTAATATATCTTCTAGGCAAAGTATAGTTACATTGCAAAATGAAAAGCTATCTGTTGTGTATTTAATATTTCAGTAATATTTGAGTATTACACACCAGGATGTGCTCTCTTCTTATTACTACCCTCAGGGAGGAGGAACAGCTTATTTTATGGGTGCCATGGTGGTGTAGTGGTTAGTGCAAGGTGTAGTGTTCTCGTGCAGTATATTGAGATTCTGACTAACCACCAAGTTAAACCAAAGCCAATGAAGACAGAGTCATAGTAAGGTTAACCATTTACTGTTCACTCTTCCACATTAACATCATATGGTGAAAACTGTTGATAAAAAATACAAACATATACAGTGTCTGTTTCATTCTGGAGACCACACACGCTCTGTTCTTTCAGTGAGTGTCTCCAGCCGCCCGAGTAGCGGGTGAGGGGGGTCCCGTCAAACAACCGCCGGGTCCGAGCCGACCCCGTGTTTGAAATTGAAAAGCCGACACGCACGCCACCCCAACCGCTGCTTCCTTAACAGAAACCGTGTTAATATTTTTACTTCAAATACATTCTTATGAACTTACGGTGTTGCTTCTATAATGTTTCTTTGTGGGTAGAAACGGAGCTCTTCACGATCATGCTGTACGCATGGCACCCGCCTTCACACCTTCCCGAACCGTTTACACATAAGACACAGCAAAACCAGAGGTGACGTCATCACATGCCGTGATAAACCATACACAATGAATTTATCTTTGTTAAACTATAACATAATTATCAACTTTTAACTTTAACTAGAAAATAGTTACAAACAAATCATTTAAAGCGTAGACCCAGCAAAGTCAAATAAATGCCTTAAGGGCAACACACAAGGGTTAAGGACAACATCCTGGCAAGGATAGCCTGGGGCAGTTACAGTTAAGTGAGACCTTTGAAGTAAGACTACCAGAGACACCCCTGCTTACTACAAAAATATGGGCTGGGGTGACTGCGGCAATCTGTACTTAAGTCAAACGAGTGAAACCTCTGTAGTGAGAACGTCTTAGAAAGGTCTTCCTAAAACATAGCTTTCCTTCACCACATAGGGGGTGCTGGAGGCAGTCGAGGTAGGAATAATGGAAGAATGTGAAATACACCAACAGCTAAGGGAAAGTTGATTTATTAAACTCAAAATATTATCGGTTGTCAGCTTGAAGTTCCGCTTGACTTTTAACATCTCTATTGTAAATGCCAATTGATCCTGCAAGTGAGGAATTCAAATATATACAATTGACTAAATGGTCAATATCTGTAACTGTTAAGTCAATTCTATATAAAATAGAAATATTCTATTCAGAATTCAGAACAGTGTAGGTGACAGGGACCACGTCATTCTTCTTGTGCACAAGTAAAATTAAAATATATTTGAGATGTAAGAATACATGCGTTCAGGGCTCGGTTATATTAGTTATTTGATTTTGTTATCGGCAATGACACTGGAACCTGAAGACACACATACAACATTTTAGGAATGGCCTATTTTAGTTGGACCATTCTTGAGCAGTGGTTTGGGCACTGCTATCACAGCTCAGGGTATTTGGAGTTCAGAGGACTGTCAGGGCTGCGGAAAGGATTATTGGTGTGAAGCTGCCGTCGATCCAGGATATATGTGCATCTAGATTCAGGAAGCAAGCAAGCAGCATCATTGTAGACCCATCACACCCTGGACATCACCTGTTCCAATTCCTTCCTTCTGGTAGGCGCATTAGATCACTGTATGCCAGGACAAGTAGGTACAAGAACAGTTTCTTTCTGTATGCCATCAGTCTTATGAACACTTGAATTTTAGTCTATTATAAACCAAGTCCACCTGTACATACACAGGTATACCTCATTGTATATCGTTCAGGATATTTGCACTATTGTTTTGTTTGCTTTTTGATTCTGTACAGTGAGAGCTCAGGGAAACCGGCATCAAATTCCCTGTATGTGTCCACATACTTGGCGATAATACAGGATTCTGATTCGGATTCGGATTCTGAGTTCAATTCTGGAACCGTCGTAAGGAGTTTGTATGGTCTCCCTGTGACCGCACGGGTTTCCTCCAGGTGCACCGATTTCCTCCCACGGTCCAAAGATGTACCGGTTAGTAGGTTAATTGGTCATTGTAAGTTTGTCCTCTGATTAGACAAGTGGTATATAGGTGGGTTGTTGTGTGGTGCAGCTTGTTTGGCTAGAAGGTTCTGTGCTGTGTCTCTGAATAAACTTCTTCTACTCTGCCATCAGATTTCTGAATGGTCAATAACCCAAGACATGGGCCCTACTTCACTATTTCTGCTCTCCTTTGCACTACATAATTAATTTAATTTTTATATATATCTCTTGGTGTCATTTATAGTTCTTTTGGTATTGCACTGTACTGCTGCCTCAAAACAACAGATTTCACGATATTGTCAGTGATATTAAACCTGATTCTGAAATTGTTTACAGCTAAGATTGATTCAAAATTCTGAGGCAACCAAAGGGTTTCCACATTTGTGGTCAAACTATTTTCTTCCATGTCTGTATGTTTGATGACATAAACACTTAAAAGTATTTGTGTCAGACAATATCATCTGCTTCTGCTTTCACTCTTTCTAGTTCTGGTTAAATAAAATCAGGTTTATGTGCCCCATAGCCTGAATGGACATAATGCTTGACATTTTTGTCAGTGTATTTCTCTGGGGCTATTTTTCAAATTGATGCCCGTTACATTGTGAACAGTCTTTACACTTTTTAATCTTGCTAAGCAGTCTGTGCAAACCACAGCAGTAAATGAGGTTATACAGATTTTAATGATTGGTTGTATTGTTGTGTCATAATATGCGTGACTTCCAGTCGCATTCAACCTCAACCACTCAAGTGCCTTGGGCAACTTATTATTGTTAATAACGGAAAATGAAGCAAAATGTAATAAATTAGCCTTATGTATATTTCTAATTCTCTTTACTCTGAGTTATCAGTTGGCTCAGATAATTTGGAAGAATTTATCCCTTTTCTCAGACAATGCTGTTTCTTGTGTGGGATTTACTTGTCGTCTTCTCTTGAAACCTAGCAATTCTTAAATATAATGTTGTGTTCATTAAACTCCAAGATATGTTACAATGACCATTTGTTCCTATCAATAACTGAAAATAATTATATAATTGACAGAAAGCCACAAAAAAATGATTGAATATAAATTGAATGTGCTTCTGGGCAAGGCTGAATATCCTAATAAATTAGTCATCATAGCCTCATAATTGCACAAGTGTGGTCAGGATCAACAGGTCAAGTGGAGGAAGAATAGGATGAGCAGTAGAATCATTATGCAAGTGAGACTAGAAACAAGAAGGAGAGGGAAGGAGGGAATGAGGGAAAGGAGGAAGAAAAGAAGGAAAACGAAAGGAGATACTGAAAGGAATTGGTTGGGGAAAGGAATAGGGGAAAGGAAATGGAAAGAATAGGGAAATGGCAGAATAAGCTTATTTAAGAGACAAGAGGTTGCTTTCTTCGTGCTTTTGCTTCAGTTATCTGACATATGATCAGCCATCACACTTACATAAATAGTTAAACTTAACACAGATGGAAATGTACCCCTGACAACAAATAGAAGAGGCTTAACAAATGGCAGTGCATGCCACATGATCAGGGAAAAATCTGAAGGTGCTTGGAGCAGTGGTGATAGAGATCTCACAAATTGTAGCAATCTCAAAATCTCACAAAATGCAGAGATTGTCCAGTAATCTTATTTGAAACACTAGAAAATGAAAGAATGATCCTAAAATCTCCCTTCCCATAAAATTAACAAGAGTCTTCAATCTAACTTCTTATTGAATAATATATATCTCTAATAAGACCATAAGACCATAAGATATAGGAGGAGAAGTAGGCCATTCGGCCCATTGAGTCTGCACTGCCATTCAATCATGGGTGATCCAATTCTTCCAGTCATCCTTCTTTCCATACCCTTTGATGCCCTGGCTAATCAAGAACCTATCTACCTCTGCCTTAAATGCACCCAACGACTTGACCTCCACAGCCGCTCATGGCAACAAATTCCGCAGATTTACCACCCTCTGACTAAAGTAATTTCTCTGTATCTCTGTTCTAAATGGACATCCTTTAATCCTGAAGTCATGCTCTCTTGTCCTAGAATCCCCTACCATGGGAAATAACTTTGCCATACCTAATCTGTTCAGGCCTTTTAATGTTTGGAATATTTCTATGAGATCCCCCCTCATTCTCCTGAACTCCAGGGAATACAGCCCAAGAGCTGCCAGACATTCCTCATATGGTAACCCTTTCATTCCTGGAATTATTCTTTGAACCCTCTCCAATGTCAGTATATCCATTCTAAAATAAGAGCCCAAAACTTCATACAATATTCTAAGTGTGGTCTCGCGAGTGCCTTATAGAGCGTCAACATCACATCCCTGCTCTTATATTCTATACCTCTAGAAATGAATGCCAACATTGCATTTGCCTTCTTCACCACCAACTCAACCTGGAAGTTAACCTTTAGGGTATGCTCCACAAGGACTTGCAAGTCCCTTTGCATCTCTGCATTTTGACTAAATAATAGTCTGTCCGTTTATTTCTTCCATCAGAGTGCATGACTATAAAGTGCATGTCAAAGGCCTTCTGAAAATCCAAGTACACCACATCCGCTGAATCCCCTGCTTGTAATTTCCTCAAAAAAATTGCAGCAGGTTAGTCAGGCAGGATTTTTCTTTCAGGAAACTATGCTGGCTTTGGCCTAGCTTCTCATATGCCTCCAGGTTCTCTGTAATCTCATCTGGTTTCAACAACATCCCAACCACTGATGTCAGGCTAATAGGTCTATAGTTTCCTTTCTGCTGCCTCCCACCCTTCTTAAATAGCGCAGTTACATTTACAGTTTTCCAGTCATCTGGTACAATGCCAGAATCTATCGATGCTTGAAAGATCATTGTTAATGCCCCTGCAATCTCTCCAGCTACTTCCTTCAGAACCCAAGAGTGCATTCCATTAGGTCCAGGAGACTTATCCACCCTTAGACCATTAAACTTCCTGAGCACCTTCTCAGTCATAATTTTCACTGCACATACTTCACTTCCCTGACACTCTTGAATGTCCGTTACACCGCAGATGTCTTCCACTATGAAGACTAATGCAAAATACGCATTCATTTCATCTGCCATCTCTGTGTCTCTCATTACAATATCTCCAGCGTCATTTTCTAGTGGTCCTATATCTACCCTCAACTCTCTTTTACCCATTATATACTTAAAAAAGCTTTTAGTATCTTCTTTGATATTAGTCACCAGCTTTCTTTCATAATTCATCTTTTCCTTCCTAATAACCTTTTTAGTTTCCGTCTGCAAGTTTTTATAAGCTTCCCAATCCTCTATCTTCCTACTGGCTTTGGCTTTCTTGTATGCCCTCTCCTTTGCTTTTACATTGGCTCTGACTTCACTTGTCAGCCACAGTAGTGTCCTTCTTCCATTCAAAATTTTTTTTCTTATTTGGAGTATATCTGTCTTGCACTTCCCTCTTTTTTCGCAGAAACTACAGCCATTGCTGCTCTGCTGTCCCTCCTGCTAGTGTCTCTTTCTAGTCAACCTTGGCCAGTTCCGTTTGTAATTTCCTTTATTCTACTGAAATACTGACACATTGGAATTTAGTTTCTCCTTCCCAGATTTCAAAGTGAACTTGATCATATTATGGTCACTGTTCCTTAAGCGTTCCTTAACCTTAAGCTCTCTTATCACCTCTGGATCATTGCACAACACCCAAACCAGCACAGCTGATCCCCTAGTGGGCTCAGCAACAAGCTGTTCTGAAAAGCCATCCCTTAGACATTCCACAAATTCTCTCTCTTGAGGACCAGTACTGGCCTGGTTTTCCCAATCCACTTTTATGTCAAAAATTGATGATTTTTCAATGATTATCATGACATTGCCCTTCTGACACGCCTTTTCTATCTCCTGCTGTAATTTGTAATCCACATCCCGGCTGCTGTTTGGAGTCCTGTCTACAACTGCCATTATGGTCCTTTTACACTTGCCATTTCTTAACTCAACCCACAGAGACTCTACTCCTTCTGATCCTATGTCATCCCTTTCTAATGATTTAATATTATTTCTTATACACAGGGCCATACCACCACCTCTGCCTATTGACCTGTCTTTCCGATACACCATATATCCTTGGACGTTCATCTCATAATGGTAGCCATCCTTTACCCAAGTTTCAGAGATGGCTACAACGCCATACTTGCCAATCTGTAGTTGATTTTCAAGATCGTCCATTTTATTTCTTATGCTGCATGCATTCAAATATAACATTTTCAGTCCAAAATATTATTTGTTGCTTTTTGTTTTAACATCACCACGCCTCTATTGCCCTGTAACTCATCCCGCTGGCTGTGATTATACTTCATTTCCTGCCTGTCCTTTCTATCATGTCTGTTGCACGCTATCTTTGATTTATTTCTGTCTTCCCCTTCCTCAGCCCTATCACTCCGGCTCCCATCCCCCAGCCAAATTAGTTTAAACTCTCCCTAACAGCTCTATTAAACCTGCCTGCTAGGAAATTGGACACCTTTGGGTTCAGGTGTAACCTGTCCTTTTTGTACAGGTCGTACCTCCCCCAAAGAGGGCCATAGTGATCCAGGAATCTGAAGTCCTGCCCCCTACACCAGTATCTCAGCCACGCGTTAATATGCCTGATCATGCTATTCTTGCACTTGTTAGCACGTGGCACAGGCAGCAACCTCGAGATTACTACCCTGAAGGTCCTGCTTTTCAGCTTCCTACCCAACTCCCTGAATTCTCTCTTCAGGACCTCTTCCCTTTTTCTACCTATGTCATTGGTACCAACATGTACCAAGACTTCTGGCTGTTCACCTTCTCCCTTCAGAATACTCTGCACCCGATCTGAGATGTCCCATACCCTGGCACCTGGGAGGCAACACACCATGCGGGTATCTCTACCAGGCTGACAGAACCTCCTGTCTGTTCCATTCACTATTTATATCCCCTATGACTACCGCATTTTTTATCTTCTTCTCTCCCTTCTGCACTACAGAACCAGGCTCAGTGTCAGAGACCTGATCGCCGTTGTTGTCCCCTCCCTCAACAGCATCCAAAACAAAATAGCGATTACTAAGGGGGATGGTCAGATGCATTCTCTGTACTATCTGAGCTCTTCCCATCCCTTCCTTGACAGTCACCCACTTGTCTAACTCCTGCAGCCTCAGGGTGACTAACTCCTTGTAGCTCCTATCTATCGCCTGCTCACTTTCCCTAATAAGCTGTAGGTCATCAAGCCGCAGTTTCAGATCCCTAACATGGTCTCTCAGAAGCTGCATCTCAGTGCACCTGGCGCAGATGTGGCCATCTGGGAGACTGGAAGACTCCCAGGATTCCCACATTTGACACCCAGAGCAAAGCACTAATCCTACAGACATACTATCTATCCCTCCAAAAAAAATGCAAGGGGAAGAAAAAATGAAGTTCACCTACCCACTTACCTTGCCGAAGCCCGAATGAGCCAAAGCCCTACCACTCTGCCTCAGACCACTCCGTCGATGACCGCTCCTTTGATGATGCTCCACTAGGCCGTGTCTCCTTTTTATACCTGAACCTTCCCAGCTCTCCAAATCATGAATGTGCACTGGTTATAGCCGAGTTCCCACGAAGCTTTCCCCTTTTAAACTTTACTCCTGAACCTGTGCACCCCCTCCTCTCTCGGGGCTCTCCAACTCATGATTGGTGTGTGGGTTATACCTTCAGTAAGACAATTTAAGCACTAATTGAATTATCAACCACCATTTATGGCAGATAGATTAGTGCTAATAAAATATATTCTACAATATGGTAGCCTAGTGATAAGCACACCGTTTTACAGTACTGGAGACGCAGGTTCAATTCCCGCCACTGCCTGTAAGGAATTTGCATGTTCTAAGCATCCTCTGTCCGCTCTCCATGCCTTTTTATTTTGGACTCTTCTTCTTTCCATTCCAGTCCCAAAGAAGAGTCTCAACCCGAAACATCGAGTGTTTGTATATTTCCATGGATGCTACTTGACCTGCTGAGCTCCCCCAGCAGTTTGTGTGTGCTGCTTTGGATTTCTGACATCTGCAGAATTGCTTGTGTTTAGCGTTTGAAAATGTGTTAGCTGGAGTGGTAAATTATAAAGTTGTAGGGCTGCATTAACATTGTTACTGACAGCTTGTCATGCCTACTCCAAATGCTAACAGCAAGTGTCCACAGTGTGTAGCCTTTCTCTCTTCACTATTGGGCTTGTGGACCAAGGAAGTTGTGTTGGTACACAGACTACTCCAGTATCAGAGTCAGATGCTGGCAATCTGATGTGGGGGCATTAGCCTGAATCATCCACTCTTGTTTCTCTCTTCACACATGCTGCCTGACTGTGGAGTATTCTCAGCACTCTCTGTATAATGGCATTAGTGACTGGATTTTATGATAGTTATGTTAACAAAACAATGTATTTTAAAACAGCACTCATTAGGTTTAAACTTCATATGACTTCAGTTCTGACAAATTTCTTCAAATAAGTATTTTTCTAATTGCTAAATTGCTGCTGCTAACAAGGGGAATTGAGTATAAGAGCAAAGAGGTCCTTCTGCAGCTGTACAGGGCCCTGGTGAGACCACACCTGGAGTACTGTGTGCAGTTTTGGTCTCCAAATTTGAGGAAGGACATTCTTGCTATTGAGGGAGTGCAGCGTAGGTTCACAAGGTTAATTCCTGGGATGGCGGGACTGTCATATGTCGAAAGATTGGAGCGACTGGGCTTGTAATCACTGGAATTTAGAAGGCTGAGAGGGGATCTTATTGAAACATATAAGATTATTAAGGGATTGGACACGCTGCAGGCAAGAAGCATGTTCCCGCTGATGGGTGAGTCCAGAACCAGAGGCCACAGTTTAAGAATTAGGGGTAGGCCATTTAGAATGGAGTTGAGGAAAAACTTTTTCACCCAGAGTGGTGGATATATGGAATGCTCTGCCCCAGAAGGCTGTGGAGGCCAAGTCTCTGGATGCTTTCAAGAAAGAGATGGATAGGGCTTTTAAAGATAGTGGAATCAAAGGTTATGGGGATAAGGCAGGAACTGGATACTGATAGTGGATGATCAGCCATGATCACAGTGAATGGTGGTGCTGGCTCGAAGGGCCGAATGGCCTACTCCTGCACCTACTGTCTATTGTCTATTGTCATTGTTTCAGTTCTTCGTGCCAAGCCTTGCTCAAGAGCAGAGGTTTGAGAATTACTTGCTCTGTGTGTAATTTAAAGAAAGGAGAGGTTAAAGAGTTGAAGGGAGTAAGGCCTAACTAAATAGCACCACTAACATCTGATGTCCACAAACAAAACTGACCAACAACATATGATTGAAAAAGTGCCCTCCACAGGGAGAATCTCCTCCCATATCTTCCCTTTCCCCAATAGACTTTTGTCTCACTGATTATAGCTATTATCACCCGCAGATTCAATGTCACACAACTAATTTGGGTTGTATTTTGAGAACTTTATAACTTTACTCAATTGGTTGTATGTTGCATCACTAATATGTACTGTATTCAGTGGCTACTTTATTACACCTGTACACCTGCTCATTAATGCAAATATCTTATCAGCCAATCATATGGCAGCAACCTAATACATAAAAGAATGCAGATATGATCAAGAGATTCTGTTGTTTATGTAGTTAGGAAAAAGTAGAAAGCTATTAATGAAGTAGAGGAAAGGGGACGTTAGTGGGGTATTAAATTTTCTGTTGCAAAGACTCAAGTCATTTGTTTTTCTAGAAGGGGTAATACACCCACAATTGATTTCAAGTTACATGGTAGATCTCCTAAACAAGAGTTGGTGATAGTTTCCAGGTGTGTGGATGGACACAATGCTAACATGGAAGGTACAAGTGAATTAAATTCCAGAAAAGTGTGAAGAATCCCTTGATATGTTCAGGTGCTTAACTGGGATTTGAGTAGGAGATCACTTAAACAAATGTATATTGCTTTACTCAGATATGTCTCTGATTATGGATGTGTTGTTTATGGGTCAGTCTCACCAGCAGTCATGAAGCCCCTAGGTAACATTCAAGCTCAAGCATTGTGATTTTGTTGTGGTGCTATTAAATTATCCACTATTTTGACTTTACTGTAGTACAGCACCTTCACATCTACATAGGTTACAGTTAGCAATCGTTTATTGGATTAATGTAAGAGGACAAGAAGTTGGTCATCCAATATTGGCAACGTTAGTATAGTGTTGGGAGCACTGTGCTCATGAGACCTTCTCCAGTTTCGGGTGGATGGGAAACAAATAGCCACAAAATCTTGAGATGTTTGATGTGGATGATGGTCCGTGTGTACCTCTTTCTATCGCTCCTCCATGGTTTTCTCTTTGCCTGTGGTTGAATTTGGGCCTTCAAGAAATGATCAAAATGAGGAATGATTGTTTATCAGTGGAACAGAAAATTCAGCAATAGATCAAGGAAGGTTTTATGGCTTCTTCCATATCTACACAGATGATTCAAAAGATCCAGTGACAGGTTGTTCAAGTGTTTCTGATTATGTTCCGAAGTTTCAGGAAACTATTAAGAAAAGATATCAGCAAAGTATCAATATTCACATCTGAGATCATTTAAAAAGGAAAGGAATTTTCAACGGTCTTTTTTAAATCGGAGCAAGAGGCCGAGAGTGAAGGAGTAAGGAATCTCCGAGAGAAGACATTTTTTTACACTGCTCGGGGAAAAGAGGCTAGACTGCACAGGCGTGTGACGTAGAGCGCCAAAGGTTTTAAAAAACACCACCGTATACAGTGGGCAGTGGAGTGAGAGGGAGCAGAGTGGGACGGCTTTGGCTCAACAGGCTTCCGCATGAACAGGCAGCGGAGAGGATAGGTCCTAGTAAGTCTTGTTTTGTTTGTTTAGAGTAAAGAGAATGCCATACAGGGTGTTGGCATTGTCCTCTTGCAGGATGTGGGAAGTCAGGGAGACCTCCGGTGTCCCTGACAATGACACCTGCAAGAAGTGCATCCAGCTGCAGCTCCTAACAAACCGCATTAGGGAACTGGAGCAGGAGCTGGATGACCTCCGGATCATTCGGGAGAACGAGGTATTTATAGATAGCAGCTTCAGGGAGGTAGTTACGCCAAAGGAGCAGCGCACAGGTAATTGGGTTACCGTCAGGTGAGGGAAGGGGAAAGGGCAGGCAGAGCAGGGTTCCCCTGTGGCCATTCCCCTCAAAAACAAGTATACCAATTTTGGATACTGTTGGGGGGGATGACTTACCTGGGACAAGCTGCAGCAGCCGGATCTCTGGCATTGAGTCTGGTTCTACAGTGCAGAAGGGAAGGTGGAAGAAGAGGAGAGCAGTAGTGAGAGTGGACTCGATAGTTAGAGGTACAGACAGGAGGTTCTGTGGTCATGACAGAGACTCCCCGATAGTTTGTTGCCCCCTGGGTGCCAGGGTCAGGGATGTCTCTGACCGCGTGCACAGCATTCTGAAGTGGGAGGGTGATCAGCCAGATGTCATGGTACACATCGGTACCAATGACGTAGGAAGAAAGAGTAGGAGGTCCTAAAGAGTGAGCATAGAGAGCTTGAAATTAAGTTAAAAAGCAGGACCTCGAGGGTGGTAATCTCAGGATTGCTACCTGTGCCATGTGCCAGTGAGAGTAAGAATAGAATGCTCTGGCGGATGAACACCTGGCTGGGGAACTGGTGTAGGGGGCAAGGTTTCAGATTTCAGGATTATTGGGACCTTTTCTGGGGCAGGTGGGACCTGTACAAAAGAGACGGGTTACACCTGAACTACAAAGGGATCAATATCCTTGCAGGGAGGTTTGTTTGTGCTTTTGGGGAGGGTTTAAATTAGATTTGCAGGGGGATGGAAACCAGAGTGCCAGAGCAGATAGTGGAATGGGGGTGAATAGAAATGATGTTAAAAGTTCATGCAGAGTCACAAATAGAAGGGTTGTGTGTAGTGGTAATAATCTTCTGAGATGTGTCTATTTCAATGCAAGGAGTATTGTGGGGAAGGCTGACGAGCTGAAGGCGTGGATTGACACATGGAATTACGACATTATAGCCTTGAGTGAAACTTGGCTGCAAGAGGGGCAGGACTGGCAACTTAATGTTCCAAGGTTCCGATGTTTCAGACGTGATAGAGGCAGAGGAATGAAGGGTGGGTGGGTGGCATTGCTAGTCAGGAAAAATGTTACAGCAGTGCTAAGGCAAGACAGATTAGAAGGCTTGTCTACCAAGGTCATATGGGTGGAGCTGAGAAACAGGAAAGTAATGACCACATTAATGGGGTTGTATTATAGACCACCCAATAGTCAGCGAGAATTGGAGGAGCAAATCTGCAGAGAGATAGCAGACAACTGCCGGAAATATAAAGTTGTGATAGTAGGGGATTTTAATCTTCCACATATTGATTGGGATTCCCATACTGTTAAAGGTCTAGATGGGTTAGAGTTAGTAAAATGTGTTCAGGAAAGTTTTCTAAATCAATATATAGAGGTACCAACTAGAGAGGATGCAATATTAGATCTCCCATTAGGAAATGAGTTAGGACAGGTGACGGAAGTGTGTGTAGGGGAACATTTTGGTTCCAGTGATCATAACACCATTAGTTTCAACTTGATCATGGATAAAGGTAGATCTGGTCCTTGGGTTGAGGTTCTAAACTGGGAAAAGGGCAAATTTGAAGAAATGAGAAAGGATCTAAAAAGCATGGATTGGGACAGGTTGCTCTGTGGCAGGGATGCAATTGGTAATTGGGAGGCCTTCAAAGGAGAAATTTTGAGAGTGCAGAGCTTGTATGTTCCTGTCAGGATTAAAGGCAAAGTAAATAAGAATATGGAACCTTGGTTCTCAAGGGATATTGGAATGCTGATAAAGAAGAAGAGAGAGATGTATGACATGTATAGGAAACAGGGAGCAAATAAGTGCTTGAGGAGTATAAAAAGTGCAAAAAAAAACTTAAGAAAGAAATCAGGAGGACTAAAAGAAGACATGAAGTTGCTTTGGCAGTCAAGGTGAAGGATAATCCAAAGATCTTCTACAGGTATATTAAGAGCAAAAGGATAGTAAGGGATAAAATTGGTCCTCTTGAAGATCAGAGTAGTCAGCTATGTATGTAACCAAAAGAAATTGGGGAGATTTTAAGTAGGTTTTTTGTGTCTGTATTTACTAAGGAAACTGGCATGGAGTCAATGGAAATAAGGCAAATAAGTAGTGAGGTCATGGAACCTATACAGATTGAGGAGGAAGGAGTGCTTGTTACCTTGAGGCAAATGAGTAGATAAATCCTCAGGACCTGACAGAGTGTTTCCTCATACCTTGAAGGAGACTAGTGCTGAAATTGCAGGGGCTCTGGCAGATATACTTAAAATGTTGGTATCCACGTGTACGGGGTCTCTTTTTTTCTGTATGTTAAATTTAAAATGGCTTCTTTGTTACGTTAATCTTTTAAATTGCTGCGTATGTGGATTAAAATGGCTTCTTTGTTATGTTAAATGCTGAGAAAGTCTCTAACTAGACAGTTGCTTGGTTTAATACAGACAGCAGGGTGCTATTAACCAACGGGTGTTCATGTTATCATTTTTTCGGGTGATAATGCTGTCTCATATGACTGTGGACGGTGTTTTTGGGGGGGAGACGGAGGAGTGACAAGGAGGACAGCGGACGGGGTTTTTGGCGGGGAGTCGGAGGAGAGACGAGGAGTCGGAGGAGAGACGAATAGTCGGAGGAGAGATGAGGAGGACTGTGGACAGGGTTTTTGGGGGGGAGTCGGAGGAGAGACAGAGAGGACGGCGGACGGGGTTTTTGAGGGGGAGCTGGAGGAGAGACAGGGAGGACTGTGGACGGGGTTTTTGGGGGGGAATTGGAGGAGAGACGGGGAGGACGGCGGACGGGGTTTTTGTTGGGGAGTCGGAAGAGAGTCAGGGAGGACTGTGGACAGGGTTTTTGGCGGGGAGTCGGAGGAGAGACGGGGAGTCGGAGGAGAGATGGGGAGGACGGCGGACGTGCGGAGAGGCTCCGGTCGATCACTCTGGGTGGTCCCGAGCCATGAGTCGACAGGATCCGGGTGGTCGTCAGGAACTGATTGAGCTCCAACGGTTGTGCACAAAGAACTTGGACTTTGATAAGTCTGGCACCTCTTTTTTCCCATTCCTTCTTTTTCTGTATCGAAGTTATATTAATTTCATAGACTTAGTAATATCTATAAAGTGTACTTGGTAAAACGCACTGTGTGTGCTGGCTGATGATTGATGGATGTTTGGGATCGATTCGGGCGGCAGTGGTACAACAACCAACTCAGTGGGAAGCGTTCAGGCAGGTGCTGGGCGGGATTTCCTCTGGACATATACGAGCCAATATAGCCGAGCGTTACAAGTGGGGGCTCGTCCGGGACTTGGATTTTTGGTAAAGCTGTAATAGTTGCTGCATTAAGTAGTGCGAAGATGGATCGAGATAAGATTGTAAGTTGGTGTGAATTAGAGGATATACCGGTGCATCATGCGTACGTGCTAGGTGGGGTGGATTTCCGCACTTCGGCAGATGTACCAGTGCAAGGGTTGAGTTTGATTAAAGGTATTGGGCAGGTGGAACTTATAGCTAGAAGGTGTGGGAAAGAACTGGAGTCCAGCTGGATGTTGGTGCGGACGAGTGCCGACGTCATGACGGTGGAACTACCAGCGACAGTCCATGTCCAGGGGGAGGCGGGGCCATGGGGTCTCTATGGAGGACGAAAGTGAGGAGGTGCTGGAGGAGGAGCTAGATGAGGCCCCAGGGGAGGTGCCAGTAGCCAGGGGTGGAGGGTTACAGTGGGAAGGCTTGGCCAGGCCCCATCCCCCAGTTAGGGATGAGACCTCCAAGTTAGCAGCTGCCATTACCTCCCTGGTGAGAAGGGTTGAGGGGCCCTGCCTGAAGTTGAGAATTTTCTCAGGAGCCATGCCCACCCCGGAAGGGGAGGATGACTATGAGGTATGGATTGAGAATCGTCCCAGTTGTTAGAGGTGTGGTCAGTTTAGGATGAGGAAAAGAGACCCTGTACATACGGGTGAGGTGCCAGAGGATTGGAGGATAGCTCATGTTGTTCCGTTATTTAAAAAAAGGTTCTAAAAGTAATCTGGGAAATTACAGGTCAGTAAGTTTGACATCAGTAGTAGGTAAATTATTGGAAGGAGTACAAAGAGATGGGATCTACAAGTATTTGGATAGACAGGAATTTATTAGACAGAGTCAACATGGCTTTGTGCATAGTAGGTCATGTTTAACCAATCTATTAGAGTTTTTTGAAGAGGTTACCAGGAAAGTGGATGAAGGGAAGGCAGTGGATGTTGTCTACATGGACTTTAGTTAGGCCTTTGACAAGGTACCGCATGGAAGATTCATTCGTTAGGTATATATGGAGAGGTAGTAAATTGGATTAGAAATTGGCTCAATGGAAGAAGCCAGAGAGTGGTAGAGGAGGATTGCTTCTCTGAATGGAGGCCTGTGACTAGTCGTGTGCCACAGGGATCAGTGCTGGGTCCATTGTTATTTGTCATCTATATCAATGATCTGGATGATAATGTGGTAAATTGGATCAGCAAATTTGCTGATGATACAAAGATTGGAGGTGTAGTGGACAGTGAGGAAGGTTTTCAAAGCTTGCAGAGGGATATGGACCAGCTGGAAAAATGGGCTGAAAGATGGCAGGTGGAGTTTAATACAGACAAGTGTGAGGTATTGCACTTTGGAAGGACAAACCAAGGTAGAACATACAAGGTAAGTGGTAGGGCACTGAGGAGTGCAGTAGAACAGAGGGATCTGGGAATACAGATACAAAATTCCCTAAAAATGGTGTCACAGGTAGATAGGGTCGTAAAGAGAGCTTCTGGTACATTGGCCTTTATAAATCAAAGTTTTGAGTATAAGAGTTGAAATGTCATGGTGAGGTTGTATAAGGCTTTGGTGAGAACGAATTTGGAGTATTGTGTGCAGTTCTGGTCACCAAATTACAGGAAGGGTATTAATAAGGTTGAAAGTGTGCAGAGAAGGTTTACAAGGATGTTGCCGGGACTTGAGAACCTGAGTTACAGAGAAAGGTTGAATAGGTTAGGACTTTATTCCCTGGAGAGTAGAAGAATGAGGGGAGATTTGATAGAGGTATATAAAATTATGATGGGTATAGATAGAATGAATGCAAGCATGCTTTTCCCACTGAGGCTAGGGGAGAAAAAACCAGAGGACATGAGTTAAGGGTGAAGGGGGAAAAGTTTAAAGAGAACATTGGGGGGGGGTTCTTCACACAGCGAGTGGTGGGAGTGTGGAATGAGCTGCCAGATGAAGTGGTAAATGCAGGCTCACTTTTAACATTTAAGAAAAACTTGGACAGGTACATGGTTGAGAGGTGTATGGAAGGATATGGTCCAGGTGCAGGTCAGTGGGACTAGGCAGAAAAATGGTTCGGCACAGCCAAGAAGGGCCAGAAGGCCTGTTTCTGTGCTGTAGTGTTCTATGACTCTATGGTTCTATCATTTTTGCCTTGGAATGGGTCGAATAAGTATGCTCTGGTTACGTACTTCTGTACTCTGATTTTCTCTCAGTCTTGACATCTATTAAAGCAAATATTTCAAATTGTAGGCCAGACATTCTTCTTGAGATTAGAAAACTTCTGTTGAAATGTGTTAATACAGTTCTTATGGGCTAGTACCCAAGATAGAGCTGTCTAAATTTACAACCCTCTGCATCTTCTTTCAATCCTGTTCAGTAGGCCCCCCCCCATACCAGACAGTAATACAACCTGCCCAAATGCTCTCCATGGTACATCTATAGAAGGTTTTGAGTGTTTTTGTTGAAATACTAGATCTCTTCAAACTCTTAATGGAGTATCGACACTGCCTTGCCTTCTTTATAGCCCCATCAATATGTTAGGACGAGATTAGGTCCTCAGAGATCTTGACACCGAGGAACTTGAAACTGCTCACTCTCTCCACTTCTGATCCCTCTATGAGGATTGGTATGCGTTCATTTGTTTTGCCCTTCCTGAAGTCCTCAATCAGCTCCTTCATCTTACTGACGTTGAATGCAAGATTGCTGCTGTGACACCACTCCACTAGTTGGTATATTTCACTGCTGTACACCCTTTTGGCTCCATCTGAGATTCTACCAACAATGGTCAGCAAATGTATAGATGGTGTAAGTGACTTTTACTGTGGAATAATTGTTGGTGCCAGATTGGATGGCTTCAGTATTTCAGAAACTGCTGGCCTTTTGAGATTTTCATGTACTGCATTCCATAGAGATTATGACATGATTATGAAGACGTAGTCCTCATTTTGTCATTTAGTAATGCATGCATTAAGAAATGATACATTATTTCCTCCGGTGTGATATCACAAAACACAGGACAGACCAAGACTGAAAAACCTGACAAAACCACATAATTATAACATATAGTTACAACAGTGCAACAATACCAAACTTGATGAAGAAGTCCATGAGCACAGTAAATTTCAAAGTTTCTCAAATGTCCCACATTTCACGCAGATGGGAGAAGGAAGAAAAACTCTCCCTGCCATGCCGACCACAATCTGACTCTGAGTCATCCAAAAACTTCGAGCTCTGATCAACTCTCCGACACCGAGTACTGAGCACCACCTCTGTCCGAATGATTAAACCTCCTACTTGGTTGCCAAAAGCAGGCAAGGCCGGGGATTTTGAGGCCTTCCCCTCCGAAAGATTCCCGACCACACAGTAATGACAGCAGCGAACGGGTGTTTCAGAAATTTCTCCGGATTTCTCTGTGTTTTCATGTCCATTCTCCATCAAATCAGAATTGTCCACGGCCCCTATTTAACAGATATGATATCATTTTTCACCAGAGGGCTGCGCACACGCAGGCGTGCCGCCATCTTCTCCTCCCGCCTTACAGAGAATAGGGTGAAAAACAAAAAATATCCAGTGAGCTGCAGTTCTATGGGTTGAAATGTCTTGATAATGAGAGAAATCAGAGGAGAATGGCCAGACTAGTGCAAGCAGACAGGAAGGCACCAGTATCTCAAATAACCACGTGTTACAACAGTAGTGTGCAGAAGAGCATCTCTGAATGCACAACATGCTGTACCTTGAAGTGGATGGGCGACAGCAGTGGAAAGGGTGAGCAGTTTCAAGTTCCCGGGTGTCAACGTCTCTGAGGATCTACACTGGGCACAAAAGATTGATGCAATTACAAAGAAGGCATGACAGCAGTTATATTTCATTAGGAGTTTGAGGAGTGTTGGTACATCACCAAAGACGCTTGCCATGTGCTGTGGAGAGCATTCTAGTTGGTTGCATCACCACCTTGTATGGACGGGCTCCTGCACAGGATGGAAAAAACTGCAGAAAGTGGAAACTCAGCCAGCTCCATGACATCTAAACTCCCCAGCGGTGCCTCAAAAAGGGGTCATTCCTCATTAAGACATGCCTTCTTATTGCTGCCATCAAGGAGGAGGTACAGGAGCTTGAAGACACACGCTCAGCGTTTCAGGAACAGATTCTTCCCCTCTGCCATCAGATTTCTGAATGGATAATGAACCCATGAACACTACCTCACTAATTTTCCCTCTTCTTAACTTAATTTTCTTTTTTATATATACTTTCAATAGGTTTTGATAGGTGCCTTTAATATCAGAGAAATGTATACAATATACATCCTGAAATTCTTTTTCTACGCAGAAATCCATGAAGACAGACAGTTAATGTTAGAACCCCAAAGCTCCCCCCAAACTCTCCGTACCACGCACAAGCAGCAACAAGGCAAGAACCCCCCCACCCCCACCCGCAAAAAAGCATCAGCACCCTTTGCGATGCAGCAAAGCATCAGTAAGACACAGACTTGCAGTCCCCCAAAAACTACACATTCACCCAATGATTCGACATACCACAGGCTCTCTCTCCCCCTAATAAGGGAAAAAGAGATGTCCCTGTTTCACAGCGAGAGGGGAGACATAACAAAACAACTCGCCAATTTATGGTGTTAAAAGTCTGTGTCATCGCTTTTTCCGAGCTCTGCGCCCGGAGAGTAGGCACCGAAAAGGCGCAGCTCTCCAGCAGCTAACCCGCTGCTCCTGATGTTCCACGTTATCCCACGACACTTTAGTCAGGGGCATCAGCCTAGAATCAGCACGTCTCCAGAGCCACAAAATCCCGAAACTATGAAGGCACGCTCGTCTTCCAGGCCGTGTCCCTGGGATATCATGGCAAACGTCACATTGTATAGTTAAACATAGAAGGTTATAGGGATAAATATACGGTCGATTATGCTGATACAAAATTGTGGATGGTGTTGCGGAGAAACATCTCTATCAAGGGAGGTTTAAGGTGCTCCTTCCCTCCACTAGCCTGCAGGTCACCCTTGGGCAAGGTATAGAACCTGCTTAGCCCCCCAGTCAGAGTCAAGTGAAGCCATGGGAGCAGGTGGTGAATGGTCGAATGAGCAGCTGGTGCATATCACAAGTCCTGGTTATGCGACCACTGACACCAGACAGACAATCTCTGAAGTGTATTGATATTGGTTGGGGCCACCTGTCTTGAAAAGACATCTGCCCAGAAGAAGGCAATAACAAACCACTTATGTAGAAAAATTTGCCAAGAGCAACTAGTGCCATGAGGCAATGATTGACTCCATCATACAAGACAGCACATGATGATGATCCAAAATGCAATGGACTACAAACACAAGATGCTGGAAATCCATAGCAACAGACACAAAATACTGGAGGAATTCAGCAGGTCAGGAAGCATCTATGGAAATGAATAAACTGTCAACATTTCTGGCTGAGAGAATTGTTTCCGTAGATGCTGACCGTCCTGCTGAGTTTCTCCAGCATTCTGTGTGTATTGCAAATGGGCTATGATTGTTCTTGAATTGTTGAAGACTGATTATGCAAAAGCTTGGGAAAGGATCTCTGAGTGAAAGATCTTGCAAGTTTTATGTGAGACTGAAGTTTTGGAGCTAACTGGTTACGTGAAAGAGGAGCAATCTTGCAGTGGCTTCGAATATTTGAAGGACAGTTTTATCAGGCTCATCTGCTGTTAGAAAATAGGAGAATTTGGTTATGCATAAATTGGCTTAGCTGACCTTTTTTTTTGAATAGCTAGCAATCTTGCTCTAATGTGCTCCCGGTTTTCAGTCGTGCCCTTTCAGTGGATGGGGCTGTCTGTCATATGCACTTACTCAGATGGTACAAACTGAATAGAATCCTTGATTGGACAAGTTATCCAAATGATCCATAAAAGAAACAGATCTGACAAGTTGAATGGTATGTTGTAATTGCACATTTGTGTTTTTAAATAAAACATGGTTCAGGTTTGTGGGTATGAATGATAATAATCCTTAAGTGTATGTAATGAATGAAATATCAGCCTCAGTACCTTCTGCAGAAAAAGAAACAACAAAAAACCTTCAAATACATTAATAATATCTTTCTCATTGTTTACATTTATGTTGTGATGACTTGAAACAGATGTGGGCCTTTAAACTAAATATGCCAGAAACTTTTGACAGAATAGTTAGACAATGTAAATTTATTTAAATTGCAAACAGCTGCTCACCAAGTTCGGCATGCAATGAAGGAAAACATTGGCTTGAATTTTAATGTTAAACTTCCAGCACTTTCAGTCACTAAATTAATTTCACATGTAATATTGAAAAGGGGCTTTGGTAAATACTGTAAAATCACAGCTAATCGTAATTCCTCCACTTAATGCAAGACTTCCACATTCCCTTTAAGTAGTTTTAGATTGGATCAACACTAACTGTAGATGCCACATAACTGGGGGCGGGGGGGGAGAGAGGGGAGGAAGAATATTTTGAACTTCCCATCTATTTTGGGAGTACACACACCAGTCCTCATCAGCAGGAAAGGATGAGCAGCTTCAAGTTCCTGGGTGTTAACATCTCTGAGGATCTATTCTAGGTCCAAAATATTGATGCAATTACAAAGAAGGCACAACAGCGGCTATATTTCATTAGGAGTTCGAGGAGACCTGAAGTGACACCAAAGACTCAGGCAAATTTCTACAGCTGTATGGTAGAGAGTATGCTAAATGGTTGAATCACCGTCTGGTATAGAGGAGTCACTGCACAGGACTTGAAGAAGCTGCAGAAAGTTGCACACTCAGACAGCTCCATTGTGTGAACTGGCCAACTCACTATCGAGGACATCTTCAGAAAGTGATGCCTCAAAAAGACGGCATCCATCATTAAGGATCCCCATCATCCAGGAGAGGCCTTCTTCTCATTGCTACTGTCAAGGAGGAGGTACAGGAGCCTGAAGGCCCACACACTCAATGATTTAGGAAGAGTTTCTTCCCCACCACCATCAGATTTCTGAATTGATAATGAACACATTTTTGCTCTCTTTTTGCACTACTAATTTAATTTATTTTTATATATATTATATATAGATAGATAATATATATAAAGTATTGTTATTTATCATTTTTATTATTATGTATTGCAACGTCTGCTGTCGCAAAACATCAAATTTCACAACATATGCAATTTACATTAAATCTGATTCTAATTTTTCTCCCTGTTACCAATTCGGTAACAAATGGAAATATTTTTTTTCCGCTATATCAAGCTGTCTGGCTCTGAGGGGAAAGGCAATCTAAAGTGAAGTTTAAGTGTCAATAGTCAGAGTGGGTAGCCAGTTCATTTTTCCCAATGTTAATACAAGAGGGCATAATTTGTGGTGATTGAAGTGAAGTGTATTGGGGAGAAGGTTATAGAAACATAGAAACATAGAAAATAGGTGCAGGAGTAGGCCATTCGGCCCTTCGAGCCTGCACCGCCATTTATTATGATCATGGCTGATCATCCAACTCAGAACCCAGCCTTCCCTCCATACCCCCTGACCCCTGTAGCCACAAGGGCCATATCTAACTCCCTCTTAAACATAGCCAATGAACTGGCCTCAACAGTTTGCTGTGGCAGAGAATTCCACAGATTCACCACTCTCTGTGTGAAGAAGTTTTTCCTAATCTTAGTCCTAAAAGGCTTCCCCTCTATCCTCAAACTGTGACCCCTTGTTCTGGACCTCCCCAACATCGGGAACAATCTTCCCGCATCTAGCCTGTCCAATCCCTTTAGGATCTTATACGTTTCAATCAGATCCCCCCTCAATCTTCTAAATTCCAACGAGTACAAGCCCAGTTCATCCAGTCTTTCTTCATATGAAAGACCTGCCATCCCAGGAATCAATCTGGTGAACCTTCTTTGTACTCCCTCTATGGCAAAGATGTCTTTCCTCAGATTAGGAGACCAAAACTGCACACAATACTCCAGGTGTGGTCTCACCAAGGCCTTGTACAACTGCAGTAGTACCTCCCTGCTCCTGTACTCGAATCCTCTCGCTATAAATGCCAGCATACCGTTCGCCTTTTTCACCGCCTGCTGTACCTGCATGCCCACTTTCAATGACTGGTGTATAATGACACCCAGGTCTCGTTGCACCTCCCCTTTTCCTAATCGGCCACCATTCAGATAATAATCTGTTTTCCTATTTTTGCCACCAAAGTGGATAACTTCACATTTATCCACATTAAATTGCATCTGCCATGAGTTTGCCCACTCACCCAACCTATCCAAGTCACCCTGCATCCTCTTAGCATCCTCCTCACTGCTAACACTGCCACCCAGCTTCGTGTCATCCGCAAACTTGGAGATGCTGCATTTAATTCCCTCATCCAAGTCATTAATATATATTGTAAACAACTGGGGTCCCAGCACTGAGCCTTACGGTACCCCACTAGTCACCGCCTGCCATTCTGAAAAGGTCCCGTTTATTCCCACTCTTTGCTTCCTGTCTGCTAACCAATTCTCCACCCACACCAATACCTTACCCCCAATACCGTGTGCTTTAAGTTTGCACACTAATCTCCTGTGTGGGACCTTGTCAAAAGCCTTTTGAAAATCCAAATATACCACATCCACTGGTTCTCCCCTATCCACTCTACTAGTTACATCCTCAAAAAATTCTATGAGATTCGTCAGACATGATTTTCCTTTCACAAATCCATGCTGACTTTGTCCGATCATTTCACCGCTTTCCAAATGTGCTGTTATCACATCCTTGATAACTGACTCCAGCAGTTTCCCCACCACCGACGTTAGGCTAACTGGCCTATAAGTCCCCGGTTTCTCTCTCCCTCCTTTTTTAAAAAGTGGGGTTACATTAGCCACCCTCCAATCCTCAGGAACTAGTCCAGAATCTAACGAGTTTTGAAAAATTATCACTAATGCATCCACTATTTCTTGGGCTACTTCCTTAAGCACTCTGGGATGCAGACCATCTGGCCCTGGGGATTTATCTGCCTTCAATCCCTTCAATTTACCTAACACCACTTCCCTACTAACATGTATTTCACTCAGTTCCTCCATCTCACTGGACCCTCTGTCCCTTACTATTTCTGGAAGATTATTTATGTCCTCCTTAGTGAAGACAGAACCAAAGTAATTATTCAATTGGTCTGCCATGTCCTTGCTCCCCATAATCAATTCACCTGTTTCTGTCTGCAGGGGACCTACATTTGTCTTTATCAGTCTTTTCCTTTTTACATATCTATAAAAGCTTTTACAGTCCGTTTTTATGTTCTCTGCCAGTTTTCTCTCATAATCTTTTTTCCCCTTCCTAATTAAGCCCTTTGTCCTCCTCTGCTGAACTCTGAATTTCTCCCAGTCCTCAGGTGAGCCACTTTCTCTGGCTAATTTGTATGCTACTTCTTTGGAATTGATACTATCCCTAATTTCTCTTGTCAGCCACGGGTGCACTACCTTCCTTGATTTATTCTTTTGCCAAACTGGGATGAACAATTGTTGTAGTTCATCCATGCAACCTTTAAATGCTTGCCATTGCATATCCACCGTCAATCCTTTAAGTGTCATTTGCCAGTCTATCTTAGCTAATTCACGTCTCATACCTTCAAAGTTACCCCTCTTTAAGTTCAGAACCTTTGTTTCTGAATTAACTATGTCACTCTCCATCTTAATGAAGAATTCCACCATATTATGGTCACTCTTACCCAAGGGGCCTCTCACGACAAGATCGCTAATTAACCCTTCCTCATTGCTCAAAATCCAGTCCAGAATAGCCTGCTCTCTCGTTGGTTCCTCGACATGTTGGTTCAAAAAACCATCCCGCATACATTCCAAAAAATCCTCTTCCTCAGCACCTTTACCAATTTGGTTCACCCAGTCTACATGTAGATTGAAGTCACCCATTATAACTGCTGTTCCTTTATTGCACACATTTCTAATTTCCTGTTTAATACCATCTCCGACCTCACTACTACTGTTAGGTGGCCTGTACACAACTCCCACCAGCGTCTTCTGCCCCTTAGTGTTACGCAGCTCTACCCATATCGATTCCACATCTTCCCGGCTTATGTCCTTCCTTTCTATTGCGTTAATCTCTTTTTTAACCAGCAACACCACCCCACCTCCCCTTCCTTCATGTCTATCCCTCCTGAATATTGAATATCCCTGAACGTTGAGCTCCCATCCTTGGTCACCCTGGAGCCATGTCTCTGTGATCCCAACTATATCATAATCATTAATAACAATCTGCACTTTCAATTCATCCACCTTATTACGAATGCTCCTTGCATTGACACACAAAGCCTTCAGGCGCTCTTTTACAACTCTCTTAGCCCTTTTTAATGCTTGCCCTGGATTTGTCGGCCTGCCACTTTTACTTTTCTCCTTTGTACTTCTTGCTTCTACGCTCACTTTACACCCCTCTGTCTCTCTGCACTGGTTCCCATCCCTCTGTTGTGAACTAACCTCCTCACGCCTAGCCTCTTTAATTTGATTCCCACCCCCCAACCATTCTAGTTTAAAGTCACCTCAGTAGCCCCCGCTAATCTCCCTGCCAGGATATTGGTCCCCCTAGGATTTAAGTGTAACCCGTCCTTTTTGTACAGGTCACGCCTGCACCAATAGAGGTCCCAATGATCCAAAAACTTGAATCCCTGCCCCCTGCTGCAATCCCTCAGCCACGCATTTATCCTCCACCTCATCGCATTCCTACTCTCACTGTCGCGTGGCACAGGCAGTAATCCCGAGATTACTACCTTTGCGGTCCTTTTTCTCAACTCCCTTCCTAGCTCCCTATATTCTTCTTTCAGGACCTCATCCCTTTTCCTACCTATGTCATTGGTACCTATATGTACCACGACCTCTGGCTCCTCACCCTCCCACTTCAGGATATCTTGGACACGATCAGAAATATCCCGGACCCTGGGATACCTTATGTCTGAGGTAGTTTTTTTTTACACAGTGTGGTAAGTTCTGGGACATACAATGGGAGGTAGTTGTAGAGGCAGATACATTAGAGACAGTTAAAAAGATTCTTGGATAGGCACATGGGTGAAAGGAAAATAGAGGGATATGTGGGTAGGAAAGTTAGTTTGATTATGGTGTAGGTTAAGATGTTGGCACATCTTGGGCTGAAGGGTTTGTCCTGTGCTGTGCTGCTCTGTGCTCTGTGTTGCGATGTCGTATGTAATCCAACCTTTCAAAGGATAGCCATATAATTGATTTAATGCTGGGCTCGTTTCTGGCACTTTCACAGTCTCCTCTGTAGTTGCAGGAAATCACCCTCTACTAACTAAAAGGTCTGTGTTGCATTCTTTAATCCCATTTTACCAACCTCCAATAGCAACGTTATTAACACGTCCACCATGGACACTTTGCCAAGCACCTGCTCTCTGTCCGCCAGAAAAAGCGGAATCTCCCAGTGGCCACCCATTTTAATTCCACTTCTCATTCACATTCCAACATGTCAGTCCATGGCCTCCTCTACCATTGCAATGAGGCCACACTCAGGTTGAAGGAGCAACACCTTATATTCCATCTGGGTAGCCTCCAAACTGATGGTGTGAACATGCACCAACCCCTCCCCTTCACCATTCTCCATTCCCATTTCCCTCTCTCACCTTATCTCCTTTACTACCCATCACCTCCCTCTGGTGCTCCTCCCGCCTTCCTTCCTTCCATGGCCTTCTGTCCTCTCCTATCTGATTCCCCCTTCTCCAGCCCTGTATCTCTTTCACCAATCAACTCCCAGCTCTTTACTTCACCCATCCCAAGGAAATCAAGTATTCCCATTCAGAACAATTGCAGCTGAAATCTGTCATCACAGTAAGTAACATGGCTTCAAGCTGTTTATTGATGTTTAAAATCGGCACAGTTGGGACTGCAGACTACCTAGGGTGTGACTATAGCAGCAGCCTCTGTTGTCTCAAGAAACTGAGGAACTGAGGCTACAAGGTAAAATTGAAATGCAGGGCTCTGAGGCATCACTAATAAAGCTCCCCTCTCCTCTCCACCTTCCTTCCATCCTCCTGGCTAATGGACGGTCTCTGAAAAATAAAACTGAAGACGTCGGTGCAAGAATGAAGTACTATAGGGACAGCAGGGTCTGCTGTGTACTCTAATTCATGGAGAATGATTCACCCCTAGCACTCCTGATCCAACCGTCCAGCCAAAGGGCTTCACTGTCCATCTCATGGTCTGGACGACATTGTCAATTAAAAGCAGAGGCAGCAGTATTTGCCTTATGAATAACTCAGTGCGGTGCACAGGCGTAGAACATCTGGTGGTCAAATGTCATCCATTTTATTTGCTAAGGGAACTTTTTGCCGTCATTCCAGAAGCAGTGTTTGTCTCGCTCCTTGCCAATGTCAGACTGGCACTGGAGGAGCTGAGCAGCGTGACCAGTATTCAGAAGACAGCACACCCTGCTGCCTTCCTGATCATTACGGGAGACTTCAACCAGACCAGCTTGAAGAAGTCTCTGACAGACTGTCACAACAAGACACCTGCAGTACCAGGGGAGCCAACAGACTGATTCACTACCATCAAGAACACTTAACATGCAATCCCACACCTAGTTGTACATCTACTCCTGGTGTATAGGCAGAGTATGAGGATATGAGGATCACAGCATCAGCGGTGAGGATGGCAAAGGTATGGTCAAGGGAGGCAGAAGCGTTTTTACAGGACAGCTTTGATTTGGTGGACTGGACCAAATTCCGGGATTCATCTTCAGGTCTGAATGAATATGCCACAGTCTTCACCAACTTCATCAGGGCCTACATGGATGAGTGTATGCCTTTGAGAACTTACTGAAAATACCCAAACCAGAAGTCATGGATGAACCAGGAGATACACGGTCTGCTGAGGCTAGATCTGTGGCGTTTAAGGCTGATGATCCTGAAACCTAAAAGTAATCTGGGTACAACCTACAGAAGGTGATCCTGAGAGTGAAAAGGCAATTCCATGTAAAGTTAGAGACATAATCAGCAGCAAGTCAACTGTGGCCTGGTTTTCTTTCCATTATTTCCTGTAATTCGAAACCTAACAGCACTGGTGACAGTAATACTTCACTCCCTGATGAACTCAATGCCTTTCATGCACACTTTGAAAGGAAGAATAAAGTTACATCAGTGTGAATCCTCATTGCATCTGCTGACCTTGTTATCTCTGTCTGAGGCCGAAATCAGTATATCCTTCAGGGGTGGGGGGTGAATACTTGCAAGGCGTCAGGTGTCAATGGTGAATCTAACAGGTTATGAAAAACCTGTGCTAACCAACTAACAGGAGTGTTCAAGGCCATTTTTAATATCTCACCGCTGCAGCTGGAGGTTTCCATCTTCAAAAGAGCATCAGTCATAATCGTGCCCAAGAGGAGCAAGATGAACTGTCTCAACGACTATCGCCCAGAAGCACTCACAACTACAGTGATGAACTGCTTTGAGAAGTTGGTCATGGCTAGAATTAACTCCTTCCAGGGCAAGGACCTGAAGCAATTTGCCTATGCCACTATAGTTCTGCAGCAGACACAATCGCACCTGGTTTTGGACTATCTGGACTACAGCAATATTTACTTTAGGCTGCTATTGATTATAAAAGCATTCATTTCCATCTTTTTAGTACTGATCAACAAACTTCAAAACCTGGACCTCTGTACCTCCCTCTGCAATTGAATTCTTGGATTCCTCATCAGAAGACCACTGTCAGTAAGGATTGTCGATAACATCTCCTCCTCACTGACAATCAACTTGGGTGCATCTCATGGATGCATGCTTAGCCCACTACTCTACTCTGTCTCCGCACTCATGAATGTGTGGTTAGGCACAGCTCATAGTTCATCTATAAATTTGTTAAATCTGTTGTTGGCAGACTGTCAGATAGCAATAACGATGCATACAGGAGTGAAATAAATAGGCTGGTTGAGTGCTTTTCCAAGAACCAGCCTCACACTTATGGACTTCAGGATGGGGAAGTGGGGAGAACACATATTAATCCTCTTTGAGGGGTCAGCGATGGAATCAATGAACACTTTCAAGTTCCTTGGTGTCAGCATCTCAGAGGATCTAGCCTAGGTAAATGACATTGATGCATTCATGAAAAAGGCATGACAGTGTATATACTCATTAGAAGCTTGAGGGGATTTGGTATGTCACCAAAGATTCTCGCAAATCTCTACAGATGTAGAATGGAGAGCATTTCTACTGGTTGCCCTGTGGCCTTGTATGTAGGTGCCAATATACAGGATTGTAAGAGACTTCAGAGTTAGCCAGATCCAACATGGACAGAAGCCTCGAAGCCATCAATGACATCTTCAAAAGGTGGTGCTTCAATAAGGAAGCATCCAACATTAAGGACCCTTGCTATCTGGGACATGCCCTCATCTCATTACTACAATTGGGAAGGAAGTTCAGGTGCCTAAAGACCTTCACTCAATGTTTTAAGATTAGCTTCTTACCCTCTGCCATTTGATTTCTGAGTGGTCCATGAACCCTTGAATGCTACCTGTCTATTCCCCTTTTACATTATTCATTTATGTTATTGTATCTCCAAATGGTTCAGTTTAATATCAGAGAATGCATACAGTATGCAACCTGAAATTCTTAATCTTTGCAGACATCCACAAAACAAAACACCCCAAAGAATAAATGACAGAAACATTAGCGCCTCTAGGACCCTCACCCCTTCTGTGCACAAGCAGCAGCAGAAGCATTGATCCTCACTGTTCCCCTTCCCCCACTTGCCCCAGCAAAAGTACTGACCCCCCCATCCTCCCCACCAAGCAAGCAATAGCAAAACCCCCCAAAAGGACCTTGATCTAGAGTCCATCAAGATACGGTCTATAACCCAACACTTCAGTATCTCAGACAGGCTCTTTCTCACTAGCAAGGGAGAGAGAGATCACTCCTGCAACATTGAGAACGGGAAAGCAGCAGATCACTGTTCTGATGTTACAATCTTCTACTTCACTTCTCCAAGCTCCCCAACTCGAGGAGCAACAGATTCTCACTGACCATCAAAAGAGAGGTAGGATCACTTGAATACAGGGGCACTCTTCCGACTGCAGTGCACACCACCTGCTGTCCCGGTGTTTCAGTGTTCCACGACGCTTCAGTCCGTGACATTGTCAAGGAACTGGGTCGTCTTTAGGGTTGCCCCTGAAAGCGTATGCCTTCCAGGCTGCTTCTGGAGATATTGAGACACAAGGCTGCAAGGCCAACCTGAGAACTCACCGCTCACGGAGAACCATAGTTTGAGTAGTAGCTGTAGATCACAGACTCCACCAGGACACTAGCCACCTTGAAACGAAAAGAAACACATGGGAAAAGAAGAATAAGCTGTTTTGTGGATGAAATGGAAGAAGTCACCAGGGTCCACAAAAATCTCTGTGCCATCATTTCTAGCTCCTGCCTTCCAATTTGCTATGCCTGCCACTAAACAACACATTTGCGACTATTGTCAGTGAGAATAGTCCTGATTCTGATTCTAACTATCCAATGCAGGTTTTGTGGCTGGTGACCATTGTGAATGCTCTGTCCATCAAGAACTAGCAGGTCCGTGTAATCCTGAAAAGATTACTAACACTTTCTTTTCTGATTTTCTTCCTGCCTGAACAAAGTTCCATGCATACTTTATTGCTGTGCACAATACAAAAGCAGTAGCCTTTTCATGAACATTGTATATAATGTGGCCCACTCTGTAAATAGAAGCTTCACAAGTGAGTTTCAGCACATGAGTGGTGCAGTGATGAACAAGCAGAAACTAAATTCTAAATCTTTACTTTCAGAGGTCGTATGTCTTCTGCACTTCTGTCCACTGTCACAGTTCATCTTAAATGGACTTTCCTAGATAAAGACCATCATTTGGTTACATTCTTAAACTTGCCCTCAGTCTGCTTCTTGACCATTTACAACCATCCTCAGGGCCAGATAAAATATTTCCTTTTGCACAAAGGCATATTTACTCTTCAATCACTTAACACTATCCTGCAAAAGTGTTCTCAATGCTTCTTGAAATATTCATATACATTTGGAGGCACAAGAGACTACAGTGGCTGGAATCCGGAACAATTAACAATCTGCTGGAGGAACTGAGCTGGTCAAACAGCATCTGTGGCAGGAACGGAATTGTCAACATTTTGTGTTGAAACTCAACATCAGAGCTGCGTATCAATTCTTTTCCTTTGACACTGTTTGACCTGTTGAGTTCCTCAAGCAGATTTTTGTTTTGATTTAGATATACTTCCTCGATGGCAGTCTCCATTCGGTGTTAATGTTAATCAGTGCTATCTTTCTTTACCCGTGTTTATTTGTGCAGATGAGTGGGACAGGTCCAATTTGGAAAAATCTTTGGTTCAACAAGCAGACCCTGCCAAGCGAGCAAAGGTTGTTCCTCACTGTCCACAATTCTCTTGACAATTTCCTTACTGTCCCCCAAGTGCTGGCTACTTTTGTCTGTTTTAGGTGTTACATAATGTGTGTTGTTTAATTGCTGTTGCTTGACCAACATATGATAAGTTTAGACTTGCTCAGCTCCATCTCGACTTGAGTCTTCAGTGTGTAGGGTACTGGCCTGGCCCTGCACTCGGCTCAATGCATTCATTGGCTTTGTGTTCCTTAAACGTAACACATCTATGAAATGTTTGAACAGCCTATGTGTTGCCCTAGAAACATACCTGAACATGTTTCTGAAGCACTTATGCTGAATGCTGTCCTCCAATCCACTGTTCATTCTTTGAGCCAAACCTCTCCTAAAAATTTTGGTCTGTTTGTGCAGCCAGCTGCTACAATCACTAGCTTTGCCTTTTGTCCATTATGATAAATACACACTACAACAGACTAAGAGGTTTTAATGTCTCTCCAGCTTATAGCGTAAGATTCAAAATGAATTTTGTTCATTGAAGTTCATTAAACTTAATATAAATGTCTCTGCACATAATCGAACAGTCAGTTGTTATATCAATGCCCACATCAATACGTAATCACTAACTTTCAATTTAATTTTAAATATGCTGCCTTTTCCACCATTGTAATTAGTCCTCATTTATACCAATTTTACCAAATACTTTCTCTATGTCTTCCTGTCTTTAATGGTGCCCTACACTGAGATCTTACTCCTCTGACCAAACCAAACACCTGATCGTTTACTACAGGAGGAAGAAACCAGAGGTCCATGAGCCAGTCCTCATTGAGGGATGCAGAGAGTCAGTAGCTTTAAATTCCCTGGTGTTATCATATCACAGGATCTGTCCTGGGACCAGCACGATAGAGGTTGAGGGTGAAGGCAAAGCTGCCCAAAGTAAAGTCACGTTGGAATATCGGAAGCAGAGTATTGGAAATAAGCTGGGCTACATGTGACTCTTCACCAAATCCCGTGGTGTCACGCAAGTCAGATGATCATTCATTCGACAAGGTGCTAAAGTGGTTACAGATTTACTTCAACTTGGTCCCTTCCTAGCTCATAGAATGCTACAGGTTTTAGGCCAGTAAATAGCAAACTGTTGAGACCATCAGTAATTACATTGTCGTGCCGAAGGATCGGCCTCAAAACCATAACTCGTTGCATCTCGGAATCAAGGACTTCAGGGCAAATTCATGCACAGTTTAACAAACAAGCTAATTCATTCTAAAGAAAGATTTAATGGTTAGGGATGCATTTTAAATAGCAACGTTGATGGAGTTGGTGTTTGAAAAGGCTGAAGGATTTCAGTTGGTGCATTATGTCAATGTTAACTTTGTTTATGGCCAAGTGACAGGAGCAAAGGTCAGAGTTGAAAACCCAAGCTCAGGTCATGGGAGTGCAGCTGGTGACAAACTGCTTCCAGTGTTATGAAATCCATCCATCTCAATAACGCAGTGAACTGCTTTGACTGCAAAGGAGCATTGTGTACAAGGCTAGATGCAATATCAATCCAGAATATTGTTAAAGTTCAAAGTTCAAAGTAAATTTATTATCGAAGATATATACTACCATATACTACTCTAAGACTCATTTTCTTGCAGGCATTCACAGTTGAATGAAGAAATACAATAAAATTAATGAAAAATTACACACGAAGTCTGGTAAACAACCAATATGCTAAAGAAGTCAAATTGTGCGAATATGAAAAAAAAACTAATAGCAATAGTAACTGTTACGTAATCAGCAACAATGAATATTAATCGAGATGTTATATAAAAACAACCAAACATTTATTAAACACGTATAAACGATAAGGGGAAAAAAAAACAAAGGAAAACTTTAACCGGAGGTTAACAGGTACGCAGCCGTTCACCAACTCCACTCAGCTCTGGTTCTTAAAGCGTTAAATGCGAAAACAATTCTTAAAGCGATACAGTCAGATATAGTTCTTAAAGTGATAACTTCAAAAGTCCAACAGTTTTACACATTCAATTGGGAGAGACTTCTCTGGAGAAGGATTTCTTCACAGACGTACCTTTAATGCTGGTTCTGTCCACAGGATTCCTGATGCCGAAAATAAACAGTTTAAATCGACTGACTTTAAATTCCTTTAGAGAGAGAGAGCATCTTTTTGCATGAACTCATTGCCCTTTTGCAAGAGTTATCTCGATGCAGGTTCTCTCCAACAAAGACTCAATAAGGTTGATTCTTTATTAAACTGCCAAATGATGCCGACTTCTCTCGATCCTTCAAAGAATTCTTCACTCTCCCTTCAAATGTCGGAATTGAGTAAATTGGCACTTCCAGCCATACGTTTCCAGTCCAATAATACAATATCTTGTAAGAGAACGCACCTTCCATTTTAAAAATGAAACTGCGTCACAAAAACAAACACGCAACAGAAACGGAGGCACAACACGTTCTACCTGGAAACCTACAAGCTCAAAATTCTGCTGTGTCACCTGGGTCGACCCTTATATAGTCACAGGGCACATGTCATCACGTGACCTCAGATCGGCGGGAAAATCACATCAGGTGACCTCCAAAAGACCATTACATCATTCTCACAAAAAAAAGATCTCCTTGAGCATGTAACATAACAAACAAATACATAAATACTGAAAACGTGAGTTGTAGATTCCTTGAAAGTGAGGCCATAGGTTGTGGAATCAGTTCAGTGTTGAGACTATTGATGTTATCCACACTGGTTTATGAGCCTCCTGGTTGAAAGGTAATAACAGTTTCTGAATCTCGTCTTGTGGGACCTCTTTCACGATGGCAACAGCAAGAGGGCATGGCCTGAATGGTGAGTGTCCTTGATGGTGCATGCTGCTTTCCTGCGGCAGTGCTCCTGATGTGGCCAATGCTGGGGAGGGTTTTTCCTGTGATAGACTAGGCTGTATCCACCAGTTTTGGAGGCTTTTCTGTTCTTGGGCATTGGTGTTTCCATACCAGACCATGATACAACCAGTCAAGATAATCTCCACTGTACACTTATAGAAGATAGTTAAAGTTTTAGAAGACATGCTGAATCTGTGCAAACTTATAAGAAGTCGAGTTGCTGCCATGCCTTCTTAATATATTGGCGAGACCCAACGCAGACTGGGAGACCGCTTTGCTGAACACCTACGCTCTGTCCGCCAGAGAAAGCAGGATCTCCCAGTGGCCACACATTTTAATTCCACATCCCATTCCCATTCTGACATGTCTATCCACGGCCTCCTCTACTGTAAATATGAAGCCACACTCAGGTTGGAGGAACAACACCTTATATTCCGTCTGGGTAGCCTCCAACCTGATGGCATGAACATTGTCTTCTCTAACTTCCGCTAATGCCCCACCTCCCCCTCGTACCCCATCTGTTATTTATATACACAATTTCTTTCCCTCACTCTCCTTTTTCTCCCTTTGTCCCTCTGACTATACCCCTTGCCCATCCTCTGGGTTCCCCCCCTTTTCCTTCTCCCTGGGCCTCCTGTCCCATGATCCTCTCATATCCCCTTTGCCAATCACCTGTCCAGCTCTTGGCTCCATCCTTCCCCCTCCTGTCTTCTCCTATCATTTTGGATCTCTCCCTCCCCCTCCCACTTTCAAATCTCTTACTAGCTCTTCCTTCAGTTAGTCCTGACGAAGGGTCTCGGCCTGAAACGTCGACTGTACCTCTTCCTAGAGATGCTGCCTGGCCTGCTGTGTTCACCAGCAACTTTGATGTGTGTTGCTTGAATTTCCAGCATCTGCAGAATTCCTCTTGTTTACTTAACATTCTGCATGTATTACCCTTTGTTACTTGTGCTGGAATCTCTCCTTGAGTCCCATTGCTTCAAAGTTACTGTACTTAATTGTAAGTTGTAAGGCTCATCCGACCTGATGATGACAACTTCATTGCATTGGCTAGCTTCTATTCTTCTTCTTTTTTAACATTTCCATTGTCAACATAATGTATACATCCCCTGTGGAGTCTTGGTCCATAAGGAAATGACATGTAGAGTGTGCAGTTGAATTTATAGAGAACTCAAAGATTTCTAAAAGACATATTTGAAATACTCTCAAAATGCTCCATTATGCAAAGAAAACTACATGCATATCCAAATACATCACACAGCGATTTTACACTTATTAACAAGTCTCTTTAGAATGAACTGTGGGGAAAAATTGAACTGGAGTCAAAATTACCCAGCCTCATAATATATAGGATACATAGTGTGCAAGAAGATACTTCATTTCATTGATACAAATTCAGATATCCAGAGGACTAAAAAAAACTACTTACAAAATTGCTGTGAACCAATTTCTCAGTCATTTCTGACAAAACAAAGCTACTCAATCCATGGAAATCCTTTCTTATTAAATACATAAGTAATATTGAAGATCCTTTGATGCTGTACGTGTGGTATTTCATAGATAAAATGGAAGTACTAATTAGAATAAAGGTTGAATATTTAGGATTGAGATTGGGTGTTCTTTCTAGCAAAGATCTGTGAAAACCTGGAAATTCTCTGACCCTGTGTTATTCAGATATTATGTCTATTAAGACTGAGTCTGTTGGAATCGTGGAATCAATGGGAGTCAAAGAATCTGGAAACTATTTAAGGTAAGGACTGAATTATGACCATGTAGAATGGAAGAGCAGAGATGAGGGTCTTCAAGGCCATCTGTTACTGTTATTTCTTACTTATGTTTCTTGCAAATTTAATTTCCATTTTTATGGAAACTTGCTTTCATTCCAAAATTGTCATTCTGTCAGGAAGATAGAGGAAAAGAATGAAGGGGTGATTACTGCCCATGTGCTATGATTTAAAATAATCCATATATTGTGTAAACAAAAATAAAGTAATAACAAAGGATATTCACTAGGACCTTGAGGGAAGTTAGTGGGGAAATAGCAGGGGCTCTGACAGAAATATTTCAAATGTCATTAGAAACAGGGATGATGCTGGAGGATTGGTGTATTGTTCATGTTGTTCCATTGTTTAAAAAGGGGTCTAAGAATAAATACAGCAATTATCGGCCTGTGGGTTTGACGTCAGTGTTGGGTAAATTGATGGAAAGTATTCTTAGAGATGGTATATATAATCATCTGTATAGACAGGGTCTGATTAGGAACAGTCAGCATGGATTTGTGCAGGGAAGGTCATGTTTGACAAATCTTATTGAATCTTTTCAAAAGGTTACTAGGAATGTTGACAAGGGTAAAGCGGTGGATTTTATCTATATGGACTTCAGTAAGGCCTTTGAGAAGGTCCCACACGGAAGGTTGGTTAGGAAGGTTCAATCGTTAGGTATTAATATTGAAGTAGTAAAATGGATTCAGCAGTGGCTGGATGGGCGACGCCAGAGAGTGGTGGTGGATAACTGTTTGTCAGATTGGAGGCCGTTGACTAGTGGTGTGCCTCAGGGATCTGTACTGGGTCCAATGTTATTTGTCATATACATTAATGATCTGGATGATGGGATGGTAAATTGGATGAGTAAGTATGCAGATGATAATAAGATAGGTGGAGTTGTGGATAATGAAGTAGGTTTTCAAAGTTTGCAGAGAGATTTAGGCCAGTTAGAAGAGTGGGCTGAAAGATGGCAGATGGAGTTTAATGCTGATAAAAGTGAAGTGCTACATTTTGGTAGAACTAATCAAAATAGGACATACATGGTAAATGGTAGGGCATTGAGGAATGCAGTAGAACAGAGGGATCTAGGAATAATGGTGCATAGTTCCCTAAAGGTGGAATCTCATGTGGATAGGGTGGTGAAGAAAGCTTTTGGTATGCTGGCCTTTATAAATCAGAGCATTGAGTACAGGAGTTGGGACGTAATGTTGAAATTGTACAAGGCACTGGTGAGGCCAAATTTGGAGTGTTGTGTACAGTTTTGGTCACCAAATTATAGGAAAGATGTCAACAAAATAGAGAGAGTACAGGGAAGATTTACTAGAATGTTACTTTGGGTTTCATCACCTAAGTTACAGAGATAGGTTGAACAAGTTGGGTCTTTATTCTTTGGAACATAGAAGGTTGAGGGGGGACTTGATAGAAGTATTTAAAATTATGAGGGGGATAGATAGAGTTGACGTGGATAGGCTTTTTCCATTGAGAGTGGGGGATATTCAAACAAGAGGACATGAGTTGAGAGTTAAAGAGCAAAAGTTTAGGGGTAACATGACGGGGAACTTCTTTACTCAGAGAGTGGTAGCTGTGTGAAACGAGCTTCCAGTGGAAGTGGTTGAGGCAGGTTCGATGTTGTTGTTTAAAGTTAAATTGGATAGCTATATGGACAGGAAAGGAATGGAGGGTTATGGGCTGAGTGCAGGTCGGTGGGACTAGGTGAGAGTAAGAGTTCGGCACGGACTAGAAGGGCTGAGATGGCCTGGTTCTGTGCTGTAATTGTTATATGGTTATATGGTTATGGTTATAAAGATAGTAATAACTGGATGGATGGCAAATGGAAGTAAAATTTTCAATTAATTTTGTAACTGAATGTTGGATTTAATCATGCTTGATTTTCACAATGACACCAGTGCATAATGTACTGTCCAATTATTAAAATCAAAGAGATAGTAGGAGCAAAGTTGAGCCTGGCCTCACAAGACCACGCAGTGAAGGACCTCTAAATCATGACGTTGTTCCATTCCAGCCCAGAGATGCTGTTGCAACTCATTTGGTTTCCAACATGAAGGATTTCTGTTTATTCTACTCCCATCAGAGAAGATGCTATGCAGCATACATGACAGGAACACTAGACTCAAAAACAGCTATCTCCCCCCAAGCCCCCAGATTGACCAACACCTCCACTCATTAACCTACCCGCCCCCCCCCCACACTCTCCACTATCACTACTTTATCATTGCCTGTCCCGGTCACCTTATGTACAGGTTCTCAAAGTTGAAAATAAATTTATTATCAAAATACATTTATGTCACCACATACATCCCAGAGATTTGTTTTCTTGTGGGTATCCTCAATAAATCCACAGAGTAATAACCATAACAGAATCAACGAAAGACCGCACCAACTTGGGCATTTAACCAATATGCAGAAGACATCAAGCTGTTCAAATATGAAAACAAAGAAATTATATAAATAAATAAATAAATATGCAATGAATATTGAGAACATGAGATCAAGAGTCCTTGTCAGTGAGTCCAGAGGACTCTTTCAAGAAAGAGTTAGATAAAGCTCTTAAAGATAGTGGAGTCAAGGGATGTGGGGAGAAGGCAGGAACAGGGTACTGATTGTGGATGATCAGCCATAATCACAGTGAATGGCGGTGCTGGCTCGAAGAGCCCAATGACCTGCTCCTGCACCTATTATCTATTGTCTATTGTCTATTGTTGTGGGAACATTTCAATGATGGGGCAGTTGAGGTTGAGTCAAGATAGCCCCTTTGGTTCACAAGGCTGATGGTTGAGGGGTAATAACTGTTGCTGAACCTGGTGGTGTGAGTCCTGAGGCTCCTGTACCTTCTCTCTGATTGTGTGTGGCCAGGGGTCCTTGATGATGGATGCTGTTTTCCTGCAAAAATGCTTCATGTAGACATGCTGAGTGGTGGGGACTGGACCATATCACTACTTTATTCATTCAAGGGCTTTGGTGTTTCTATACCAGGCTGTGATGCAGCCAGTCAATACACTCTCCACCACATATCTGTAGAAGTTTGTCAAAGTTTTAGATGTCAGACTTCACAAACTCCTAAGGAAGTAGAGGTGCTGTCATGCTGGGCCCAGGAGAGCTTTTCCAAAATAATAACACTGAGGAATTTACAGTCACTGACTCTCTCCACCTCCAATTCTCCAATGGAGACTGACTCTGGACCTTTGGTTCCTTCTCCTGAAGTCAATTATCAACTCCTTGGTCTTGCTGACATTGAGTAAGAGGTTGTTGTTATGACACCACTCAGCCAGACTGTTAATCTCCTTCCTTTATGTTGATTCATCACCTTCCTGTACCTAGTGTTACTTTAGTTGCATACAATCAGTCTATGTATAATCCGATGTGTTACCCTCTCACCAGAGCTCCTATGGCAGCTTGGCTCGCTAGCTAACTCGGCTAACAGTCACGTTGCTCAGCGATGAGAAGGCCACCTTTCTAAACAATATACATCTAGGGTCCGTATGATTTGGGGTTCAACCAAACAGGAACGTTGGGATTTCTGATGAAAGGAACAAATGCTCTGTAAATATTGTCCATACACAAACATCGGTTGTCAAGAAATAACTGATCATGTACCAGCATAAAATTATAAAGTAAGTATATTTACCAATTTTAGCTTTACCAAGCAGTTAATAGAAAGAGAAAAAAAAATAAAGTGCCTAGTCTAAACGTGCACATAAACATTGTATTTCATGTCTGTAGTGGTTGGGTTTATCCCTTTTCTCATGGTGCTGAATTCTCTTCTCCGATCACAGGTAGAACTTCCCTTCTTAGGCTCCTTTGGCTCATGAAGCACTCCTTGCATTCAGATCTTCCCTTTGGATAGGATCCTCCAGGCCTCCTCCCCGATCCTCTCCTCTCCGCATCTCCCGCCAAAAGACCGCAATCCCAACTACTGTCCATCAGAAATCTCTCTCCGTCTAGCTCTCTCTAGAACACTCTCTCCATCCCACCATCCTATTTCCTACAAGGACACAACATTCCTAACTTGAACAACATAGCTCCTTATCTTTGGCCAAAACCAAAATACTGCTTTTGCAGGAAACTGCTAAAATAAAATACCTCACAGCATAGCAATAGATATCTTAACCAGGGCATTACATTCTGCCCCCACAAAAAGTAGTCATATCCTCATGACTTTGGAACTTATTAAACCATTATTAATAACACAGCATTCAAAGGAATTTTGTGTTTTCAGTCTTTACCCTCACCCCCCAATCCATTTGTAAATAGCAGTAACATATCTTACTGTTATGATAGAAGCAACACTCTGTTTCCCCAGTGCATCATATGCCAGCCAATCGGGGGTTAAGTAATCTGGGGGTTTCCTGACTTCCTGAGACCTTCTTATCTCATTGTCAGCTTCTTCAACCTCAGCCACTTCTTGTGAATGTTTACTTGGGGGTGCCCCCCCCCATCTATCACTTGTACCTTCTGGTGACTCAGGTCCCTGGCCACCTGACTGAACTCAGCTTCATCCCGAATTATGTTTGAGCCCAGTTTCCCCTCACTGACTATTATCACATCTACCTGTCCACTGGTAGTCCTCCCCATTACCTCCGAGTCAGGGCTGGGAGAAACAGAAATTTCTTCCACAGTTCTTGGGGAGTTTGCATAAGGTAAAGCATACCATACTCTGATTTCCTCATCCTCTGCGGTTGGTCCCTTTTCAGGTCTTTCCACTGAAATCACGCTGTTGTAGCTGATTGCCTTACTGCCGTCCTCTTCAGCAGAGTTCGCCTACTAGGTGTAGGTTCCTTGTCAGGCATTGGGGCAACATGTACTTCCTGCCCTGGGGATGGAAGGGGATTCCAATGGAGAATTTCGGCAGGACCATTCCCATCCTTTGGCTTCACTGGAAAACTGGCACATTTTGCATCTGGCTCTCCACTATGTAAGGTGTAGACACCCAGCGGCTGGCCAACTTATGCTTCCCTGGTAGACCCGAATTTCTTGTTAAAACTCTGCCTCCAGGCATCAGTTGAGAGAACCTAATCTTTTGATCATATCTCCTCTGGTTTCCTTGGTTTTGCTTAGTAGCAAAAACTGGTGCTATCACATAAGCTTTTTGCAGTTCTTTCCTTATGTGAGACACATACTTGAAATACGTCTTCTGTGGCAAGTCTTAACCATCGGTTCCAAAACAGAGATCTACAGGTAATCTCGCTTCATGCCCAAACATCAGATAGTATGGCATGTATCTAGTAGCTTCACTCTGTGTATAGTTATAGCAATGTACCAAATGCCCAATATGCCGACTCCAGTTGCTCTTTTTGTTGGCATCCAGGGTTCCAAGCAGGTCTAACAATGTCCGGTTGAACCTTTCAGGCTGAAGATCACCCTGAGGATGAAATGGCATGGTCCTCGACTTCTCGACTCTAAGCATGCCCAGTAACTCAAGTATGAGCCGACTCTCAAAATCCCTTGCCTGATCAATATGTACCCTTCTTGGGAGGCCATAATGAGCAAAGTACTTTTCCCATAACACCTTGACAACCATGGATACTCTCTGATCCCCCGTGGGGAAATCAGAGGCAAAGCTATGGCATGATAGAGCTGTGGATTTAATTTATTGTGTTTTTATTGTTTTCTTTATGCTTATTATATTTTCTTTATGCTGCATCAGATCTAGAGTAATAGTTATTTTAAAAACGCAAACACAAGGAAATCTGTAGATGCTAGAAATTCAAGCAACACACACAAAATGCTGGTGGAACACAGCAGGCCAGGCAGCATCCGTAGGAAGAAGCACAGTCGACATTTCGGGCCGAGACACTTCGTCAGGACGGGAGAAAGGCCTCGGCCCGAAACATCGACTGTGCCTCTTCCCATAGATGCTGCCTGGTTGGTTGCGTTCACCAGCATCTAGTGTGTGTTGCTTTAACAATCATTTTGTTCTCTTTTACACTTGTATACTAAAGAATGACAATAACAATCTTGAACTTTGAATCTTGAATCATGATTCAGACAGTGAATTGAGTTGAAGTCCTTCTGCCCTTTCTGGCTTCTTGGCATTTTCTTCTCAGTGCCACTGCCAGAGTTTCAAACTGGTATGAACAGCGGTGTGTGTCTCGAAGATTTACAAATGATTAGCTGCAACATGACCTTTAAGAATATTTAGGTCAGTGAATCATAGGGAATTCGGAAAGCCCAGGCAAAAAAATCTGATGAAGCTGACGTGGTTCAAATGGAGATCATTGCCAATATGCTTCATGGGCGTTATGCCTTATTTTATTTGCAATGCAACCCTTCACAATTTTATAACATATTCTTCTTTAAATTAAAAATTTCACATAGATTCTGTTGACTTTCTCAAGCATCTTAATTTTATTTATTGACTTATTTTATTTATTTAGCGAGACAGTGCCGATTAGACCCTTTGAGCTGTGCCACCCAGTTGCTCCCAACAATTCCCCGACTTAAGCCTAACCTAATTACAGGACAATTTACAATGACAACCTTAACCTCATAATTGTTACATCTTAGAACTCTGGGAGGAAACTAGACCACCCAAAGAAAACCCACGCATTCCACAGGGAGGACGTAGCGACTCCTTACAGTTGACGTTGGAATTGAACGCTGAAGTCTGACACCCTGAGTGGTAATAGTGTCATGCTAACCACTACTGTTGACCAGACTCCAATTACATGGGATATGTTGAAATATTTCTAATCTGTGTTACCTAGATTATGAGGGAAAAAATGAAGCTAAAGAGTCGTGAAGAAAATTTGTCATTTCCCTTTCATTTCAGAATTCATAATCAACCTACGGCTATCTGGCATGAAGTCATAGCTGAGTCAGAAGTTCTTAGTTTGGGAAGACCAAAGCTGTTATTCTTGGCCCCACAACAAACCCTCCTGCCTCAACGCTGATCTCATTCTTCTCCCGAGCTATTTGCTCAAGCTAAATGAACCCATGTGTAACTTTGACTCTCTTGGAATTCACTGGATTTCTTTAATATCCATTTTGTTGACCTCTCATTCTAACTTCCTTAAACTTGTCCAAAATTGAGTTGGTCATCGTGTACAACAATGATCTCCGTTCAAATGATGTGCATTTAACTTAAAGATTTAACAAGTTTTGAAACCTTATTTGCCCCTGAGGTTTTACACTGTCCTATGTCTGCTGACTTCTCCAAACATCCGTTCACTCCTGCAACATGTCCTTCTCTGGATCAAATCTTCTGCCTGATTTGCCATCCATTAATCCCAGAAGCAGAGTTTCACTGACCTGAGGTTTTTACATTTTCTAAATGCTTTACCCTCAACTTGTCCAGTATATAATGCCCTTGCCAAGCTCCATATTTCTGGCAGGGCTGTGAGTCATCCTTCATTGTTCTCTGCCTATTATCTCATTTGAGCTTTTCTCTCTCCGCTGTGAAGCAGACTTGTAATATCTTCTACAATGTCAGTGCTTAAATTAAAACTGATGTCCAATCCTTATATCCATAAACTTTCATGCCTTAGTACTTGAATTGAATGGAATTGACTTTATTTCTTACATCCTTCACATACATGAGGAATAAAAATCTTTATGTTAAGTCTCCATCTAAATGTGCTGTGTGCAATCATAGTAATTTATAATAATTTATAATAAATAGAACAGTCAATGTAATATAGAGTACACTCAAGTCAGCGTGAGTTCATCAGTCTGATGGCCTGGTGGAATAAGCTGTCCCAGAGACCGTTGGTCCTGGCTTTTATGCTGTGGTACCGATTCCCAAATGGTAGCTGCTAGAATAGATTGTGGTTGGGATGGCTTTGATCCCCAATGATCCTACAGGCCCTTTTTACACACCCGTCCTTGTAAAAGTCCTGAATCATAGGAAGTTCACAACTACAGATGCGCTGGGCTGTCCACACCACTCTCTGCAGAGTCCTGCGATTAAGGGAGGTACAGTTCCCATACCAGGCAGTGATGCAGCCAGTCAGGATGCTCTCAATTGTGCCCCTGTAGAAAGTTCCTAGGATTTGGGGGCCCATACCAAACTTCCTTAACCATCTGAGGTGAAAGAGGCGCTGTTGTGCCTTTTTCACCACACAGCTGGTGTGTACAGACCACGTGAGGTCCTCGGTGATGTGGATGCTGAGGAACTTGAAGCTGTTTACCCTCTCAACTCCAGTTCTATTGATCTCAATAGAGATTAGCCCGTCTCCATTCCTCCTGTAATCCACAACCACATCCTTTGTTTTTGTGACATTGAGGGAGAGGTTGTTTTCTTGACTCCACTGTGTCAGAGAGAGAACTTCTTCCCTGTAGGCCACCTCATATTGTTTAAGATCAGGCCAATCAACGTAGTGTTGTCGGCAAATTTAATTAGCAGATTGGAGCTGTGCATGATGACACAGTCATGGGTATACAGGGAGTAAAGGTGGGGACTCAGTACGCAGCCCTGAGGGACTCCTGTATTGAGAGTCAGAGGGTTGGAGGTGAGGGAACGCACTCTTACAACCTGCTGGCGATCTGACAGGAAGTCTAGGATCCTGCTGCACAAGGCAGGGTCAAGGCCGAGGTCTCTGAGCTTCTTGTCGAGCCTGGATGGTACTATGGTGTTGAATGCTGAACTGTAGTCCAAGAACAGTATTCTCAAGTAAGCATCCTTCTTCTCCAGATGTGTAAAGAAGGTATGCAGAGCAGTGGCTATTGCATCATCTGTCAATTGGTTGTGTTGATAGCTGAATTGTAGGGGGTCCAGTTTGGCTTTGGTGTCTTCAAGTCAAGTCAAGTCCAATTTATCTATATAGCACATTTTAAAACAACCAACGTTGACCAAAGTGCTGTACAGATCAGAGCAGATAGCTAAAATCACAAATACAAGAAACACAGACATAACCAACAAGGCAATTAGTTTATAGGCACAAAAGAAACAGCTCAAGTGCCTAGACACAAGCCAAAAATCAGCCACATCAGGAGGATTCAAATGCTAGTGAATAGAAGCAAGTTTTGAGCCTGGATTTAAAAGAGTCGATGGAGGAGGCAGATCTGATAGGGAGGGGATTGCTGTTCCACAGTCTAGGGGCTACCATAGCAAAGGCGCGGTCACCCGAGCTTAAGTTTAGATCGTGGGACAGCCAGAAGCCCCAAGTCAGCCGACCTGAGGGACCTGGAAGTAGAGTAAGGGGTTAGAAGGTCTGTGATATAAGGGGGAGCCAGCCCATTTAGGGCTTTATAAACAAACAGGAGAATCTTATAATCAATTCTAAACCGTACTGGCAGCCAGTGGAGGGAGGCCAGGATAGGAGTAATATGGTCCCTCTTCCGGGCACTCGTCAGGAGCCTGGCTGCGGCATTCTGGACCATTTGCAGACAGGACAGGGACGACTGACTAATCCCAGTATACAGGGAGTTGGAGTAGTCCAAGTGGGAGGATATAAGGGCATGGATGACTTTCTTAAGGTCTTTCAAAGAGAGAAACTGCTTGATTTGGGCAATAGTACGAAGCTGGAAAAAACTGACTTTTACTGCTGCACTAACTTGCATGTCAAACTTAAAGGTGGAATCCAATATTATCAAATAAAGGTGGAACCAAGGGGTTTAACATGGGGTTTGACAAGGGTGGGCAAGTTACCAATTCTTGAATTTGAGATGGCTGGAAGTGAATGGAAAATCCAACTGCAGTCTAACCAAAACCTCCTGTCAATTTCTTTTTGAACAAGTCCAAGTACTAACCTTTACAATGTAATAGTTACTGCACTGTCAGATTCAGTGTCTAAAATAACTTTTATAATCGAGGGTCAATTTCCAAATAAAGCACCAGCTGGATTGTGTCACTATCTAATGGTACTTTTAAAGAGGTCTTTTTGTTTTCAATCTCAGATCTTGTCATACACTGATCAACAAGCTGCCAATTCTTTGCTTTCTGCAGAACCAAAATTGGGTGTGCTTCTTTAGGAACACATTTTAACCATTTTAAGAAGAACCTAACATATTGCAGGTCACCCATTTCCAGACCTACTTAAGATTGACTCAGGTTCCTCAGTTGCGATCAAAAAAGGCAAGCAGAAAAAAATGTATGCTTTTGCCCCTTAAAAACACTTTCTGTTTTTAATTTGTACCTATTGTTTGTTCCCACTCATATCTAGGTAGCAGAGGCATTGTGATTACTTGCAGTTGTTGGATTTCATATGCCGGAATGATCTATATACTGTTAGTCATGGTTTTCCCTATCGCTGAAGTATCACAAGGCACTTGCATCCATGTGTCAGAGCGATAAGTACCACAATTGTAATCAATGTTCCCTTTAATTTTCCTTACAGCTGTGTGGACCAACAATTCCTCTGAGAAGGAATTTTTTACATGGCCTGAAAACTTTACGGCACATTATATAAAAGAAAATTCTATCTGCATGTCAACAAATGCTATGTACGTGGGAGCATTTCAGTTGCTGTGGGGCTGTGCACGTGGCAGCTTAGAGGGAACAGTGCTGGGAATACTATGACGATAACCTTAGAATTCTTGAGCATTACTGTGTTGCTTCAACATCCTCCTTGGATCTACAATGCTAAAGCCATAACATTTGCCACAAGCCTCCATTTGAGTATTGTGTTCATTCCAACTCAGACTGCTCTTCCTTATATCCCTATTTTATAGCAAGTGACGTATTGACAAAACCTTTAAACCTCTTGAATTCTACTGTGGTCTAATGCAATGAAAACTAAAACCATATGAACAATTCTGAAATTATAATAGAACAACATAGATACTGTAGGAAAGATAAATTACATCTTATTTCTAATTGGCCATCTTCTCCATTGCTGAAAGCTATCAGACTTTTGGCCATTTAATATGTTCTTTTCAGCTGCAGGCAAGTTCCATTTATGAGGCCGTTAACCATAAGGTTCAAGACCCCAATATTGCTGTTCTGTGCTCTCTGACTATCATACACATGGATGTCACAATAAGTTAGAATGAAAATGCAAATCAAGTTGCTTCGTGTCGTTCTGGCAGTGTAAATACAGCTTTAACTTTGAAAAGGCAGTGTTATTATTACCTGAGGTCCATGAAAAACCAACTACTTTTCAAAGCTAATCTGAATCAAGTTACTTGAAGATGATGTCATCTGCCTGGTGGTCAATTCACCGGAGTGCATATGTGAAGAAAAATGTAACAAAGCATCTGTGAATATTTTCTGAGTGATAAAGCAAGCGTTGCTTTTTGTTACCATATTTCATGGCAGCAGCAGAGACAGACTTTTGAACCACACTTTCTCTCACATACCATGGAATCATAGTCACCTAAATGTCAATGCAAGCAAAAGGTCAATAGGTCCTGGAGCTCGTTGTTTTATTGTGGACATTATTCAATCTCTCATTCCTATGAAGGAGACGCTCTGTTGTAGGCAAATTTTCAGTGGGAAATTCCATGGAATTTCTTTTGGTTTTCAAAATACCTGCTTTGGATCCAACTTTACAGTTGCAAGAAGTAACATTTCATGATTTCCTCTACTAGCAAGCTGCCCTATCCTAACCCATCGTGAAGGAGAGTTCAGAGTTTCTGAACCACCACCCTCTCTCTCCATGTACGTTTGTTGAGTAGAGCTCTATTCTCATTAAGGTACAGTGGAAGAGGTGTCCAACAAGAGCACCAGTCAGGATTAAGTGTCTTTTTTCAGTATCTCACTTGCAATGGAGATGCACGCACAGTGAATATTTGACTGTCACCATCATGGTCTTTCTAAAGAGAGACTAGATTAATAAACAAGCTTTATTTGTCACATGTATGTCAAAACATAAAGTATAATGCACGGTTTGCGTCAACGACCAACATAGTCTGAGGATGTGATGGGGCAGTCCACAAATAGCTCCAAGCTTCCGGCACCAACATAACATGTCCATGTCCACAACCAGAGCACATGGAGGAAACCCACAGGGTCACGAGGGGAACATACAAACTCCATAACTGACATTAGCGGGAACTGAACCCCCTATTTCCAATTACAGGTGATGTGAAGCATTACTGTTATTGTGCCACTCTACAGTCTGTTTCCTGAGTTTTATATTTTCATTTTCTGTGAGGTTTATTGCCATGTTTCTTTTTTGAGGCTTAGACTTGATACTAGTAATGAGGGCAAGAATCAGACCTGCCAGGGTACTATGTTATAATGCATCTAAAGCTAGTTCAGTTCCAAAATTATCCCTTCGATGTTTCTACCATTTTCTACAAAAATTCAGTAATTTCTTGAAAGCTTCAGTGTTGCTAAATTTTGAAGGCCGTGTTAGTACTGGAATTCATTTTCTCTGCAACATTTTAAACAATGCATTTATCTCCAAGTATACATGAACTAGATTAGATTAGATTAGATTATGAGAATACTCAATCCTTGTTTATTGTCATTTAGAAATGCATGCATTAAAAAATGGTACAATGTTCCTCCGGTATGATATCACAGAAACACAAGACATACCAAGACTAAAACTGACAAAAACCACATAATTATAACATATAGTTACAACAGTGCAAAGCAATACCGTAATTTGATAAGAGCAGACCATGGGCATGGTAAAAAAAAGTCTCAAAATCCTGATAGCCCCAACATCTCACGCAGACGGTAGAAGGAAGAAACTCTCCCTGCCATCAGCTTCCAGCGCCGCAAACTTGCCAATGCAGCATCCTGGAAGCACCCAACCACAGTCTGACTCTTGAGTCCGTCCGAAAACTTCGAGCCTCCGACCAGCCCTCCGACACTGAGCACCATCTCTGCTGAGCGCTTCGACCCCGGCCCCGGCTGCCAAGCAACAGGCAAAATCAAGGATTCGAGGCCTTCCCCTCCGGAGATTCTGGATCACACAGTAGCAGCAGCAGCGAAGCGGGCATTTCAGAAGTTACACCAGATATTCCTCCGTGCTCTCACATCTGCCTCCATCAAATCAGAATTATGCATGGCCTCCTACTTGACAGATAACAGATATTCATCACCGGAGAGGCCACGCGCACTGCGTCGCGCCGCCATCTTCTCCTCCTCCCTTGATATCTTTCTTAGAATATAGAAGATATATGTAGATAGAATACACACAGCGCATACCAAATGCATTAGAACAGGTCACTGTCATGTAGAAATGATACTTCTGCCTGGTCTAAAGTGGTGGATACATCTCAGCCCTCCCCATCGTTGAGCACATCTGCAAAGAGTGCCACACGAGAAAGCAGTATCTATCATCAAAGGCCCCCACCACTGAGGTCACGTTCCCTTTTCTCTACCACCATCAAGTAGGAGGGACAGGAGACTTAGGTCCCACACCACCAGGTTCAGGAAAAGTTATTACCCTACAGCCATCAGGCTCCAGAACAAAAGTGGACACCTTCACACACTTCAACGCTGAACTGGCTCCACAATCCATAGACTCACTTTCAGGGACTTTACAACTCATACTCAGAATACTATTTATTTACTTCTTTATCATTTGCAGGGTTTGTCTTCTTTTCTACATTGGCTCTCTGTCTGTCTTTGTTATTTAATGCTTTTCAAAAATTCTATTGCATTTCTTCATTTTCCTGTTAATTCCTGCAAGAAAAAGAATCTCAAGGTAGTAAATGGTGACATATCCGTACGTTGATAATAAATTTACTTTGAACTTTGTGAGCACCGGAGTACATAGCAGAGCAGGTGACAGTACTGATGGTGATTTGCAGCAAGCTATCAAATGTCCCTGCAGTTAGTGGCAGCTGAGGAAATGAAAGAAGGCAAACAAGGAGAAGAAAGGTGGAAGCACAGTCAACTCTCTTTCTCATAGAGCAGCTTGTGATGAGTTCACCTGATTGCAATCTGGTAAAAACAGCTCCAATTTTCCATTCGTCTATAGCCTCAAGCCTCATCTTTCCTTTGTTGCTAACCATCACAAGATATGCTAAATGAACACCAGCACAAAAATGAAATATCAATGCTAACCTTCTTGGAATAATCATTAGATTTCCCTTCAACATTCCCTTCTTCCTCTGTGTTGGTCTTGCATTGTTGAAGAAAGGATGTAAATGGTCCTGGTTGATGACCTCAAACAGCAAAAGGGAAAAAAAGCAAGTCAGCGTACAGACAACAAGACAACCTTCTGTGCACCTCAGTTTGCAAGGAAAGGCTGAATTGTACATAGGGGAGAGAGATTTCAAAAGGAGTGAGCAGGAGCAGTCGGGATATGCTGCGTGCCACAGTTCCCGAGGAGAGGTTGGATTGTGCATAATTAGAAATTTTCAAAGGCCAATGAAAAGACGTTAGGATTAAGCAGAGTGGGACTTATTGGGAAGGGCTAGTGTTAGAGTTGGGAGTTAAGGCTTTGGCTCCAGAGTCTTCAATGAGAAGGGATGAAAGCTGTAGATAATTTTTTTTTTATTTAATTTTCTTTTTTTCTTTCTCATTGCCCAGCTAGAGCAATGAGTTGCCAGACAGGATAGTGGAATGCTCCTATTGTGGGATGTGGGAAGGCAGGGTGACCTCCAGTCCCTGATAACTACACCTTCAAGAAGTGCATCCAACTACAGCTCCTTACAGACTGTGTTAGAAAGTAGAGCTGGAGCTGTATAAACTCCACATCATTCGGGACGCTGAAGGGTCGATCAATAGAACACACAGGGAGATAGTTTTACACAATGTGCAGGATCCAGGCAACTGGGCAACCATTAGGAGGGGGAAGGGCAGACAATTCAGAATACCCCATGGCCACTCCCCTCAATAACAGGTATACTGCTTTGGATACTGTTGGGAAGGGATGACATAGCAGAGGAAAGCCACAATGGTGAGGTCTCTGACACTGAATCCGGCCCTGTGGTTTGGAAGGGAAGTTGGAAAAGAGGTGGGCTGTTTTGATAGGGGTTTCAATGGCCAGAGGAACTGCCAGAAGGTTCTGCGGACAAGATTAAGATTTCCAGATAGTGCATTGCCTCCCAAATATCAGGGTCAGGGACATCCCGGATTGAGTGCACAACATTCTTAAGTAGGAGGGTAAGCAGGCCAAAGTTGTGGTCCACGGCGGTACCAATGATGTGGGTAGGAAGGGCGACAAATTGAGGGAGTTAGGTGCAAAGGTCAGGACCTAGAGGGTTGTGATCTCAGGATAGCTACTCATGCCATGTTTGCTAGTGAGTACAGAATTAGTAAAATAATTCTGTTTCACACTTGGCTTAGGAGATGTGCAGGAAGGAGGGCTTAAGCTTTCTGGATCATTGGGCTCGCTTCCAGGGAAGATGGGATCCATACAGATGGGGTAGTTTTCACCTGAACTGGAGGGGGACTATTATCCTTGTGGGAATGTTTGATAGTGCTGCATGGGAGGGATAGGGCTGTTTAAACTAGAGTTTCAGGGGGGTGGAAACCAGAGCAATAGAGCAGATAGTGGAACAGTTGTTAGGAAAGATGTTGTTAAGCCGACAATAAAAGTCAGTCATTGAAAGATTGAGTATGGTGGACTATTGATCTGAGCTGTGTATACTTCAATGCAAGGAGCATTGTAGGAGAGGCAGATGAGCTTAGGCCATGGATCAGCACGTGGAATTATGACACTGTAGCCATTAGTGAGACTCGGTTGCAGGAGGGGCAGGATTGGCAGCTCAGTGCTCTGGGGTTCTGTTGCTTTAGATGCAGTAGAGCAGGAGGGATTAAAAGGGGAGGGGTGGATTTAGTATTCAGGGAAAATGACACAATGGTGCCCAGTCAGGTCAAGCTGGGGAGCTTGTTTTCTGAGGCTATAAGGAATAAGAAAGGGAAGACCACATTAATGGAATTACTCTATAGACTGCCCAATAATCAGCAGGATTTAGAGGAGCAAATATGTAGAGAGATCACAGACTGTTGCAAGATATGTAAGTTGTAATACATGGTGATTTTATCTTTCCATATATTGACTGGGACTCACATGCTGTAAAATGTCTGGATGGGATAGAGTTTGTCAAATGTGTTCAGGAAAGTTTTCTTAAACAATACATAGAAGTCCTACCTGGAGAGATTACAATACTAGATCCCCTATTAGGAAATGAGACAGGGCAATGCTTTGTATCTAGTAATCATAATGCCATTAGATCAGCCATGATCTTATTGAATGGCAGAGAAGGTTCGACGGGCCAGATGGCTTACTCCTGCTCCTATTTCTTATGTTCTTATATGTTCTTATTTGTTTTAAATTCCTGCACGTTGTCATTAACTCTCTCCCAGATCCTACCAGAAACCTGCACACTTGTGGCTTCTACATCGGCAAATTTCCCATTAAGTACAGAACTTTGGGTGGACCAAAGTGTCTTCCTTTAATAATGTAACTGGAAGAAATGTTCAGGGCATTTCATCTTTTGTTTTATGTATTTGTTTACTTCCTTGACAAAACAAATTGATTTAGATAGAGCAGTGGATGTGGTGTATATGGATTTCAGCAAGGCAAGGCTCCCCTTGGTAGGCTCATTCATAAAGTCAGAAAGCATGGAATCCATGGAAATTCCGATTGGAGAGCATGCCCTATGAGTGAGCTAGGGCTTTACTCTTTGGAGTGATTTTATATAAGTATATAAAATGTCAAGAGGCAAAGACTGAGTGAGCAGACAGCACATAGAATTATTGGAAAGTGCACCAGGCTGTACTAGATCTCAAGCAGGAAGAGATGGGCTATTGTAGAAAGTTTGATCCTACATCCAAACTACCCTATCAAAAATAGTTATATAGTTTTATCCCTTTTAGACATGGGCATCTGGTCAGTGGTAGCATCAAAGCCCAGTTTATGTTGCATGAATGATTGAGATTATTGTAGCATCCATTCTAAGAGTTTCAATTTCATACAGTAACATGATGTTGAATTCCTGATAAAAGTCTGAATCCTTTAAAGTTGTGTTGAAGTTATGAAGTAAATTCACAGCTAAAGGTATTCAAATAAAGTAGAGATGGAATTTGCATTATGCAAGCAGGACATTCAGGCTCGTTCCACCATGCTCCATTTATGCTCCATATTAGCTTCTAACGAACTCAATATGCAAACCCTATGATTCCTTTCTCCCTCATCTAGCTTCTCGTTATAGGCACTTATATCCATCATTTTTTGTAGGAGTGAGTTCCACATGCTAATTGTTCAAAAATGAAGATGATACTCCTGAGTATCAGTATTTTTGTAAAAATTAGTGATTAATTCATACCTTAGTCATTAAATCTTGCCTCAGCTGAGGCTTGCAATTTCACACAGAAAATATAGGCTCGCCATTTTGATGCAGGCACGTCAGCAGTTATAATTCATTAGAAGTTTGAAGAGATTTGATATGTCATCAAAGGCTAGTAAATTTCTACGGATGCACCATGGAGAGCATTCTGACTGGTTGCATAATTTTCTTGGAGGCACCAATACACAGGATCATAAGAGACATCGGAGGATCATAGACTTAGCCAGCTCCATCACGGGCACAGACCTTCCCACCGTTATGGACATCTTCCAAAGATAGGTGCCTCAAGGAGGCAGCATCTATCACTAAGGACCCTCTCTATCCAGGACGTGCCCTCTTCTCATTACTACCATCAGGGAAGAAGTACGGGAGCTTGAGGACCCACACTTAATGTTTTAAGAACAGCTTCGTTCCCTCCACCATCAGATTTCTGAACGGTCTGTGAACCCATGTTATTCCTCTTTTACACTTTATTTATTTATTATTGTAACTTACAGTCATTAGCAATGCCTGTACTGACCTGTGGCCACAAAACAACAAATTTCATGACTTATGTCAGTGACAATAAACCTGATTCTGAAAAGACTACATAGGTTGTTGACCTGGCATTTCTGTCATTTTCATCTGGCAATAATTATCGGTGACAAGACATCGAAAGTATTATGTGCAGGAGTGTGCATTGCAATGCATGTATTGATGTTGGTTCTAAGATGCTCATTTGCATGTTGAATTCAGTTGAATGAAGAACAAAGACAGACCACAATAAGCTCATTGCTATCAACCATCAATACACTTTCAGTCAGATATGTCATCTTTTAAACAAAAGTACTCACTTGGTTTCATTTCTTGCTGTATGTATACTGGCTATTTATGTTAATCAGTATCAGCTCCTTAATCCCATTTTTGCAAAAGCATTTGATCCCTCATTTCCTAGACTTTGACATCAATTGAAATCACACCACCTATTGAAATCCTTTCCCTCCCCCTATATTCCCTTCCCTACATCCTCTTCACACGCCTGTCTTGTAACCTACAAATGTTTGTACAACATGGCTCCACTTTCTTCAATGAATCCAAATTCAAAAACTTCATCCGCGTGATATGATGAAAAAGGAGAAAATGGATTAACTCCCTTGCAATGGGACTTATGCAGGGGATCTAATTAACAAGCAAGAAAAATCATTATACCTTCCTTATTTCTTTGAGGGGCATGAAAGATCTTTTAAACTATCCATGCCAAAGGCTGCTCCAAACCCAGCGCATCCTTGAGTGTGATGGTTGTTAATGCAAGCTTTGATGTACATGTGAAAACTGAACCTGAATCTGAATGTATACATTTTAAAGAGTTCTACTCTCAGTGGCCACGTTAATAGGCACCTCCTGTGGCTAATAAAATGGACACCGAATGTACGTTCATGATCCTCTACTGCTGTAGCCCATCTACTTCAATGTTTGATGTATTGTGCATTCAGAGATGCTCTTCTGCACACCACTGTTGTAATGCATGGTTATTTGAGTTCCTGTCGCCTTCCTGTCAGTTTGAACCAGTCTAGCCATTCTCCTCTGACCTCTTTCATTAACAACGCACACAGAGCTGCTCACTGGATGTCTTTTTGTTTTTCTCACAATTGTCTGTAAACTCTAGAGAACGTGTGTGTGGAAAATTCCGAGAGATCAGCAGTTTCTGAGATACTCCAACCATCTTGTCTCGTGGAACAATCATTCCACAGTCAAAGTCATTCAGATCACATTTCTTTACCCATTCTGATGTTTGGACTGAACAACAACTGAACCTCTTGACCATGTGTGCATGCTTTTATGTATTGGGTTACTGCCACATGATTAAATGATTAGATATCTAGCAGGTGTACAGGTATGCCTAATAAACTGGCCACTGAGTGTATATTCTCTGATCCATTGATTTATAGAGGGTTTGATATTATTTTAACATAGATTAGTTCATTATGTTTATTCAGACTGTTAAGATCAGACTGTTTATACTATACCTTTCAAATATTCAATTAGTGAATAAAATGTAATATCGAAAACTGCCTTGAATTTCAACAGCAGCCAATTGTATTGTGGTGCTTCAACTCCTATTAAACAGCAGGGGTCACAATGATCTCATTTTTTTTTCAAGCATGCTGAAGTAATCACAGGTACCAGCTACTCTCGCAGAAGAATGAACTCAACATTGTGTTGGTCAGCCTGTATACATATGTTTAATTCACACTTGTGATGATTTGTTCGTACAAAACCAACCTGCATGAAAGTGTTCAATGCCCATGCCAGCACTCCTTTGGAAAGGTATGCAGATCTGCCAGCCCCAGGCATTCACTGCTGTATCATAGCATTCATCTAAGCTGAACCATGTGCAGATGTGCACACTTTCAAAAGCAATTCCGAAGTTTTTGTAACTTGGCAAGAATCATGTGAGCACAAAGCTCAAGTTTAGTTCTGTCAATTAGTCCAATTTGTACATTCTTTTACTTCTGCAGGACTCAAGTGGACAGCTCGACTGCTGAGAAATTCCAAAGCACCCATTAAACTGTGGAATTCCTACTACCACAAAATGTTTGAAGGTGATAAATTATGATGTGTGTGCCCTGGAGCAACAGAGCCAAAAGACAGAGTGAAAAAAAATCATAATGAACAACATAACAGCTTTAGTGAAACCAGGCAACCTCTGCTTTGAGGCATTATTCCAAAGTTTTTAGAATTTTCTTGATGATTGAAAAAGATAATTGAAAATATTGCATCTCCTCAAGAAAAGCAAAATAAATTCAAAACTGATGGGATGGCTTCATCTCCATCAGGAGATGAATTGTTTTAGAATATTGAAAAGAAGTCTCTGAAGGAGTAAATTACATTTTATGAAGCACCTTTAACAGGTTGATGAGGTTTACAGTTTCACATTCTCTATTCTTCATTCACTTCCCTGAGGAGGAGCAAAGTTTGGCATACCTCACGTTAACAATCACCTGGCATAGGATATAAATCAGATCTGATAAAAATTTTGCTAGTCTGAAGTTTCATTTATTTCAGACAAGTGTTAACTTGTCATATCAAATGCTGGCTCAAAATAATTTTGACATCTTGTCAGATGGGAAAATAATAATTAAATGTTAGATTTTATTTGCCTATACAGCTCAATGTTTGCAGAAAATACACCATTAAGTAACTTACTTTCAGATTAGATTACTGGCCTCACTCCTGTCCATTAATATCGACCTAGTACCATGCACTCATAACCTTCAAACATATATTGTGTTCCAGTCCATCTATGGCTCAATTTGAGAATTCTTATACTTGTTATAAATTCATTTTGTACCCTCACTTCTCTAACTCTGTAATCTCTTCCAATCCTCTGCTCCCCAATCCCACCCCTGAACCATGTGATGAATCTATTTTGGCCTCTTACGCTCTCCTTTCACCATTTTCTTTACTCCATCACTGGCAGTAGGACTTCTGCTCCTTTGGCACTTAGCTCATTGAATTCTTCCCTCAGCTCCAGACCACTTCAGAAGAGACAGAAAATGTATGGCGCTTGTACGAAAATTTAAGCAATTTATAATTTAACGAAACTGCATAGAAGTCAGACTGATTTGTAACTGCAAAAACCTCTTGAGCATGAAGATCACCATGCTAGAAAGAGATTACGCACAGAATCTTGACTGTGCAAGAATTTTACCCAATATGGAATGGATCTTAATTCTCATTTATGCAACCTTCCGCCCATATCCCCTTGTCCCACCCTAAACACCATGCCAAGGATTTGTAATATATTAGGAATATATCCAAAGAAACTCCTTCCTTTGAGCTTTTGAAGCTTGAAAATAGACGTTATGTCAGTAAAGACTTGACATCTTAAAATTGCGATTTGAATTGTTTACAAAGAACAAGGAATATTTTTGTTAAAGAGGCTTCAGTGTTGATCTGAGAGTTTTAAAACGGAATTATGGGTTCCCTTTGCACCTCCGTGGGACTCTGGTCCATCTTATAAATTTACTAATGTTGTTCTGCCTGTAGCAACTATGTGAATGATGCAGCACTAATTACTTAGGAGGCATTTCTGGCTTTGAGATGGGAGAGTCCACTGGCAGAGCTCAACAGTGGAGAATTCCAAGCAGGATGCATTACAGCCAACTTTCATTTTCTTAATCTGGATAAGAACTGAACTTGTATTACAAAGGTGAAGTCACAGCATCACAGAGGTAACATTTTTATAAGGGAGCTTTCCAGTGCTAGACCATCATAATAATTTTGCATTGCTAGACCTGAGTCATCTTTGAATAAAGTATGACCTTTAAACAGATTTGCTTAGCAAGCTTAAAGCAGCCTCCCCCTAAGTTTGAGCTCATGTTGAATGTATTGTCTGGTGTGAAATTCTGTCTGTAATACTGGATGTGTATGATAAATCCCTTAACCACAAAGACCCTTCACTGCTTCTTTCATTTTCAGTATAACAATGCTGTGAAACCTGTTTAACCTTTCTTTTCTCTTGGCAATGTGTAAGGTTTATGCAGGACTTAAACTAGCTGAATACTGTCTGCTAATTTACTAACAAAAACACCTGCAAACATTTACAGAACTCCAGCAGGACAGGAAGTGCTTGAAAAAAAAGTTTTTTTAAAACAGCAGCTTTACGATCCAAACTTTCACGGGAGCTTGGGGAACAAAGAAAGAGCCCTCAAGTATAAGATAAAGAGATTTCTGATGATTGGCAAATCACGTTTAAATTGACCCAGCTGTGAAGCCCTTCAAATAAAATATTTTATAGTTTAATTGGTACAAGTAGGAAGAAGTTAGCCCAGAGAAATCAACTAATGCAAAAGATAAACTAAGCACAATTCTAAGTTCTCAAGCCTTGAAAAATATATTTGTTATCACTTGGGTTGTTTGGTGGAGAAGGTCATTTATAATTCTTTATTGTGTAGGATAGCAGAGAGGCATTTAATGCTAGATTCTGTAGATTACCTGCAGCTACCTTTTTCCAAGGCTGTAGTGCTTTTGCATTATTACTTGCATAACCAAAATTAAAATTAACAAAAGTAGATCTATAAATAGTGCATCCAAAATATAATAGTAAGGGACAACAATGTACCTTATACACAGTGTTACATTTCTAATCGTAATTTTATATCCTCAAAGACTGGTTTGTTTAGTCTTCCTAGAGCCAAGCATATAAGAACTGGTGATGTAGCCTTTTGCTCTTATGCACCAAAATTCTCGAATACTCTACTGACAGAGGTATGTCAGGCTAGTACTGTGGAAAGCTTCAAAACACTTCTAAAAACCTACTTTTTAAATTTGGCCTACTTATAGCATTACTTAATGCATGTTGAATTTGATTACATTCATATAATTTGGTATATTCAATTACATTTGATTCTATGTAGTATTCATCTTTGCTTATGTTTTTAAATTTTGTCTTGTATTTTTGTGACTATATTGATTTATCACTATAATAAAGCTCTTCAAGTCTGTATCTTAATGTATGAAAGGTGCTATATATCTAAGGTTATTATTATTATTATTATATTTTTATTTTTTCTTACCTCAAACTGATAAAACCTGAGATATGGGCATAGCACACTCATTTCTCAATTTGCTAGGAGCTTACAAGCTATTTTAGTGGTGTTTAGTATTGTGGCTTTCTGAAGATATACAGTATATAGATATTGCTGTGTAGCCTAATTGTTTAATGTTACTGTGTAGTGACTTGGCGATGATAACAGGTGTAGATAATGCTATCAGGACAATGTATATCCTGTTCAGGTCTCATAGTCTTTCAATTTCCTCTTTTAATTGAGCATATTTCTGGCATTTTTCTCTTATTGATTTCTCTAAATTATGTGTGTTTGGAATGGCTATATCTACTAAATGGTACATAAAAAGGAAAACTTGTATATACACGCATCTACCAATATGAAATAATCCATCTGGTTGACTGCTTATGTTAATACACTGTTGTAAATTATACCAACTATAAATGTTTTCAATCCCTTGGTCCCTTTTTTTCACTGAATCCTTTACTTAATTTTCAGTTGATGTTGCTGCAATATCCACACTGAACTCTGGTAACTCCAATAGACTACAGGTCAGGCACATATCAGTATTCATTTCCTGTTCTAGAATTGTTCCTTCAACATAATGAAATGTACTTGAAAGCTGGGAGACCAATATGTGTTCTGGGTCACCATCTTCTTGGTGTTGTCTGTGTTCACTGACCTGTCCATTTAGAGCTTAACATAGAGGCCACTGATTCACCTTTAGCTACAGTATTTGCAATTAAACATTTTATTTGGTACATTATTGATTACCATGAAATCCATTGCTTTTTAAGACATCTTTTTGCCTCTGCTTTGACAAGTCTTCAATCCTGTCTCCAGCTGCGATTCACTTTAGGCAGTGGACCTTTCCTCTTTTCTGCTGTCACTCTAAAGTCACAAGCTTAAACCCTCTTACTTTTCATTTCTGATTTCTCTCCAAGGATTTCAACTTTGGCATGACTATTCTTGGTCCGCATTTACCCTATGATGCATTTTGCTGAAATCAATGTCCAAGCCTGCTGTAAAATTGCTAAAAGGAACTTCAGATCTTTATAGCTGCCCCCATATTTCAATAGAATGTTTTCTTAAAGCTTCAAGTTCAAGTTAATTCTCATTCAACTGTATACCTGTTTACTGCCAAACAAAATAATGTTCCTTCGGACCAAGGTGAATAGCACAATGCATATAAATCACACACAACATAAAGTGATATTATCACAAATAAATTAACAAGTAATACAATATATTTCAGAAATTTGGCATTAACCATGAGATGTATGGATGACACAAGTTAAAAAGTAAGCTGCATAACACTACTGGCACTTCAAACGCGACGAAACCTGGGTGTTGGCAGGGAGTTCGGAAGTCTTACGGCCTGGGGGAAGAGGCTATTTTCCATCCTAACAGTCCATGCCCTAATGCTACAGAACCTCCAGCCTGATGGTAGAGGGTCATAGAGATTGTTGGACAGTTGGGAGGTATCCTTAGCAATGTTAAGGGTCCTGTATACGCAGCGCTTCTGATAATCATCTCATCTGGGTGGAAGAGAGAACCCAATGATCCTCTCAGCAGTCTTCCAAATCCTTTGTAGGGTCTTGCGGACAGATGCCTTGCAATTCCTGTACCAGACATGATACATCTGGTCAGACATGCTCAAAGGTGCTCCTGTGAGTCATCCTCACTCCACTCTCCTCAGGAAGTTGAGAAGCTGCTGTGTTTTGTTAGAGTAAAGAGGTCTACAAATAGCATTCACATCCAATTCATTTTGCATTTGATTCAATTCATTCATCAAATTTGAAATAAGTGTCTTGTAAACAAAGAGCTGTTCCCAGAACTTGCACAGTTTCAAGCTCTCCAGCTGGCAACCTTTCCGAAACCAATCAATAACACCTCATTGCAGCTCCTTTCATTGAACTTCTTTTTCCTTTCCACTTGTTTACAGAGTCTTCCAGTGACACAATAGAACTTCTGCGAACTGCTGCTCTCATACTATTGAAACTGATTACAGACTTTTGTCTGAATTGCCTGCTGGTAAGGTTTGCGAATCACCAAATGCTCTGAAATTGCCAAGTCAAGCCATGTCATACTGGGATACACTGATCTCATAACCAGAAGGCGTTTCCCCCTGAGAATCTCACTCTGGTCTAACCCTCGGTCCACCTTGCTACTTTGATTTAAATGTCTATTTCTCAATATCATGGTTACACCCACAGGCGGTTTTAACTAATACCTTCCGGCCAATACAGCGCAATACCAGCTTTACTAATTACTGTTTGCAACCTAAACCATTAGCACTGCAAATACACAGCTCATGAAAGATGGCCACAACATGTTTCTTCTATCTCTAACGTTATTATCAGCCATCCTGATTGCAGACTCATTTCTGGAGATATTCAGTTTGCAAATGCCAAATAAAAAGCATGCTTTGGCAAAAATTCTTTCCAGGAAAATTGTGCATTTAACTGCTTGTCTCTCTGTTTTCTCCAGCTTCACATTCCTCGTCTTGCACCCTGTCATAAAGCTCTGACTGCACGGATGCCATTGCATCATGGTCTGCACCTTGATTGCTCTCCCTACCCTGGTGAAGAGAGCTGTTTCGATCTAATACACGCTCAGTAAGGGTATACTTCTATCTACTGAACACTCACCATCTCGGGTGCTGGTACAGGCACCAGTGCATTACAATTTATAACCATCAAAGTGGAGTTTATTGTCATGTGAATAGGTCCATTTACGCACACAATTAATGAAAAGCTTACGTGCAGCAGCATTGCAGGCACAATAAAAGGCTCATAAAGGAGCAGACACAAGAAAATCAGGAAATGATTATAAATTATACACAAATTTTTACAAAGAAGAACATAGAATTTCAACTGCAGTTATGGCCAGTCAGGGTCTGCTAGTTAGAGAGTCCTTGGCAAATTTTAAATTTACCTGACTAATACTCAGCTTGGGTGGCTTCTGGATACATTAGCATTCACTGCTATAATAATTTACAGTACAGTCTTTTAATCTGAGTTAATTTGCATGATCGTTGGAGCACCCTTCTTCTTCTTAAGCCCATGACCCTGTCTGGGGCATAGGCGGCTGACAGTCGCTCACCAGAGTCTTCTATCCTGGGCCCGTCTTTTAAGCATAGCCTATATTCTTGGCATTCTTCGTCTCCCAGGGATGAGGTCTTTGAAGCTTCTTGTTGGCCTTTCTGTAGTTCTGGGATTTTACAGGATGGGGTTGCTAGCCCCTCTCCAACATTCCTCCTTTTGCAACCAGACTTGGGACCATCCATTGTGGAGTTATTGGTGCAGATTCCTGGACCACAATTTATGATGAGTGACTTGACCATGCATCTTTCCCAGGGAGTTGATAGTTCATTTCACTGTCACTTGGAAGAGCCCTCCTGTTATGTCCTTCCTGATTTGGTTTGTTATTTGATTTCTGATTACTAGATCTCACTGTTTACTTGCAAGTTCACAGCTGTTCTTGATTTTATTATCATTGCATTGTGAAGCAATTAGCTATCATCATCGGGTTGGCCATTTTATATTATTTGTGCATTTCATTTAGTCTCTGCTAGTTAGAAGCACTTTGTTAGAATTCAAAGGAATTTCAATCAATATTTGACACTACCTTTTGTGGGAATGCCACGAAGTACTGTCTTTTTACTCAGCTCCTTGCGTACTGTAACGCATTGGTGAACAATAAAACGGTCTTCAAACCACAACTATGCTGGGACTGGAGTTTATCTATCTCCCTAGCTTAAGAAAAGAGGGAAACTCTCGAGCAAGGCAAAATACCTCCTGTATAGTACCAACATTGTTTTGCTTCACTCAACAGAAAACAGTTGGTGTATTTCAGATGTATATCCTGGCCTATGGCAGATGGACATGCCTATATTGATATTCATGTTTATTGTGCCTTCCTCCATCAACATGGCGACCTTCTTACTCTTCCAAACTATATGACAGATCCTGTTTTACATTCCCATTTCTATCTCCCATTCTCTTATCCCAAGGTATTTATGAGATCCCAGCTTTATAAGCTCACTTCCATGGATCCAAGCAACATAAGAAATACCTCCTTTACAGACTTCCAAAGTGACCTTCCTGCATAATACACCATTTATTTTTCACAAACTATCAATATCTCCCCGTAGCTATTTGTATTTTCACTGCATACTCCCCCCAACACACATTTACACTCACGCATTTTTTTTACCTGCAAAATCTGTAAAAGATTAGTTTCCTTCCTGTAAGTGATTGATATAGATCATAAATGTTTGTGGTCCAAGCTTAGTCCCAATGGTATCTTATTGATTACCCAGAGGTTATCCTGAAAATGACACCATTATTCCCACAAAATGCCTCCTATTAGATGGTCAATCCACTATCCATGTTAATATATTGCCTTCAATATCATAAGAAGAGAAGGCTTCTACATGACTTCATCCAAATGCAGCACTCCAGATCTGCAGATTTTTGACTTGAGAACAAGAATGCAATATTGTGCCTTGACTAGAATTAGTTAGTTTGGAACCATTGATCCTTGTGCTATCCTGGTGTACAGGAGAGAAGCATGTTTAATTGTTTGTGTGGACACTTGTTGGGTCTTTCAATCCAGCAGCAGGGCTTGGAACAGTAGTACTCCAAAATTGAGACTTAGTGCACTGTGCCACGTGCCAGTGAGGGTAGAAACAGGATGATTTGGCAGATAAATGCTTGGCTGAGAAGCTGGTGCAGGGGGCAGGGCTTCAGGTTTTTGGATAATTGGGATCTCTTCTGGGGAGGTATGATCGGTTCAAAAGTGACAGGTTGCACCTGAACCCGCGGGGGACCAATATTCTCATGGGCAGGTTTGTTAGAGCTGTTGGGTTGGGTTTAAACTAACTTGGCAGGGGATGGGAACTAGAGTGAAGGGACTCAGGAAAGGACGGATGGTAAAAAAAAGCGAAGATAGCGTGCAGTCAGGTTGTCAAGAAGGGCAGGCAGTTGATGGGACTTAGTTGATGGGACAGGCTGAGTTCATTAGGGATGCAGAGTCAGAAAGGATAGCAAATACGGTACTCGAGGAGTTGTATCTAAATGCACGTAGTATAAGAAATAAGGTGGATGATCTTGTTGCAATATTGCAGATTGCCAGGTATGACGTTGAGGCCGTCACTGAATTGTGGCTGAAGGATGGTTGTAGTTGGGAGCCGAATGTCCCAAATACACATTGTTTTGGAGAGAGGAAGGTTGGCAGAGGGGGTGGTGTGGTTCTACTGGTAAAGAATGACATCAAATCAGGAGAAAGATGTGACATAGGATCGGAAGACATTGAATCCTTATGGGTTGAGTTAAGAAACTGCCAGGGTAAAGGGACGTTGATGACAGTTATATAAAAGCCTCCCATAGTGTCTGGGAGGTGGACCACAGGTTACAACAGGAAATAGAAAAGGCGAGTCAAAAAGGCAATGATATGGTAGACATGGGAGATTTTAACATACAGGTCGATTGGGAAAATCATGTTGGTAATGGATCTCAAAAGAATGAATTTGTTGAGTGCCTAAGAGAAAGATTTTTAGAGCAGTTTGTCGTTGAGCCCACTAGGGGATCAGCTATACTGGATTGGGTGTTACATAATAAACCGGAGGTGACCAGGGAGCTTAAGGTAAAAGACCCTTCGGAACCAGTGATTACAATATGATTGTGTTCAACTTGAAATTTGACAGGGAGAAAATAAAGTCTGATGTAACAGTACTTCAGTGGAGTAAGGGAAATTACAATGGTATGAGAGACGAGTTGGCCAAAGTAAATGGGAAGGAGCTACTGCAAGGGATGTCAGCAGAGCAGCAATTGTGTCTGTTTCTGGGAAAAATGAGGAAGTTGCAGGACATGTGTATTCCAAAAGTGAAGAAATTCTCCAATGGTAAAATAGTACAACTGTGGCTGACAAGGGAAATGAAAGCTATTGTAAAAGCAAAAGAAAGGGCATACAACAAAGCAAAAATTACTGAGAAGATAGGGGATTGGGAAATTTTTAAAAACCTACAGAGAGCAACTAGAAAAATAAGAAAGGAAAGGATGAAATATGAAAGCAAGCTAGCAAATAATATGAAAGTGGATTGTAAAAGTTTTTTCAAGTATGTTAAAAATAAAAGAGAAATGAGAGTGGATATAGGATCAGTAGAAAATGAGGCAGGAGAAATAATAATGGGGGACATGGAGAAGGCTGTTGACCTAAATGAGTATTTTGTGTCAGTGCTCACTGTGGAAGACACTAGCAGTATGCCTGTTGTAGTGTGTGAAGGAAGAGAAGTGGGTGCAGTTACTGTTACAAGAGAGAAGGTGCTCAAAAAGCTGAAAGACCTAAAGGTACATAAGTCATCCAGACCAGAAGAACTGCACCCTGGGGTTCTGAAAGAGGTAGGGTTAGAGAATGAATGAATGAATGAATGAAATTTATTTCGGTCAGTACAAACGTAACAGAAAGCATCATTTTCAACAATGATTTCATAATGATGATTTCATAGGACAAAATTACAACAAAAAACATAGATATTCCCTAAACAGGCCGAAAGGGTGTAGGCTGAAGCTACAGCTTGTAACGCCTACCACTCTTACTCATACAAAAACATATTTGGCATCAATCATCACATAAAAACAAAAAAATTCATAAGCTTTTAACACGAAATCCAATTCCAAGTATCATTTATTTACATTATTCCCATTCATTTTAAATCATGTATTTTATATTGGTTCATGTGGTTCATGTGGTGGCATTGAAAATGATCTTTCAGAAATCATTGGACTCTGGCATGGTGCCAGAGGACTGTAAAATTGCAAATGTTACTCCACTCTTTAAGAAAGGAAGGCAGCAGAAAGGAAATTATAGACCAGTTAGCCTAACCTCAGTGGTTGGGAAGGTGTTAGAGTTGTGACGAGAGAGGGTTACCAAGAGTACACATAGATTAAGATGTTAACTGTCCTGTGCTGGCACCAGTGGGATCAACAGTTGATCTGCCACCTGTCTTCAGGAGAAAGAGAGATAAAGAAGACAATGGAGCAACATTTGGAAATGTTAATGAAGAGACGGGAGAGTTTAACGGAAGGAGACACGGTCTGAGAGCTGTCAAGATCGGCTCCCTTTTTGAACTCTGAACTGTTTGAAGTGATGGACAGGCGATACCCCAGCAGGGGGATAAAAAGGGACAGGTTCGCTAAGGCGACACACGACACAACGAGGTAACGAGACCCTGGAAGCGGTGCGCCTCCCACAAGTCGGTGGGAGTTTTGTAGAGCCATAGATGCATAGGGGGGAAAGGTACGATCGGCGGGAACCTGGTGTGTGTCCGCCCTTGCCTGGGTGCCAGGTTCACTGCAGAGGAGCGACCGTATCTGAAACGGAGGGGTCACAGTCGGTGACCTCAGAAGACATTACAAAGGGCTCGCCCGAAAGCTGACTGTGAGGAATATCGAAGGTCTGTTCGGAATCCGATTTGAATATTCGTTGGCTTTCTCTCTCTCTCTCCCACAGCGACGGCGATTACTGCGAACTGAACTAAACTGAACTCTGTCACTTTGAAACTGGTCATTTACCCCTAGACGACGATAGAGCTTGATTGATCCTGTTACCTTAATTCTGTGTACATGTGTGTTTATCATTGCTGAACGGTTGCATTTATTATCCTTTTGGTTAGAGTACTGTGTTGCTTATTTCTTTAATAAAACTTCCTTGGTTCCAGTAATCCAGACTCCAACTGAGTGATCCATTTCTGCTGGTTTGGCAACCCAGTTACGGGGTACGTAACATAAGTGGTGTTCTCGTCCGGGATTTTGAACGCTAAATTTGGGATGGAGTAAATTGATTGGGTTAAAATTTCCGAAAGAAAGAAAAGGCAAACAGCAAAAATGGAGATTGAGGAACTTCTAAAGGCGCGAACCTTGGAGGCATTAGAGGATGCCAGGAAAGCGGAATTGGCAGCTGTGGCCAAACGGTTGAATCTTGTTAAGGGGAAGTCGACAATGAGGAGAGAGGAGATACACAGAGCTATCGTAGAGCACTATGTATCTAAAGGTGTGTTTCCCCAAGGGGAGCTGGAGGTGGTGTCTATTGAAAAACCTGCTGGAGACGCGGTACAGGTGCAGCTTGAAAAGCTGAGACTCCAGCATGAGTTCCGGGTACGGCAGCTAGAACACGAAGAGAAAGAGAAACAGTTAGAAAGGCAGGAGAAAGAGAAACAGTTAGAAAGGCAGGAGAGAGAGAGAGACAGTTAGAACGAGAAGAGAGGGACAGACAGTTGGAGCGAGAAGAGAGGCAGAGGGAAAGGGAATTTGAGCTGGAGAAGTTAAAGGTGATGGCAGTGCAGGGGCTCGTGCCGAACCAAGGTGGAGGATTCAGGGCGACCCAGGAGGTTAGACTGATTCCCCCATTTGATGATACCGATGTGGATCGGTACTTTCTCCATTTCGAGAAAGTTGCTACAAGTCAGGACTGGCCGAGGGATAAGTGGGCTGTTTTGCTTCAGAGTGTACTTAAAGGAAATGCCCAACAAGCTTACTCAGCTTTGTCCGCGGAAGATGCCCAGAGGTATGAGGTGGTAAAAGAGGCCATCCTCAGGATTTATGAGTTGGTCCCGGAGGCATACTGGCAGAGGTTCCGGAATGCGAGGAAGCAGTGGGACTGCATGTATTTAGAGTTTGCCCGTGAGATGCAGACATATTGTGAGCGTTGGTGCGCCTCGAAGGGGGTAGATGGGGATTATGACAGACTGCTACAGCTGATCCTGATTGAGCAGTTTAAAGGTTGTGTCCCTGAAGATATGAGACCCTACCTAGATGAGAAAGAGGCAGCCACGTTAGCCGCAACTGCTAAATTAGCGGATGAGTACGCGTTGACGCATGAAGTGAAGTTTGCCCTGAGTAAAGGCTACCAGAAGGGTAGTCAGGACAGCAGGGAGAGTCCACCAGAAAAGTCAGAAAATAAGCCGGGGACTAGTGAGAAGGATAAGGTAGACCGGGAGCAGTCTGGTAGGAAGTCTCTTGGGGTCGTCTGTTATAATTGTGGGAAAGTCGGACACTTTGCGTCCAGGTGCTTTGCCCCAAAGAAGGAGACGGGAAAAGGAAAAACGGCGATTTTGACTGGCTGTATCGAGCTGGTAAATGAACTGCTAGGAGAGGAAAGGTCTGCCAAAGTTCAGGAAGGGCACGAGAGGTTTATCTCGGCCGGATTGGTGTCGGTGAAGGAGGGGTTAAACCCAGTTCCAGTGCGGATCTGGAGAGACACGGGAGCGTGTCAGTCATTGATATTGAAGAGTGTATTAGAGTTTAGCTCAGAGACCCAGACTGGGGAGGTCAAGGTAAAAGGTATTGGGGGAGGGACAGAGGCAGTCCCTTTGCACCAGATACACCTACAAAGCAACTTGGTCTCTGGACTAGTCACGATCGGGGTGAGGCCCGAATTACCGATGAAAGGCGTGGAAGTCTTGCTCGGTAATGACCTTGCCGGGGGAATTGTGTTCTCGACAGTGAGACTGACAGGTCAGCCTGCCAGCACTGAGGCCCCGCCCATGGACTCACAGGTTCATCCTGGGACTGCCGAAGTAAATTTAGCTGAGACGTTTCTACCAGCCTTGTACCAGGAGGAGGTAGAAAGTGAAAAGAAGGAGTGTAGTGAAACAAGAGGTAGTGAGGGAGCTGAGACAGACTTAGCATTAGCCAGGAAGGAATTTGTGCAGGTGCAGGAGTGAGATGAGAGGCTAATGGTTTTGGCGGAGACAGCTCTCTCTGAAGCAGCATTAAAAAGAGAGCCAGTAGGTTATTGTGTGGAGGAGGGAGTGCTACGGAAGAAAGGGAGACCAAGTACCGTACCCGCAGATGAGGAATGGGGGTTGGTGCCAAAAATCTCTGGGGATGAGATTTTTAACCTGGCCCACAAGGTACCCCTCGGTGGACATCTTGAGGTGCTGGAGGGAACAGTTGGCGGAATCATGAAAGAGGTTTACTGGCTGCACAGGAGGAAGGATGTTATTGACTATTGCAGACGCGAACTGAGACGGTCACGGGCTTTTGATATGCTAACAAACCTAGTCGGTGTTAGCGCGGAAATCAATGAAGCTAGGGTCCCCCTGATAAGAGAAAAAAAACATTTTGAAAAGATGAGTATGGTATCGACCAGATGGGAGAAGGCTATTGTTTTGGCCAGCTCTGCTGATAAGGTCTCTCCCTTAATCCCCGAACAAAGTGACTCTTCAGGAGAAGTAATTAAACGGCTCACACACGTGTGTTTGATTGTTCCGAGGCGATGCAAAGAACTGGGACGTTGGGTGGTGTTTGTTACGTTAGGTGAGCCTAGCGAGCAACAACCCTATAGAATGAGTAATTCAGTGACGAAAGGGCTAACGAACACAGAAGTGTATATTGGCGATGTAATACGGTTGTCTGAAGCCAGCTTGATAGTGAACCTTGAAAAAAATGAGTTCGGTCACACAAAGGTCACTTATCTGGGAATTGTGGTGACACAGGGGCAGCTGGCAGCGATGCAAGCTAAAGTGCGGGCTATCTCTGACATCCCAACCCCGACAGACAAGAGCGCCCTCAGAAGGCTCTTGGAGATGGTGGGGTACTGTAGGAAGTTTTGCAATAACTTTGCGGGTACTACCCCTCCCCCTCCTACTAAGCCCTTGCGAAAGAGAACTAAGTCGGGATGGGACGACCCTTGTTATCGTGGTCCGGGACGAAACCCAGTGAGAGGTTACACTGATCACAATTCATCAGTGTTTTCGGCCACTATGAAGTTGCTAAGTTGGAGCCTGGTTTAGGGGATTATTAAAAAAATTACACATATAAAAGGAACGGAAAATGTGATTGCTGACTGTCTGTCAAGGTGTTGACAACTTAAAATTCTCTGTATTAGCCAAATAGCTGATGAAGATGTATATTTGTGTGTATCAAATAATGTATTCATGTTTGTAATTTTTTACCCCGGTAAAAATCCTTAAAGGTGAGGGGTGTGACGAGAGAGGGTTACCAAGAGTACACATAGATTAAGATGTTAGCTGTCCTGTGCTGGCACCAGTGGGATCAACAGTTGATCTGCCACCTGTCTTCAGGAGAAAGAGAGATAAGGAAGACAATGGAGCAGCATTTGGAAATGTTAATGAAGAGACGGGAGAGTTTAACGGAAGGAGACACGGTCTGAGAGCTGTCAAGATCGGCTCCCTTTTTGAACTCTGAACTGTTTGAAGTGAGATGGACAGGCGATACCCCAGCAGGGGGATAAAAAGGGACAGGTTCGCTAAGGCGACACACGACACAACGAGGTAACGAGACCCTGGAAGCGGTGCGCCTCCCACAAGTCGGTGGGAGTTTTGTAGAGCCATAGATGCATAGGGGGGAAAGGTACGATCGGCGGGAACCTGGTGTGTGTCCGCCCTTGCCTGGGTGCCAGGTTCACTGTAGAGGAACGATCGTATCTGAAACGGAGGGGTCACAGTCGGTGACCACAGAAGACATTACAAAGGGCTCGCCCGAAAGCTGACTGTGAGGAATATCGAAGGTCTGTTTGGAATCCGATTTGAATATTCATTGGCTTTCTCTCTCTCTCACCCACGGTGACGGCAATTACTGCGAACTGAACTAAACTGAACTCTGTCACTTTGAAACTGGTCATTTACCCCTAGACGACGACAGAGCTTGATTGATCCTGTTACCTTAATTCTGTGTACATGTGTGTTTATCATTGCTGAACTGTTGCATTTATTATCCTTTTGGTTAGAGTACTGTGTTGCTTATTTCTTTAATAAAACTTTCTTGGTTCCAGTAATCCAGACTCCAACTGAGTGATCCATTTCTGTTGGTTTGGCAACCCAGTTACGGCGTACGTAACAGAGTCAATTGTTAAGGATGAGGTGATGGAGTACTTGGTGACACAAGTCAAGATAGTACAAAATCGGCATAGTTTCCTTCAGGGAAAATCCTGCCTAATGAACCTGTTGGAATTCTTTGAGAAGATTACAAGTAGGATAGATAAAGGGGATGCTGTGGATGTTATATATTTGGACTTTCAGAAGGCCTTTGACAAGGTGCCACACATGAGGCTGCTTACCAATTTAAGAGCCCTTGGTATTACAGGGAAGTTACTAACATGGTTAGAGCATTAGCTGATTGGTAAGCGGCAGCAAAAGTGAATAAAAGGATCCTTTTCTGGTTAACTGCCAGTGACTAGTGGTATTCCACAGGGATCGGTGTTGGGACCCACTTCCTTTTATGCTATATATAAATGATTTAAATGATGGAATAGATGGCTTTGTTGCCAGGTTTGCAGATGATATGAAGACTGGTGGAGGAGCAGGTAGTGTTGAGTTTCAGGTAGGATGCAGAAGGACTTAGACAGATTAGGAGAATGGGCAAGAAAGTAGCAAATGAAATACAGTATTGGAAAATATATGGTCATGTACTTTGGTAATAGAAATAAACGCGTGGATTATTTTCAAAACTTGGAGAAAATACAGGAATCGGAGATGCAAAGGGACTTGGGAGTCCTTGTGCAGAACACCCTGAATGTTAACTTGCAGATTCAGTCAGTGGTGTGGAAGGCAAATGCCATGTTAGCATTCATTTCAAGAGGTCTAGAATACAAGAGCAAGGAAGTGATGCTGAGTCTATGTAAGGCAGTTGTGAGGCCTCACCTTGAGTATTGTGAACAGTTTTGGGCCCTTCATCTTAGAAAAGATGTACCGGCATTGGAGAGGGTCCAGAGGAGGTTCACAAGGGTGATTCCAAGAATGAAAGGTTTATCATATGAGGTACGTTTGTTGGCTCTGGGTCTTTACTCGCTGGAATTCAGAAGGATGAGCGAGGATCTCGTTGAAACTTTTTGAATGTTAAAAGGCCTAGACAGAGTAGATGTAGTAAGGATGTTTTCCATAGTGGGAGAGTCTAGGACAAGAGGACACAGCCTCAGGATAGAAGGGCGCCCTTTCAACACAGAGATGCAGAGAGATTTCTTTCACCAAAAGGTGGTGAATTTGTGGAATTTGTTGCCACATGCAGCTGTGGAGGTCAGGTCACTGGGTGTATTTTAGGCAGAGATTGATAGGGTCTTGATTGGACATGGCATCAAAGGTTACAGGGAGAAGGTTGGGAACTGGGATTGAAGAGGAGATAGAAAAAAGGATCAGCCATTATTGAATGGTGGAGAAGACTTGATGGGCCAGATGGCATAATTCTGCTCCTATATCTTATGGTCTTATAAATACCTAGACCTCCTATCTGTTCTGGGACCCCTACTCTTCGTGAGTTTTATAAATGACCTGGATGAGGAAGTAGAGGGATGGGTTAGTAAATCTGCTGATGTCACAATGGTTGAGGATATTGTGGATAGTGTGGAGGGCTGTCAGAAGTTACAGCAGGACATTAATAGGATGCAAAACTGGGCTGAGAAGTGGCAAGTGGAGTTCAGCCTCGATAAGTGTGAGGTTGTTCATTTTGGTAGGTCAAATATGGGGGCAGAATATAGTATTAATGGTTAGATTCTTGGCAGTGTGGAGGATCAGAGGGATCTTGGGGTCTGAGTCCATAGGACACTCTAAGTTGCTGCACAGGTTGACTCTGTGTTAAGAAGGCATACGGTGCATTGGCCTTCATCAACCATGGGATTGAGCTTAGGAGCCGAGAGGTAATGTTGCAGCTATATAGGACCCTGGTCAGACCCCACTTGGAGTACTGTGCTCAGTTCTGGTTGCCACACTACCGGAAGGATGTGGAAACCATAGAAAGGGTGCAGAGGAGATTTACAAGGATGTTGCCTGGATTGGGGAGCATGCCGTATGAGAATAGGTTGAGTGAACTCAGCCTTTTCTCCTTGGAGCGACAGATGAGGAGAGGTGACCTGATAGAGGTGTACAAGATGATGAGAAACATTGATCATGTGGATAGCCAGAGGCTTATTCCCAGGGCTGAAATTGTTGCCACAAGAGAACACAGGTTTAAGGTGCTGGGGAGTAGGTACAACAGAGATGTCAGGGGTAAGTTTTTTCACGCTGAGTGCTGAGTGCGTGGAATGGGATTCCAGCGATGGTGGTGGAGGTGGATACGATAGGGGCTTTTAAGAGACTCCTGGATAGGTACATGGAGCTTAGATAAATAGAGGGCTATGGGTAACCCTAGGTAGTTTCTAAGGGAAGGACATGTTCGGCACAGCTGTGTGGGCTGAAGGGCCTGGTTTGTGCTGTAGGTTTTCTATGTTTCTATAACTCTTCTGGCTAGTGAGTTTGGAACTCTAGGGCAGGGCTTTCTGGCCTGAGGATAATAGACACCTTGCTTAAGGGGTATTAGTCCATGGCATAAAAAAGTTTGGGAACCTCTGCTCTATGGTAACAGAACTTGTTTATTTTCTGGAGTTGGCAACTAGAATATGCTAGCTGTTAATGGAAATATATACCTGTAGATAGAATCAAGAATACAAAGTGTATCATACCTACTTCTAGGTTTTCGTCGCTCTTCAAACCCATCGTGCCAATGGAACTTCAGAATTATATCTGGATAATATTTATATCCTTACAACAGGAAAGAAAGCCATTCATCCCATCGAGTCTGTTCCTGCTCTCAGAGTAATCCCATCTATCCCACTCCTCTACTTATTTCTCTGTAATCTATTCTCTCTCCCTTGCTCATCATCTTCACTCTGATTCTCCCATCACCCGTCCATACCACTGGTAACTTTACAGTAGCTAATGAAACTCTCACCAACACATCTTTGCATGGAGCAAAGAAACCACAGCACCCAGGGGAAACACAGAAATCCCACAAAGGCAGTACTGCAGGTTCAAACAGAGGCAGAATGTGACCTGCTATTTTGTCAGGCACCATAGCAGCATTTTGAATGAGAACGGAAGTGGCTCACCGGGAATCTCAGCTCTCTCCTAACTTGCAGTTAACCACAAGTGTGCTGCAGTCTGTGAGTTGCTCTGCAATGAATCAAAGGCAGTGTCAGAGGGGTGGAAACCCAACACTTTTCCTTTTTTTACTGTGGAGTGACCATTTTGTGGCAGAGCAGACAGAACAATGAGGACCAGTGTCTTTGGTTCACTGTATCTGGGATTTTGCAATCTTAGCATCCTTTTGGTAAATCTAATACCAAATTAATTGATAAATGTGTCATTACAGCTTCAATCTGAAAAACTAATTGGGCTATTAAAGTGCTGAAATAGAACAGGTATGCTAATATTGAACACTAAAATATCACTGTTTAACAGAGATTTTATAGGTTTTGTTAATATACATACTTGAGTCATGAATGTTCAACTAAATGTCGTCTGAGAAATACTACTACAGCCATTCCACTTGTGTTGTCTTGGTTTCCAGTTAGTTACATAAAAACTTGTTGAAACCACAGTGCATTGTAGGAACTTGCCCAGTAATGAGTTATTCCATCCGTTGGACACTATATTTCACATTTGATTCAATTGCTTTAAGCATCGAAATTTGGCAGCTTTGGACTTCTGGTGCATTCAGTGGAAACCCCTTCAGAAAACCTAAACACCACGCACTCAAAAAAAGAGGCTTTTCTCCTCTGGGTTGTTTATCTTGTAGGGCCATGGTTTAGATTTTTCTATAATTACCACCACTAATGTTATAGTTTAATAAACATTGATTAGGTTTGCATCACTTCATCCACTTAGTGTACTTGGAGAAACAAAAAGATGCTTTTGTGAGGACCAGGAATCTTTCAATCTAACTCAAACTATTTAAGGGAAGTGTTATACAGTTCACTTTCGCACCAATCTAAAGCTGTCTTGATGACAAAAAAAAGCTGCAGTTCCACTAAAGTACATACTGGATCAAAATATCTCCATGTCTACAATATCCTGATTCTGCAATGTTATTGTTGGGGAAATTTCTAGGTCAGTGAGTGTAAACAGCTACAAATAAATGGTAGTCATTAACAACTCTAGTCAGACAGTTGTGGAAAATTTTGCTAAAAGAGGGCCAAAAGGAAGTGGTTGAGACAAATGGCAACATTTATTGAGGCTATGCAGCATTAGCATTGAAAAGGGCGTGGGGGTGGGTAGGTGGGGGCCTGCTGATTGTGAGATGGAGTATGGAGAGTATGTGCTATTTGGGCAATAGAACCTACGATTGTACTGTGAACTATCTATAAAATGGGAGTGTACTTAGCAGGCCCTTTCATTATTTGCAATGGATTCATCTTAAGGAAAGATTCCTTTAACAGTTTGAAATTCAAGACCTTTTGTTTCATGTTTATCAACGTGGTTACAAATGCAGGGTCCCAACCCCTAGAGTTTCAAACAATGATGTGAAGAAACCTTGCACATATTCAGTGTATTCAGTTCTGGTTTCTGCTATTCATGTTTGTGCAATGTTTTTGGGTGACTTCTTTCCGTGTTCATCGCCTAGATAGAATCTAATGCCTCTGTGGAATCCAAAACAGGCAATTATGATATGTTCGCTCATATGAAAAGCAAACTGTCATTGAAATATTTACAATAGCTCAGAAACCAAGAATAGTTGTCAAAAAGGTGGCAATCTGAGAATACAAAATTGAAAGGAATTTAGAGATCCATAAAATATCTAAGTACGTAAGGAATTTGTTAACCGCAAAGTAATATTTAAACACCCATGGATTTTGAAGCAATATAAAGGGTTAAAACAGAGTAAGGTGCAGAATGGCATGCCAGCGAGTGCCTCGCCTTTGAAAGGGTCATATACCCTTTTAATTTCTTCATATTATTGGTGACATACAATTTTCTAGGTCTAATTAGGCCCAGGGTTTTAAAATGACTAATAACACTGTGGCAATTGCAAGACCCAAGACCAAATCATGGGAACAAAGTTACTGTTATTTTTCTATTAGGAAAGCATTAAATAATCCCTAAACACAAGAGATTCCACAGATGCAGGAAATCTAGAGCAACAAACAGAAAATGCTGAGTATCTCAGCAGATCAGGCAGCGCCTACGGAGGAGAATAAGCGGCCAGTGTTTTGGGCTGCGATCCTTCTTCAGAACTTGAAAGGAAGACGGAAGAAGCCAGAATAAGAAAGTGGGGTGAAGGAAAGGAGGAGGTAAGTGGTTGGGGGGACAGGGGATGAAATGGAAATCTTGGAGGTGATTGGTGGAAGAGGCTGAAGAAGAAGGAATCTGATAGGAGAGGAGGGTGGACCATGTGAGAAAGGTAACGAGGGGGGACACCAGTGGGAGGTGATTAGCAGGTGAGGAGAAGAGAAGGGGTAAGAAGGGAGTCATAATTTGCCTTATAATTAATACTGCAGCAATAAATCACAGGAAAAATCTTCCTTAAATTGTGTATTCCTGAATATTTCTAATGAATCTATTTTCATCTTTACTGTTGATGGAGGAATTTGACCTGAGGGAAATGATTAAGGAAAAATCTAGAAAGAAATCATCAAATATGACTATTGGAGATGAATAGCTGACAAATTAGGAAAAATAACATGAAGTACCAAGGGAAATAGAATGAAAATAAACTTCAGAGCAGCAAAAGATTGAAAATGAAATACAGAATGGTAATAACTGTGAATAAGGCAAAAATAAGTCAAAGAAGCAGGAAATATGGTTAAAACAGGAATAAGGTTTAAAATTAAAGCTTGATTTTACAAATAAGTATTTTCAGCTTGTATTTCAGTCTAAACTTCAGGAATGCACATCACAAAATCCCAGGCTGTATGTCTATATTTTTCTAAAATCTCAGTAAGTGACCCCTTTGTATTCATTGTTTAAGCTATTTAACTCATTGCTGATGAAATGCCATTGTGAGCTCATTCTCAACTGAAAAAGTAAAACACAGTATGGGAAATTAATAAAAAGCTAATCCAGAAAGGATTGCTGAAAATGTTCTAGGCTGGAACAAATTTAAAGATAGCAATAAAATCTCATGAGTCGCCATTATTTTCTGTTGATTCAGAAAAAGAATAGGCCAACAAAATTAGGAGATTAAATTACTATCAGTGATCCAATATCCCTTCTTCAAACTATACCATTTTCTGTTCATTTTGTTCAAATTTAAACATTAGAGTTCTGAACTCCCATTCTTTTCACACCCTTTATATTGGGAAGCAATAAGTGCTTTCCCTGAGTTCCTTAAATTAACTGATCAGGTACAGACTCTTCTGTACTTGGATGGGAGAACATGTGAAAGAAGATGTGGCTGCAATCCTGCTAGCAAAACTAATAATTAAAATAATTAGACTAAAAGATCTGTTATATTGTGAAATGATAATTTTATACACCCAATGGCATCAAAAGAATTCCTTTCCTCAAAATGGTCTAAGTTTAACTCCTAAGTTGAATATGGTAAGATGGCACTGACGATACAGGGTGACGTTTTGCAGGCAGCTTACAAAACTACTACATATCCTACTAAATATATTAAATAAACTTCTTTCTAGACTAAAAATCACTGCAATCCACAGCCTGTAATTTTCTTCTGGTCAGTGTGCTTTTGAACCTTCTGAATGATCCAACATTTTTGTAGTTGTCTGAAGGATTTGGTGAAATGGACTCTTGAGAACGCAGGTACAGCCTAGCATGCTATTGCTAAGGCAGACTTTGGCTGGATTGAAGCAATGGAACCCAGCCCTGGGAGCGAGAAATGAACTGATATTTAGCAAATTTAAGCGCTAAGCCAGATTTAAAGATTAAGGCATTGAGGCCAAGGGCGGAGGACAAGTTGCGGGCTCCTGAACCAGCTTCACTTGCCTCAGTGCTAAACAGGCTTCTGCATCTATGGGCTGCAGCCATCGGGCTCCCCTCACTTGCCTCATTGCTGGCCCAGCTCCGTCACTGTGGAATCATTTTTGGCGACTCTGTGGTTCATGTTCTGTGCATAATTTGTTTACTTTTTTTAATTGTTTGAACAATTTGTTTTTATTTCATACATTGGATGTTTGTTGATGTTCGCTGTCTTGGGGGATTTTGTGTTCTAATGTGTTTATTTTCTGGCTCTCAGCAAGAAGATGAATCTCAAAGTTGGATATGGTATACATACTTTGATAATAAATTTACTTTACTTGATAATAAATTTACTTTACTTGATAATAAATTTATTTGGACCTCACTTCCAAAAAGTGCTGGCATTATAATACCTTACTCATTAAGAATTTATCTCACTGATTTTTTTTTGTAACAAAGGAATAACTTTCTTTCTTGCACCTACTGCCAAACATTGGGAAAAAAACTTCAGAGATTTATTTAATTTGATACAAAACTGAAGGCATTGTAATTTGTGTATCAGAAGGGGCACCGTCAACCAGAGTAAAACTGAAGATTAAAGATTATCTTTTATTGTCACATCATAACATACAGTGAAAAGCGTAGCTTGTTGTCAATGGAAAACAGAGTCCTACCTGTGCTGGGGGAAGTGTAGCCATGTCTGGTCTAACAGAGCATGCCCACAATTTACTAACCCTAATTCTTACACCTTTGGAATGTGGGAGGAAACTGGAGCATGTGGAGGAGCCCCAGATGGCCACAGGGAGAATGTACAAAGTCCTTAAAGGCAGAGGTGGGAATTGAACCTCAATCTTAACCAGGAGTCTAACTGGAGGGAAGTCGTATTCTACTCACTTGTGAAAGTTTGAATGAATTTTGTATGAACTAGTTTTAAATGAAATTAGAACATTAGAAAACAAAAGGTTTTTGACAAGAATAGGTCATTTGGCCCAAAGAAACTTGCCAGATTCCCATGTACAGTGGGTTGAAATAACTATCGAGTTTAGATTTAGAAGTCTCTAAGGTATTACTCTTTAAGTACACCACTAGTTAGTTTGTTCCATTTGTCTACAACTCACTGTGTAAAGAAATGCTTCCTGATGTTAGTCTGAAGCCCTTTAACCAGTCTCCACCTATGGCCCTGTGTCCCCATTGATGAATTAATTTTGAAATACCAGCTGGCATCCACCTTACTTGTACCATTAATGATTTTGAGCACATCTATCCTGTCTCCTCTCATTCTACATCCACTAAGGTTAAAAAGGTTTAATTCTTTCAATCTTCCTGCAGACCTAGAATGAGTCTCATCACCCTTCTCTGAACTCTCTCTAATGCCTTCACATCCCTCACAAAATATGGAGACCAAATCTGTACACAGTACTCAAAGTATAGCCTTACATGTGCATTATACAGCCTTAGGAGAATGTCTCTAGACCTGAACTCCACTGAGCACATGATATAGCCCAACAATCTATTAGCCTTCCTAATTTCTTCTGTGCGTTGTCTAGATATTGATAGTGATGGGTCTACCAGGATGCCCAAATCCTTCTCACACACTGCACTTTCCAACTCAAGACACCCCCATTGCATATTTATATTTAATATTTCTACTTCCTATATGTAATATTTTACACTTATTTACATTAAATTTCATTTGCCATTTATCTGCCCAAATCTGGATTTTGTTTAGATCAAACTGTATTGATTCTGCTGCCTGAATGTTATCAGCCCATCCCCCAAATTTACTAGTTTATTTGTTATGTGCTTATCCAACTCATTAATGTAAATTAAAAACAGCAACAGCCCCAAAACTGAATCCTGAGGAACCCTACTTTTAAATTCTTCTAGGTGTGAAAATGAATACTTGTAAACTTCCAAGCGGACAATATTTGGATAAAACCAAAATGGTGGGTGTTGGCCTTTGCAAATTATCTGCATGCTGGAAACGGAACAGTAGGCTGTGAAAGCATTACCTGAGGTAGAGCCAAGAAGCCAAGGCACTGGTATCTGAGATCTCAGCAAACTGAGTTGGATCCTGACCTCTAGTGCTATCTGTGTGCAAGTATGTTTTCTCTCACTTTCCGGCTCTCTGCCTTTCTTCCTCATCCCAAAGATGTATTAGTGTGTTAATCACCTACTGTAAATTATTCCTTTGTGTAGGAAATTGACAAAGGAATCAAAGAAGAGACTTAATGGGCACATGAGAGGGAATCTCAATAATAGAAGAATATGTTATAGAGGTAAAGGGAAATAAGGAGCATGTCATTGGGACAGATGGGACTCCTCTGCTGGAGCCAGCATGGATCTGATGGGCTGATTGGCCTCCTCTGTGCTGTAGCATGGATCAATATAGAAATAAATCATTCTGCTCACCATGTCTGTGCCAAAAGTGAGTAGGAAAGTGATGGGAAAACTGCAACCTTGGAAAGGAGCTGGACAGTATTTGTCTGTGAAAATTTGGGGAGCTCCAACCAATGTTTAGGATAAACAAAACAGGAAGAAAATCTATATTTGTTTAATATTTCCAGTTATTTAGGCATTTCAGTGGCTGGCATAGTGGAGCAGTTGGGTTCTCCTGTGACTGACTCCCCCAGTACTGCAGTCTCCTTCCACGGGTTAGGTTAATTGGCACTGTAAAATATCACTAGTGTGTAGTTTTGCATGGTAAAACCTGGACAGTGCTGATAGGGAAAATGACATTGAATTAGTTTAGGATTAGCATAAATGGGTGCTGGTTGGTTGCTGTGGATTCAGTGAGCCAAGGAGCTTGTTTCCGAAGGCTATGGCTCTATGAGAACATTATAAAACAAGATTTGTCACTGAGTCACATAAAGAGATCAGGACAATAGCCTGAAATTTCTGTAGAAAGGACCAATTTTCTGAGAGAAATTGTGGAAGTTTAGGAAATGTGACCTGGAAAGTGTTGCACAGTTTCCGTAAATGGCAACTTTCCCTGTGTCCTGCCTAAGGTCTTACATTTTTTCATTGGGTTCTCCTGAGACAACATGGTCTTACTTCCCAGAGCTGGATTAGGAGATCTGTAATAAATTACTTGTATTGTATTGCACTATGAGTGATCCTTCAATTACATACCCTCCTCTGCCCCCCAGCAACCACCCCCCCCGCCACCTCCCACAGTCTCTTACCCTTGCTTTAAACATAGAATAGTACAGGCCCTTCGGCCCACAATGTTGTGCCAACCCTCAAACTCTGCCTCCCATAAAACCCCCACCTTAGATTCCTCCATATACCTGTCTAGTAGTCTCTTAAACTTCACTAGTGGATCTGCCTCCACCACTGACTCAGGCAGTGCATTCCACGCACCAACCACTCTCTGAGTAAAAAACCTTCCTCTAATATCCCCCTTGAACTTCCCACCCCTTACCTTAAAGCCATGTCCTCTTGTATTGAGCAGTGGGGAAGAGGTGCTGGCTATCCACTCTATCTATTCCTCTTATTATCTTGTACACCTCTATCATGTCTCCTCTCATCCTCCTTCTCTCCAAAGAGTAAAGCCCTAGCTCCCTTAATCTCCGATCATAATGCATACTTTCTAAACCAGGCAGCATCCTGGTAAATCTCCTCTGTACCCTTTCCAATGCTTCCACATCCTTCCTATAGTGAGGTGACCAGAAATGGACACAGTACTCCAAGTGTGGCCTAACCAGAGTTTTATAGAGCTGCATCATTACATCGCAACTCTTAAACTCTATCCCTCGACTTATGAAAGCTAACACACCATAAGCTTTCTTAACTACCCTATCCACCTGTGAGGCAACTTTCAGGGATCTGTGGACATGTACCCCGAGATCCCTCTGCTCCTCCACACTACCAAGTATCCTGCCATTTACTTTGTACTCTGCCTTGGAGTTTGTCCTTCCAAAGTGTACCACCTCACACTTCTCCGGGTTGAAATCCATCTGCCACTTCTCAGCCCACTCTGCATCCTATCAATGTCTCTCTGCAATCTTTGACAATCCTCTACACTATCTACAACACCACCAACCTTTGTGTCGTCTGCAAACTTGCCAACCCACCCTTCTACCCGAACATCCAGGTTGTTAATAAAAATCACGAAAAGTAGAGGTCCCAGAACAGATCCTTGTGGGACACCACTAGTCACAATCCTCTAATCTGAATGTACTCCCTCCACCACCACACTCTGCCTTCTGCAGGCAAGCCAATTCTGAATCCACCTGGCCAAACTTCCCTGGATCCCATGCCTTCTAACTTTCTGAATAAGCCTACCGTGTGGAACCTTGTCAAATGCCTTACTAAAATCCATATAGATCACATCGACTGCACTACCCTCATCTATATGCCTGGTCACCTCCTCAAGGAAATTTATCAGGCTTGTTAGACACAATCTGCCCTTCACAAAGCCATGCTGACTGTCCCTGATCAGACCATGATTCTCTAAATGCCTATAGATCCTAGCTCTAAGAATCATTTCCAACAGCTTTCCCACCACAGACGTAAGGCTTACTGGTCTATAATTACCCGGACTATCCCTATTACCTTTTTTGAACAAGGAAACAACATTCGCCTCCCTCCAATCCTCCAGTACCATTCCCGTGGACAACGAGGACATAAAGATCCTAGCCAGAGGCTCAGCAATCTCTTCTCTCACCTCATGGAGCAGCCTGGGGAATATTCCGTCAGGCCCCGGGGACTTATCTGTCCTAATGTATTTTAACAACTCCAGCACCTCCTCTCCCTTAATATCAGCATGCTCCAGAACATCAACCTCACTCATATTGTCCTCACCATCATCAAGTTCCCTCTCATTGGTGAATACCGAAGAGAAGTATTCATTGAGGACCTCGCTCACTTAGAAACATAGAAACATAGAAAATAGGTGCAGGAGTAGGCCATTCGGCCCTTCAAGCCTGCACCGCCATTTATTATGATCATGGCTGATCATCCAACTCAGAACCCTGCACCAGCCTTCCCTCCATACCCCCTGATCCCCGTAGCCACAAGGGCCATATCTAACTCCCTCTTAAATATAGCCAATGAACTGGCCTCAACTGTTTCCTGTGGCAGAGAATTCCACAGATTCACCACTCTCTGTGTGAAGAAGTTTTTCCTAATCTCGGTTCTAAAAGGCTTCCCCTTTATCCTCAAACTGTGCACTTCCACAGCCTCCAGGCACATCGTCCCACCTTTATCTCTAATCAGTTCTACCTTCACTCCTGTCATCCTTTTTTTCTTCACATAATTGAAGAATGCCTTGGGGTTTTCCTTTACCCTACTCGCCAAGGCCTTCTCATGCCCTCTTCTTGCTCTTCTCAGTCCCTTCTTAAGCTCCTTTCTTGCTTCCCTATATTCCTCAATAGACCCATCTGATCCTTACTTCCTAAACCTCATGTATGCTGCCTTCTTCCACGTGACTAGATTTTCCACCTCACTTGTCACCCATGGTTCTTTCACCCTACTATTCTTTATCTTCTTCACCGGGACGAATTTATCCCTTACATCCCGCAAGAGATCTCTAAACATCGACCACATGTCCATAGTACATTTCCCTGCAAAAACATCATCCCAATTCACACCCGCAAGTTCTAGCCTTATAGCCTCATAATTTGTCTTTCCCCAATTAAAAATTTTCCTGTCCTCATTGATTCTATCCTCTTCCATGATAATTATAAAGGCCAGGGAGCGGTGGTCACTGTCCCCCAGATGCTCACCCACTGAAAGATCTGTGACCTGACCCGGTTCATTACCTAGTACTAGATCTAATATGGCATTCCCCCTGGTCGGCCTGTCCACATACTGTGACAGGAATCCATCCTGGACACCCTTAACAAACTCTGCCCCATCTAAACCCTTGGAACTAATCAGGTGCCAATCAATATTAGGGAAGTTAAAGTCACCCATGATAACAACCCTGTTATTTTTGCACCTTTCCAAAATCTGCCTCCCAATCTGCTCCTCTGCTGCTACCAGGGGGCCTATAGAATACCCTCAGTAGAGTAACTGCTCCTTCCTGTTCCTGACTTCCACCCATATTGACTCAAAAGAGGATCCTGCTACATTACCCACCCTTTCTGTAGCTCTTAATAGTATCCCTGACCAGTAATGCCACCCCTCCTCCCCTTTTTCTACCCTCTCTATCCCTTTTAAAGCACTGAAACCCAGGAATATTGAGAATCCATTCCTGCCCTGGTGCCAGCCAAGTCTCTGTAATGGCCACTACATCATAATTCCATGTATGTATCCAAGCTCTCAGTTCATCACCTTTGTTCCTGATGCTTCTTGCATTGAGGTACACACATTTCAGCCCTTCTACCTTACTGTCTTCACACCATTCATTCTGCTTCTCTTTCCTCAAAGCCTTTCCGTATGTTAGATCTGGCTTTACTCCGTGCACTTCTTTCACTGCTCTATCGCTCTGGGTCCCATCCCCCTCGCAAATTAGTTTAAACCCTCCTGAACCATGCCAGCGAACCTACCTGCAAGGATATTGCTCCCCCTCGAGTTCAGGTGCAACCCATCCAATCTGTACAGGTCCCACCTTCCCCAGAAGAGATCCCAATGATCTAAAAATCTAAAACTCTGCTCCCTGCACCAATTCCTCAGCCACGCATTCAACTGCCATCTCCTCCAATTCTTACCATTTCTGTCACGTAGCACTGGCAGCAATCCTGAGAACGTCACCCTTGAGGTCCTGTTCTTCAGCTTTCTGCCTAATTCCCGACACTCACACTTCAGGACCTCATCCCTCTTCCTGCCTATGTCGTTGGTCCCAACATGTATCACGACTTCTGGTTGCTTTCCCTCTCGTACCAGTATGTCATGCACCCGGTCAGAGACATCCCGGACCCTGGCACCCGGGAGGCAACAAACCATGCGGGTGTCCTTCTCACGTCCACAAAATCTCCTGTCTGCTCCCCTGACTATAGAGTCTCCAATGACGACAGCTCTCCTCTTCTCCGTCCCACGCTTCTGCACCACCGGGTCAGACTCAGTGCTGGAGGCCCTGCTACCGTGGCTCACACCTGGTCGGTCATCCCCGCCAACAGTATCCAGGATGGTAAACTTATTATTTAGGGGAATGGCTACAGGGGTGCTCTGCACTACCTGTCTGCTCACCTTCACTTTCCCCCCCTCTGACTGTCACTCAACGACCTGCATCCGACAGCCTAGGTGTGACTACCTCCCTGTAGTTCTCATCTCTGACTGCCTCATTCTCCCTTATGAGTCAAAGGTCATCCAGCTGCTGCTCCAGATTCCTTACACAGTCTCCCAGATCGCCCAGCCGTACGCACTTCTGGCAGATGTGACTCTGCAGGAGAGGGGAGTTCCCCCAAGAGTGCCACATCTCATATGAGAGGCACATCACCATCTCAGGAGACATTGTAAAAACTAACTGGGAACAAGCTCGTCCTCCGCCTCTTCTCGTCGAAGCCTCTCGAGTCAAAGCCTCAAAGCTCCACTCCTTCACTGGCCCACACACTCACTGGCTGCTTTCCACTGGCCGCTTCGCTTGAGCTATCCCTCTATTTATCTGTTTGAGCTTTTCAAAATGCTTGGTCACCTGACCTTGATTGCCCAATCAGCTGCTTTCTGCTGAGTCTGAGCTATTCAAATCTTGATTGTCTAATCAACGGCTTTCTGCTGATCTATTCAAATCTTGATTGACTTGATTGCACAGACCAACTGCCAAAACTGCCAGAATCTCTTGAGTCAAAGCTTCAAAGCTCCACTCCTTCACTGGCAACAGCAAACTCACTTCCCAACTAATGTTTCCTTGCTGTTCCCTTCTAACTCACTAGTCTTTCGGAAAATCTGGTCCAAGAATCAACTGCTGGTTCAACCATATCTGCACTCTATCTTTGTTGGTTCTCATGACCACATCTGACCTAATGGGGCCCATAATTTCCCACTGCTCTGGCATGCATCTGTTAATATCCCTAATTTCCACTATGATTAGACTCAACACGTGTTCCCACAGGCTGTGTCCTCAACCCCTTACTCTACTCCCTGTGCTCTCATGACTGTGTGGGCAGATTCTGCTCTAACTGTTTGTAAATGATACCACCATAGTCGGCCATGTCTCAAATAATGAAGAGACAGAGGACACAAAGGAGATAGAAAGCCTAATGACATGATGTCATGATAACAAACTTATCCTTCGGTGTCAGCAAAACTAAGAAGCTGCTTATTGACTTCAGGTGGGGGGTGAGGTCCATGTCCTCCTGTTTACATCAACAGTTTTGAGGTTGAAACCTTCAAGTAACGAGGAGCTTGCATCACTGACGACCCATCCTCGTCCAACCATGTTGATGCTATGGACAAGAAAGCCCTCAAGCGCCTCTACTTCTTGAGGAGACTAAAGAAATTAAGAGTGTCCCCCTTGACATCACCAATTGTTATTGATGCATCATAAAAACTTCCTATCCACAGATATCACAGTTTGGTATGGGAACTGCTCTAACTATGACTTGTAATAAACTGCAGAGTTGTAAACACATATCAACAGATGATTGAAACTAGCCTTCCCTCCAAAGACTCGGTGTACCGTTCTCACTGCCTCAGTAAAGCGGACAGCAAAGTCAAAGTCCCCACACACTCTGAACATTCTGTCTTGTTCCCCTTCCAATGGGCAAAAGACACAAAAACCTGAAAACATGAACCACCAGGCTCAAGGATAGCTTCTATCCCACTGTTATAAGACTACTAAAATATTCTCAAGTACAATAAGATTGGCTCTTGACTTTACAATCTACCTTAATGACCTTATTGTCCACCTGTACTGCACTTTATTCTGCACTCTGTTTTACCTCAGTGCATTGTTATAATGACCTGATCCGTATGAATGGGACCTAAGGCAACTTGGTATATCTGACTATAATAAACTAGTTTTCCAAATTAACCACGAACAACACAACTTGAGGGAGTTTAAGGAATTGGAATTTTTACCTTCACACCTGCCATCTATTAGATTAGATTATGAGAACACTCAGTCCTCGTTTATTGTCATTTAGAAATGCATACATGCATTAAGAAATGATACAATGTTCCTCCAGAGTGATATCACAGAAAAATAGGACAAACCAAAGACTAACACTGACAGAACCACATAATTATAAGATATAGTTGCAGCAGTGTAAAACAATACCATAATTTGATAAAGAACAGACCATGGGCACGGTAAAAAAAAACTCTCAAGTCCCGATCGACTCCCGAGTCCCCGATAGCAGGCGGCAAAAGGGAGAAACTCAATTAGAAAACTCAATTCAGTCCCTGTTTAGCTACTTGCATTGTACAGTTTAAGGCACAAACCTAGGACAATATTATATCGAACTATAGTACAAATTCAAAGAATAGCACACACAGGCCGAGTACAAGCAATGATTGTACCATGTCAAAATGAGGCCATTTGGCTCATTGGGCCTCTTCGAGCTTTCAATTGTGGCTGATTTATTTTCCCTCTTAATATCATTCTCCTGCCTTCTTCCCATAACCTTTGCTGCCCTTACTAATTTTAAGTGCCTATCAGCCTCTGCTTTAAATATACCCGACGACTTGACGTCTACGGCCACCTGTGGCAATGAATTCCACAGATTCAACACTCCTCTTACTAAAGAAATTCCTTTTCAATTCTGTTTGAAAGGGACATTCCTCTATTTCTGAGGCTGTACCCAATGGTCTTAGACTCTCCCACTATTAAAAACATCGTTTGCACATCCACTCTATCGAGGCCTTTCAACAGGTGGTGGGTTTCAATGAGATCCCACTCATTCCACTAAACTCCAGCAAGTACAGGCCAAAAGCCATCAAACATTCTTCAGAAGGCACAGGATATATACATCCCAAAGAGGAAAAGTATTCTAAAGGCAAGATGACACAACCATAGCGAGAAGCCAAAGCCAACATTAATGCCAATGAGAGGGCATATAATAGAGCAAAAATTAGCAGAAAGTTAGAAAATTGGGAAGCTTTTAAAAACCCCCAGAAAGAAAAGATGGAATACGAAGGTACTCTAGCCCATAATATTAAAGAGGATACCAAAAGTTTCTTTTGATATATAAAGAGTAAATGAGAAGTGAGAGTACATATCAGACTGCTGGAGAGGTAATTATAGGAACAGGGACGGGGAAATGATGGACGAACTGAATAAGAATATTGGGCTTCACTGCAGAAGAAACTAGTAGTATGCCAGAAGTTCAAGAGTGTCAGTGGGCAGAAGTGTGTGAAGTTGCCATTACTAGGGAGAAGGTACTTAGGAATCTGCAAGGTCTAAAGGTAGATAAGTCACTTGGACCAGATGGACTAGATTTCTGAAAGAGGTAGCTGAACAGATTGTTAAGGCATTAGTAATGATCTTTCAAGAATCAATGGATTCTGGCATGATTCTGGAGGAATAGAAAATTGTAAATGTCACACCACTATTCAAGAAGGGAGAGAGACAGAAGAAAAGAATTTATAGGCCATTTCGTCTCACCTAGGTGGTTGGGAAGATACTGGAGTCGATTGCTAAGAATGTGGATTCGGGCTACTTAGAGGCATATGATAAATAGGCTGTAGTTGTGCTATCATGTGAATTTTAGTTCTCAGTGTGCAATGCGGGCCGTGCACCCGGAAGCGGAAATGAGCTTATCACATGTGCTGGCACTGGAGCAAAAGTTGTTGCTATAAATAGTTAAACATGAGGAAATCTGCAGATGCTGGAAATTCTTTCTTTCTTTTTAAATCTTTTTATTAATTTTTCAAAATTATAAACTCAATAACAAAGTTAGTACAAAGAGATTGGAATAATATTCATCAGCATATATAAAATGAATTTTAAGTAATATAGATATAAAAGACTTCCAAACTCACCATGAAAATAATCATTAAAAAAAGAAATAAAAAGAAAAAAAATATATATAAACTAAAAAACCTCAAAAGAAAAAAAGAAAAAAAAACAAAAAAAATCAAAACAGGGCTAGACCAACAGCTTGTATCAGACACGTTCAATAATGTCGTTAACTCCGCTCCTCTCACCATATAACTTAAGTTCAGAAAAAAGATTCAGGAAGGTCAGGTTACATCATATGAAAATGTTGCATAAAAGGTTTCCAAGTTTCTTCAAATTTAATCGAAGGGTCAAAAATATCACCTCTAATTTTTTCTAAATTTAAACTTAATATGGTTTGAGAAAACCATTGGAATGTAGGTTGCAGGATTAGTTTCCTTCCAGTTCAACAAAATAGATCTTCTTGCCATTAAAGTAACAAAAGCTATCATTTGACAGGCTGAAGAAGACAAAGATCTATGTTCTACCATTGGCAATCCAAAGATTGCCGTAATAGGATGGGGTTTTAAATCAAAGCGTAGAACTGTTGAAATAATATCAAAAATGTCTTTCCAATAGTTTTCCAAAAGAGGACAGGACTAAAACATATGAGTTAAAGAAGTGGAAATTCAAGCAACACACACAAAATGCTGGTGGAACGCAGCAGGACAGACAGCGTCCATAGGAAGAAGCACAGTCGATGTTTCGGGCCGAGACCCTTCGTCAGGACCAAGTGTCTGGCCTGCTGTGTTCCACCGGCATTTTGTGTGTCTTGCTATAAATAGTTTTAGTATTTTTGCCCATGCTATTTGTCTTTACAAAGAGCAAATATAATAGTCATCATGGTTTTCTTCAAGAAAAATCTTCCCTGACAAATCTGTTGGAATTCTTTGAAGAAATAACAAGCAGGGTAGACAAAGCAGAATCAGTAGATGTTGTGTACTTGGATTTTCAGAAGGCCTTTGACAAGGTGCCACAAATGAGGCTGCTCAATAAGTTTAAAGCCCATGATGTTACAGGAAAGATACTAGCACGTATAGAGCATTGGCTGATTGGCAGGAGGCAAAGAGTGGATATAAAGGGAGCCTCTTCTGATTGGCTGCAGTGATTAGTGGTGTTCTACAGGGGTTTGTGCTGGGACCACTTCCTTTTACGTTATATATTAATGATTTGGATAGTGGAATTGATGGTTTTGTGCCAAAGTTTGCAGACAATATGAAGGTAAGTAGAGGGGCAGGTACTTTTGAGGAAGAAGAGAGGCTATAGAAGGAATTAGACAGATTAGGAGAATGGGCAAAGAGGTAGCAGATGGAATACAATGGTGGGAAATGTATGGTCATGCACTTTGGTAGAAGAACTGAAAGCACAGACTATTTTCTAAATGGAGACAAAATTCAAAAATCTGAGGAGCAAAGGGACTTGGGAGTCCTTATGTAGGTTTCCCTCAAGGTTAATTTGCAAGTTGAGCCTGTGGAAGGCAAATGTGATGTTAGCATTAATTTTGAGAGGACTAGAATCTAAAAGCAAGAATGTAATTTTGAGGCTTTATAAGGCACTGATGAGGCCTCGCTTTGAGCATTGTGAGCAATTTTGGGCCCCTTATCTAAGAAAGAGTGTGCTAACATTGGAGAGAGTTAAAAGGAGGTTCACGACAATTATTTCAGGGTTGAAAGGCTGATCATTTGATGGCTCTGGACGTTTGCTTATTGGAATTCAAAAGACTGAAGGGTGACCTTATTGAAACCTATAGAATACTGAAAAGCTACAATGGGATGGAGGTAGAGAGACTAATGAATGGATTTATTTCTTTTAGAGTAATGATAACCCACCCCCCACCTTAGCACTGCGTATTGATCTGTCGTCTGCGATGTGCATTGTTCTCCCTCTCTCCCTCTCTCTCTCTTGCACTGCAATGTAAATATACCAATTAAAGCCATCTCCTGCATGCATGCCTTTAGTTAATTGATATATTGTTGTGCACAGATGCAATAAGTTGGCAACAAATACAATCCTGAATGTCAGAGAATATCACCAACAACACCAACAGTTACAGGATGAAACAGGGAGAGTTAAACAGCAGGAGAAGGCCTTCACAGATGCTAACAAAGGAACGTGTGAGTAATGGTGAAAGAAGCGTTGAATTTAAAGTGAAAATAACGTGGCAATGGCTTCAGTCAGGAAAGTTGATGAACTTGATTGTGCTAATAAAGGGTAGAAGTCATATATTGTAACATAAACAATGTGTGAAGCACTTCTTAGCTTAATGGGCCCAAAAACGTACAGTCTCTTACCCAATTTAGTAACCCCTGCAAAGCCAGCAAGCAAGACGTTTGATGGAATTGTTACAATTTTACAAAATCACTTGAAACCCTAAACCACTAGTAATAACTGGGAGATTTAGATTTTACAAAAGGAACCAGTCAAAAGATGAAAGCATTTCTGAATACATTGCAGAACTGTGCAAACTTTCCCAGTACTGTGACTTTAGTGATGAACTTTCTAATGCTTTAAGGGACCGGCCTGTGTTTGGCATGTATGTTCAAGGCAGTCAAAAGAGGCTATTGTCCAAAAGAGACCTAACTTTAGAATGGACATTGACCATGGCAATATCATTGGAGTCTCCAGCAAAGAATGCAGCAGGACTACAGAAAAGGAGATTAGAAAGTGAAATGCACAAAATGTCCCTGAATGGTGCAAAAAGCCAAAAATCTTATTGATGTGGCAAATCCTCCCATGATGCAAATGGCTGTTGGTTCAAAGAAAAAGTCTGCAGAAAGTGTCACAGACAAGGTCACATAGAGAGAGTGTGCAAGACAAATGAACAGCACAACCGAGTAAAAAGCCTCAAACACAAAACAAAGCAAATGTGTAGAGTACTGAACGTGAAACAGACAATACAGAGTCTGACGAAGTTGAGTCGTCATGCCTAGAATTGCATAGTATTATTGAAGCAGATCGCAAAATCATATGGATCACAATAGATGTGTCTGATGTGAAACTGAAAATGGACTGGACACAGGTTCAGCATTGTCTATAATTTCAGAGGCTTTACAAAAGACTGTTTTCTAAGATGCCATTAGAGAAGACCTCAGTGATGCTAAAGACCTACACAGGTGAAAAAGGCAAACTGAAGGTAAATGTGACATATGGAGGCCAAACACAGCAGTTAGAGCTTGATGTTTTGAAAAGTGGAGAGCCAGCACTTTTCCGATGTAATGGTTGAGAAAAATCCAACTGGACTGGCACTCATTCAAAGCTCTCAGTGTAGCATCAGCAGGAAACTGCAGCGCAAATGGTAGTACTAACCAGACACTGTCACATTTGCTCAAAGCTAATCAGAAGTTGCTTGAGAAGGGATTAGATAAACGGATCGAAGACTAGGCCAAAAGCTGTTTGGGATGTCAAAAAGTTCAAAATGCATCCTTGCAGGCAGCATTACATCTGTGGGAGTGGTTGTCTTCACCACGGCAAAGAGTACGTATTGACTTTTCTGGGCCATTCATGGACTCCATGTTTCTGATTGCTGTGGATGCTCATTCCAAGTGACCGGAAATTATACCAATGAAGTCAACTGCCTCAGCAAAGACTGTCTCCACTCTGAGGACTATCTTCACCAGAAAAAGCTAACCAGAACAAATTGTGTGTAACAATGGAGCACAATACATGGCAGAAGATTTCCGACTGTTCATGAAGAAAAATGGCATCAGACATTTCAAGTCAGCTCCTTTCCACCCAGCAATGCATGAGTTAGCTGAGACATTTATCCAAACCTTCAAAAGGACCATTAAAGCGATGGACAAGGAGGATGTTTTCCTACAACACAAGGTGGACAACTTCCTTTTTGCGTATCAGAGCTCTGTTCATGCAATGACAAATCAAACACCTGCAATGCTGTTCATAAACAGGAATCTGAGATCTCGGGTAGATTGCCTGAAACCAGATCTTCAGAGGGAGGTACAGGATAAACAGTCCAGCCAGTTGCCAAGTGAAGCAGCAAGGATCTTAGAGATCGGACAGGAAGTCCTACCACGTGACTACTCAGAAGACATGGGGACACCTGGTAGGACAGCTACAAGAATTGGACCACAGAAGTACACAGTGGATGTTAGATGTAGACCAGATACTGGATGCTCAACCAAAGAACACATATGAGTCGACTGCATCTAACAAGATGGACACATTACAGTCATTAGACTTACTTCTCTGTGATGATGTCGCTGACAGCCACGTGGCATAGGAAACCGAGAACGTTGTCTTAGACAAAACACCTACCATACCTGATACCACTCCACAGGCCCGGAGGCGTAACAAGAATGTTACTGTTGACAAGATACCTGCGAAACCTGATGTCACTCCACAGGTCCAGAGGCACTACCCTGAAAGAAACAGAGTGCCACCCAAAAGACTGAAACTTTAGAATGGTGAAGTTTGATATGGGCTGTTAATGTGAAAGCATGTTTACTTGAAATATGGTTTTATGAAAAGGAAATTGAATGTTTTGTACATATACAGTTTTATATTGTATTTATCAAAAAGGGAAGGAGGTGTAGTGTTTGGATCTATTTTTTAGAGCAATGATTCCCCCCTCCCCCCATTTAATTGATACATAGTTGTGCACGGACTCAATAGTGAGAGTATTTCTAACGGTGGAGGAGTCTAAGACTGGAGAAAGCAGCCTCAAATTAGAGGGGCATCCTTTGAAAATGGAGATGAGGAGGAATTCTTTAGCCAGAGATAGGTGAATCTGTGGAATTCGTTGACATAGGCAGCAGTGGAGGTCAAGACACTGGGCATACTGAAAGCAGAGGTTGATAGATTATGAAAGGATATGGGGAGAAGGCAGAAGATTGGGGCAGAGTGGGAAAATGGACTAGCTGTGATGAAATGGCAGAGCAGACTTAATGGGCCAAATGGCCTAATTCTGCTTATGGTTTTATATAAGTCTTATGGTTTTATATAAGTTAACCAGCATGAATTAATTCACTATAAATCCACCATCAATGCACCAGATTATCCAAGTTACTCACTGTGAACTTTCAGTTTGACCTCTTGCTTTATCTTAAGTGTGTGCATATGCTTGTATATCCTCCCTTTATAATATACTTCAGCAAACGTGTGATAAAGTTTTATTTTGTATTATTTATTTGCATCTAGCAGTAGGACAAGCCCAGGCAAATAGGGAGTCAGGATGTTAGTCAATTGAAATCTGAATGATGTATGAGAAATACTGCCGATGGAATATTTAATCTTACAGCCTCCAGCAATTTTGGGCAATGTTTCATGGTAGTAGCTCACCACGTTCAAACAAATTTTCTTTATGTAAACAATGTATAGCTTTATTGTTTGTCAGCTGTAATTTCAAAGGTGTTGATGTACCATGTCTTATTTTCTTTATCAAAATCAGCAAAACAAGCCCAACCTGCACCCCAACGGGCTGAACTGGTTCAAACAACAGGAATTCTGCAGATGCTGGAAATTCAAGCAACACACATCGAAGTTGCTGGTGAACGCAGCAGGCCAAGCAGCATCTGTAGGAAGAGGTGCAGTCGACGTTTCAGGCCGAGACCCTTCGTCAGGACTAACTGAAGGAAGAGTGAGTAAGGGGTTTGAAAGTTGGAGGGGGAGGGGGAGATCCAAAATGATAGGAGAAGACAGGAGGGGGAGGGATAGAGCCAAGAGCTGGACAGGTGATAGGCAAAAGGGGATACGAGAGGATCATGGGACAGGAGGTCCGGGAAGAAAGACAGGGGGGGGGACCCAGAGGATGGGCAAGAGGTACATTCAGAGGGACAGCGGGAGAAAAAGGAGACTGAGAGAAAGAATGTGTGCATAAAATAAGTAACAGATGGGGTACGAGGGGGAGGTGGGGCCTTAGCGGAAGGTAGAGAAGTCGATGTTCATGCCATCAGGTTGGAGGCTACCCAGACGGAATATAAGGTGTTGTTCCTCCAACCTGAGTGTGGCTTCATCTCTACAGTAGAGGAGGCCGTGGATAGACATGTCAGAATGGGAATGGGATGTGGAATTAAAATGTGTGGCCACGAGGAGATCCTGCTTTCTCTGGCGGACAGAGCATAGATGTTCAGCAAAGCGGTCTCCCAGTCTGCGTCGGGTCTCGCCAATATATAAAAGGCCACATCGGGAGCACCGGATGCAGTATATCACCCCAGTCGACTCACAGGTGAAGTGTTGCCTCACCTGGAAGGACTGTTTGGGGCCCTGAATGGTGGTAAGGGAGGAAGTGTAAGGGCATGTGTAGCACTTGTTCCGCTTACACGGATAAGTGCCAGGAGGGAGATCAGTGGGGAGGGATGGGGGGGACGAATGGACAAGGGAGTTGTGTAGGGAGCGATCCCTGCGGAATGCAGAGAGAGGGGCTGAGGGAAAGATGTGCTTAGTGGTGGGATCCCGTTGAAGGTGGCGGAAGTTACGGAGAATAATATGTTGGACCCGGAGGCTCTTCCACCCCCACTGATGACCCCTTCTCCCGTCTTCAACCCTCCTCTTCTTCATGGACACCCTGTTCTGGCCTTCTGCCTGCTCTGGATTCCTCTTCCACCCCCACCGATGACCCCTTCTCCCGTCTTCAACCCTCTTCTTCTTCATGGACACCCCGCTCTGGTCTTCTGCCTGCTCTGAATCTCTTCCACCTCCACCGATGACCCCTTCTCCCATCTTCAACCCTCCTCTTCTTCATGGACACCCCGCTCTGGTCTTCTGCCTGCTCTGGATCTCTTCCACCCCCACCGATGACCCCTTCTCCTGTCTTCAACCCTCCTCTTCTTCATGGACACCCCGCTCTGGTCTTCTGCCTGCTCTGGATGGCAAGGACTCTTCCACCCCCACCGATGACCCCTTCTCCCATCTTCAACCCTCCTCTTCTTCATGGACACCCCGCTCTGGTCTTCTGCCTGCTCTGGATGGCAAGGACTCTTCCACTCCCACCGATGACCCCTTCTCCCGTCTTCAACCCTCCTCTTCTTCATGGACACCCCGCTCTGGTCTTCTGCCTGCTCTGGATCTCTTTATTGCTAACTGCCGACGGGACATCAATCGTCTCGACTTCACTGCACCTTGTCCCCATTCCAACCTCACTCCTTCGGAACGCTCTGCTCTCCACTCCCTCCACACGAATCCTAACCTTATTATTAAACCCGCCGATAAGGGGGGTGCTGTTGTAGTCTGGCGTACTGACCTCTACCTTGCCGAGGCACAGCGACCACTCGGGGATACCTCCTCTTATTTACCCCTCGATCATGACCCCACTAAGGAGCACCAGGCCATTGTCTCCCACACCATCACCGACTTTATCCGCTCAGGGGATCTCCCATCCACTGCTACCAACCTTATAGTTCCCACACCCCGCACTTCCCATTTCTACCTCCTACCCAAGATCCACAAACCTGCCTGTCCTGGCCGACCTATTGTCTCAGCTTGCTCCTGCCCCACCGAACTCATTTCTGCATACCTCGACACTGTTTTATCACCCCTTGTTCAATCCCTTCCGACCTATGTTCGTGACACTTCTCACGCTCTTAAACTTTTCGATGATTTTAAGTTCCCTGGCCCCCACCGCTTTATTTTCACCATGGATGTCCAGGCCTTATATACTTCCATCCCCCACCAGGAAGGTCTCAAAGCTCTACGCTTCTTTTTGGATTCCAGACCTAATCAGTTCCCCTCTACCACCACTCTGCTCCGTCTAGCGGAATTAGTCCTTACTCTTAATAATTTCTCCTTTGGCTCCTCCCACTTCCTCCAAACTAAAGGTATAGCTATGGGCACCTGTATGGGTCCTAGCTATGCCTGCCTTTTTGTTGGGTTTGTGGAACAATCTATGTTCCGTGCCTATTCTGGTATCTGTCCGCCACTTTTCCTTCGCTACATCGACGACTGCATTGGCGCTGCTTCCTGCACGCATGCAGAACTCGTTGACTTTATTAACTTTGCATCCAACTTTCACCCTGCCCTCAAGTTTACCTGGTCCATTTCCGACACCTCCCTCCCCTTTCTAGATCTTTCTGTCTCTGTCTCTGGAGACAGCTTATCCACTGATATCTACTATAAGCCTACTGACTCTCACAGCTATCTGGACTATTCCTCTTCTCACCCTGTCTCTTGCAAAAACGCCATCCCCTTCTCGCAATTCCTCCGTCTCCGCCGCATCTGCTCTCAGGATGAGGCTTTTCATTCTAGGACGAGGGAGATGTCTTCCTTTTTTAAAGAAAGGGGCTTCCCTTCCTCCACTATCAACTCTGCTCTTAAACGCATCTCCCCCATTTCACGTACATCTGCTCTCACTCCATCCTCCCACCACCCCACTAGGAATAGGGTTTCCCTGGTCCTCACCTACCACCCCACCAGCCTCCGGGTCCAACATATTATTCTCCATAACTGCCACCACCTCCAACGGGATCCCACCACTAAGCACATCTTTCCCTCCCCCCCTCTCTCTGCATTCCGCAGGGATCGCTCCCTACACAACTCCCTTGTCCATTCGTCCCCCCCATCCCTCCCCACTGATCTCCCTCCTGGCACTTATCCGTGTAAGTGGAACAAGTGCTACACATGCCCTTACGCTTCCTCCCTTACCACCATTCAGGGCCCCAAACGGTCCTTCCAGGTGAGGCAAAACTTCACCTGTGAGTCGACTGGGGTGATATACTGCGTCCGGTGCTCCCGATGTGGCCTTTTATATATTGGCGAGACCCGACGCAGACTGGGAGACCGCTTTGCTGAACATCTACGCTCTGTCCGCCAGAGAAAGCAGGATCTCCCAGTGGCCACACATTTTAATTCCACATCCCATTCCCATTCCGACATGTCTATCCACGGCCTCCTCTACTGTAAAGATGAAGCCACACTCAGGTTGGAGGAACAACACCTTATATTCCGTCTGGGTAGCCTCCAACCTGATGGCATGAACATCGACTTCTCTAACTTCCGCTAAGGCCCCACCTCCCCCTCGTACCCCATCTGTTACTTATTTTATGCACACATTCTTTCTCTCACTCTCCTTTTTCTCCCGCTGTCCCTCTGAATGTACCTCTTGCCCATCCTCTGGGTCCCCCCCCCGTCTTTCTTCCCGGACCTCCTGTCCCATGATCCTCTCGTATCCCCTTTTGCCTATCACCTGTCCAGCTCTCGGCTCTATCCCTCCCCCTCCTGTCTTCTCCTATCATTTTGCATCTCCCCCTCCCCCTCCAACTTTCAAATCCCTTACTCACTCTTCCTTCAGTTAGTCCTGACGAAGGGTCTCGGCCTGAAACGTCGACTGCGCCTCTTCCTATAGATGCTGCTTGGCCTGCTGCGTTCACCAGCAACTTTGATGTGAACTGGTTCAAAGCAGTTTTGCGACTTGTCACTGTTATGCTGCCAAGTACTTGAAAAGGAGTCATAAATGTTTATGTTTGCGGTACTGGGAAGCCATGTGGCCATGAATAACACACACAAGAGAGACAGGGAGGCGAGAAGCTAATGTGCTGCCATTTACTTTACTTGCAATTCATCTACCCAGAATGCCCTTTCACATTATGTTCATAAAGTAATTCACAAGGAAGCTAAATAGCAACCCATAAGGGTCAAAATATACATGAACACATAACATATCTCTTCCCCCCTTATTTTCAAAGTTTCTCCCTCTTCCCATACACAGAGCAGCTGCTGTACTTTTAACATTCAATTGAGTAATCATCAAATTCAACCACCAAAAAAACATTTTTTTTTAATTCGAGGACGAGTGTGTTCTGCCCCTATTCTCAGACATAACCTTGGGGGTTATTCTGCCCCATGTGCTGAGGGCTGATCACTGAAGTAGGGAAGTAGCTATTGTTCAGCAGAAAGAACTGGGTTAATGGTTACCTTGAAGTCTTCACAAACCCTTAACGACTCATCCCATTTTAGGACAGGATCCACTTGAATAACCTCTCACATTACCTTCATTACGTATCATACAGGGAAGGTCGACAGAAGCTTGTAAGTGTTCAAAACATACATGAATATATTATAGTAAACATATAGGACCATATCACAGCTTGACTGAAGTTCAGATGTGAATCAGCAGCGGAATCACACTCAGGCTAAAAATCATCAGCTTGTGTCGTGAAATTTGTTGTTATGTAGCTGCAAAACGTAATAGTAAAAATCTGTAAATTACTGTAAATTTTTTAAAATTAAATTAGTGCAAAATGAGAAACAAAAACAAATAGTGGGGTAGTGTCCATGGCTTCAATGTCCACTCTGGAATCTGGTGGCAGAGGAGAAGATGATGGAGCTGGGTTCACAACTTTCTGCAGCTTACTTCGATTCTGTGCAGTGGCTTCCGTACCAGGCAGTGATACAGCCAGTTAGAATGCTCTCCACGGTATATCTGTAGATATTTGTCAGTGCCTTTGGTATGTGTGCCCATGACCTACCCTTTCTGAAGTCCAAAATCAATTGTAAACTGGAGACAGAAGAGAATGCGGATGCTGGAATCTGGTGTAAAAGAAAAACAAACTGTTGGAGGGGCTCAGAGGGTTAGGCAGCATCTATGGTAGAAAATGGACAGCTGATGTTTCCAGTCAAAATCCGTTCAGAAGAAATTCTGAAAGATTAAAGATTAAAGATTAGCTTTGTTTGTCATATGTTCTTCAAAATAATGAAAAATACAGTCAAGTGCATCGTTTGCGCCAATGACCAACACAGTCCAAGGATGTGGTGTGAGCAGCCCGCAATTAATGGCATGCACACAATTTACTCACCTTTACTAATACTATGGAATGCCAGAGGTAACCCATACGGTCATGGGGAGAACATGCAAATTCATTACAGACAACGACAGGAATTGAATCCTGTTTGCAGGCACTGTTAAGTGTTCCACTAGCCACAATGCTACTATACAGACCACCATCACTGACTATCCACTTCCTCCACAGATGCTGCCTGATCCTCAGCGTACATCCAGCAGTCTGCTTTTGTTCCATTTGTCCCTAAAGGTCTCGGATCTGACCCTAGGGTGCTGGTCTCCTTGTTCAAGACCGCCCTGCAACTGGACCACATAGTTTTTAAAATGTTGTTTCCCTGAGAAAAATTGATTATCGCATCAAAATCAGTGCTTTATTCATAGAAACATAGAAAATAGGTGCAGGAGTAGGCCATTCGGCCCTTCGAGCCTGCACCGCCATTTATTATGATCATGGCTAATCATCCAACTCAGAACCCTGCACCAGCCTTCCCTCCATACCCCCTGATCCCCGTAGCCACAAGGGCCATATCTAACTCCCTCTGTGTAATATCCAGAGGATATTCATCTCCTCTGTGAATAAGACAGGATAATCTTTCATCTGCCAGTGCTCTCCAGTTCTAAACTTCATCTGGCCAGCTGCTCAGTTTAATTACTAGAATAATTCTTTAAATAGATTTCAGATATTCTATGAAGGTCCTGTTGCATTTGATAATGTATAAGTACTCTTTTTGCTATCAGTTATATATTACCTCTATGCATAATACATGGGAATGAATTTTCTGTATTTTCCATACATATTTCTGCATATTTTGAATGGCACAAAAAAAATCAATTAACTTCTCTTGAAGTAATCTAACGTGCTTTTAACATGAGGGATGATTTCACACCTGCATTCCTGGCACACAAGTTTGTTTCATTAGAATGCACGTCAGTCATTTGGCGAAGGAACTTAGAATATCTATGTATGCTGTCTGCCATTACAATTAAGGAAAAGTAAAAGCATGCAGACATGAATTATCACTGACTATCAACACAGTCAAGGATACTATGTACCTCAAGGATACAGTGCCTTGTAAAAGTATTCAGCCCCCAACCCTTTGTTCACATAAATAAGTATTACAACCAGGGATTTTGATCAATTTAACTGGGAATTTTTATTTGTGAATCATGTGCTCCTTTTTTTCCACAGTAGAACCCTAAAAATTGTAAAGCATGAAATATTAAATTTTCAAAAATTGAAATGTCAGCAGTTCCAAAGTATTCATCGTCTTTTGCTCAGGTTGAACTACTTCGAGCAGCCATTACAGTCAGTAGTCTTTTTGGATAAGTCTCTATTAGCTTTGCACATCATGATGGAGCTAGATTTGCAGATTGTTCCTTGCAAAATTGCTCAAGCTGTGCCAGGTTAGTTGAGGAGCAGCAGTGTACAGCAATAGTGAAGTCTTGCGAGAGATGTTCGATCCGGGTGAGGTCAGAACTCTGACTGGGCCACTCAAGGACATCAATTATCTTTCTTCCGAGCGACTCCATAGGTGCTCTGGAAGTGTGCTTTGGGTCACTGTCCTGCTGAAAGATGAAAACTGCGCCCCCCCCCCCCCCACTCCCAACCCCACAGTTTAAGCTTTCTGGCAGAGGCTGGGAAGTTTTTATCCAGGACCTCATTGTACTTAGCAGCATTCATCTTCCCATCAATCCCGACCAGACTTCTAGTCCCTGCTGCTGAAAAGCATCTCCACAGCATGATGCTACCTCCACATACTTTGCAGTAGGGATAGTGTTACCTAGCTGATGCGCAGTATTAGATTTAAGCTACATGTACCACTTAGTGTTGAGACCAAAATGTTCCACTTCAGTCTCATCTGACCACAAGACAACCTTCCACATCTTTACAGTATCTCCTAAGTGATGCTTTGCAAAGTTTTTATGAGCAAGGATATGCGATTTTTTTTTTAGCTAGGGCTTCTTCCTTGTCACTCTTCCATAAATACACTTTTTGTGCAAGGTCTTAGAGATTGCGAAGAATGAACTTCACCTCCAGTTGCAGCCACTGACTTCTGCAGCTCACTCAGAGTGACTGTTGGCATGGCAACAGCCTCTCTTACACGTACCCTTCTTCTCTGGGGACTAAGTTAAGAGGAGTGGCCTGACCTAGGCAGAATCACTGTGGTTTCATAATTTTTCCACTTTTTTATGATGAATTACAGTAAGCTCTGAGAAATGTTCAGTGCCTTTGAGATGTTCTTGTACCCATCCCCAGATTTGTACTTCTATATTACCATTTCCCTGACTTGTCTTGAATGTTCTTTTGTCTTCATTTTGATTTGGTCTGTTAAAAATCTACTAGCTGTTGAACCTCACAGAAAGAGGAGGTATTAATTCTTATGAATTTATTTTAAATTTGGAAAGTGAGACAGTAAAGTGTGAAAATAGTTGTGGGGGCTGAATACTTTTTCAAGGCCCTGTATGTGCTTAGCCCACTGCTGTACTCTCTCTACATGAATTTATGGCTAGGCACAGCTTAAATGCCGTTTATAAATTTGCAGGTGATACAACTATTTTTGGCATAATTTCAGATGGTGACATGAAGTTGTTCTGGAGCGAGATACGTAGATCAGCTGGTCGAGTGCTGTCGCAGCAATAACCTTGCACTCAATGTCAATAAGACCAAAGAATTGATTGTGGACTTCAGAAAGGGTAAGACAAGGACACATAAGCAAGTTGTCATTGTGGATCAATCATGGAAATGGTGAGCATTTTCAAATTCCTGGCCGTCAACGTCTCTGAGGATCTATCTTCGGCACAGCATACCGATGCAGTTACAAAGGAGGCATGGCACGTTAATTGGCCACAATAAATTGCCCTTCATCATCTTTGCAAATGGTCAAACCTGGGGGATGTTGCGAATTTGGGGAGAATAAATGAGATTAATGGAGAAATACTGTAAATTGGTGCTTGATTGTCAGAATTGATTCTGTGGGCTGCAGGTCTTATCTAAATGGTACATGATTTTGTCACCCATTATGTCAGTGAGAACCTATGTGCCTGAGTTTGTTCCTGTATTACCCTCAGAAGAACTCAAGTGGCAGAGGTGATCAACTAGACATTCTAAACTACACGTTCCTCTCCAATTACTATGTGTACTTTAACAGCCTGACAGCAGAGTGAAGAATGAGACTATCCTACCTTCTACAAATAGAGCCCATCATTCTGGAATAATGTCCCTCATTTTCTACCCTGTCGTATATCCCTTCCTACCTTCCTATGAAGCCTTAGAGTTCAGCTTCTCACCTTTCTTAATTCTACAGTTCGGTTCCATCTACAAGTGTCTTGGAGTGTTTAGCTTTGACACTACGATTTTGTACATGTGGATGACTGCTGGTTCCTTCCAGCTATGTGATTACTCTGGACAAGATAAACTGTGACAAAGTAAAAAGGCAAAAGCACAATAAATAGGTGGGCAAGAAAAATACACCCAACAAGAAGAAATATAACTAAGAAACGTGAAAGAACCAGAATCAGACTTGTTAACAATGACTTACATGATGAGAAGTTAGTTGTTTTTTGGCAACAGTACAATGCAAAGACATAAAATTACTATAAAATTTCCAAAAAAGGAATACTGCAAAATAAAGGAATTGCCAGGTTAGGGAGCCCCTCAGGATAAATTACTTCAATTCCATTTTGTGGTTCCTACTAATGTGAGAACCATGCACTGTTCCATAGATAGGGCAGAGGTGACAGGAGAAGCAGGAGGTGGTTAGGTTGTGCAGCAGTGTGATTCACCGTTGCTTATGCAGGGCCCCTGTGTTCTTCATATACTTATGTTCCAGTTCTTAATGCTCAGTACCATCTCAAATGCTCCTTCTCCACATGGAAATGTCATGAGCCATTAATAAAGACTCATGTATCCCTACTCTGTGTGGGCACGTGGCCAAGTGGTTAAGGCATTGGACTAGTGACCTGAAGGTCGTGAGTTCGAGCCCCAGCCGAGGGAACGTGTTGTCTCCTTGAGCAAGGCACTTAATCATACATTGCTCTGCGATGTCACCGGTGCCAAGCTGTATGGGCCCTAATGCCCTTCCCTTGGACAACATTGGTGTCGTGAAGAGGGGAGACTTGCAGCATGGGCAACTGCTGGTCTTCCATACAACCTTGCCCAGGCCTGCGCCCTGGAGAGTGAAGACTTTCCAGGCGCAGATCCATGGTCTTGCAAGACTAACAGATGCCTTCTAATCCCTACTCTATTAGCTATTAGCTAATTGGCCATCTATCCGAATCAATAATTTAGCTGTTACACCATGAGTTTCTATTCATTGTGATAACCTTTCACATATCTTCTCATCAAATATCATCTAGAAATCTAGCTTTAGTCCATCCATTGGTTTCCTTTTACCCTATACATGTTATTTCTCCAAGGAAGTCCAATAAATTGATTTGACATGATTTTCCTTTCACAAAACCATGCTGACTTTGTCTTATCACAAACAAGAGAAAATCTGCAATGCTGGAAATCCAAGCACCACTCAGTTCTGCCGAACGGCTTTGGCCCAAAATGTTGACAACATACTTTTCAATAAGTGCTGCCTGGCCTGCTGAGTTCCTCCAGCAACTTTTGTGTGTTACCTGACTTTGTCTGATCAGCCTGAATTTTCTAAGTGTCCCGTGAGAACATTACCATTTAAAGGTTCCAATGCTTTCCATTGACGGATATTAAGCTAAATGGCCTCAATAATATTTCTGCTTTCTGTCTTCCTCTCTTTTTGACTAAAGGAGTTGCATTTGCCATGTTTCAGTCTAATGGAACCTTTCATAAATCTAGTGAATCTAGATAATTAAAATCAATCCATCACGTATCTCACTGTGAAATCCTAGGATGAAATCCATCAGAACTTGAAGGTTTGTCAGCCCATAACATCAAACGTTTACCAGTACCATCTCCCAGGTGATTGTACTTCTTCTGACTTTGCTTCTCCCTTCCAGGTCCTGACCCACATTTACCTCAGGAAAGATACTTGTTTTCTCTATTGAGAGGAGTGGACAAAATGACATCTCCTTGCCTTACGTTGCTAAATATCTGCAGCTAGTTCCTGTAGGCCCAATGCTCACATTTAACTTGCTTAGTATTTAAAACTTAATCTTTCCGTCATTGATCTTTCAAGATATTCTTTGCAGATATGATCCTGACAATGGTGACTAATTCTTGTTCCCAAGAACAAAGTAACCACTCAAGCATTGAGAGAAATGCAGAAAGGAAGTATGAAATTGATTCCTGCAATGAAAGGTCTGAAGTATAAGCAAACACGTAACCATCCCAGTTACTCAAGCTAGTTCCCTCATTATGTTACATATCTTCATAAGCTTCCACTATCCAAGAAAATAACTCCACCTCAGAGCTACAATATTGGGCATTTATCATTGTAAAGGAAGTGGCTGAAGGATGACATCATCAAAATGGATATGGTGGCAGGTGTAATAAATAAAGTCAAATGTTACTTCATGTTAGACAGCAAAGTGGTATAAAATAAACCAAGTGTGAAACTAGGAAAAGAAAGATTCAAACAACAGGAATTCTGCAGATGCTGGAAAGATTCAGGTTGTTATGTTCATATATATAGCAAACAGCAAATGGAATGGAATTTCAATAGGTTTACAATTTTGGGACTTTTCAAGCAATAATAGGATGCAACAATATGGGCAATCTATCTGTCTGAATATGTAAGGTTGGACTAAGTAGCCTTCAGCTAGATTCCTCTTGTAGCCTTGTTATCTAATTATCCATGAAATCCTTCCGAAAACTTGAGTGATAAAAGAGATGACCTGGAATGAAGGTTGTTGGTGTAATAAAAAGCAGAGTATGCTCTTGCAAGATAAAACAATAGTTTGAATACCTGCCAAATGTTCTAGTGACAGCTATTATGCTTAGTCAGTGGTAAACACAATCAGATTTATTTAATAACAGTCTGCATCATTGTATGACATTATCATCAAACAGAAATATACTAGTGGGGGGAGGGGAATGACAATATTAACTAGATTGTTGCCAGGACTGGAATATTGTAGCTCTGGGGGTTCCTAAGGTTGTCATAGCTGGGGTAGTAGTGGGGATAAGCTCCCACTACCTATAAAGTGTTCCCAATGACGTGCAACTCGAACAGCCTCTGACAACCAAGTCCAACTCTTGGCCTTCACGTGTGGCTTAGCTACTAGGCCCGGCGGAACTGTTTCTACTGACAAGAGAAGGGGCAAAGGCGGACCACTGGCGCCTCAAAACCAGTTGCTTCGGGCAGGTGGGACTCGTCAGCCTTGGACAGCAGCCCGCTTAGGAGAAGGAAAACTCTGATTTTAAACCTCTGCTGCCTTGCTGCCACACCCACCCATGGGAAAGGCTTCAGGAGTAAGCTCCGAGGAAAAAATCCGGAGCTGGGCTCCCTAAGACAGTATGATGTTGTTTACAACTTCAATCTGTCAACATCTGTGACGACACTGATGCCAAGCTGTATTGGCACTTGCCCTTCCCTTGGACAACATCAGTGATGTGAAGAGGGGAAACCCGCTGCATGGACAACAGCCGGTTCTTCAAATCTTCCCGCCCAGGCTTGCGCCCTGGAGAGGACACAGTGTACCAGAACCGCAAACCCATGATCCCCTGAGATTAATGGCTGTCTTCTACTATTTTCTTTGGATAATGGAATCTTATAAAGATACGTAACATCATGAGGAGACTAGCTAGAGTAACTAGGATAGTTAAAACAGCAAGGTCAAATACCATGGGACATAAAGTCATTGGTATGATTGGTATGAAAGTTAACAGTAAACTTCTTTTTTTTCACCCAGAAAGTTCTGGAACTGAACCCTCATTTAAAAAGTGTGCATTGTTATAGAGTTGTGGACTGACTTCTGGAAGCTGGTATATGTTGGATATATCATTGTCAACTAGTATAGACAGGAACACCCAAGTGGCCATCTGCGACATGAATTTTTAGGATTTCTATGAAATGCAGCTTATTATCATTTTTGAACTTCAGTCAACAATAGTTTCAACAAAAATATCACCTAGTACTTTCAAGCTACTCCTTGGGTGGATGGCTCTTGCACCTATTGTAAATTCTGCAAGTAAGATAAAAGTAAGAATTATTATAATAGAGCACTAATATTAATTCCTGACATTTCAACATGTTATGTTGGGGGTCGGATTGGGGGGAGGGGATACAGTTATCAATTCTGATAATAACTTCAATGAGAGACACAGAGAATCCACAGGAAAGAGATGGGAACTCCGGGTATGGTGGCATAGTATTAGACCATGGGACCGATAGCTCTAAGGCCTGGACTAAAGCATCTGAGACATAGTTCAAACCTCATCAAGGCAGCTAGAGAATGTAAAGCTAGTTAATTAAATAATCATGAATTAAGAAGATAGTCTTAGTAATGGTTATTAATAAGATTGTTATTAAAACCCATCTAATTCATTAATGCCTTTGGGAAAGAAACCTATCATCCCTTCTTGGCTTAGCCCCTGTTTAACACTGAATGATTGGCAATATGCTTGACTTTGAAGGCTCCTATTAGATAATTTGGTTAGAAAATAATTGTTGGCCTTGACAGTACTGCCACTTCTTGTGAACCAGCTTTTAAAAAAGTTTCTTTGTTAACTAAAGGGAGTGGAAATGAAAGTATTACTGAGTGACAGGTTTGCCACACGTTCAGAAATTCGCCAAACACCAGTGCATCATACCAAGTGAACATGGGGTCTGTTTAGGTAGACAGGATTTCTTTACCACTACACAAGTCAGCCCAGTATTGGACTTCACTGCTGGATTACCGGCAACTGCATTGGGGACTAAAGCAACAGTGGTTATAACCTTGTCATGGTCCTTTTATACTCTACCACAGCAAAAACCACTCAGCCTCCAGAGAGTCACAGAAGAATTAAGTGTCTCTGAAGAAATCCCCTGCGTCAGTGGTGTAGCAGAACCCCCTTTTGTTCATTAATGACTTCACCACAAAAGTCATCCTTTATTTGTTGTTACCTGTAGATCTCAGTGAGCAACAGGCCAGAATGATTGGATTTCCTACATTCACCCACCCACATTTCCTACAACATCTGTTTGTTGTAGCATACATGATAGTAGGTCCAGTCCAACACAGCACAATGTGGATCAATGCCAGATTCCTGACAAATCTCAGGATACCTTAAATTTAAGGTTTACCTGTCTGCTCCTTTGGCCTGTCCCTCACCAATGGCCAATCGGTCTCTGTAAGCATTCACATCTCCTGTTGAAGTAATATTATATGCTCAGAGCTGTAAATGAAGAAGCTGGAATATTTTCCCTTCAGGTTCCAGTGAAACAAATTAAATAACTTGATGACCACATTTTCAGTTTCTGTTTATCCTAGTCATGTTTTCTTATCTTGTTAAATAGATTTTCCACATACGAACTTTGATCAAAGTGGTGCGTTAGTGAGGTTTTTTAACACTTACCTCATTGGGCACGGGGCCCATTGGTTATACTCAAGCCCGCAGATCTTTGGAAATGAAATGCCATAACTATGAAGGCAAATAACAATACACCATATGAAATGATGACACAGCTTTTCTTTTTTATAATGACTTCTTATTACCTCCTTCCTTTTATGATTAGCACAATCATAAAATCTTAATCCAGATTTGTTTTGTAAGCACTTAACATTTATTTAAGCGTGATACAGTCTTTGGTAACTCATAATAATATTAATGGGAAATTGAAAGCCAGAGTTAATCTCAGAATGTATTTAATTTCCATTTAAACAGTACTTCCAACTGTAACTGAACTGCGAATGAAGTTTCAGATGGTTACTGGAGCCATTACATGCATCAACCTCGGGGAAACATTTAGGTCTAAAATCTGTGCGCCTTGTGTAATACATAGAAAAAGCAATCATCTATTTCTGTTTTTTGAAAAATTATCTACATGTCAAATTAATAAAAAAACATGTCATGAAATACTGTACCAGTTGGATGGGTTCAAGTCTCACTCTAAGACTCGCTTTATATAGAAGAACCTGCACAGATCACATGCTCCACAACATGACTGCTTGTGCTCACAGTGTCTACAAGAATGAACAGAGATGTGCAGAGCAGGGAAAGCTTTGTTATTTTCTTCATTTTTTTCCTCTTAATACCAGGTAATTGGTACCATTATGAATGGAAAAGACACATTTACTTCAGCACCTTTCATAGCATCATGTTATTCAAAAGTGCCTTCTTTTTGTTAGTATTGTTGATAGCCAATTGATGCTGGCTGCATTAGAAAGCATATCTTATGAGGAAAGGTTGAGTGAGCGAGGGCTTTTCTCTTTGGTACGAAATAGGATGAGAGGTGACTTCATAGAAGTGTATAAGATGATAGAGGGGACATTCAGTACCTTTTCTCGAGGTGGAAATGGCTAATACAAGAGGATATTATTTTAAGACAATTGGAGGACAGTATAGGGGGGTGTCTAAGGTATCTTTTTTAAACAAAAAGTGGTGAGAGCATGGAATGTGCTACCAGGTGTGACGGTAGAGGCAAATACACTAGCGACATTTAAGAGACTCCTAGAAAGGCACATGGATGAAAGAAAAAATGGAGGGCTTTGCATGAGGGAAGCGTAGATTGATCCTGGAGTAGGTTAAAAGGTTTGCGCAACATTGTGGGCCAAAGGGCCTGTACTGTCCTGTTATGTTTCATGTTCTAAAGTACTGTTGAATTGTTAGAAGCTATGTGCAGAAACTTGCAAACCTGAAGAATAAATTGTCAATTTCTTCTCTGCAATTCCATCATTCCCGAAGTTGTGATGTTCACTGATTAACACATTTCTGCACAGGCCTTCACAGTATGATCTGAATTATTATTAAGAATGAAGCCGTTGTGGTAACTGTAGCTCTCAATTGGTTAAAGAAGAGCTAGGTGAAAAAGATTAAGGCAGGGACATTATGATCAAACAGATGTACCTGGTGATAATGAACTCTAGTTTAAAGCTCACACACATTGCTGGCGTGACAAATTTATTCACTGGAACACAGCAGGAGCCTTTGTCAAACCAGTTTGCTGTATTGCAGTGGCAAGTGAGGTTTACTGTTTAATTGAAAGCTGATACTGGAATCAGAATTAAAGTAGGAAAAAAGACAGGGGAGTGGGGGTGGTGTCTTATGGCATCAATCAAACTGTAAAGTAGTCATCACAGAACTCAATAGGAAATTCCAAAGAAATAACTACTCCCAAAGACCGAAGAGAGTGTTGAACTTGCTCCCATGTGGAGTGACTGAGGCACACTGTAAGAATGTAATTAAGGAGAGGTTGAAGTAGAACAGGCTTGGAAGAGGAAGGTCAGGAGGAAGGTCAAAAGCAGGGAAAAACTGAACTAGTTGGGTCCAGGGCCTCACTGTTCTCAGAACAACATAAAGGGTGGGGCTTTGGGATCGTATGTCGGACTGATTTTGTGGTGTGGGTGTTGGGACTGAACATGGGTATTCGGGGTGTTTGAGGTGGGTGTTAGGAGTGATTGTGGGAAGTGAGTGTGTTGGTGGTTAATGTGGGGGTAGGGTTTGGGATTGAGAGTTGAGAATGATGTGGAGAGAGTGTGTGTTGGTAGTATATGTGGGGGTAGGGATTGGGTTTGAGAGTTCAGGGTGATTGTGGAGAAAGAGTGTGTTGATGGTAAATGTGGGAATAGAGTGTGACTGAGAGTTGAGGGTGATTGTGGGGAGTATGTGTGTTAGAGTGAATATGGAGGTAGGGATTGGGGATGATAGTTGGGATCATTGAGCGGTTGTGTATGTTCAGAGTGAATGTAGGGCTAGGGTTGGGGACCATATGCTTGGAGTAGGAGTCGGTGGTCATTGTGGGAAGTGGAGCTGAAAATCAAGATGGGATTTGAGGAGCAGATATTGGAGTTGTGCGTGATTGTCTTGAGTGTGGGTTAAGGCTTAGGAATCGTATGTTTGGGTTGGGAGTTAGAAGTGATGTGGGGAGTGTGTATGTTGGGGGTAAATGTGGTTGTAAGTGTCCGTGGTGAGAGTTGGCGTGTTTATCGGGTTGTGTGTGTCTTGGGGATAGGGTTGGGTGTATGCATGGGATGGAGAGAGGCAATAAAACTTGCCTATTGATTGATGCTCATTAACAAGGGCCAGGGTATCCTGAAACAAACAAATGGGAGCATAATTATTTCACTGCGCAAATACCACAAAGCAGATCAAACATTCCTCTTCATTCTCTCCATCTCCCCTATCATTAAATAATAGACACATTTTAGAAAAGCCCCTTTTGTGGAATAATATAGCTCTTAGTACATAGATGGAGACATATGCATGAAGATCCAGTTCAGGTCACAAGGGGGTACTGCTGTCACACACCAGTCCTGTTGACACTGTGGTCACATAAGGCACACCTACAGAAATAACTAACTTGTTGCAGGGACAGGAACGGTGAAAGTGCTGACATACTTGATCATTACTCCATGAAAATGACAGCAACTTCATGCTGTTGCCCTTGTGGATCTGAATGGGGAAATCCAAAAATTGTTGTGAATCATTTAGTTGTGCAGGTAGTTCTGCCATAGCCAAGGAAAATTACTTGAGTTGGTTCTGCCTTGGTCAAGATAAATGACTTGAACTGATGATATTTTAAGCTTTGGGAGAGCTCATGCCACTATAAAGTTCCATGAGAATTTTGAACTGTATCACAAACTTTCTGAGTTTTTAATACTATACTAAAATGTTCTTGGTATAACTATCCTTGGCTCCAAAAAAAACTTGACTGTATGTAGGGTGATTTCTTCAAATGAATGTATATGTTTAGAAGTTGGATGGTGCCAGTTTGCTGTGGGAACTGGACCTGCTGGAAAAATGGACTAAAAATGGCAAATGGAATTTCATGCAGACAAAGTGTGAGGAGTTGTACTTTGGAAGGACAAATCTAGGCAGGACTCACATACAGTGAACGGTAGGGCAGTATTTATTTACTTTGTAATTTAGAGCAATATTATGTCTTTGCACTTTCCTGCTACCATCAAATAATCATGCTGAATCCTGATTCCGGATGACCAGAGATCAGAAGGGTGTGGAGGAGGCTTGGAGCAACATATAGGTAAATATGTTGGACCAGTGGTCTTGGTTCTTGATTGGCTGATTGCAGAAACGAGTTTGGTAGAAAAGTTGGTCAGTGGAGAGGTAGTTGTTAGTGGGTTTGGTGTGAGGGTCAGCTCTTGTTATTCACGGGACAGGGGGTGATAGTGGTAAATGGACAGGAGGAGTGGTGTTTGGCAGTTGGTGGTAAGGAGAGAAGGGGTTGCCTAGATGCCGTGAGCTCTGTGTGGGGGTGGGGAGGGTGAGTCTGGCTGCTGTGTTGATGGTTGGGGAAGACCTTGAGATGGATCTGCAGTGAGCTGGGACCTGCTCGGATAATTCTCCTTTAATTACCACTGAACAGCCCTCACTAAACCTATGAAGACTGGCTTCTGCAGGAGTCGTCCAGATATACATAAATAACAGATTTGAAAGTGGTATCCAAGTGCGGGATACATGCTCTTTGGTGATATTGCACTGTGTTAGCTTATCACAGAGGACCCAGAAATGAATTGTTTGTGTTTGTAACTTGCACCCATTCCCAATTTTTCTTTGAACTTTATTTTAATTGAATTCAGTATGCATAGCACACAGGAGCACAGTGCTACATCAAGTTTTTGACGAAAATGGATTTTAAAACTACTGAAGTCCCGCTGAAGCGCCTCAGCCCCAACAGTTGATTGTACTCTTTTCCATAGATGTGACCTGGCCTGCAGAGTTCCTCCAGCATTTTGTGTGTGTTGCTTGGATTTCCAGCATCTGCAGATTTTCTCTTTTGTTTGTGTTTAAAACTATAAAAATTGAAATTGTAACGCCAAAGAAAATTTACTAGAGAAAGGAGGCTATTTATCACTGTTGGTCAAAAAAGAGTTAATCATCAATTCCAGTCTCATAATTAGTTAATTATGCAATTTTACAACTTCTTTTTCACTCATATTTGCATGTCCCAATCTTTGTTTAACAGTGTGCATCATATTTAATAGCCATATCTCTTCTATCCATGTCTCCTATCGGAAAGGATTCTTTGAAGGGTTTGGTTGTGTAGAGATCACATCTACTGGGTTCCAGAGATCCTATTGAACTGAGGCTTGAATCCAGCAGGTACCACAAAAGTTATTGTCACATGTTTGATGAACGTGTAAGGGAGATTTCTACAAAGGGAACAGCAATTGATTGCTTCTCTGCAGATTTTAAATTCTGATCCAATAGTTTGATCAAGGATCTCTGATATGGGATAAAAATTCATATTTGATCATCAACATTAAACATGGGATTCAGTAATGTCTGTACATTGTACTCTTTTGCCAAACATTAGCTCCATCGAAGACAATGAGACTGAGTTTGTGAAGCTGCACATACTGCACTGCCTGTGATATAGAGTTAAGCTGGTAGAACTCAGCAACCTAAGATCAATCATAACTTCCTGTGCTGTCTATGATGAGGTTACATCTTCTCTCTGTGACTGCATCTTTCTTCTTGAAAGTCTGGTTTCCTCCTGCATTCCAAAGACATGCAGTTGGGCACTGTGAATTGTCTCTGCTTTGTACAGTACTGTGCAAGTCTCAGGTATATATATATATAGAGAGCTTGTTTTTTTTTTGCACAGTGCTGAAGTCACTCTATGTGTTGTACTGTAATGCTGCTGTTACAAAAAAAAAACAAATTTTATGACATATGTGAGTGATGATAAACCTGATTCTGTTATGGGTCTCTATTATGGACTGAGAGTGGGAAGGGGACAGGGTGAAGGGAATCACAGTTGGGAAAAGTGGAAGGGAAAGAGGAAGGAGCAGGAAGCACCAGAGATACATTCTGTAATGATCAATAGATCAAATGATTGAAATCAAATCACCTTTCACGGTGTCTCTGGGCTGGGTGTGTCTGCACCCGCATCACTTGCTGTCTTTGGCAATCCTTCACTGTCCATCTGTCCCACGCCCCTCCCACAGTACTCAACTCTCACTATTTCCAACATCCTTTGCTCCCACTAGATTTGCAAATTTGCTTAAGACTCCACATTGACGCACCCTAGTTATATATACTGTATATACTTAAGATTTTTGCACAGTACTGCAGGTGAATGGTAGAACTGCAGTGGGGAATGTTGATAGCAATATGTGCAAAACAATAGAAATAGGATTAGTTTAGGGTTAAGGTGGGTTGTTGTTTGATGGTAAGCATAGACTTGGTGATCTACTGTGTGCAGTTCCGTTGCCTTATTGTGAACGCATGAGATTCTGCAGATGATGGAAATGTTGACTGTTTATCTTCTCCATAGATGCTGCCTGACCTGTTGAGCATTTTGTCTGTGTTGTGGTTGCCGGATTGTCTGTAGTTCTGGTCACCTCCTGACAGAAAAATTTGGAGAAGGTACAGAAGAGGTTTACTTGGGTGCTCTCTGGATTACAGAGTATTAGCTGTAAGGAGAAGTTGGACAAATGTAGGTTGCTGTCTGTGGACCATCAGAGGCTGAGGGGAAGAATTGACAGAGGTTTATATAATTACAAGAGGCACAGATAGGGCAGACAGTCAGAGCCTTTTCCCCAGAGCATTAATATCAAACACTAGAGGACGTGGATTTAAGATGAGAGCAGGAAAGTTTAAATGAAATGTGTGTGCAAGAAGCTGGAAATGCACTGCCAGGGATGTGGTAGAGGCAGACACAATAGCAGTGTTGAAGAGGTGTTTAGACAAGCACATAAAGATGCAGGGATATAGTGTCAGAAAGTGTACGGCCATGCACCTTGGAAGAAAAAATAAAAGTATAATCTAGTTTGCAAGTGAGAGAAAATTCAAAAATCTGAAGTGCAAAGGGACTTGGGAGTTCTCAAGCAAGATTCCCTAAAGGTTAATTTGCAGGTTGAGTTGCTGGTAAGGATGGCAAACGCAATGTTAGTATTCATTTTGAGAAAACTAGAATATAAAAGTAAGGATGCATTGTTGAGGTTTTATAAAGCACGGGTAAGGCCTCACTTGGTGTATTGTGAACAACAGGAATTCTGCAGATGCTGGAAATTCAAGCAACACACATCAAAGTTGCTGTTGAACGCAGCAGACCAGGCAGCATCTCTAGGAAGAGGTACAGTCGATGTTTCAGGCCGAAACCCTTCGTCAGGACTAACTGAAGGAAGAGTTAATAAGAGATTTGAAAGTGGGGGGGGAGGGGAGATCCAAAATGATAGAAGAAGACAGGAGGGGGAGGGATGGAGCCAAGAGCTGGACAGGTGATTGGCAAAGGGGATATGGGAGGATCATGGGACAGGAGGCCCAGGGAGAAAGACAAACGGGGGGGAAAACCAGAGGATGGGCAAGGGGTATAGTCAGAGGGACAGAGGGAGAAAAAGGAGAGTGAGAGAAAGAATGTGTGTATAAAAATAAATAACGGATGGGGTACGAGGGGGAGGTAGGGCATTAGCAGAAGTTAGAGAAGTTGATGTTCATGCCATCAGGTTGGAGGCTACCCAGACGGAATATAAGGTGTTGTTCCACCAACCTGAGTGTGGCTGCATCTTTACAGTAGAGGAGGCCAAGGATAGACATATTAGAATGGGAATGGGATGTGGAATTAAAATGTGTGGCCACTGGGAGATTCTTGCTTTCTCTGGTGGACATCCAGATTCATGAAAATGAATCTGGGAGTGAAAGGCCAGTCGTATGAGGAGTGGTTGATGGCTCTGGGCCTCTGCTCACTGGAATTCAGAAGAATGAGGGGTAATTTCATTGAACGTTAAAAGGCCTCGATAGAATGGATCTGGAGAGGATGCTCCCATCCTGGCAGAGTCTTAGACCAGAGGACACAACCTCAGAATAGAGGGATGTCCATTTAGAATGGTGATGAGGAGGAATTTCTTTCGCCAGAGAGTGGAGAATCTGTGGAATTTATTGCCACAAGAGGCTGTGGAGGCCAAGTCATTGTGTATACTTAATGAAATTGATAGATTCTTGATTAGTCATGGCATGAAGGGATACGGGAAGAAGGTAGCAGATTGGGGATGAGAGGGAAATGGTAGAGTAGAATCGATGGGCTAAATGGTCTAATTCTGCTTCTATATCTTATGGTCTTATGGAATGGATGGATATGTATCATGTGCAGGAAGATGGGTTTGGTTTAACATGGTTGGCACAGTCATTGCAGGCAAAGCAGTCTGTTCCTGTGCTGTACACTACTATAATTGGATGACACTTTGGTGTGCTGAAACAATAGAATTTGAATATTAGTATCGGTATTGGTTTATTATTGTCATATTTACCAGGATACAGTAAAAAGGTTGTCTTGCAAGTCATTCATACAGATAAAATCATTACTAAGGTTGAACAAGGTAAAACATTTACTTTAAGGTCTTTAAGAATTGGTCAAAGATAGGCAGCACTATTTTGTTTGTCTGGAAAATTTGCATCTTCTTCCATATCACACTGGAGAATAGCTGCCTAATAGTTAAGACCGTAAGTTTACAACTATTCTTCTAGACCTCTGATTCATAGACATACTCAGATCACACCATGACAACTGGAAACCTGAAGTTCAAACTATTAAATTATATGTGTAATTTAGGAAAGAAACTGGTTTCAGTAATGGTCACTGTGAGACCACTGTACTGCTATAAAACCCATCTGGCTGACCGATGTCCTGCAGGAAAGGAAATCTGTCATCTTTACCTTGTCTGGGCCAAACATGACACCACCACCACCAATGTAGTTGATTCTTAATTGCCCCTCAGTTCAGGAACAATAGGAGCTAGGCAATAAAGTGCCAGTTCCATGAAAGGTCATCAACTTTAGGTAATAACTATTTATCTCTCCGTAAGTACTGCCCAACCTGCTGAATACTTCCAACATTTTCTGGTTATATTCAATAAAATGCTGTGTTTGCCTATGATGGTAGATGGCATTCAATGCAGACAAGTGCGAGGTGCTGCACCTTGGGAGGACAAACCAGGGCAGGAAATCAGACTGTGAGTGCTAGGGCACCATGGAGTGCGGTAGAACGGAGCAGTCTGGGTAGGCAGATCCATCATTTCCTGGAAGTACTGTCACTGGTAGATAGGGTCATGAAATAGAGCTTTGCCTTCATAAATCAAAGTATTGAGTACAGGAGTTGTATAAGACATTGCTGAGGCCTAATTTGGAGTGTATGTGTACAACTCTGGACACCTACCAGCAGGAAAGGTATCAATAAGATTGAAAGAGTGCAGAGAACATTTACAAGGAAGGGACCTGAGTTACAGGGAAAGGTTGATTAGGTGAGGACTTTATTCCTCAGCATAGGAGAATGAGGGGAGATTTGATACAGATATACAAAATTTTGTGGGTTATAGGTAGGGTAAATGCAGGCAGGATTTCTCCACTGAGGTTGGGTGAGACTACAACTAGAGGTCATAGGTTAAGGGTGAAAGGTGAATTGTTTAAAGGAAACATGAGGAGTAACTTCTTCACTCAGAGGGTGGTGAGAGAGTGGCCAGCGGTGGTTGTGGGTTCAGTTTCAACATTTAAGAGAAATTTGGATAGTTACATAGATGGGAGGGGTATGGAGAAGTATGGTCTGGGTGCAGGTCGATGGGACTAGACAGAATAATAATTCGGCACAAACTAGATGGGCCGAAGTATCTGTTTCTGTGCTGTAGTGTGCTATATCCATATCCCTCGAATGACTAAACTAATGCTTTAGCTACAATGTAATTGAAACATCTGTTTTCGTTGGAGTGTAAATCTGTAATTTTTTAACATTGGAAAACTGTGCACTTTATACTGCAGTACAACCTAAACTGAAATTGTCATTTCTTTGGAAGCCAATATCCCAATCATGGCCAGATTTCCTTTGGTTACTTGAAAGAGAATGAATGTGTGTAACTACATATTCTCCGACAGGATCCACATGTCATGACCAACAGTACATGGGAAACATTACATTCCTGTCTATGCTGGGTTTTCCCTGTGCTTGTACTAGAGTTACAACAGGTAAACAAAAGATCACAAAGAGTGTCTCAGAGTATACTTATTAGTATGTAATTATGGTAGTCATTATTGGAATATTTAAATTGAGGTCCAAATTACATTGTCAGGTGTGCACTGTATAAAATATCTGGTGACATTTCAGGAAGAATATTGAGCTTATTTTAACTCAAGTGCACACATTCATGTTACTCTTTATGGGACCTTTCTATCTGCAAGTAGTCAGCAAAATTACAACAATGACCCCACATTAAGTATTTCCTTTTGTATGTGAAGTTTTCAAGTAACTTCTGATCATGAAAAGCACAGTTGAAGTACCACTTGCCGTGTCTGCTGTTGTAAATCTAATCCACAGGACAGCATTTAAAAGGGGAAATAATCAGGAGTTGCATGAATGGCTTATTGTTGGCGAATATTGCTCAGATAGCGGTCTCCATGTGCCCTTAAATGCTCTCTGGCACTGACCTCTTCAACATTTTGCCATTGTCAGTCGTAAAAACAGAGACATCAGAAACTTTAGAAATCGTTTCAGTTTGTGGCTTCCCTAGTTTCATTAGTGAAATATGTTTATTACTCCGTGGTCTTGTGAACAGATACCCACGGTCCCTTGAGATAGTTTTCATTTCCAGAAGCCAAGGTTATTGGTTTGATCTCTGCTGTTGCTCAGAAACAAACATATGTGTGCGACTAATGTGTCAGTTATGAAATCAGATGAATTTTTAATGAATGAAATAAAGAGAAAATACACCAGCTTAAATAGAATTTTAAAAACAGAGAGTTATCAGCAGGTTCAGCAGCATCTGTGGAGAGAGAAATGGAGCTAGTGATTTTTCCCTGGTACTTTATATGGCCCTTTCCAAATACCATATCACATCGAAATGCAATATTTTATTCCAAGAGAAATGAAGAGACTGACCAATGTTCAGGTTTTCGTTAACACTGTAGGTTCAGGGCAGTAAATGTAACAGAAATTTATTCTCATAATATTAGAGGATATCTTAGCCATTGGCTAATAAGAATCTGAAGTAAATCATCTTTTGTCTCCAGGAAAGGAAAGCAAACATTATTAGAAACCGTGATTCTCAGGTTTCTGCCATTCAAGGAGTCTATTGATGGAATGTGTTGTAATGCACCAAGGCTCTGTGACCCTGTGAGAACAGCAGAGATGCTCCATAATGACTGGGAGAGAGGAGAAATTCTTTTGATAAAGAGAAACCAGTCATCACAAGTCACCCTCTTGCTGCTCCCCTGCGTGTGACTGAGGCAGCATTAGCAAACATTAAATGAAAAGAACAAATATTGCACACTATTTTAACCACACATACAGCACCTCTGATTTCCCAGTTATTCAGACATTTGGGGTAAAATAACCCAGTGGTTCATACATGAGCTGAGCAGTCAGAGTTCTGGAATATTAATCAAAAGTTAAGAGTTTCATTCCTTCGACGGCAGCTAAGAAATTCAAATTCAAGTATTAAATGAGATTCCTGTGTTTGTTGGGGTTGACCATGGGTGTTGCATCCCAGCTGTCTGCATGATGCACAAGCCAGGACAGTGCGATATGGAGAGCAGGCTGTTGCCCATGTATTAGGCTCCCCCTCTCCGTGCAGCTGATGAACTCAAAGGAATGGCAGAGACAGACAGGCTTTGGCACCAGCAGCATCACAGGAGTTGCCACTCAGTTCCAAACACAACATAGGACTGCACTAAGGGGTCCTCCTCTGGATTTTGCCTTGGGGCTTACTCCTGAAACCTTCTCCATGATTGGGTATAGCCAAAGTGTAACAGAAGTTTGAGATCAGAGTTTTCCTTCTCCTAAATAAGCTGCCAACCTCGGCTGATGAGCCCCATCTTCCCAAAGTGATTGGTTTTAAGGTGCCAGAATTCCTGCCTTTGCCCTTCCTGTGGTCAGTAGCTAAGCCATACATGAAGGTTAGGAGCTGAAGTTGCTATTTGAGTGTCAGATGCTATTTGAGATGCATGCCATTTAATAAGTAGTGGCAGCTTTTCCTCACTACCACCCCTGGCTATAACAACCTTAACAAACCAAATATTAAAACAAATTAAATACAAAATATGGAACTAGGTTGAAATTCCTAGGTTGTCATATAACCCATTTGGCTTTCTTTGGTCCACACAGTTGCCCATACATTCAGGGAGATGGCTTCAGTCAGGGCGGAGTTTGTAAATTCACCCTACGACTGCCTAGGTTTCCCCCAGATATTGCAATTTTATCCCACACCTCAAATGCATGCTGGTAAGTTAATTGGCCTTTAGTGTAGATAAGTGGCAAAAGACCTAAGGGGAAGTTGAAGAGCATGTGAAACCACTTTAGGGCTGCAGGGAGGAGGACAATAGAACCGATGAAATTGTACTACTAAATAACTTTCTTCTATGCTGTAGTTAGTAAGGAATAAAATAATCCCATCCAGGAGAACAAATCTTTCATCTGTACTGAGCCTGACCTGACTTCCAGCATAGTCTCTTAACTTATCATCATTAGCGTCGCCATATGCCATGTTTGGATGACATGCAGAATCATGGTCTACATGACCATGATTATTCTTGGCAAATTTTTCTACAGAAGTGGTTTGCCATTTCCTTCTTCTTGGCAGTGTCTTTGCAAGATGGGTGACACCAGCCATTATCAATTCTCTTCAGAGATTGTCTGCCTAATGTCAATGGTCACTTAATCAGGACTTGTGAAAGGCACCATCATGGCTTCACTTGATCCTGATCAGGGGATCTAATCAGGTGTTACACCTTGCCCACTGGTGACCTGTAGGCTAGCGGAGGGAAGGAGCACCTTACACCTCCTTTGGTAGAGACGTATCTCCACCCTGCTACCAAAACCTCTCAAATGCCCCTTGACTGATGGGTTATTTGTGATGGACTTTATCAACAATTGCCATAATCCCATGAAAACATAAATTAAAGAATGTAACGGAAGTGATCTTTACAATATTACTGTAAATCAGACATGTTTGCAACACCTTGAATAGCATAGCTCTGTATTTGGTTTTAAATAACGAATGCTGTCATTTGCTTCTGATACTTCAGACTGTCCTTTTTTCTTGTTATGTGGCAAAGATCAGAGTTCTAGGCTTGGAAAGTATTTTGTTCGGTGATGCAGTGAATTAATATCTCCTTAGGAAAGTAGGTTGAAGGTAGAATCCTGGCAGGAGAATGGGCAAGGTTTAGAAGGGGCAGAGCAAGGCGTACACCAAGAAGCTGTGGGAAGACTTCTGAATTTGGAGAAAGATGAATCAATCCAAGGGGAAACTGGAAAATCAGCTTATCAATGAAGGAATAAGATGTCCAATCTTTCTGTCTCTATTATTGAGCTAAGCAGGTGGGGGAGAAAAAGGTGAAACAGAGTTAGTAAACAAAATCCAAAGTTTATGAGGCAAGTTGACACTATTAAAAATGAAGAGGATTTCCTAATTTGAAATTAGAACTTTAATTCCTACATATAAAAATACTTCTTTTACCTATTAGTAATAAGACCAAGACACATATATGAATTTTAAAAGAAGATATTTTCAAAGCATCCATGAAAGACAAACCCAAATTAATACAGTAACAAGAACCAGTTAATGAATTATGAATAATATTGGGTGAAGAATGAAATCTACAGATGTTTACATGCCTATGGAAGAAGACATGAACTGGTACACTAGGCTGAAATAAAACAATGCAAGTATAACTTAAAAAGGGGGCAAATGGATAACTCACCTCGTAGACTTTACCTGTGGTGACTTTACTTAGACTGCACAAACAGAATGGAAAAGTACAGCACAGTCCTGGGGAGAAGTAGAAGTGCAATCACAACTTTCAGTGAGCAATTTTTTATGTTCCCTTGAGCTTGTTTTAGTGTCAAAAGCTGAAAATCTCAATTGTTGACAGGAAATGCACCGTCACTAATTATTGGAAGAACATGATTCGGTGCCTGTATTTCACTGGGTTCCTGAGGTCCACACACAATGAATTACTAGACCTTAAGTATGAGAATGTTAAAAGTTATTTGAAGTAACTCTTTTATTCCAAAGCTGACAGGTGAAACACAGAGTGGATATATTTCTAAATATATCCACTCTGAGTTTCACCTGTCAGCTTTGGCTCAGAGGTATCTTTATTTGTAATAGGTAGAACTGCAATGGTGTAAGATGGGCATGAGCTGTAAGGCATAGTTGGCAGTATAAAAACTGCCCTGTACTGCAATCTGTTTTTATTGGCAATAACAAATTCACCTAGACCACGTGGACATAAATCTAAGACACAATTCTACTAAATATAATTATATTCAGTCTGGTGGAGTTGATTTAGTTTTTCTCTGTTGTATAGGGTGATTTCAGCTTCACATAACTCCAACTTGTAACTTTAGCTCGATGTACATAATTAGTTGTTTTATACAGAACAAGGTGATGTAATGTTGAGTAGTTGAGAAAATAAGCACTGTGATGAAATTGTCGCTGCATGGCAGATAGCTAGCCGTTAGCCTTCAATAACGGTGCCCACCTTGCTTACTCCTGACAGTGATAGGTCAAGAGATCTCCCATTGTAACCAGTAAGAGATTTAACATGAGTTGCTCCTGGCACACAGCAACACTAATCACTTAAACACATCATAAATTTCCCTTGTTCCTGGTGACAGTGGTTAAGGGTGAGACCCTAACCAAAACCCTGCAAAGTACAGGGACTTTTTTGAAAAACCAACAATACGCACTAAAAAAAACAGATTTGTGAAGATTCCACGCTTAATTTTATTTACTTAGTGAATACAAATGAGTTACAAAAGTTTAAACAAAAAGCAACGCCCTTTAGAATGGTAAGTATCAAAACTTTTCAGCAAGCCTAATACTGTATCGAGATATTGAAACAGCTGAACCAAGCTTGGAGAGAAGTAGGTTTAATTAATATGTTAATGAAGGAAGAAAACAGGCAGGCTTAAGGGGAAAACTTCCAGAGTTTAATACATGGCAGTTTCTAATCCCTTTTAAATGGTGGAACAAAGTAACGCAAGACAGTGTTACTTTCCTAAAAATATTAATGAGTAATAAGATAAAAATAACCTCCAACAGTTAGTATGGTAAAATGATTGACAAGACACAAACAGAATGCAGCTTTTATTTATCTGACCAATGCACTGAAGCTTGTAGGGCCTACTTTAGGTTTAAGCCCTCCTGGGTAGAATTTTACCCCAGAGGAGACAATATTTGAGCTGTTGATTTCACAATAATTTTTGCCATTAGTTTTAGTTTTGATGCATAAAAATTGCAGTTTCAATCAACATCAACACAAAATCTGAAACCTAGTTCTTAAATTCCTTGGCAAATTCAGGATTGGCAATGGGGTGGTAACATAGCAGTTAGCTCGATGTTATTACAGCTCAGGGCATTCTGAAGTTTGTAACTCAATTCTGGTGCCGTTCTGTAAGGAAAATCTGCGCACCCTCCTCGTGAAATGTATGGGTTTTCCCCAGGTGCTCTGGTTTCCTCCCACAGTCCAAAGACATATTGGCTGGGTTGATAGGTCATTGTAAATTGACCCATGATTAAGCTGGGGTTAATCGAGGTTGTGGAGTTGCTGGGGCAGCGTGGCCCTACTCTGCGCTGTATCACTAAATAAATAAATATTCTTTCAGTAAGTGCACCATCAACACATATGGAACACTTACAATTTGTGCTGGTTCTGTTATGTCATAAACTAATTCAAACTCTAAAAGATAGTGCTAGTTACCTGTACAATTACAAACGCAGGTAGCATACTAATGACATAGGAAAGATTTATACTTATCTTTAATTTCTGCGACTCTTGTTGTCAATCGAGCAATTCTGAACAGTGCAGTTTTGGTGGTAGGATTGATTAAAGCTCGGTCAGTCACAATGCATCTGTCATAATGATCCTTTGACGCACTCAACCAGCTAACAGATGGCATAACCTGTGTGAGTTTGGTTCTCGTACTCTGCTATGTCCATGCCAAGGGATTGAGTATAAAGGGAGATCATCTCTATATACCCATAAGGCCAGGAATGCTGTTTGGTGATGTTTCATTAGCAGTGAATAAACATCTATATAGTTTTTCATCCGATCTTCTGGAGTCATTACCATACTGAACTTTGATCTATTTTATATAGTATGAATACTTTATATAAATGTTCCTTCCATTAAATACTGAAAATCAAAGTCATTTATTCATGGTCACCTCAGAGCCAATGAATCAATATATGCTGCTTGGTTTTGATCTCCCTTGATTCTACATCAGTGAAACCGTTGTTCTTTTATTCCTTTAGGATGTCACAAATAATTCAATTTTTAAATAAATTTCTCTCCTTTTCTCCTCAGATTTCAAGTCAATCAATAAAAAGGTTAATTTGTACTCCGCACTTCATTACCTATCAGTGGAATGCTTCTCACTCTGGCTTGTTTACATTTAAATACCATCGGGCAAATGCACTGAGATTTTTCTGTTTTGAACAATTACAATTACAATATCTTGTGCAGATGCCAACAATTCTCCAGATATCATCAGGATTTACAGTCTCTTGGCATGAGTTCTGTTTTGGGAAGTGTCAGGGGTGTAGGATGCAGAGATCCTGATGCTCTATTTGCGGTATTCTATCTGCACCATGGGAATGACAAGCAGAAGAACTTGCCCATGGAATTTAAAGTACCCAATAATGGGGTTGCGGCGTGGAGGTACATCTCTACCAAAGAAGGTGTAAAATGCTCCTCTGTCCGCTAGGCTGCGGGTCACCCTTGGGCAAGGTGTAGCACCTGCTTAGTCCCCCTCCCCCACTAATCAGAATCATGTGAAACCATGGGAGCAGGTGATGGATGGTCGTATGAGAAGCGGGTGCATATCACATTCTGATTATTCAATCACTGACGCCTCGCAGACAAGCTCTGAAGAGAATTGATAATGGCTGGAGTCTCCCATCTTGAAAGACACTGCCCAGAAGAAGGCAATGGCAAAACACTTCTTCAAAAAAATTGCTGAGGACAGCCACGGTTGTTGGAAGACCATGACCGCCCATGTCATATGACATGATACATAATGATGATGATGAATAACTAGGAATGTAATCACACGGAAGTTGTTGGAAATGGACTTCACATCTAGTTGGCCCCAACATTAGCAGGACAACATTGGAACAAGACAAAAAAACATGTTGCATGAGGCACATTTCACATGGATTTCATTTGCATGTATTCCATTTAGAGAAACTTTGCTGCATTGCCACATTACCTGCATTCTTCACTACCTGAAGTTGCACACTTTCAGTACATTCTTTTGCTTTTAATGGAGAAAGGTTGTATGCCAACATGTCAGTTAATAGGAAAAATTTCTTGGGAATTATTCATTGTCAGTGGTTTTAACAGAATTTCTGTAATTTTCTTTACAGTAAATATAAATGGAAAAAAGAGCTTCAAGTGCAAATGCAGAACACATGGTTTGCTTCTGGGAAATGATATAAATAGGTTTCATTTGTAAATGTTGGAAATATTGCAAATAAAAACAACTTAATACACTCCATTATATTAACAAGAGGGTTTATATTACCCATTATTGGTGCTTTATTTTATTCCACTGAAGCATTTCTGTCTGGTTCTCAAATCTTTTTTAATTCAGTGAACTCCATTATAAATTAAACTTGTATTTACTGCAACTTATTTGCATCATTTCTTGGAACCAAGTCCTGAGTGCAGTGTATCTGTTTGACGTCCAGATTTCCACTAAGGCTATGTGATATAATAGCCACTTCATGATTTATATGGCTCAAGTCACAGCTTAAGTGGATCAAAGATGACTTGGGGCTCAGAACAGCTGGCAATTACAGGATTCCCTGTGAATGTGGAGCAGCGCATATTGACCGGATGCAACGTGTGGTGAAAACCCGCATCAAGGAGCACAGAAAGTTTATGTATCCATTGTGTTACCTGGAGAAATCAGAGGTAGCAGAACATTGCATCTGCAATGGCCATAGGATTGACTTTGATGACACAAAACTACTGTGCCACACCATTGATTTTTGGCACAGCCTAGTGAAGGGAACCATTGAAATAAAACCAAAGGAAAATAATTTTAACAAAGACAAAAGTCTCGCTCTAAGTGAAAACTGAAATTCGATTGTAAACAAGGTGGGACAGTGAAAACCCGATTGGATGAGGACTAACCAATCGGGGGTGGGGGCGATGGGGGATGGACAACAGGGGTATAAATACCACCGGATTAGACATACCCAGGCATCATCCCTGATAAGGATGGCAGAGTTTGTCATCGAAATTTCAGTTAAAATTGATAGCTGTACATAGCTGGAAACTCAAGAAGAGTCTATTTGTCATATATGCCAGAAAAGCACTAGATCCTTTTTCTTTATTCTAACTAGTTGCATCACAGCCTGGTATGAAAACACCAATGTGCAGGACTGGAAAAGAATACAGAAAGTGGGGGATAAAGGGCTTCCCACCACTGAGCACAGTTACACGAAGGGTGTCACAAGAAAACAGCATCTATTATCAAGGGCGCTACCAAGGGCGTCCTCATAATCTAATCTAATCTAGTCCACACCATGCTGTCTCCTCATTACCGCTATTCAGCAGGAGATGCAGAAATCTTAGGTCCCACCCCACCAGGTTCAGGAGCAGTTATCATCCCACAACTATTAGGCTCCTGAACCAACGTGGATTACCCACCATAACTCAGAAATTACTCTACAACCTATAGACTCAATTTCAAGGACCCTGTAGCTCATGTTCTCAGTATTATTACTATTTTTGGGTGAGTTGCTCTCTGATCTTGGCAATTTACATGCAAAAGTTTTGTCATTATGCAAGGAGACGTTGGTGCACTGTTGGTTGTGGTGTGTCCTCTGAATACTTGCCCTTTATATACTTTTCAATCAGCTGATTGGACGTTATTTCAGAAGTTCAATTGTGATGTGGAGAGGGAATCCCATCATTGCAAACATGAGGAAATCTGCAGATGCTGGAAATTCAAGCAACACACACAAAATGCTGGTGGAACGCAGCAGGCCAGGCAGCATCCATAGGAAGAAGTGCAGTCGACGTTTCGGGCCGAGACCCTTCGTCAGGACTAACTGAAAGAGGAGATAGTAAGGGATTTGAAAGTGGGAGGGGGAGGGGGAGATCCAGAATGATTGGAGAAGACAGGAGGGGGAGGGGAGCACCAGAGGAAGATGGAAAGCAGGCAAGGAGTTATTGTGAGAGGGATAGAGAGAGAGAAAAAAAAGGGAAAATAATAAACAAACAAACAAACAAATAAATAAATAAGGGATGGGGTAAGAAGGGGAGGAGGGGCATTAACAGAAGTTACAGAATTCAATGTTCATGCCATCAGGTTGGAGGCTACCCAGACGGAATATAAGGTGTTGTTCCTCCAACCTGAGTGTGGCTTCATCTTGACAGTAGAGGAGGCCGTGGATAGACATATCAGAATGGGAATGGGACGTGGAATTAAAATGTATGGCCACTGGGAGATCTGCTTTCTCTGGTGGACAGAGCGTCTCATCGTTGATCGACTGTGTGGCGAACTTCGTGTGTTGTGGTCTGGAATTTTTCTTGTATCAGCTCATAAATAGGATTGAACTCTACATGTTTGTTTATAGAATTGCTTGTGGAGAACCGCGCTTCTAGGAATTCTCTTGCATATCACGTGTTTGCTTGCACCGTGCAATCGAACACTTATATAATAATAATACTATAATGATTATCATATTTTTTATTTGCACAATTTGTCTTCTTTTGCTTTGTTTTCCAATCTTTGTTTATTGACTTTTCATAAATGCTATTGTATTTGTTTATTTTCTTGTAAATGCCTGCAAGAAAAAGAATTTCAGGGTTGCAGATGGTTACATAGAATTGCTTTGATAATAAATTTTACTTTGACTTTAAGTTTTATCTTTGGAAGGTTAACTTTTCCAGGAGGTATGCAGAAATCAAGTTTCTTGTAACTCCATTACTCCATTGTCTTATTGCTGAGGAGACAATCCCAGCCACCTTGACTCAAGTCCTCTTATTATGACCTGGCACAGTTTTTCAATTACCCTGTATGATCAGGGCTTTCACATCCTGCTTTGTGAATCCAACAGATCTCTCCCTGGCCCTTCCACCCGTACCCTCCTCTTTGTTGCTGCTATCCACCTGCAGTCGGGAACGTGGCTGTAAGGGCTGGCAGCCACCTAGTATTCCACATGATCTCATTGGAAACTGCGGCTGGTCATTTTTTTTCCAATGCTGTATCAGTCCTCTGCTGGAAGATATATGGATCAGACATGGGCCTGATCACTCTCTGAAACTTGGGTGAGCTTTTAAAAAACATAAGGCCCCCTTTTTTTGACACGATCTCTTCAGTGTTTTGTCCAGCAGTCAAAACATTACTTTCTATTGAATACATAGCCAATTCTTCCTCTCAATGCCCACAGAAGCCTCCAATGGAATTCAAATGTGTGTTGCTGTGATCACTTATGCTATGGAACATGAAGCTTTTGGTTCTTTAGTAGCAGTTAACTGCTTCCTTACTGAAATGAAGGTTCTGCAAGTATGGTTCTTTGTTGAATAATTCCTTCTGAAGTAAAATGAACACATGCAGGTAAAAATGTATCAGTCTGACCTCAGACCTCCCTTGCTCAACAATCAAATTGAGATTCTTGTCAAGGGAAGTGCCTTATGACTATAAAATCATCACACAGTAGCCCGAATGGTAGATGTGCAATTTGCTTTTCGATAGGAAACTTGTCCTCTGAATCAAGTGGAAATAGAATCAGTAAAAAGCAATCAAAATGATAACCCATCAGTTTCTATAACAGTTAACCAACTAGGCATTTGGATGGCATGTTAAAAATCAGCCTCTGGTCCAAACACAGCAGTTCCATGAGGACTCAAATATCTTCGTACCTAAGTATGAACCACCCCTGTTTTGCAGAATTGGGTCACACACTGTTTAGGCTTAATATCCATAGACACAATCCAATGCCTTCTTTTTATGAGGAAACGTAACATATATCGGAAGCTGAGACAGTTAAATTAGGTCATGTTCTCATGAGGTCAGTTGTTGTTGTTGTTCGTCCATCGTTGACGTCGATGAGGACCTCTACACCATTATGATGGTGTCGAGACTAGCGCGTCATTTGGATTTAAGTGAGGGAGAGTTGCGCAGCATCAGCCTCACTCTCTCTTCCCAATTCCCATCTGGATCCAGTGGCAAGACAGAGTCTAGACGGCTGGAGATGGGACTAGGCACAGTGGATGACCAGGACGTCTTCTGTGTCTAGTCGTGCTCTACACATTCCACGACGCTTGCAGAGACCGCCTTCTTGACCGTTGGACCTTCCATGGGTCTCGTCCGCTCAATCCGCCGGAGTCTGTCTTCACATGCTGGGATAGACAACTCCCTATCTCACCGAGGGTTTGAGACCCGTCGGCTACCCTCACCTGGTTTAGCCGGCTTGTCGAAGCCGTTGCCCGGAGTGTGGCCGCTGTCGCATGCAAACAGCTACGGGGAGCCACAGGTGAGAGCTGAGTGCCAGGTGGGGACCAAAGGTGGACTAACCGCCCAGAAAAGCATGCGACATGTTCCCCCACCAGAGGTGCTATCCCTCCCTGACACCCCATACACCCCTGAGGTCAGTAATCCCATGAAAAACATCTTTTTCTATCCCAGGCATCTGCCTCCAGGGCGGTGGCTGGCATAACTGAAGAAACCCCAGTTGCATATTTGAAGGCATCTTTTTAAATAAATAAGAGGATGCATCACAGTAGTTCCCTTTTTTAAGGTGGATTAAAATTATTAAAGTAGTGGTGGATACGGCCCAGTCCATCACATGTAAAGCCCTTCCCATCATTGAGCATATCAACATGAAAGACTGTTGTTGGAATGCAGCATCCATCATTAAGTACCCCCACCATCCAGAACATGCTCTCTTCTCACTGCTGCCATCAGGAAGAAGGTACAAGCACCTAAGAGCTCGCATCACCAAGTTCAGGAACAGTTATTACTTCTCAACATCAGGCTCTTGAATTATGTTCTCGATATTTATTGCTTATTTATTTATTAGTATCATTTCTTTCTTTTTGTATTTGCACACTGTCTTTTGCACACTGGTTAAATGCTCAAGTTGGCATGGTCTTTCATTGATTATATTATGGTTACCATTCTATTATGGAGTTACTGCAAGAAAATGAATTGAGTGTTGTAAAAGATGACATACACGTACTTTGACAATAAATGTACTTTGAACTTTAAAAATCAATTCAGGTTAAAAATGGATCTCAGGTCAAGCCCAGACGTTGCAAATAAATGTTTCCTTTTTAATTGCCTTTGGGGCCTTTTCTGGTTGGATGCTGGTGACTAGTGGTGTTCTGCAGGGGTTGATGCTGGGACCGCTTCTTTTCACATTATGTGTCAATGATTTGGATGATGGATTTGTTGGCTTTGTGGCCAGTGTTGCGGCAGAAGGACTTAGACAGATCGGGATGATGAGCAAAAAAGTGTCAGATAGAATATAGTGCAGGGAAGTGTACAGTCATTTTCTTTGGTAGAAGGAGTAAAGGCAGAGACAATTTTCTAAATGGGAATGCCCTAAAGGTTAACTTGCAGGTTGAGTTGGTGGTAAGGAAGGCAAATGCAATGTTAGCACATTCATTTCAAGAGAACTAGCATGTAAGAGCAAGGATATAATCCTGTGGCTTTATAAGACATTGGTCAGACCACACTTGGAATATTCAGAGTGGTTTTGGGCCTCTTATCTATGAAAAGACGTGCTGTCATTGGAGAGGGACCAAAGGAGGTTCATGAGAATGATTTCAAAAATGAAAGGATTAATGTATGAGGGGTGTTTCATAGCTCTGGAACTGTATCCACTGGAGTTTATACAAATGAGGGGGATTTCACTGAAAACTATCAAATATTGAAAGGTCTAGATAGCGTGGATGCGGAAAGGATGTTTCCTATTATGGGAGAGTCTAGGACTGGAGGGCACAGCCTCATAACAGGTGGACATCCATTTAGAACAGGGATGAGGAGGAATTTCTTTAACCTCAGAGTAGTGAATGTGTAGAATTCGTTGCCACATGTGATCTTGGAGGCCAAGTCGTTGGGTATATTTAAAGCCGGGGTTGATAGGTTCTTAATTAGTCAGAGATATGGCAGGAGAATGGAGATGAGAGGGCTTAATAAATCAGCCATGATGCAATGGTGGAGCTATATATATATATTTAGCTAGGGTGCCTTAGACTTTTGCACAGTACTTTAGTATTTTTAGGTATTGCACTAATATTGACACAAAAAAAAATCAAATTTCATGACATATATGAGTGATGATAAACCTGGGTCTGGTATGGGTCTCTATTGTGGATTGAGAATGGCAAACAGACAGGGAGAGGGGAAATCATGGTTAGGAAAAGGGGAAGGGAGAGAAGAGGGATCGGGAAAAGCTACAGAGACATTCTGTAATGATCAATAAACCAATTTTTTGGAATCAAATGACCTTGCCTGGTGTCTTAGGTCTGGGTGTGTCTGCACCCGTACCAACCCCCACAACTGGCACTCCTTCTCTGCTACCTGTCCCACGCCCCTCCCGTGGCATTCACACTCGTTCACAACATTCTTTGCTGCTGCCAGATTTACAAACTCGCTCTCTGTTCCATGTTGACAAATACTCTACTGTGCAAAATTCTTAGGCACCCTAGCTATGTATATGTGCCTAAGACTGTAAAGTACTGTAATTTGGTTGTAAAAATCAATACAGTGTACTTCATTTACAGAAAGTAAAGAGTAATGGGGAAGGAGATCTGTTCTAGTCGAGGAAATGGTTCAGAATGTCATGGTCTGGTCCGTGAAGTCCACATTTCGGTTCACGATCCAGTCCATCGATCCGTATTCCAGGATTCCCGATTTTCCCTTGTTCTGTTGGGTGCTCTAATTGAGGCACCTGATTCACATTTTGGGCTGGCTACATAAATACCTCCTTGGTTCAGCTTCATTTGCTGGACTGTTCCTTCCCCTTCCTTCTGTAGCCTCACCTGCTACTGTTGCCTGAAGCCTTGCCTGCTACCTTCTGTATTCTTGCCTGTAATGCTGTCAGGTTCAACCACCAGGGCAAGATTGGGGCCTTGCTGTGTCTAGATAAGGAAATGTCATTTGTTGTTTGGAACTGTCTCTTTGTGTCCTTGCCTTCACTAGGTAGGTCTGGCTGTTTGCTGCTACCTTGAGTTGGGAAATGTCTCTGAGTCCACGCCTTTGCTAGGTAGGTCTGGCTGTTTCCCACTACCTTGAGTTGGGAACTGTTTCTGTGTCCACGCCTTTGTTAGGTAGGTCCGGCCATTTGCTGCTACCTTGTGTTGAGATCTGTCTCTTTGTGCCCTCGCCTCCGCTAGATAGGTCTGGCTGTTTGCTGCTACCTTGAGTAGAGATCTGTCTCTGTGTTCTGTGTATGAGTCCTGGCCCTACATCCTACTCCCTAGGAGGGGTCCTGACTCTGTAGAGCCCCGGCCCCAAGTCCTGTTCCCAAGGAGGCATCCTGGCTTTGTGTTCCTGTTCCCTCACGACCAAGTCAAGGCTTCATGTTCTCGTCCTGTCCATGTGTCTTGACCAGCCCTGGAGTGCCTCGCCCAGCCCGGTGCTGGGGTTCCCTCGTCCTGTGCTGGGGTTCCCTCGTTCTATCCAGGAGTCTCACGTCCAGTCCTGTTGCCACTCCTCGTCCTGTAGAAACATCTTATCCTAACCTAGATGCAGGGTCCGAGCCCGAGTCAAGACCTAGGTTCTGGGTCCCTGTCCAGTCTCTGGCTTGGAATCCTTGTCCAGGTTTCAAGTTCCTAGTTCCTTGTCCAGGTCCCACTCTTCTAGTCTAGTCCTAGCCCAAGCCCTGTTTCCTAGCCTCGTCCAGGGCCTGTGTCTTGTCCAGTGTCATTTCTTCCCCACTTCCCTTGCTTTCTTGAAACACCTAGTCCTGTTCCTAGTACTTCAGTGTCTGTGTCTTGCATTTGAGTCCACCACCAATGCCCCCATATGACATAGAATGGTGTTAACCATTTTTGGGTTATTACTCATAAATGCCCTAGACTTATTTGTAGCGGCAGTTTGTATATGGTACAAAACTTGATCACTTCTATGTAGGTTGTACTAAAGATACTTATTGCAACCTTTGGGATGGCAAATAGACAGATGCAACTTAATGCAGAAATGTGAAAAGTTGAAAAAGTTACATGGCAAGACCCCAAGAAATAAAATAACTGGAGAGAATTATCATCTGATTAGAGAGAAGTTGGTGGCTCTATAAACAGCCCCTGAAAATGACAAGGCAAATCAATAAGATGGTCAAAAAGGCAAGTTTTTTGAGCGTGTATGTAAATGAATAGAACCTAATCTATAGCAATACACAGCATGTTGATGTCACTCTTTAAATGCAACTTAGACAGAATGCACAGCTTCATGACTATTTCTGAATAAGTTGCTGGGAGGATATCTGAAACAACTTACCAGATTTTCTGTGAATGTTGTTAAGACCTGAGCAACAAGTCAGCGACATTTTATTCCAGATGTTCACTGGGTATTTTACTGAAAAGAGTGGGACATATGGTATGACACTGCAGGTTATTGAGTATCTTGCGGAAACTGTAGGGAGAAAAGGAATAATTGGTTATGGGCTATAATTAAAAACAGAAACTTCTGGGAACACTCAGCAGATTAGGGAGCATCTGCAGAAAGGAAAACAGTTACTGTTTCACATTAAAGGTCATTCATCAGAAGAGCATCATGTTGATGAAGGGTTTTGGAGTTGAGATTGTAATTCCTTTTCCCTTTCCACTGTTGGTCTTTAAGTGTTTCTGCTTTCATTTCAGAGTTCCAGCATCAGCAGGCTTTGGTTTTCACTTGGTTCGGAGCATCTTGACAGGAATCGCGATTGGCCTCGAAGAAGGACAGTGGAGGATGTGAGACCAGGCAGATTAGGATGGAGAAATTGAGGTGGCACCTTATCAAACACAAATACACACACACACACGCACAGACAAACATCCACGCACACATACAATCATACAATACTAGCAGACTCATTAGTCTTCTGTACCTTCAGCATGTACTTCATACACTTGCTACACAAATGATATGAAGGAAAGCTATCAATATATTGCTAGGAATTCAACTGTGGTCGGAATCTGTTTACTTAGGGTGTTTACCTGCAAGATTACCACGTAGACATTCATTATTAGAATCTGGGCGCTGCAGAAATTTACTCAGCTGTGTATAATGATTAAGGTGCAGTGACTGAATATTGATATTTATGGTGACTTAAATGTTTACATACATAACCCTGAAAATTTTGCCCTGGATATTTTTTTGTGACAGGATTCATTACCTTCATTCAGCCATGCTTCTCCTGAAGGAGAGGAGATCCCATTACTGTGACCTACGCTGCAGTAACCAATCAGAATAATCTTGCCAGCAACAGCATATGAGGACCCAAAATGGATTCAGACCACAAAACCGGCAGCTTAGATCACAAACATATTCATAGCTCAGTGAATAACAATGTACCATTTTCTTCTGGACTTCAGTTTTGTTTGATCTTCAATAGCATGTGTGAACACCTATTAAAAGATAATAAATTATTAAGTGATGATTAGAGATTAGAAAAATAGCAAAATAGGAAAGATTTGCCCTTGGGTAAATATCAGAAGTAGATTGACAAAGAAAGGTAAACAAAGTAAGTGCTCTCATCACCCTGACCCTATCTATAGATTTCAACAGGTAACAGCTCAGAATCCCTGAGGGAACTTATATATTCTAACCTCTATGGTCTACATTATGAAGAGGCATTGTTCATTTACCTGCATGTATAGGCTTTGTGTATGCACATATATGGTGAGGTAGGTTACATTATTCTCTCCTGTTAATCAAACTCTGGTATGATGCAGTGATTTAGCTCAGTGAAGGTTATTTCTGGATTATATCAGTAACTGTTGGGTAATGTATTTATCCCATGTTGCTGTGTCGAGCATCTTACCTCACATTAACGCACGCTGAGAGCTAAAGGTTTCCATATGTTGGTGAGCTGCATTAGACGCAAATCTCTTTAATGTGGAAGAGGTCATTTTGACTCTGTGCTTTCATATCATGTAAGGAAATTGCTAATCATGTGAGCATGCAAAACTGTCACGGTCTGGTCCATGAAGTCCGTATTCCAGTTCATGGTCTGGTCCATCGACCCTTGCTCCAGGTTTTCCTGTCTACCCTGTTTCTGTTCCTGTTAAGCACTAATTAAGGCAGCTGATGCTTGTTGGGGCTGGCTGCATAAATACCTCCAGAGACCAGGGCATGGTGGCTGGATTGCTCTTGTCCTTACTCCTTGTATCCTTTCCCCTGCCTTCTGTTTCCTGGCCTGAAGCCTTGCCTTGTCTTGCCAGTAACTCACAACTCACCTGAAGTTCTGTCTTGCCTTGCATTGCCTGAAGCCTTGCCTTGTCTTGCTGTCTTGTCCTGGAGCCACCCCATACCGAGCTCCCTTCCTGTCCCTTGCCTCTGCTGAGTAAGTCAGGCTGTCTTGCCATTACCCTGTGGTTGGTTCTATCCCTTCCTGTTCATAGCCTCTGTTGAGTAAGCTGCACCCTAACATGCTGGTAGAGAGAATTTTATTTGGGTTTTCTTTAGCGCTGGAAATGGTTACATCCCAACACGCAGGACAGAAGCAAGGTCGTATTGTGTATTCCACAAACAGCAAATGCCGGCCGGTTTAGCAAGCAGAGCGGCGGACACCCCTGCTGAAATCCGGAGGAAAACACACAGAGGATGCAGAGGGGGATCACAAAGCCGAGGAAAGAGGACTGGGTCGAGACAACAGAGACTTTTGGAGAAGAGGAGTTCGGTGGGTAATACCGTTCCGTCTGACCGGAAGTGCACTGAGAGCGGTAAGCGTAAAGGAGTTGGGTGCTTACTGTTCTGGCTAACAACAGATGGTGCAATCCGGGGCATATTATGATCGAGGAACGTGTTTGCAGACTGGATATTGAATTTTTTACTGTTGGACTTTGGCCACATTCCACCATGACACAACACTTGGTGGCATGGGAGGTCGTTCCTGTCTGCGGCCATCGGACGCGCAGCTCCTCCCGTGGAGGGTCAGACACCCTGAGCCAAATAGACTGGTCCTGGACTTATTTTCCATCTGGCATAGTTTGCATTTTGTTGTTTGATTGTTGGGGGCTTTTTGGATTGCTATATTTATGCTCTATTCTTGATTGGTGCGGCTGTAACGAAACCAAATTTCCCTCGGGATTAATAAAGTATATCTATCTAAGTTAGGCCATATTGCCTTTACCTACGATTGGTTCTGTCCCTTCCTAACCCTTGCCCCCGTTGGGTAAGCCAGGCCGTCTTGCCGTTACCTACGGTTGGTTCTGTCCCTTCCTGTCCCTTGCCTCCGTCGGGTGGAGTGCCGCACCCTGCCCAGGAATACCGCACCCTGCCCAGGAGGAGCCCCCAGCCTCCTGCCTAGCCTCGCCTCCAGTCTCCAGCCTCCTGCCTGGCCTCAAGCCTGAAGACTCCAGCCTCCTGCCTGGCCTCGCCTCTAGTCTCTAGCCTCCAGCCTCCTGCCAGGCCTTGCCTTTAATCTCCAGCCTCCAGCCTCCTGCCAGGCCTCGCCTCTAGTCTCTAGCCTCCAGCCTCCTGCCAGGCCTCGCCTCTAGTTTCTAGCCTCTAGCCTCCTGCCAGGCCTCGCCTCTAGTCTCTAGCCTCAAGCCTGAAGACTCCAGCTTCCTGCCTCCTGCCAAGCCTCGCCTCTAGTCCCTAGCCTCAAGCCAGAAGACTTCAGCTTCCTGCCTCCTGCCAAGCTTCACCTGAAGACTCCAGCCTCGTCCTGTCTGCCAGCCAAGCCTCGTCCTTGCCTAGTTCTGGGGTCTGAGCCAGAGGCAAGACCCAGGTACTGTGTCCTTGTCCAGTCTCTGGCTCAGAGTCCATGCCTGGGCTCCTAGTTCTCTTGTCCAGTCCTGTTCCTGGTTTTCGTGTCCATGTCCTTGCCCTCAGCCTGTATCCTAGTCCTGTCCCTAGTACTTCAGTGTCTGTGTCTTGCACTTGGGTCCGTTCCTAGCCATCTCCTTATGACAAAAATGAGTACTTGCTAAGGTTTCCTTCAGTCTATTCAAAGCTGAACTGTACATGTCTTCACATGCTTTTCTCCAGAGCTATTTCAGATGTTCCTGTGACAAAAATGAGGCCATTCAGTCCTTTAAGTCTACATCAGCTCTCAGAGCAACCTCATCAATCCAATTTCCCTACCAACCTGAACGTTAATAGTCATTTTTTAAAAACGCAAACAACAGGAATTCTGCAGATGCTGGAAATTCAAGCAACACACATCAAAGTTGCTGGTGAACGCAGCAGGCCAAGCAGCATCTCTAGGAAGAGGTACAGTCGACGTTTTGGGCCGAGACTCCTTGTCAGGACTAACTGAAAGAAGACTAACTTTCAAATCTCTTACTAGCTCTTCTTTCAGTTAGTCCTGACGAAGGGTCTCGGCCTGAAACGTCGACTGTACCTCTTCCTAGAGATGCTGCCTGGCCTGCTGCGTTCACCAGCAACTTTGATGTGTGTTGCGTTAAGTCATTATTTTTTCCAATAGTCACCAACACTTGGGATAATTTATTGCAACTGATGTGACAATAGTAAACCAATTAGCAGTTAATTCTCCTTCTCCTCCTCTATCCCCCGCACCTTTGGATTGTAGGAGAAAATTAGAGCACCTTCAAGAACCTCGCATGATCACAGTGTGAGCACCACACAGACAGCACCAGAGCAGTAGAGTTGTGAAACAGCTGTTCTACCATACTGTCCTAACCCATGAGAAGGGTTCCTTCCCCAAACTGACCTGGAATGTCAGTACAAAAAAAAGTCACACCTTCTCAAAAATTGTACGGTTTTGTTCAAGAAATAGGCAACTTGGTTGGTATGGTGTAGAATAAAACACCTCAGGAATGTTATGTTTGGTGCTATCATGAACGCAGTAGGAGGTGTGGGATTAGGGAGTGTAGCTGAAAACACACTCAGAGTGGTAGGTTTTAAGGAAGATTTTAAATGTGGGAATAAAAGTTCCCAAATAATGACATTTAAGTATAGGATTTTAGCAAGCACTCTCCGATACACATTCCACTAGCTTAGCCTTATATTTTAGCAAACTGTTTGATTACTGTTCAGAGGAAGGACAGAGCTAAATTGAATTTAACTATTTCCTTTAGACTTGCCTCTGACATATTACTTTCATTGTCTATCTCTTTTTTCAATATGTATTAACTTGTGCCTATTCTGAACCTTACCTGGGCCTCTTCACTCACTGTTTCCCTTTAGCTCCCTCTGTCCTTTGTACTTGAAACCTGATAGCTTGCTTTTACCCTTTTGCACAGAGTCCAAGTACCCGATGCAAATTGAAAACAGGAAGATTCCAACCATCTTAGGGTAGAAAGCCATTCAGCTTCTCAGAAGCTCTCTACTTCAAATATTGACAATTGCTCCTCTTCATCCCTACAGATCCAGTTTTGGTTTTATGTACCATAACTCCACCTTGATTCCTACACCCTTACTATGCTTGCCTCTCACAGATCTAGTCACTATTTTTGAAAATTTCAGGTAATTTAATGTTCAACAGCTTTTTATGGTGGGGGAGGTGCGCAGGATGTAATGATTCTATAGAAGTAGTCCTGCTAAGTCCCAGATATAATTTCAAAGCTGTACCCCTAGACTATCCCACAGTAGAAAAAGCTACTATTCATACCCCTCCCCTTTACTCAACTTTTATACTTCGAACTTTACACTTGCTACCTCCTTCAGCCTGAGCAATACACTGCAATGTACACTGTTGTAAAACAGCTCTGTTGCAGGTATGGGCAGCTTCAGTGCTGTTAGTTTCACTCTTGGTATAGTCTGATTTCCCACTTTTCCATACCTCAGTTGACTCCCATCGATATACTGGACAGAAAACAAAACTTGGGATTTGAAAACGGAAACTTTCTTGCTGCTCTATGGGTTTGTCATTCTGGGCAGAGAGGAACAGAAACATCTTCACCCAGCAAGTGCTTCAGCTTTAATATCTTCCTCCCAGGATGGATGTAAGATTTAGCTGCCTAGCATGTTTGAGACAGAGATTAATATTTAGATTTTCAATGAATCCAGCTTTATGGGGCTTGTTCAGACAAGATCAAAAAGTGATAGAACAGAAATAAGGGGCTGAATGAACTCCTCATTCTGTTCCTTTGTGTTTCTTGAACTAGCCAACTAGTTTTATGGCTTCAACTGGTGCTTGTGACTATAAGTGACTATTCTGAGAGGATTTGTATGGTTGATCAGGAGAGGACTTCATCGGCTGGAAACATTAGCTTCAATTCATCTCCCTAATCTATGAATGCCAATATTTTCATTATATTATGATGTCCCTGCCTTTCAGCTGAGCTGAGTGCAGATCATCAGGTCAAAGTGTTAAAGATGTTTTACATTATTAATAACAGCAGAGTGGATATTAGTGCTCAGTCAACTTTTTCAAGGCAGGTCAAGTGGTGAGCCATCCATCAGGGAAATGCAGGGACAATGTGGCAACATTCAGGAACAGGGATTAACCCATCAATGTGTTTTAACTAGGTGATGTGAATTAAAAAGCAACATGTAAAGAAATATTGTGCATTATCCAGCCTCTCTTGATAGTGTATTGGTGTACTGTGATAGTGGTAATGAATGGAGTGTGTAGATGGTCATTCATCATCATCATCAGGTGCCGTGCCCAGTTTGAGCTTTGATTGCCATGGCCCACACACTCCTGTTTCGGGTCAAGTGGATCAATTCATTGGTATTCATTTCCAATTCTCTGGCTGCTGTCTCCATCATTTGTCTTTGTCTTCTTCTTGCTTTCTTCCCTTCAATCTTTCCCATAATTACCGTGCATTCTAACTCCTCCTTCCTAATCACATGTCCAATGAAGTTGTGTTGCCTTTTCATGATCTCATACATTATTTCTCTTTTTATGTTTGCTCTGTTCATGACATCTTCATCAGATATTTGTTTTGTCCATGATATCCTTTACATCCTCCTCAAAAACCACATCTCTACTGCTACAATTCGTTTCCTCATGTTACTAGATATTGTCCAACATTCTGAGTCATATAACGTAACTGGATAAATGTAATATTTCAGTACTCTGAGGCGGGTTGTCATGCAGGCTGAGAATAAATGGGGAAGACATAAAACAAGTAAAGAACTTTTGCTACTTAGGAAGCTGGGTGACATTAGATGGCAGGTGCAACTTGTACATCAAAAGAAGAATACGGATGGCAAAAGACACCATTACAAGAATGAAGAGTATACTGACCAATACTAAACTAAGCATGACAACCCACCTCAGAGTACTTTTCAGGAAGACTAATTGTCATGGTAGATATCCGTGAGGTTCTTCTCTCTGATAGCAAGTCCATTATTGTCCATCAGTGCAGTGCTTCACTCCATCCCTCAGATAACCATTTATGAATATCCAGCTAGTAGCCATTGTGGTCTTCATGCTCCTGATGTGCTTCCTGATCTCAGGCTCAAGGCCCCCTAGATGCTCTGCCTTGGGAATTGGCTGATATCTCCCTTTGGCCACGTTACAAAACCTGGAGGACAAGGCAAAGAAGTGTCCATTCAATTTGGGTGTATCCTTTGAGTGTTCCCAAATTGAAGGAGATTGAATTTTCAGGGATCCAATACCACTTTCCATCTCAGTTCTTGTAGTTCCATGCCCGCCATTGTATTGATGCCTACCGGGAGTATGGGATTGCACACAGGCATCAAAAGCCCCAGCAGCAGTGGGTGGATCTTGCTCCTGAAGAACCACATCAAGGTAGTCTCAGTTGACAGTGTCAAAGAATATGGATTTCCTTGAGATGAAGGAACCTGTGAGGTCCTAGGAAACATAACATTGCCCTTTCTCCTCACATTATCCAGAGCTATCTAGAGTGATCATCCCTATCAACCGAAAACGAGTTTGGGACATTTTGTGGGGAGCTCCATAGATCCAAGTACTAGTGTGCCTTACCATGGATTAAGTCAATATCAGACTGAAAGACATTGCATGATCCAGTTTCTAGCCAGATGTTCAGTATCAGTGTGTTAGCTGTCCTCATAAATGGACAGATGTTCTCCTGGTTTCCCCGAGGTGCCCCTGTTTCCTCCCACAATACAAGGGTTAGTAAAGGTTAGTAAGCTATGGACCTGCTATGTTGGTGCCGGAAGCATGGCAATACTTGTGGGCTGCCTTCAGCACAACCTATAGACTGTGTTGGTTGCTGATAGTTCACTATGTTTCAATGCTTCAATGTGAAAGGCCGGAGATGAAGGAATCAGACAAGAGAGGAGAGTGGACCATGTAAGAAAGGGAAGGAGCACCAGGGGGAAGTGATAGGCAAGTGAGAAGAGGTAAGAGGCCAAGCTGGGAAATAGAAGAAGAGTGAAGGTGGAGGGAATTTTTTTTTACCGGAAGGAGAAATCGAAGTTGTAGGTTACTCAGATGGAATATAAGGTGTTTCTCCTTCACCCTGAGAGTGGCCTCATTGTGGCACAAGAGGAGGCCATAGACCGACATGCTGGAATGGGAATGGGCCACCAGGAAGTTCTGCTTTCGGTGGATGGAGTGGAGGTGCTCGTCCACACGGTCCCTCAATTTACAAGGAGTCTCACCAATGTAGAGGAGACACATCGTGAGCATTGGACACAGCCAATCCCTCAGACTAAAGTGCGGACTGATAATTCAGTTTCTCCTTCAAAAGGCCTGTTGAGCAGTTCCATTAGTGTTTTTCATTAGGGCTCAGTCCAGCTTATTTAATAAAACAAAAATCAAAGATTGTTGAGTTGTTTCTGGACTAAGTGGAATGCCTGCAAACACCAAGGACATGAGTTGGACAGTTGGTATCATTCTGACTAAAATCCTTTAGAACTTTTTAGCACACCGAATTTAATGTTTAGTATTTTTATTTATGCAGAACAGTAGGAGTTAAGTTATCTGTGAATATGGGAAGAAGGAGAGTTCTGGGACTGGCGTTCTATTTTCCTCAAGCTCAGTCTGATGAATTAGGAGCAATCATTTTATATTGAAGAATAATAGATATAAATATTTTATTTGACATTATGTTCTTGTAGAACTAAAAGGCACAATTGGAAATATTACAGCTTCAATAAAATTGAAGGAACAGCAAACACAGCTAATAATTCACTTATCAAGGAAATGGGTAAAAAAAAATGAGCAATTTAATTAAAGGCTATAATGATAAAAACTGTACATGGAGGATTTTGTACAGTCATACACGAATCACCCATGGAATAAAACAGATTAGATAGCAGGATGGTAGGTCAGTTCAGAAATTCACATTCCCAGCAACAACATGAACCAAGAGGAAACTCGTTTTACTCAGCTTCGCAAACCAGGACATGGAAACTACAATGGGCATGTGTCGAACTCTGTATTTCACTAACTCTTAGGTCATAATGGATTGAATAACTGTTGTAATGTGGGCATAATTAAAAGTAAGTTATTACTAATTAGAATAATGGGGGGGAGGTGTTCCACTTCCGTTCTTTTTACTTCCAGTGTGCTTTGTATATAGTGTTCCTGCCATGACGTATGGGTTGTGAATGCCTCTGTATATACATAACGGTTTTGACGTTCGAGATAAAGTTGTCTCTTTGGGCATGAAGTTGTCCAGTGTGCCTTTTTCAAAGTAGGAGTTACCGCATATTTTTGACGACAAGGTAAACTGGTTTTGTGGACGTGTCGGCACGTCTCGAATGGGAGCAGCAACGCCGATAAGGGGCCTCACACTCAGATGGCTACGTTTGGGACTATCATTGAATTTGTGGAAGTAATGGAGGACTGGCCAGAGTATGAGGAAAGGTTGGGACACTTTCTCCTGTGCTAATAGAATTACTGAGGAGGCTAAGGAGCACTCTATTCTCCTAAGTGTTTGTGGGGCAAAGACTTACAAGCTAATAAGGAATTTAGCCACACTGCGGAAACCGGGGGACATTCCATATGACGAACTGGTCAAGTTCGTGGGGAACCACTACAATCCGAAACCTTCTGTGATTGTCCACTGGTGTAAGTTTCACAGCAGTTTCAGGAAGCCAGGTCAGTCTGTGGCCAAGTTTCGACAGCTGTCAGAGCATTGTGATTTCGGAGCGGTGTTGGAAGACATGCTCCGTGACAGATTAGTATGTGGCATTAATAATGATAGCATACAACGCCGTCTGTTAGGGGAAACCACAACGTTGACATTCAAGAAAGCCTTAGAGATTGCCCAAGGCATGGAGATGGCTGCTAACAATGTCAAGGATATCCAGCAAGGACATGGGGGGGCGGGTGGGGTCGCAGTCAGCGGCAGTGCACCAAGTCAGGAGGGAGACTGGTAAACAGGCAAAGCGGGTGGAATGTTTCCGGTGTGGAGGGATGCACTAGGCAAATGATTGCCAATTCAAAGACACTGTCTGCCATGCTTGTAGCAAAAAGGGACATTTAGCTAAAAAGTGCAGAAGTTCAAAGGGTAAGATTAAGCCTGGGCAGGGGAAAGCTCTACAGGCTCAGGCAGCCACACACCATCTAGAAGAAGCAGATGAAAAGGCAGGGTGTGCCTACAACATGTTTGCAGTGGAAACAGATGAGGAACCACCTGAACCATATTATGCCACAGTCACTGTCAGGGGAAAGGACATTAAGTTTGAGATTGCAGACATCCCACCCTGCAAAAACCTCATTTCAGGGAGGTAGCACCATCAATTTGCAGGAGACTTCCGGGAGAGGTGGGATGTCTGCAATAGAGTAGCTCCTTAGCAGCTAACCAGATAGTTTAAATAACGTTAGCTATGCTAATGAACGAATGACACCGGTTAAACTCACCTCAACATGTCTTTTACAGTCTTAACCCACCATGGGCAATAGAAAAGTCACCGTTGCAAACAGTGCAGCGAGCAACACTGTCATTATTTTGGCCCCTATTAGGCAGGGGTACACATTAGTGCAGTCTGGGGTGACGTACGTTTTATTTGTTTTTTGAAAGACTCTGCAATGGCGCTGTCTCTCTCTCTGTCATGGTCGCTCGCGCGCCCTCACTTGCTTTCGCTCTCGCTCGCACGCTGTCACTTGCTTTCTCGCTCGCTCGCCCTCTCGCTCGTGCGCCCGCTTGCCTTCACTCTCGCTTGCTCTCTCTCTCTCTCTCTCTCTCTCTCTCCCGCACGCTCCCTCTCGTGGTCGCTCTCGCGCTCTCTCTTGCTTTTCTCTTGCTCGCTCTCAAAAAAATTGATTTCCGTGATATTGTATATAATTTGTGGGCATCAGGGAGCCACTATTCATATGCAGGAGACCCCCGGAAGTTCCGGGAGAGGTGGGATGTCTGAGATTGATTCAGGGCCTACTGCATCGGTCATTAGTGAGGAGACCTACAGGAGGACATGGGGGTCCAACCTGCCTCCCATTAGACCATCAAAGCTCAAACTTAGGACCTATACGGGGCAGCCCATACCTCATTTAGGGGTGTTATATGTGGACATTTCAGCTGGGGATCAGAAGGCTGAAGTCAGGCTAGTGATAGCTAAGGGCAGTGGGCCCAATCTTTTGAGGCGTGATTGGCTTCACAAAATCCAGCTAAACTGGCATGAAATTAAGTATGCACACATGACGGAGAACATTCTGCAGCGGTACAGTGACGGTTTCAGGGACGAGCTAGGAACACTGAAGGGTGTGACAGTGAAACTCCACGTTGACCCTGAGGCTACACCATGTGTTTTTAAGCCCAGGTCGGTGCCCTATGCCATGAAAGGTGAAGTCAAGGAGGAGCTGGAACATTTACAGAGGCTGGGCATTATTGAACCCATCCAGTTTTCAAGGTGGGCGGCTCCCATTGTTCCAGTTTTGAAGGCAGACGAAACGTTGAGGATATGTGGGGATTATAAGCTTACGGTGAATCAGGTCTCTAGGCTGGAGGAGTACCCATTGCCACGGGTGGATGACCTGTCAGGGGGTAAGCTGTTCACAAAGCTGGGCATGAGCCACGCCTACCAACAGCTGCTGCTTGACGAGGATTCAAAGGAGTACGTCACAATTAATACGCACAAGGGATTATTCAAGTACAATTGCCTGGTGTTTGGAGTGGCGTCCAGCCCTGCCATTTTCCAAAAGACAATGGACACTTTGCTGCAGGGGATTCCGCAGATAGCAGTGTACCTTGATGATATTTTGCTCACGAGGGCTACGGAGGTGGAGCATCTGGCTAATTTAGAACGGGTGCTGAAGAGGCTGTCAGACGCAGGGCTGCTATTGAAACGCGGAAAATGTGTGTTCCTGGCATCGAGTGTGACTTACCTGGGACACAAGATCACAGCTGAGAGGCTTTGCTCTGTGGAGAACAAAGTGAGAGCTATTAAGGAGGCCCCAAGCCCTAAGACCGTCAGGGAACACAGATCATTTTTGGGCATGGTGAATTATTATGGCAAGTTTCTTCCTGACCCCTCAAGGGTTTTGACCCCACTGTATAAGCTGCTTCACAATGACACTAAGTGGCAGTGGGGTGAAGAGCAGGAGAAAGCTTTCAAGGAAGTGAAAGAACTCCTCCACTCAGTGAAGCTGCTTGTTCACCATGACTTAGACAAGGAGATCACCCTTGCATGCGAAGCCTCACCCTATGGAGTCGGGACAGTTCTCTCACAAGTAATGGAGGACTGCTCAGAGAGGCCTATTGGTTTTGCTTCACGTACCCTGACAGCTGCTGAGAAGGGTTGTTCACAGCTAGACAAAGAAGGTCTGGCCATTGTTTTTGTGGACAAACGCTTCCATCAGTACCTTTATGGACGCGAATTTACAATTTATACAGACCATAAACCACTGATGAGCCTGTTCAGTGAGATGAGATGTATCCCACCGCTAGCCTCAGCCAGGATACAGTGTTGGGCTCTTATGTTGTCAGCCTACCAGTACACTATAGTATACAGAGCGGGTGGGGATAATGCAAATGCCGATGCATTGAGTCGACTACCTTTACCTGAGACACCTGTTACTACATATGTGCCTCCAGAGACTGTGTTTTCATTGGAGGGGCTGTCAGAGTCACCTGTAAAGGCAACCCAAATCAAGCAGTGGACAGAGAGGGACCCAGTCCTGTCCCAAGTCAAGACTTTTCTTTTACAAGGTTGGCCCAGAGTTGTGGAAGGAGAGGAACTGAGGCCTTATGCCAAAAGCAAGACAGAACTCAGTCTGCAGGATGGCTGCATTTTCTGGGGGGCGAGGGTCACCATGCCTCCCCCTGGCCGTTCACAGATTGTGGAGGAAATTTATGAGGCTCATCCAGGGGTGTCTCGAATGAAAAGCTTTGCAAGAGCCTACGTTTGGTGGCCAAGAATGGATCAGGATGTGGAGAACAAGGTGAAATCATGCATACAATGTCAGACTAATCAGAATATGCCACCACCAGCTCCTTTGCACCCATGGGAGTGGCCAGACCACCCCTGGACTGGGCTACATTTGGACTTTGCTGACCCTTTTATGGGGCAGATGTTTCTTGTAATGGTAGATGCACATTGTAAATGGATTGAAGCTCACATCATGAGCAACATCACAGCCCCCTCAACTATAGACAAACTCAGGCAAGTGTTTGCAGTCCACGGCTTGCCTAACACACTGGTCACTGATAATGGCCTGGCGTTCACCAGTGAACTGTTCAGTGAGTTCATGCAGCAGAATGGCATTCATCACATTCGGACAGCCCTTTTCCACCCAGCCTCCAATAGTTTGGCTGAGCGGGCTGTTCAGACAGTGAAGGACGGCCTGAAGCGGATGACAGGGGACTCTCTTAGCATGCGGCTTTCTCGTTTCCTGTTTAAATACCACCTCACGCCACAGTCTACAAATGCCCGCACTCCAGCAGAGATGCTGATGGAGTGTAGGCCCAAGTCAAGATTGGACCTGCTGCATCCAGACATGAAGGCAAGTGTGGAGAGAAAGCAGGAAAAGCAGAAGGAGGGAGATGATGAACATGCACGAGAGAGACACTTAAAACCGGATGACAATGTCTATGTGAGAAACAATCAGCAATGGCTGCCTGGGGTTATTCTTAAGCAGAGTGGTCCCTCTCCTATGTTGTTAAGCTGACTGATGGGCGTGTTTTCCGCAGACATCAGGACCATGTGCGCCTGCGTCATGATACCGGCTCAGAGGCAGACAGTTCCATGGAGTTTCCATTTGTGAGACAGACTACGGTGGAAGCATGTCCACCAGTGACTTTGCCAGAGGGCGAGACGCTGGCAGAGGGGTCGGGATCCCCTGAAGAGGATGGACATTCTCATGCAGACACACAGACCCCTCTCGTGTCCCCAACACCAGATCTACCCAAAACACCATCACCAGCAGTGCCCGATGGGTCACCGGGGATACTGCACAGATCACAGTGCACTCGTAAACCTCCTGACACAAAAACATTGGGATTTTTTCATTCTTTTACAATAAGAGTTCCAAATTCTTGTTACTTCCAAGAACATAATATCCTGAAAATGACTATAAGACATCAGAACAGAGACTTGGAGGTTCAGGAACAGTTATTAACCTTCAACCATCAGGTTCTTGAACGAAAGTAGATATCTTCACTTATCCCAAAAATGAACTGATTCCATAACCAATGGACTCACTTAGAAGGATTCATCAACTTGTGGTTTCATAATTTATTACTTATTCTTGATGATGATGATGATGATTATTATTATTACATATTTTTCCTCAGTTCAAGCTGGTTAAGCCTGAGGTACAGACATAGCCAAGCACATGCACATTATTTCTCAATTGCTAGGAACTTTCAGACTATTCTAGTGGTGTTTAATATTGTAGCTTTCTGAAGATTTACATACACATTGCTGTGTAGGCCCAATTATTTAATGCTATTGTGCAGTGGCTTTGGGGATGATACCAACTGTAGATATTACTATTGGGACAGTATATACTCTGTTCATGATAGAGTCTTCCATTTTTCTCTTTTAATTACAACATATTTCTGATGTTTTCACTTCTGCATGTTATGTGTGCTTGCAAAGGCTATATCTATTAAGTAAGTTGTTCTTGCTTGTTTATCCTGTAATATTATATTAGATTATGAGAACACTCAGTCCTCTTTTATTGTCATTTAGAAATGCATACATGCATTAAGAAATGATACAATGTTTCTCCGAAGTGATATCACAGAAAACAGGACAGACCAAAGACTAACACTGACAGAACCACATAATTATAACATATAGTTACAGCAGTGCAAAGCAATACGATAAAGAACAGACCATGGGCAGAGTAAAAAAAAAGTCTCAAAGTCCCAAGTCGATCGACTCCTGAGTCCCCGATAGCAGCGGCAAAAGGGAGAAACTCCCTGCCATAAACCTCCAGGCACCGTCAACTTGCCGATACCTTGGAAGCAGCCGATCCCTGCCGACCCTGAGTCCATCCGTCTGAAAACTTCGAGCTTCCGACCAGCCCTCCGATACAGCCTCCCGAGCGCCATCCTTTTCCGAACACCTTCGACCTCTCCCCAGCCGCTGAAACATGCAAAGCCGAGGATTTCGAGGCCTTCAGTTCTGGAGATTCCGGTTACCACACAGTAGCAGCGGCAGCAAAGTAGTCATTTCAGAAGTTTTCCAGATGTTCCTCCGTGCTCTCATGTCTGTCTCCATCAAATCAGCATTGTGCACGGTCCCCTACTTGACAGATAACAGATATTCATCAAAGGAGAGGCCGCACGTGCTGCCGTCGCGCCGCCATCTTCTCCTCCTTTAATTCAGACTATTATTATGGATTATCCTATCTGTAATAACGGATCAGCTGCAATAGAACTTGTAGGAATCTGACTCTAAAACTGGGTCAGTCTTGTATTTACAGTAAGGTGTGTTGCCTTTTATGAGTTTGTATTTTAATACAAGATGTTGGTGAGTGGTGTTTGCCACCTGACTGTGCCTGTGTAAATAACCAGATAGAGTTAAACTGCTGCAGGATCCTGGAATGTATTGGATTGTTTCCAGATTCTTTTGGCATTTTCTGCATTTATTGTCTTGAATTCATTGCTCTTTTATTATGTATTTTGATTTTTTTTGTGTGTTCACCACCTGGTCCTGTATTGCTTCAAGGAACCTGTCTGTTTCCAGGAAGAGGTCTCCAACTCCGAGCCAGGGGTTTAACACTTGCTTGTCAACATCTAGTCTGCTCACGTCATGGGGATGTCTTCCATGGAGGATCATGCTCTACCAATAGTTAACTTTTTCTTCTATAGTGATAATTTCTTCTTTTTCTGGGTTGTGCTTTCATCTAAATTTAGTGATGTGTACGTCTTACCAGAATTTGCTCACATGGAGCATTAAACCCTGTTTTTGTTGATGAAAATATATCCTCAGCAGTCTTATCTGTCTGTTGAGAGAGTTTTTTGTGTCTCTTATTCCTCTTCCTCCTTCTCTCTCCGAGGTGGTGTTAATCTAAGTGCGTTGGACTGTGCATAGTGTTCTCTAAAATTTGCCATTTCATTTATTTTCTTTGTGAATTTTCCAGATTGGTTTTGAACCAAGATTATATGCCAAAAGGGTTAGCAAAAATGTTTATTGCTATTGCATAGCCAACAGCACAGTCTCCTCTCAGCATCAGGTTGAAATTTTAATCTGGATCATGGACTTAAAGATCGAGTTCAGTTTGAAGCCACTGCCTTTCAGCTGTGTGGCATGAAGCTACCACTGAGCCAAAGCTAACATCACACCACTGAGGAGCTGAAGTTGCACAGTGATGTCTCAAGTGATTCTACTAAATAGCCGATTCCATCTTTCGTTATTTTTTTTAATCACAGTTATAGTGACTTCCATGACAAACAATGATAAAAGAATAGTTAAAAGCATCTGTTTTTTATTATTCAAAAGTTTTAAGTTACTCGGGGTCAATATCACAAATGACCTGACTTGGTCCAACCAAGCAGAGTCCACTGCCAAGAAGGCCCACCAGCACCTTTACTTCCTGAGAAAACTAAAGAAATTTGGCCTGTCCCCTAAAACCCTCACTAATTTTTATATATGCACTGTAGAAAGCATTCCTCTAGGGTGCATCACAACCTGGTATGGAAGTTGTCCTGTCCAAGATTGGAAGAAGCTGCAGAAGATCGTGAACACAGCCCAACACATCACACAAACCAATCTTCCGTCCTTGGACTCACTTTACACCGCACGCTGTCGGAGCAGTGCTACCAGGATAATCAAGGACACGACCCACCCAGCCAACAGACTTTTCATCCCTCTTCCCTCCGGGAGAAGGCTCAGGAGCTTGACGACTCGTACGACCAGATTTGGAAACAGCTTCTTTTCAACTGTGATAAGACTGCTGAATGGATCCTGACCCGGATCTGGGCCGTATCCTCCAAATATCTGGACCTGCCACTCATTTTTTTTTTTGCACTACCTTACTTTCCCTTTTCTATTTATGATTTATTATTTAAATTTTTAACATTTACTATTGACTTGTAATCCAGGGAGCACAAAGCGCAGAATCAAGTATCGCTCTGATGATTGTATGTTCTAGTATCAATTGTTTGGCTACAATGAAGTAAAGTATTATTGAGCGCTGCTACTTGTTGGAGGTTATTTTGCTTCATATATTTTGACAAGCTTGGGCTGCTAACTATATCCTATTGCAAACAAATATTATATTGGTGTAATAAGAAAATAATCTATTCTCTTCTTAAGGAAACACTTCATTTGATGTTGGATATCTGTTCTAAAATTAGCTTTCAAATTGATAGCTACACTTGTCATGTACTGAACAAACCTTTTAACTTAGGAGTGGTTGTAAGTATTTTAGCCTACGGGCATGAATGGCGGTTAGAAAAGGTGTCATATCATATCAAGAAATCTCTCCAGTCTCTAACACAGCTCTAAGCAGCATCTTATTTACTAGGATATAATCAATCAAGTATGCCTCCCGAAACACAGACGTTCCGATCACTGACAATTTTGTAATGGAGCCAAGAATTTCTTGGGGTGGGAAAATTGGTTCTGGAGGAAATCACGTGGTTTGGGGAACAAGAATCTGATTATTATGTTTGCTGTTGTGTGCTGGGGCAGCAGGCTGAGGGTAGCAGACACCAACAGAATCAACAAACTCATTCATAAGGCCAGTGATGTTGTGGGGATGGAACTGGACTCTCTGACGGTGGTGTCTGGAAAGGGGATGCTGTCCAAGTTGCACGCCATCTTGGACAATGTCTCCCATCCACTACATAATGTACTGGCTGGGCACAGGAGTACATTCAGCCAGAGACTCATTCCACCGAGATGCAGCACTGAGCATCATAGGAAGTCATTCCTGCCTGTGGCCATCAAACTTTACAACTCCTCCCTTGGAGGGTCAGACACCCTGAGCCAATAGGCTGGTCCTGGACTTATTTCCTGGCATAATTTACATATTATTATTTAATTATTTATAGTTTTGTATTGCTACATCTATACTCCATTCTTGGTTAGTGCAACTGTAACGAAACCCAATTTCCCTCGGGATCAATAAAGTATGACTATAACTATGACTATGACTGTTAAGTAGGCTCACCTGTATGGCTACATTCTGTTGACTGACAGATGTCGACACGCCAGTCTCTCCAGTCCCTTGCTGGATTTAACTTGGAGTTCAGTTGTAAAATCTAATTTTCCTAGTGCTACATGGGGAATTCGCATTTCATTCCAGCAATCAGACCAGGCATTGGATCAGAGCTCCTGTTCACTCGAATGGAAGAACCCCAGACCTCTGAGTTTAATAGGAAAATATTTTAAGCCTTACATTTTAAATTATTTCAATTCTTGGTTTATTAGTATTCTAATATTTGCTTGTATTTGTATTTGATTTTATATGATTATATATAAATATATAGTAAATTACGGCCTACAGGGATGAGGTCCAGCACCTGGCCGTGTACAACCTGACCCTTAACACCCAGAAGACCAAGGAGATCATTGTGGACTTCAGGCACGCTAGGAGCCACACTCACGTCCCCACCTACATCACCGGAGCTGTAGTGCAGCGTGTATCAAGCTTCAAATTCCTTGGTGTCCACATTTCCGAGAATCTCACCCGGTCCCTGAACTCCTCCATCCTGGTCAAAAAGGCACAACGGTGCCTTTATTTCCTGCGGAGCATCAAGAAAGCTCACCTCTGTCCCAGGATACTGACGGACTTTTACCGCTGTACCATTGAGAGCATACTTACCAACTGCACCTCAGTGCAGTACGGCAATTGTCCCGTATCAGACCACAAAGCACTACAGCGTGTGGTGAAAATTGCCCAGCGGATTATCGGCACCCAATTGCCCACCATTGAGAACCTCTACCATAAGCGCTGCCTGGGCAGGGTGAAAAGCATTATCACGGATGCATCTCACCCTAACCATGGACTTTTTACTCTCCTCCCATCCGGTAGGCGCTACAGGAGCCTCCGCTCCTGCACAAGCAGGCACAGGAAGAGCTTCTTCCCTGAGGCTGTGACACTGCTGAACCTCAGATCACAGTGCTAAGCAGTATTGCATCCATATTGTACTGTCTCAGTACTTTTATATTTGTGTGCTGTAGCACTTACTTTTTATTGTGTTATTTTGTAAATAACACTATTCTTTGCATTTCTGGTCAGATACTAACTGCATTTCATTGGCTTTGTATCTGTACTTGGCACAATGACAATAAAGTTGAATCTAATCTAATTTAATCTAAATTTAATATTTCTATTGTTTTTTAATAAATAAATAATATAATTTATATGTAATGTACTGTATTTTATTAACAACTTTATACATTTCCATCAATTTTAACTTTTCAGGAGTATATACACTTAGTGGCCACTTTATTAGATACATCTGTACACTTGCGCGTTAATGCAAATATCCAAACTGCCAATCATGTATCAGCAACTCCATGCAAAAAGTATGCAGAAATGGTCAAAAGATTCCATGTTGTTCAGTTCAAACATCAGAAAGGGGGAAGAAAAGTACAAACACGAGAAAGTCTGCAGATGCTGGAAATCTAAAGCAATGCACACAAAATGCTGGAGGAACTCAGCAGGCCAGGCAATCTGTGGAAACCAGTAAACAGTCAAGGTTTCGGGCCAAGACTCTTCTTTAGGAAAGGAGAAGAAATGTGATCTAAGTGACTTGTACTGTGGAATGATTATTGGTGCTAGAGGGGGTGGTTTGAGTATCTCAAAAACTCTCTTGCTGGTCTTTTGGGATTTTCACGCACGACAGTTTCTGGAATTTACAGAGAATGGTGTGAAAAATGAAGAAAACATCCAACGAGCAGCAGATCTACAAGCAAAAATAGTTTACTAATGAGAGGGGTCAGACGGGAATAGCCAGACTGGTTCAAGCTGACGGGAAGGTGACAGTAACTCATTTATCCACACATCACAACAGCATCTATGAAAGCATCACACATCGAACCTTGAAGTGGATGGGTTATAGCAACAAAAGACCACAACCGTACACTCAGTGGCCACTTTATTAGGTACAGAAGGTGACCACTGAGTGTATGTTTAAATAATCAATACTAGAGGGGTCTCTTGCTGTCTGTCACAGGGAAAGTGTTTGCCAGGGTGGTCTTGAACCACTTCCTCCCTGTGTCCAAAGGGCCTCCCCTAGACATAGATGCATTATGTCCACAAAGACACACAGTGGATGTGATTTCTCCCCAGTAAAACACCATGAGAAACACAGGGAGCTGCATCAACACCTACACAACCTCAGCAAAGCCTTTGACTCCATCCTCTTAGGGGGTTCTATGGCCTCCATCTAATATTTGCTCCACACTGACAAGCAAGTCGTGACCAAGTCCAAACTTGGGAAATTCTGGTCTCAAACAGGATTATGCATTCGCCCCTGGATTTTTTTTTTCAAACTCTCTCTGCAATATTATATCTAACTTCTAACAAACTTCCCTCTGGAAGGGAACTAATGTTCAGAACTAATGGAAAATCTGGTCCTAAGGTCACCGGGACCTCAGGAATTGGGCTGCCCTTAGAGCATTATGGACTTGTTCACTAAATCCTAGAGAGAAAGGCCATTGCACTAAACATTGGCTCCCAACCTGCCATAGCTGCAATAGCCCATCCTGTTCTCAAAGCCTCCTGCAGAAGCTGCATGACTTCCACTGACTCCTGGACACTGCTGGCCTCTGACTGTTCAAAGTGAACAAGGAGCATTTAGAATTGTATTGGGAATATTGAGTCCATTCTCATGTGTCAACAGTGGAAGGAATGAACTATCTTGAACTATTGACACCCATGCTCTGTCAGGCACCTCCTGATCCCTCTGCAGATGAGTCTGTGGCTATAACAACTACATTCCAGCTCTCAGAATCAGAATGGAAGCAAGTCAACCTCGATCCCAAGGGCCGGCTTAAGAAGAAGAAGCCCATGGCATGAACATTGGCTGTCAGTTTGTTAAGTATCCCACCTCATGTAACATTAAACACTTGCTACTTTTTTCCTCTCCTCAGACCCTTTGGCCAATTTTAAGTGGTTGATCCACAGTAACCATCTGTCACACACGTGTTCATCAGCAGAAATCAACCTGTTACTTATTCAGTGAACTTTGAGGAAATCTGTATCAATCAGTTGCATTGAAGAGAAAATTATAAAGTGATACTGCCCCATTGAAAAGGGGTAAAAGCAGGTGAAGGTGGTGTATGCGTGCCTGATTTACTAGTGCTTATGTAAGGGGTTTCTTCTTTTATGTTACTGCGTAGGCTAATCAAAATAGCTTTTCTGAAATAACTGCGATGTAAGGAGTTCTCTCTCTCTCTCTGCTTGTTTGTGTTATATTATTGATAAGAGAAGGAACGAACCAATTGGGATAGGTGTTATTCTTTCTTGTGTGTCTGTAAGCTATTGTGTTGCACAGGCTTTGGCGGAGAAGGCGCGATGGAGACAGAGGTAGAAGACGCGATGCTGTAAGCTGGCCGATGGGACGGACCCCGAGCGGGAGTCCGAGGCCTAGGGCTTTTCGGGAGGAGACCCGAAGAGGATGGACGTGCTGGAAGCGCACTGGTCGACCACCATGGTTGGTCCCAGGCAGTGGGTCGAAGGGGTCGGAGGGGATCGAATGGTGGAAAGAGGACCCCGTTACCTGAGCTCCAACTGTTGTGCACGAAGTGGTTGAACTCTGATAAGTCTGGCGCCTTTTACTTTCCCTTTTATATTCTATCTCTATTGATTACATAGATCCAATAATATCTATAAATTATAATCATTTAATCGCATACAGTGTATTGTCTGTTATTTGGTGGTGTGGGGTACATCACACAGCATCCACACAAACTTGATTACCCAGTTTGGTGGGGCCGAAGTCTGGTTCCCCCAGACAAAAACGAGTTGAGCGAGCCTGAGGCTTACCAGGGGTGCTATGCTTACAAACCCCAGACACCGGAGACGGCCAAGTTAACATTAGACCAACAGTACTTGCAAAAAAAGCTAGTAACCCATCTTTTCCCAAACATTCTGGTAATCATTATTAGAATAGTTTTTGTTATGTTTTCTTCAACATTATAAAATATCTCAGGAGAGGTAGATAACCTTACTGTCCTTGGATTACAGCCCCTCAATTCAAAGCTTTTAATGTGAAAAACTTACATTCCCGTATATGGCACCTGACCTGCTGAGAGTTCCCAGTATTTTCTGTTTTTGTTTTTAATATCCAGCCCTTTACAGTTTGTCTTCCGAATAGTACTGCCTCCAGCTCAGAGTACTATTGATAAAGAGGATGAATTTAGAGCCTGGATCAGAACTTGGAATTATGATGCTGTTGTCGTTACAGACAGCTGATTGTGTAAGGGACAGGTCTGGCAGCTCAACATTCCTAGGTTTCATTGTTGTAAAATTCAAAGTACATTTATTATCAAATAATGTATACTATACACAACCTTGAGATTCATCTCTTTACAGACAGCCAAATCAAAGAAATCCGATAGAACCTATTAAAAAAGACCATTAGAAGTCCAATGTGCAAAAAAGCCAAATCATGCAGATCAGAAAAGTGAGCAAATAACATTCAGAACTGAAGCTCCCATTTTTTAAGTAGGAGGAGAGGGGGAAGCAAAGTAGAGGGGTTGCACTACTGATAGAGGAGAGTATGTCGCACAGCACTCAGAGAGGACACACTGGAGGGCTCATCCACTTCCGCAATTTTGATGGATCTCAAAAATAAAAAAGATGCAGTTATGCTGATGGCATTACAGTATAGGCCTCCCAGTAGATGCTAAAAAGTGGAAAAGATATGTAGACAGACTATGGAAAGGTGCAGAAACAATACAGTTGTAATAACGGGAACTTCAATTTCCCCAGTATTGATCAGAAACTCCTTAATACAAGAACCTTAGATGGGGCAGGATTTCTTCAGTGCATCCAGGAGGGCTTATTGAAACAGTATATGGAGAAGCCAACTAGACTTAGTTTTGAACATAAACCAGGCTGGGTGACAGATGTGATGTGTGTACATTTTGGGAAAAATGACCGCATCTCTTTATGTTTTAAGATAGTTAAGAGTAAGGATAAAACTAGACCTGCAGGATGGTGCTAAATGGGGGAAGGATAAATTACGACAAGATTAGACAGGAGCTAAAAGTCATTGATTGGGAACAGCTGCTGTTGGACAAGTCCATGTCTGACATGTGGATATGTGGACATTGTTTAAAGACCAGCTGATCAGAGTTTATAACTGGAGTATTCCATTAAGGAGTACGGACAATGATGGTGAATTGGGGAACCTGAGAGATCATAAAATTAGTTAGCAACAAAAAGGAAGCATTTGGAAAGGTTTAAGAAGTGAAAATCATACTGGGCCCTTTTGGAATATATGAGATAGCAGGAAAATGCTCCAGCGGGCAATTAGGAAGGCTAAAGAGGATTGAGAAGAACCCAATGAATTTTACAGTTACATTGAGGAAAGGAAAATAAGTAAAGAGAGGGTAAGGCAGTGGATATTATCTAAATGGACAGTAGTAAGTCCCTCAGAAAAGTTAATTTGAGAGATAGAAACATAGAAACATAGAAAATAGGTGCAGGAGTAGGCCATTCGGCCCTTCGAGCCTGCAACGCCATTCAGTATGATCATGGCTGATCATCCAACTCAGAACCCTGTACCAGCCTTCCCTCCATTCCCCCGATCCCTTTAACCACAAGCGCCATATCTAACTCCCTCTTAAATATAGCCAGTGAACTGGCCTCAACTGTTTGATAAAGATACATGGGTCCAGGGTGAATTAGAACATACATAGAACACAGAAATTTACAGCTTATTACAAGCCCTTCAGCCCACAATGTTGTACCAACCATGTAAACTACTCTAGAGACTGTCTAGAATTTTCCTAGTGCATAGCCCTCTATTTTTCTAAGCTCCATGTACCTATCCAAGAGGCTCTTAAAAGACCCTATTGTATTCGCTTCCATCGCCACTAGCAGTGCATTCCATGCACCCTCCACTCTCTGTGTGAAAAACTTACCCCTGACATCCCCTCGGTATCTATTTCCAAGCACCTTAAAACTATCCCCCCTCGTGTTAGCCATTTCAGCCCTGGGAAAAAGCCTCTGGCTATCCATATGATCAATGCCCCTCCTCATCTTGTACACCTCTATCAGGTCACCTCTCATCCTCCATCGCTCCAAGGAGAAAAGGCCAACTACACTCACCCTATTCTCCAATCAAGACAACATCCCAGTAAATCTTCTCTGCATTCTCTCTGTAATATCCACATCCTGTAGTGAGGTGACCAAAACTGAACCCAGTACTCCAAGTGGGGCCTGTCCAAGGTCTTAATTTTGGGTTGGGAATTTTGGGAATTGCAAGTTTGGATTGGGAACTGGCTTGTTCATAGGGGACAGCAGGTAAGGATGGAAAGCTGTCACTCTGGCTGAAGGCCCATGACCAATGGTGTTCCTTAGGGTTCAGCACTGGGATCTGTGATTTTTGTTATATATGTCAATGAATTGGATTTGGAGGGATTAGAAAATTTGCAAATGACACCAGAAGTTGTGGAGTTGTGGACAGTGTAAAGGAATACCAAAAATAAAAATACATTGGATGTCGATAGGTTACAGATGTGCAGAGAATTGACAGATGGTGTTTAATCTAGGTCAGTGTGAGGCATTCCATTTTGTGAGGTCAAATGAAAGGAGAAACTGTACATTTAATGGTGGGCTCTTTAATTGCATTGAGGTACGGCAGAATCAGGGTCTGAGTCCATAGTTCACTGAAAATGCTTATGTATTGGATAAGGTGATAAAGAAGATGGATGGTATACTTGCCTTCATTGGTAGGGGTTTTGAGGAGAAGAGTAAGGAAGTCATACTGCAGTTGTGTAAAACTTTTGTCACTTGGAATATTGTGTGTATTTCTAATTGCACCCTTTATAGGAAAAATGTAGACACTGTGGAAACGGTGCAGAAGAGGTTTACCAGGATGCTGCCTGGATTAGAGGGTATGAATTAAAAGAAAAGTTTAGATAAACTTGGGTTGTTCTCCCCAGAGTGTCCGACACTGAGGGAAGACCTGATGGAGGTTTTTAAAATGAATGAGGCATGCAGTAAACAGTCAGAATCTTTTCTACAGTATAGGTCCATGGGAGTAGGCAGTTTAAATGCTTCCACACAGACTAAATTGGCCAAAGGGCCTGTTTCTATGCTGTACTTTTCTATGACTTTATGATAGAAATATTGAATAACAGAGGGCAAGCTTTTCAGATTAGAGCGTGGAAGTTTAAATGTGAGGGGCAAAATAGTTACACAGTAAGTAGTAAGTTTCAGGAATGGGTTACCAGGTCTAACAGTGGAAACAGGTAGCTTGGTGGAGTTTAGGAGGTTTTAGAGCAGGGGTCGGCAACCTTTTTGCCTCTGTGAGCTGGATCGCGTATTGATTAGCGGCGGTGGCCAGATAAATGCCATAAAAAGCTTGAAATATGGGAGTTATCTGTTTAAATACATCTAGTTATGTTTTACTTCAAATTAGTGAATAACACAGGCTAGAAAATCATTTGTGCTTAACCAAGGATGCCAATTAGTAATCAAATAACTCATTTTAGTTGCAATTTATTTCAATCAAGGCATCTTTTGAATCTATTAAAAGGACACAAAGAATCTTTAAGCATAAAACGTATGAACATAATGCACTGAATATTGGTAAATTAAGTTTAATAAAAAAGAACATTTTAATGCAAACAGTCGATAAATCAATGTGAAACTTCATGCTGTTTGTTGCTTGAAAGCTTAATATTGGGTGTCAGACTTGTTGATGCCAAGAGCAAGATACTATCCAGATGGGCATCAGTCAATCTTGTTCTCAAATGGTTCTTGGTGTGCTTCATTTTTGAAAATAATTGCTCACGCAGAAAAGTGCTGCCAAACAATGATACCATCTTTTTTGCATGATCCATTAAGTTAGGATACTTCCCACTTGGATGAAAATATTTTCTATAGAAGTCAAGTACTGACGCATCTTCAGAATGAAATTTCGATCTCAATATGTCATCACACTGCATCTCAATCAATTCCATTTGAAAAATGTTTGATGCAGTGTTCACTTCCACATCAAATGGAGTAGCAAGCAGCTTCCAGCGAAAATCAGCAAAACGAGATGAAAACTCTTTTCTCAACTCTTGGACCATATTCACAGAAATGCCTAGATCTTGTGCTTTACTTTTTTGAAAAGTGGGAAAATGTGCACAATTTCCTTTTAGAAGCTGATACTCCCACAATTGCAGCTTTCTTTCAAAGGTCACAGTATGACCATACATCTCATGTATCAGCTTAAACGCAAGGAATTCTGCAGATGTTGGAAATTCAAGCAACACACATCAAAGTTGCTGGTGAATGCTCCAGGCCAGGCAGCATCTCTAGGAAGAGGTACAGTCAACGTTTTGGGCCGAGACCCTTCTGTTAGTTCTGACGAAGGGTCTCGGCCCGAAACGTCGACTGTACCTCTCCCTAGAGATGCTGCCTGGCCTGCTGCGTTCACCAGCAACTTTGATGTGTGTTTCATGTATCAGCTGATTTTTTTCCTTGAATTTGTTTTGAGACTTCATAGCTGGCACGGATAGTTCCTTCATTTCCACTTCTTTTCTTGGCAAAAAATGACGTTTGTTTTCCAAAACTAGCCTTCATTCGCTCAACTTCATCTTTTCTTGCTTGCTCAGTAAACTTGTTAAAATTTCCACTATGGCGGGTCTCGTAATGTCACCTTATATTTGCCACCTTCTTCACAGCAACATTTTCTAGGCAAATAAGACAAACTGGTTTCCCAGCTTGCTCGATGAAGAAGCAACCTAGTATCCAAGTGTCTTGGAAATGTCGGCACTCAGTGTCTACCTTCCTGTGTTTTGCATTCATTCCCACTGGAATTTTTTTCTTCGATTTTATTTTGAAACGCGAGTTATTCAACAAGTATCGTAGCACATGTAAATATTTGGATATTCAGCGTGGATTTCTTGTTAAAACACAGTGACGCTGTTTCTGTTTACAAATTTGAACGATCCCATCTGAAAACCTGTGTGTGCACACGGAGAGTATCTAATACATATTAATAAGGTAGTCTGCCTTCCCGTCATTCGTATATACCAGTGTTTGGTTTGGAACAAAACGGAACCTGGGGCCAACGTAACAAGACGCCATGCATGTCCATCAGTGGGGTCGCGTGAAACGCTCAGAATAAGGAAAAATCACTTGCCGGCCAGATAAGCATAGTATCCGAACACTTGCTCGCAGGCTGGTCAAAATACCTTCGCGGGCCGGATCTGGCCGCAGGCAGTAGGTGGCCTACCCTTGTTTTAGAGAGACATGCTTCAATGTGAAGGGAATGGAGGGATATGGATGATACACAGGAGAAGAACATTTAGTGTAAATTGGTATTAATATTGCCACAACATTGTGAAACTAATGCAATACACACAAAATGCTGGCAGCATCTATGGAAAGGAATGCATCAGAATCGAAAGAGGGTCTCAGCCCAAAACTTTGACTGTTTATTCTTTTCCATAGATGTTGCCTGACCTGCTGAGTTCCTTCAGCATTTTGTATGTATGTGTCACTCAAGATAACATCTGATTTGCTTCAAGCTAGACCAAGAGTTTGTGAAAATCTTAAAATTCATCCAGGTTTCTGCCAAAGATAGGGGAAGAACCTTACAGTCAGCTGTGTGCCAAGGCAATGGACAAGTGTTTTCAGGACTTGGCCATTAGATCAACTCTGCCACTGATGGGGCCAGAATCAGTAGGAAGGTGCTTGGTTTCATTGGTGACCCGGGGCAACATGAAATCTGCTGAACACATCTAGCTCCCAAGGCACTTCAACTAATTTCCTTCCCATTAACACTTAGGTGATATACTGCAATACATGGAAGTGTGTATATAAGCATGTATATAATTAATTAGAGGTGAAAGGTTACAAAATTATGCAGAATTATAATTGCAATTAATATAATTGTGACCTTGTTCATGGATTTACTCTTGCTCCTCATTACATTTGTATATTCCATTTAAGTGAGAAGGCAGCTTTGTTTTCAATGAATATCAATCATCCAGGCCAAAAAGTCTAGCACGGAATTTTTAATGCTGATCAACAGAACTGAAACTTAACCTTTTTATTGTGTAAATCACCCACTTCCAAGAATGCATCTTTTGTTCTAATCCAACAATTCTAGCCTGTTGGCTAAAATTCAAACGAATATGCAGCATTGCAGCACCCCTTGTTCAATCTACCTTGCATTAGATCAGTATTGTAACTACATTTAATTGCTTTGATGCCATTCCTCTGAGTACCTTTACAAAAAGCATCCAAAATCTACTAGTTCTATCCTGAAATCTTTGACTAAGCTGCTGGTAGTACTGGCAGTTCTGTGACAACTCTTGTAGTTCCTTTTCACTCCAACAGTAGGGATAGAGACAAAATACTCCAATGTTCATTTCTGGAGGTCTCTCACATCCGAGCTCACTCAGGGTCCTTTGTCAGTGACATTCTGATGTGCATACTCCAGAGGTCAATGGCCAGCTCCCGTGCTCAACATTAAGAAATGTTCATAGCTTGCAGAGCTTCCCTGCTGGACACTTGGTTAAAGTAATTTGCAGTCTTCATCAACAGACTTCCTGCAATGTAACTCCATCAAGTGGTCTGGATCTGTACTGGCAGAGCAAGTTCCACCCATAAAATTGCTGAAGAAATCTTCTAACAGCTAGCTGACTCATGAAAGAAGAACCTTTGAGATTCTAGTTCATTTGTAAATTGAGGAGCGCTTTGTGTCCAGCTTACGGACGTTCTGTCATGATTTGATCTCTTACGCCTCTTTCAAATTATTGACAAATATTCCTAACCCATTTGTGCTTCAATATATTCCGCTCCTGATTGTATCTTCCAGATGCAGTCATTGTTGGATTCCATTTGCACACGGCTAAGATTTGAAGCTGAGGTTTTGCTGATTATCTATCCTGATTCTGAGCATTCCTCAAAAGAAAGAAAGAAATTTAACTTTGGCACTCGTATCAAAACACTGTCCACCAAATTTTTCACATGTGTTTGTATATCTTCTTTAAACAATAACTTTACTCCGTTCTATTTTTAGCTAAATGAAACAATATTGGTAGCAGATTGTTTCAAAACAAAAAGTTGATTTTCCTGTTTTTCTTCCTGGGAGGTTTTGATTACTAGGGTGCAGCTCATAGAAGAATGGTGAGCCCCTGGTGAATAGATAATCAAATGGATAGATTGCCTGCTGATAACAGGAGCAATACCATCTCCAACACCACACTTGCTCTACCTTAACTTTACAGGGCTGGAAACAGCAAAAATGTATTTGGACATATTTAAAGGGATAATTACATTCCCCTTGTGTCAGAAATTCCATGAAGTAAATTACTGATCTGCCCCTTTCCAGTTATAGGCTAGGTAGCTCTCAGTCAAAATACTTTGCATGCAGCTTGATAATGTTGAAATGATTGTTGTTCATCTGTTAACATTCACATTGATTGGATTACGGTCTATACACTAAGCAAATCTTCAATTCTTCACCCAGAGTGTGATGCAAGTACGGAACAAGCTGCCAGCGGAAGTGGTGGATACGAGTCAAATTGTAACATTTAAGAAAAGTTTGGATAGGTGCATGGGTGACAGAGGTATTGGGGGGGGGCTGTGGTCTGGTGCAGGTAGATGGGTATAGTCAGAAGACTAGGGCAGCTTGGGCCAGATGGGCCAAAGGGCCTGTTTCTCTGCTGTAGTGCTCTGTGACTGTTTGATTCTAAGACAAGCAAGGAATAATGTGTTGTGACTGTTACCTTTGCTTTCTGAAGGAAGGAACAGCTAGCTTTCAATATTGAGCTATTTGGGAGAGGAAGCAGGTGAAAGTGTTGGGATTGGACCAAATGATGGAACTGAACATTGTCTGAGAATGAGTCACAAAGCCCAGCTGTCAAATTCCTCTTGTAGATTTGCAGAACAGGAAAGGTAGAGATTAGGAAGCCTTCTTTTCATATCTATTCATGTTAAGTAATGTTCCTGCCTAAAGTCAATGTGTAAATTCTATTTGGCAACTTTGTCTAGCTTTTAGCAGATTTGCATGGTTTTGTAGTACAAGGTATTTTCCTCTTTCCAGTACTTTGCCAGGAATATTTCCACCTGTGTGGTCCTGGGTAATGAGTAATTTCAGCTTCCAGGGATACATGTGTAGAGACCCCCATCTCTCTCTGCCTGTAGCATCATTGGAAAAAACACAGAGCAGAGAACAACAACATGGGACTCTGTTCCATTATGGTGCATCAGCAAAATATCATTATGGTACATCACCGAATTACCATTAGTATTCTAGAGTTCAGTCCAGGTATTGTGCTGCATTTCTTTGGTTCAAAGGGTGGCAGAGATCCAAGTTTTTTAGTTTGAAAACGAGATACACATGTAACACCCCTGGAAAGGTTGCACGGCTCCTAACATACTGGTCTTTCTGTAGAAGCAGTGTTTGGGTTATGATTAGAGATAACGGGTGTGCTGGAATGCGAGCGGACGCCTTGGTTCGGCGGGAGATGAAGAGGGAAGATGCTGGAGAGATCCAGTCGTAGGATTCGACCTGGTGGGGGGCGTGATTTGATGAAGAAGGTGCCGCAGATAGCTGAGGATCGGTGAGAATGCATTTGGAAGTGTTGAGCTCCAACTTGTGCACGTTTGACTGTTTAATTATAATAGGCCCGTTTTGGTTTTTTTTTCTTTACAAACCCTTCAGTTAAGATTCATAAATATCATTCCTTTAATTGTATGCAGTGTGCTGTCTGTTATTTCTTGGCACTGAGTTGTAACAGGGCAGCAGATTCCACAGCATTCACAGAAACCGAGTTTGGGGTGAGAGAGCCGTCTCAATCTCAAGGTTTTGGCAGGACTGGAGAGCGTATTCCCTAGATTTACGCAGCCAAGGAAACCAGCGGGGATTCACACATTTAGCTCCTGAACACCTTCCAGAGAGAAACATCAATTCCACTTCACCTCCTCATCCCAAAGATCAATCTACAGATTCCTGGGAGGTTGGAGGAGAGCTAAACCTTCAGTAGTTCCTCTTTGATAAATTTCAGGATATTAATATAATTGCCCTGGGATGAAGGGTCCTATTAAACAGGCTGGGAAAGCGGACATATAAAAGCTATAACAAGAGTGTGCTGTGCATACTCAGGATGTACAGGTGGCACTAAATATCTATAAGCAATCAAAATTACGACTACAAATGATTAGAGTGTATTTAACAGCCACCTCTATAGGAAGGATAATCTATGACCTTCTTAATTTAGGTATTGCACTGTCTTCAGACACAGATGGCACCCGCAGTGGGTTCGCTAACCATATGGCCCACAGGTGTACACATCGTCCTTCATGTGGGGTAGGGAATGGGCCCAGTTCAACTTGAATACTTTACTTAATTTCTTGCAATATATGATATATGTATATATCAATAATGCCTGCTGATATATTGCAAGAAATTAACTGAACTATATTGATCATATATAGTATTTCTGTTTTTTGCATGTTTTTAATCTATTCAATATACATATATTATAATTGATTTACTTATTTATATTTATTATTATCTTTATTTTAATTATTTTTCACATCACGTGCCAGTGATAGTACACCTGATTCTGATTCTGATCCATTGATAACCTTTAGCAAATCATATTGTTAAACAATCTTATTTACTGTAATGTGTCACTTCAGTGACATGAATAACAGCATTTTGCAGTAGGATAGTGGTTGGGCTGTGGCCTTTTCACAAGTTAAATGTCTGAAAGATTTTACTAAGTACTGTAGTATATCTGAGGGAAAATAAACAGAGGGTGTTTGATTACTTACAATTGATCTATATTGAGTGCAAATGGTGGTGGCAGGTGCAGCTGTTGACTGATACAATAGCTTTCACTTTGTACTATAATTGACCTCTTCAGCTGGGAAAACAGATCAAATCTTTCGGTGGTGTTGCAGTGCTTTCAGTCTTCATGGTAAGGTCAAGTTTCTTCCTTTAATGGAAGATGAGACCTTCTGCACCTCTTCAAGTGCTTTCTCCAATGAGCAGAAATGATTGAACTAACCCCGTAAGCCAAAGCACACTTTACCATGCATCAGATGTCATTTGCCACAGTTTAAGTCAGGCATCCTGTCCTCTCATTCACATAACTTAATATTTCCCTTAATCTATTGTGGTCTGGCTTAAGGGCTGCGTGATTACTGCAGCTAATTCATGGCTCCATGGCCGTAGGTTTGATTCTGGCCTCATTTCCCCTGGGTTTATCTCAGGTGCTTTGGCTTCCCACATCCCAAAGATATGCTGGAAAGTTAACTGGCTGTTTAGATAACAAGCAACACACATCAAAGTTGCTGGTGAACGCAGCAGGCCAGGCAGCATCTCTAGGAAGAGGTATAGTCGACGTTTCAGGCCGAGACCCTTCGTCAGGACGAACTGAAGGAAGAGTTAGTAAGAGATTTGAAAGTGGGAGGGGGAGGGGGAGATCCAAAATGATATGAGAAGACAGGAGGGGGAGGGATGGAGCCAAGAGCTGGACAGGTGATTGGCAAAGGGGATATGAGAGGATCATGGGACAGGAGGCCCAGGGAGAAAGACAAGGAGGGGAGACCCAGAGGATGGGCAAGGGGTATAGTCAGAGGGACAGAGGGAGAAAAAGGAGAGTGAGAGAAAGAATGTGAGTATAAAAATAAATAACGGATGGGGTACGAGGGGGAGGTGGGGCATTAGCGGAAGTTAGAGAAGTCAATGTTCATGTCTGTTTAGATTGTTGTTTAGTTGTAGGTAAATGGCAAAATAATCACAACAAAAATTGATGGATATTTGAGGGAGTGTAAGTTATAGAAGTTGACTGTTCTGTTGCACATCTTACTGTACATACTATTTATTACAAATTACTATAATTTGTACATTGCACATTCAGAAGGAGACATAACACAAAGATTTTTACTCCTTGTGTATATGAAGGATGTAAGAAATAAATTTAATTCAATCAATTCGATAGAGGAAAATAAAGAGAAAAATGGGACTAATAGGATTGCACTGTTCAGAGCTGGCATGGATCTGATGGGCTAAGTGGCCTTTTGTGTTGTAATAAGTAAATAAGATCTATAATTTTAAATGTAATCAATGTTAAAGCAGCTTAGGTTCAGTTACAGATCCTTATGAACAGAAAACTTTGTTAACATCACAACTCTTATTCGCGCTCTATTTAAACATGCCAAAAGATTATCTTCTGCCCTGTCATAAATATAAGAGATTCTGTTATGCGGATGCTGGTAACCTTGAGCAGCACACAGAAAATGCTGGAGGAACTCAGCAAGTCAGGCAGCATCTACGGAAGGGAATAAACAGTTGACATTTCGGGCCATGACCCTTTATTTGGTCTTCTGCCCTGTGCAGTTTCAAGTCAAGGCAGGTTTATTAATATGTGTACAAGCATGGGGAGGGACACCATAGTGAAAAACTTTCTTTCAGCACCATTACAGCTACGTAAGCATTGAATTAAAATTATATCATGCAGTGTATCATCTCCACAGTCCCCACATCCTTCCTATTATGGGGGACAACCACAACTGAACATAATAATCCAAGTGCATTCTGATTTATACAGCTACTCTTCCTTACTCTGATACTTCACATTCCAAGCATTCATTATCAAATACACATTACATCTATCCCTAATTTTCCTGTCCAATTAGCTTTCTTGCACTGACGTAAGACTCACTGGCCTATAATTATCTGGATTGTCCAATTTACTTATAAATTCACGTCTGTACATTGTGACGGAATCACACATTGAGGAATAGATGTAAAATTTAAGTAAATTCAAATTATCTTTACCACCTTATCTGCTTTTGTCATCCTGCTCGAGCTCGCAAGTCTTCTTCTCCCGGTCTCTTAAATTTAAACCATCTCTCTCAAAAGACAATTGGCAGGTCGACTTTTTTGAAATACGCTCCAAACTGTGGAATTCAATACCTAAAGCTATCAGGAATGCAGACTCCTATGACACTTTTAAACATCAGCTCAAAACCTATTTATTTAATTTTGCTTTTAACTAACATCTTTTTGTCTTGTATTTTCATGGTTGCGTTTTGTGAAGCACATTGAACTATATCGTCTGTATGGAAAGTGCTTTATAAATTCTTCTTCTTATTATTATTATTTCTTATTATTATTGATCCGCTTTCAGTGAACTAGATCCCAAATTCCCTCTGTATCTCGTTGCAATTAACTGTATACTTTTTCCTTTCATTTGACCTCCCAAAGTACTATGTCTCTCGTTTGCTCCAATTAAACACCATCTATAACTTACGAGGGGTGATTGATAAGTTTGTAGCCTAAGGTAGAAGGAGTCAATTTTAGAAAACCTAGCACATTTATTTTTCAACATAGTCCCCTCCTACATTTACACACTTAGTTCAGCGTTTGTGGAGCATACAGATCCCTTCTTTGTAGAAGTTGGTGTCTTGGACCTCCAGAAAGTGGTCCACAGCAGGGGTGATTGATGTTCATGGCCCAAGGTAGAAGGAGATGAGTTATTAACTTCAAACTTTCTGCATTTTCACTCAGAGTTGAACTGCACGTGCATGTAACGAGAGCTGTGTAACCCATCTCCTTCTACCTCAGGCCACGGACTTATCAATCACCCCTGCTGTGGACCACTTCCTGGAGGTCCAAGACGCCGACTTCTACAAAGAAGGGATCCGTATGCTCCACGACCGCTGGACTAAGTGTGTAAATGTAGGAGGGGACTATATTGAAAAATAAATGTGCTAGGTTTTCTAAAATTGACTCCTACATTAGGCCATGAAATTATCAATCACCCCTCATATCTGCCCATATCTGTAACTAATCTATATACCACTGCATTCTTTGATAGTCCTTTACACTGTCTAAGACTTCACAAAGATTGTTGTTATCTGCAGACTTGCTAATCCACCTATCTAGTTTTTATCCAAATCATTGATATATATCACAAACAAACAATATTCGAGCACTGACCCCTGAGGAACATCACAAATCATGGACCTCCATTCTGAATGATAGCTTTCCCCCCTACTATCTGTCATCTAGGTGTAGCAAATGACCCATTGCTATGAGTGCAGTGACCCTAATTTCCAGTATAATCTACAGAATTCTCTTGATGAATTATTGCCTTTGCATCAAACTGAGAGATACATGTAACGCCCTGGTTTACATTTTCACTGCTATGCTGCAGGTATTTCATTTTAGCAATTCTGTGAGAGCAGTCTGACTGCTTTCAGCTTGTTTGGGTTGCCGTTAAAGATAAGGGATGCTTAGGAATGTGCGTCATCTAATTAGGATGGTGGAACTGGGAGAAGGTTCTGGAGTACGCTGGAGGGAGAGGTTTTGTGGGGGACACTATGGTTGGTCCTTGTCTTTGTTTGGCAGGAGATGAGAAGACGAGGAAAGATGACACTGGAGAGAACTGGCCATGGGATTCGATCCGGTGGGTGGGAAAATGCGATTTGATGGAGACCAAAGCGCGGAGGCCTACCAAGGATCGGTAAATATGGCTTTTGGAAGATTTGAGCTCCAACTGAGAACGTTTGACTGTTTAATTATAATGGGCTCTTTTTGTTTCACTAGCTCTTTTGTTAAGTTAACAATCATAAATACTCTTTCTTTATAATTGTATGCAGTGTACGATCTGTTATTTCATGCTGATGGGCGATTGCAAGGGACAAAAAAAAATTACACAAACCAGGGTTTGAGTGGGTGAGACATCCCAGTCTCACGGATTTGGCGGGACCAAAGTCATATACACCCCAGGCGTATGAAGCCTGAGGAAGGTGGGTTTCTCGCCATGGAGTCTGGTGGCTATTAGCAAGAGGCTAATGAGCCATTTCTGGAGATGCCCAATAAAAAAGGGTGTCATACTCTGGTGCAGTTAGCTCATTTACATTCACTTTCAGACAGTATGAGCCAGATATTTATGGGAACATGTGGAGGGTGTGTTTGTGTAGCTAAGTGTGTAAGAATCCCACCCCTACTTCTGTCTCCATTCATCCCTGGAAAATACTTCTACCTAATTCCCTTAATGGCTGCTCTTCAAATTCTCCAGCCTGTTGTTTTTTGTTCACCCTGGTATTCTGGTTACTTTGTTTCACCATACCTAATCTCCTCCTTCAATGTCCTGATCTCCATTCAAATCGGTACTTCAAAATTCAAGCTTGTTTAATGTCATTTCTTGTACACAGGTGTCAGGAGAATGAAATAATTGTTACTCTGGATCCGATGCAGCATTAAAAAAAGTGTATACAAACGATAAAAAAAACAATAATAATTTTTTGAAATGCACAAAGTAAATATAAATACATAAAGTAGCTTATATACATAGATTGTATGTCCATAAAGTGACCCTCGGCTGTACATCATATGACCGATGGGAAATAATAAAGTAGTCATGAAGTTATTGGGTGGAGGCATTGATCAGTCTGCATGGGGAAGGTAACTGTTTCTGAGTCTGGTGGATCTGGTTTGGATGTCACATACCCTCCACCCTGATGGGAGTGGGACGAACAGCCCATGAGCAAGATGTGTGTGATCCTGCATGATATTACTAGCCCTTTTCCAGCACCTTTCTGTACATATATCTTTGAGGGCAAGTATGCTGGTGCCAGTGAAGCATTGGGCAGTTTTAACGACCTGTTGCAGTGCAGTTTTTGTACCAAGTTGTGATGGCTCTCCAGTGCCCATCTGTAGAATGGCGTGAACATGGATAGGCAAAGTCTCGCTCTCTTCGGCCTCCTTAGAAGCTAGAGGTGTTGGTGAACTTTCTTTACTGTGTAGGATGTGTTCTGGGACCATGACAGCTTCTCTCCTCATCCTTCACTTTCATTTCCCTCAGATTGCAGGGACATAAATTTGAGAAGCTTTAGTCCTTCTGTTCCCTCTCCATTGTTTCTATCCCTACCTTTGAGGTGATCCAGGACTAAATACAGACCCCTAACAACATTGGTGTCACACTTAACAACAAAGAGGTTTCTGGACAAAACTTCACCATCACTAACGCCACTTATTTAAGTACCATTACTTCACAAACATTTCTTATGGTGCATTAAAATGGCATGAACTAGTTGGGTTTATGAGGTCTATTTCTGTACAGTGCATTCTACATTTTATGCAGGAACTCAGATTCCCAGTCGAGAAGTTTCTGTCAGATTCAAAGCAGTACTTTATTGTGATTTTCTTCTATGGCTACGTCTACACTACACTGGATAATTTTGAAAACGCCGGTTTCGAGTAAAAACGACAGGTGTACACACTAAGCGTTTTTCAAAATATCTCTGTCCACATTAGATGGATATTTGGGCGAATCTCCTCCTACTGGGCGTGCGCAGGACACACAGAAAACAAACGAAGAGGAAACGGTATAATTGGTGAGTGTTTGTCCAGTTACAGAGTAGAAAAACTTCAAAGGAATTGCTCTTGGCTCTCGCGCAGGAGGACTTAAAACTAAAAAAAGACAAATACTGGAGCGTATGGAGGCAATCGACAGGGAGTTCATGGACAGTATGACCCAGCTGACGATGAACATTGAAAAACTGACTAACTCTGTTGCATTAATAAAGTACCTTGTTAAATGTATAAAACATGTCTGCATCAGTGTTATCTTGTATTTCCATACAATGTTATGTTAGGCTGTTACACATCTATTGCCAGAGAAGTACTTGCATAAATAGGTAAAGCACCTTCATACAAGCAAGGACAGAAAACAGGGCAAAGTGGGTATACTTATTTATTCAGTAAGCTATAGGTCAAAGTATTTGGTGAGTACATTTCTAACTCTTCTGGCTTTAGTCTCGTTGCTGTCTGTTCTGAAATTGTTAAGTTCTGCAAAGCGCAGAATCAAATATCGCTGTGATGATTGTACGCTCTAGTATCAATTCTTTGGCGACAATAAAGTAGTATTAATAAGAAGAAAACAATGAAATGCCGCGCTGTCACCATCTGTTCCGGCACATCTTGACAGCGGCGTTAAAAAGCTCCAGTTACCCCGTACACACTGCAACAGATATTAGGCGTTTTCAGATTTATTCAAGCTGGAGACCGTTCTGAAAATCTCTGTTTTGGGGGGCTGAAAATGCCATTTCAGTGTGGACGGAAGGTCAAAACGAAGAGAAAAAGCTTCGTTTTCAGAATTATCTGGCGTAGTGTGGACATAGCCTATATCTGGCCCAGGAGACAGACAGAACTGGAGGTGGTGGGGAAGAAATCAGGAAAGATGTAAACTGGCCTACCACTTCATTAGCACTTCGTTTGCACCATTGCAAAAATTGCAAAGGGCTTCGTATGCCATTGGGTCCAACCCACTAACAGATTTCAATTCTTTGATAAGTAAACAAGCTCAGTGTTAATCCCAAACAGCATACTTCATTTCAATTTAAACAATCACCTCATAATTCAAATGACATTTTATGAATGACATGTAAGAACGGGGGTTCCAATTTAAAAAAGGGAATTGTAAATACTTTTAAATAGCAGTGCACTGAGCGGGTATTCTCAGCAGGTTTCCAGAAGCCTGGATTTTAATGTCTTTGGGGAAATCAAATGCTGAGGGAAATGATGTTTACACAAATGTTTCATTCTGTTGCTAAAAATCAGAGGTTCATCTGACTGCAACATTTCACCACAGAAAAAATCGTAAACTGGACACAGGCCAGGAATGAAATCAAACTGACAGTGTTACATCTGCTTTGCTTACACGACCATAATCCAATTTGGAACCATCCTTAGTAGAGCAGTTGTGAAAAATGTTGCTGAAAATCTCCCTTTCATTTCCCCAACAATTTCCCCAACAATTCCAGAACGAGGGGTCACAGTTTGAGGATTAGGGGTCACAGTTTGAGGATAAAGGGGAAGCCTTTTAGGACCGAGATTAGGAAAAACTTCTTCACACAGAGAGTGGTGAATCTGTGGAATTCTCTGCCACAGGAAACTGTTGAGGCCAGTTCATTGGCTATGTTTAAGAGGGAGTTAGATATGGCCCTTGTGGCTACGGGGGTCAGGGGGTATGGAGGGAAGGCTGGTGCAGGGTTCTGAGTTGGATGATCAGCCATGACCATAATAAATGGCGGTGCAGGCTCGAAGGGCCGAATGGCCTACTCCTGCACCTATTTTCTATGTTTCTATGTTTCATTTTTAAGCGCTCGTACCATTCTGTGATTCATGTGAATGAAAATGAATCTTGGAATTGGGATTG